>NC_045598.1:86826498-87433998 GCF_009762305.2 Zalophus californianus
AAATTTATTGATAGCATTTCTTAAACATTAGCTGATCAATTTGGAACATTGAGTAGCCACAACTGAATTATATACAAATAATTATAGAGTTACATAAATGAATAATAATAAGTAACAAACAGAATTTTGAATACACAGTTTTTCATTCTGCTGTTAAAAAATAATAATAATGAGGCATCATTGAGTACGTCTTGAGTGCTGGCATCACTGAGAGTTTCAGTTAGAAATCCTGACTCTTGAATTTTCTCCCAACTTTGCCATTAACTATGTGGAATTGTGCAAGTCACCTCATTCATCATTTGTAAAATGAGCACATGTAGAGAAAGTACCTAAGGTCCTCTCCAGAACTCCAGAATTCCATATTTAAGTATAAGAAATATAATGAACCAAGTGAAGCTGTTGCTAAAACAGAAAAAAAAAAGTTGCCTATCTTATAAGCTTATGGTATTTTTTAAATAGTATATTTTTGAGAAGAATTCTGGTTTTCTAAGTTCTTACTTGACTTCATTAAATGGAAACCTGCCAAGCTTTCTACTATAAATTCTTATTTCAGGTGTTTAACATTTAGCCATAAAATACACTACTGGAAAGAAACTGAAAAATTCAGTTAAAAAGCTACAGTATAATTTTCCCCAGAAGGTGTTTTACAGTTTTAGGTTAATCATAGGACATGTTGTGAGAGTCTATAGATAAACAAAAGCACCCTGACAGGTTGAATAAACTGTAAATATTTAGATTCAATAGTCATAAAAATCTCCACAGCTGGAAAAGGGTGAAGTTACCATATAATATTGGCATCTGCTGCATGCAAACCATGAAAAAGACATCCGCCTCCTCTAATGATCTACAAAGCCAAACTTAGAGTTGATGCAATTACCTTGCTATCTACATCTGTATCAACTAGGTCTCTGCAGTAGTATTTGCACAGAGACAGGATGAGACTAAGGTGGAAAGCAAAGCAAATGTAAAAAAACCAAATGGCACCCATCTCCAAAGGTGAGGTTCTTCTAAATGTCACATAGAGTGCCAAAAGATCTTGCCAGTTAATAAGTAATAGCATATCTTCCTTTTACAACTAAAATATAATGCACAAATTTTAATAATTTTTGTTGGTTTGTTTTCCATTTTTGTTTGTGTTTGTGTGTGTGTGTGTGTGTGTGTGTGTGTGTGTGTGTGTGTGTATCTATAAAGCCTTAGCTATTTCTAATTTTGGTGCAATGAATAAACTACATCACGCTCTATGAAATACATAAGTTAATACACATTTAGCTTTTTTCCCCACGTATAAGCAATCAAATTTATTTTAAAAATGTGGTATAAGAGATTGGTCTAATGTTTTAAGGTCAAATGTCAATGTGTCAATGTTAAGTGTCTGAATTTTCAAATTCAACTCCTCATCCGATGTGAAGCCAACCAGTGTTTGGTGGAAGTCAGTTCCCAGGCTAAGGATCCACTGAATTGAACATCACAGCAGCTGATTCCTGAGAATACACAATGGAAAACCAGGTTCTGATCAGCTGTCATGTTCAATTCAATGTGACCTGTGAATGGATTATATGTTTAGAACAAAATAAAATCACAACAGCAAGGAAATTAAGCTATAACCAAAACAGCAAATGGAGAGGCTGGATCAATGTTCAACTATCACTGTTCAAATAAAGAACTCATTTTTAAGCAGTTTATCTATAAATAATCTCTCTTGAATGTCAATCTAGCAACTAGTATCTGTATAATACCATGAAGCTTTTATTTTTTTTATTTTTCTAAAGATTTTTTTATTTGAGAGAGAAAGAGAGCACACAGAGGGAGAGGGAGAAGCAGACTCCTTGCTGAGCAGGGACCCCGACAGGGGGCTCGACACCAGGACCCTGGGATCATGACCTTAGCCGAAGGCAGACACTTAACCAACTGAGTCACCCAGGTGCCCCACCATGAAGCTTTTAATTCCACTTGTAATCTTGGAAGGCTCAAAATTTTAATATTAAAACGTGGATGTTGCTTATATTCTAAGGGAATAACTTACTTTTGATACTATCAGGAAAAATAGACTTCAAGTATCTATTGATGATGCACCTCACTGAATTTCATAAATTTCTAAAATTAAAAATTTCGTCTCCCCTAATACTAAAGTAAATCACACAGATGCAGTTGTGTTATAAAATCAACTAAACTCCATATTTCCCATAGCACATTCTTGTCTCCATTAACTTGCAACAAGGAGATATTTCAATGGGAATGAATGTTTTTATGAAATGCTTCTTGGAAAATCTTAATGATATGTTATGAGCAAATAGAAGTTAGCTTGATGATGAAGATGCAGAGAGAAATAGCACTAAATAGAAAAAGCCTCTTAACCAAAGCTTTGGAGGTGTGAAACCGCATTACAAAGTCAGAGAAGTAACCATAGTACCCCATAGTTGGAAGGAAGGCCCTATGTGATGATAATGAGTAGTGAGGGTTGAGAGTGGAAAGAGGGAAAGGAGGAACAATTTAAGAAAACCTTGTGTGAACTGAATTCTAGAAGTTATGGAGTGTCATTCAAGGATTTTGAACAATGGAACAAATTGATCGATGCTGTTTTTTAATGAAATCATTGACGACATAGGGAAGGATGATTTGGAAGCAGCCAGTTTGGAAGCATGGGAATCTCTTAGGAATCCATGTAGTTAAGTGCTGAGAAATTAAACTAAGCCGAGGCATGAATGGACAAAGGAGACATAGAGTTGACATATTAGGGAAAAATATCTGCAAGGTTCAGAAACCCAATGTTGATAATGGGGTGGGTTGAGAAAGGCAGGAAAGATGGAGAAAAGTGCATTGGAGGAGAATGGAAAGCAATTCTTTAGTTTCTGGAGTGAGCAACAGCCGGATGGCAAAATCATTTACTCAGTTAAGAAATTTAATCAAAGGAAATATTTGGGGATGAACCTCTTAAGTCTATAAAATGGAATGATAATTAATGATTGTTTCCAGAATAAGTTCAGTTTTTCTTCTAAGGAAATTGCCTTCATTTACTTTTGAATTATGTCCCTCTACCTGCAGATTGTAAGGTTTATCACTGAAGCCAAACCGAGCTATAGGAATCAGTAAGAATCAGGGAAAATTTCCCTTTATCTGACAGTCCATACTTCTCTTTCTGTAGCAGTTTATACCCATTTTCTCATTGCTAATCAAGGATGCAATGAACTTGCCAAACTTAGTGTTTTGGGCTCAACTGTGTGTCCCCCAACCAAACCAGATTTATATAATATTTTATATAAGTTTTATATAAGTCTTAACCTCATAGTGTAAACTTATTTGGAAATAGAACCTATAAAGAGATAATTAAGGTAAAATGAAGTCATTAGGGTGGGTCCCCATTCAATACGACTGGTTTCTTTATAAGGAGATTAGGACACAGACACAACCCCAAAAAAACTGCATGAAGACACAAGGAGAAGAGAGTCACCTACAAGCTAGGGAGAGAGGCCTCAGAAGACTCAATCCTGCTGACATTTGGATCTCAGATATTGAGCATCCAGAACTGCAAAAAAGTTTAAGGTTCTGTTGTTTCAGACAGTCAGTCCGTGATATTTTGTTATGGCAGCCCTAGAATACTAATACAGACTGAGTTAATACTAGTTTGCTTTTATGTATACCCTGTAAGTGTTGTCTTTATGACAGAATAAAGAACACTTTTAAAAAAGTAGTTTTGTTTATTTATAACTAAGGTAGTATCTGACTATGTCCAGGAACTGGTAATAAGTTGATGCTGTAGAAATATTGGCTGATTTAATGTGGCAAATAGCTAGAACTCAGGGTAATCCTAGATTATCATACCTAACAGTATCACCATGTGTAACTATCCCTCAGTCCATTGGAGAAAATATAAAGTGAGGATGATAAAAAAGTATAGTCCAAGTATAAAGAAAGAAGTTGAAGGGAGAAATTTTTAAGTAAACTTATCAGAGGTTTAAAGAAAATTCATCAAATTAAATTATGCCAGAGTTCATACTGAGTTTAAGTATCCATTTATTGGACTCCGTCAAAAAGCATTTTAATTATTAAGTAAAAAGGTAAATAAGTAATCTACAGATTTAATGAAATTCCTATCAAAATATCAATGACATTATGGAACCACAAAAGACCCCAAATGGAACAGATCAATGGAACAGAATAGACAGCCCTGAAATAAACCCATGCTTGTACAGTTAATTAATCTATAACAGAGAAGGCAAGAATATACAATGGGGAAAAGACAGTCTCTTCGATAAATGCTGGGAAAACTTCATCGCTACATGCAGAAGAATGAAACTGGGCCACTTTCTTACTCTGTATACAAAAGTGAACCCAGAATGGATTAAAGACTTAAATGTAAGGCCTAAAACCACAAAACTAGAAGAAAAAATAAGCAGTAAACTCTCTGACACTGGCCTTAGCAATATTTTGGGGGGATCTGTCTCCTCCGGCATGGAGAACAGAAGGGAAAAAACAAATGAGACTACATCAAACTGAAAAGCTTTTGCACAGTGAGGGAGACAACAAAACATGATGGACTCTGAGAAACAAACTGAGGGTTCTAGAGGGGAGGGGGGTGAGGGGATGGGTTAGCCTGGTGATGGGTATTAAAGAGGGCACGTTCTGCATGGAGCACTGGGTGTTATACGCAAACAATGAATCATGGAACATTACATCAAAACAAATGATGTAATATATGGTGATTAACATAACAATAAAAAATTAAAAAAAAAGGCAAGCTACTGAATAGAAGCAAATATTTGCAAATGATGTATCTGATAGAGATTAACATCCAAAATAGATACAGAACTCACACAATTGAATATCAAAAAACAATCGGATTAAAAATGAGCAGAGGAATAGACATTTTTCCAAAGAAGCCACACAGATGGTCAACCGATACATGAAAGATGTTCATCATCACTCATCACTAGGGAAATGCAAATCAAAGCCATAGTGAGATGTTATCTCATACCAGTCAGAATGGCTTTAAAAGTATCGAAAAACAAAACAAAACAAAAAAACAAGAAATAACAAGTATTAGTGAAGGCATGGAACAAAGAGAACCCTCATGCACTGTTGGTGGGAATGTAAATTGGTGTAACCACTAGGAAAAACACCAGGGAGCTTCCTTAAAAAATTAAAACTAGAACTATCATATGATCTTGCAATATTTTGATCTTGCAATATTGCAATATTGCAATAATATCACTTGTCATTTATCCAGAGAAAAGAAAAACGCTAATATACACAAAGAAGATATGGTGTGTGTGTGTGTGTGTGTGTGTGTGTGCATATGTGTGTGATGGAATATTACTCAGCCATAAAAAAGAATGAAATCTTGCCATTGGCAATAACATGGATAGACCTAGAGTGTATTGGGCTAAGTGAAACAAGTCAGGCAGAGAAACACAAATACCTTATGATTTATTTGCATGTGGAATATAAAAAGCAAATCAAATGAACAAACACAACAAAACAGAAGCAGACTTACAGATACAGAGAACAAATTGATGTTCGCCTAGGGGTGGAGGGAGAAAGGCAATTGATGAAATAGGAGAAGCGGATTAAGAGGCACAATCTTCCACTTATAAAATAAATAGGCATGGGGATGTAATGTACAGCGTAAAGAATACAGTAAATGATATTGTAAAAACCTATGTATGGCGACAAATGGTAACTAGGCTTATTGTAGGAATGATTTCATAATGTATATAAATATCAAACACTGTTGCACACTGAAACTAATGTAATATTATATGTCAATTATACTTCAATAAAAAAGCAATTCCTTGTTGTACCTCTAACATCATATTAATGAAATTATATTCGAGTTCAACTTCATGTCAACAATGGAAAAAAAGAACAGAAAATGTATTCGCAACAGAATTATATATGTGTATATTTGTATTTACATCAAAATTATATATCTTTTGTAGTTTACATTTGTTTCACCACAACTTAATTCCTCTCCCAAAATAAATGTATCTGATACTTTATACAAGGATCTATTTTCTTAAAAATATAATTGAAAATAATATTTAAAAATCTAAAAACAGGATTTTAAAATAAAATGGAAATCATCTTCAGACTTATTTTTAAAAATAATTTAAAAATAATTTAAGAAAAAATCATCTGAATGAAAAAAACAGCAGCATCATTTAATATTTTTAACTTGTATTTTAACACACTTAAAGGACAAGTTCATATAACTAATGTCAGCATAAAGGTCAAATATGGCCTTTGCATGTAGGTATGATTTTCATTGCCTGTCTCACAAAGTTAACAGCAGAATTTGACATTTACTTTATATCTCATAGCTTTTGACTTGGCAATAAATTTTGGACTTATTTTTAAAGTAATTATCATCTCTTGAATATGAAAAAACATGATAGACTATTTTCATCATTCCATAAAGAGTTTAACAGTTGAACTGGCACATCTACTCCTCTAAGCAAATAAGCCTGATATTTGGAAATGATTTATTTTTACATAACAATTTAGCATCTCCTTTTTCTATTGCCTATTTTTAAGGCTAGAGAAAATATCTCTCAGCAGATGAAGCAAAATCACTGGTTGTAGCCTCTCTATACATTCATTATTTTCGTTCTATATACAGTGGTACTGTCCAGAAAAAAAAAGAACTTTAAAGAATATTTCCTTATGTTTACTATGTTCCACTCCTCTACCATGTAACAACGAATGATACATTTCCTTTAGTGCACTGAAGTTTTATGACATCAAAACTGGCCATTTTAATAAGATATATAAGCCTAAGAGGATTTTAAAATTATGCATATAAATATATAAAACAATTAACATAACTTTTACTCTTTTTTAATTTTGGAAAAAAAGATTTTTTCCATGTCAGTGTGAAAACTTCTTAGCTCATGACAGAATACAGCCAATATGTACATATATCTATTGAACAGTGAAAAACAGGGGGCATGCACACAAAGCTGAAAGACAGAATTCCTTATTGAAATGGGAATATGAGGAAAGAACTATATTTTTCTTGAGTGCAAAAGCAAACCTGCTATGCAACATTCCTAATTTTAGGAGGTACTGTATACCTCACAATTTTGGGACAAGTTACATTTTTTCCCCAAGACAAAATATTTTTCTCTTTTATATATTAGTATATGTGATAATTTTTGTTAATAGTCACAGATACATTATTAGCCAGAAAATAATTGCTTTTCTCCTACAACTTTTCATTGTAACTGACACAGGAATTTAACAGCCAGATAACTTTGAGAATCTTTTTCCTTGGCTGTTTACCAATCATTCATCTATGTAGTCAGCAAATATTAAAGCAAAGTAATAGGTTAGTTCTCTGGATAAAAGGAAGAGGAATAAAGAGGGAAAACAGACTCGGAGTCTATTCTCAGATAGCTTATAGTTTCGTAAAGAAGATTAATAATACACAAAACATCACATATAAGAAACATATTTCTTTAGTACCTACTATACTTCACTTATGAGGAAGAAAGAAAGTGGACAGCCAGGGGGTGGGGAGAGTGGGACAACTTCCATATGGGAAAATTAGAGGAATGATCCAGAAAGGCTTGGCATAAATGACACAATTAATGATAAAGTATCCAGTTTTTCTTTTAAATATAGAAGTGATAGATACTCTCTGTTGGCCCCCCAAATTCTAATTACTTACACTTCTCTTTCCTACTCTGTGCCCCAAAAATCTGACCCTTAGAGCCCACCTCATCAGACTCTCTTGCAGGTTCCAATTCAGACAATGGGAAGTTACTACCAAGAGTTCGGAAGGTGGGGAGAGAAGGAGGTCAGGTCGTTTTCCTCACACTTCCCAGGATTATCACAGCCGTCTGGCCCCCTTACCACTACTGCCATTTCTGGAAAACACTTCCACATGGCCCCAGCTTTCAATGAACTCTATACCACTGTTTCTGCCCTTCCCTCCTTAGCCCTAGGGAAATAATGCTCATCACCAGGTTCCCCAGCCTTCCTGTTCACTCCTCAGTAGACATTGTTTTTTGCTGGAACACAGGGTGGACTCACAGAGAATGTGAGAAGTTAGAGAAAGACCATATACTCAAAGACCTTGAAACAGTAATTGGCATCTTCCCTTTTCGTATGCACTAAGTTTAAGGATTCAATCAAGACAAAAGGTGCAGTTTATCGTCTAGGCTCCTCCACTTAATCAGCCAATCTATATTGTTCAATTAAAGCCACTGGAATATAAACTTCATAAGAGCAAGAACTCGTCTGTTTTGTTCTCTAAGATTTTCATATTTCCTGGAATAAGCCTACACATCCTGGATACACAATAGTTTGTTCAATAAATGGATCTCTGGGATATTAATTTGTTCATCATTACAAGACTTGAGTTCAACACCTGTAAATTGAGAATACCGTTATTTGTCCTGTATTTCCTAGAGATTCTTTAAAAAATAATATGTATTTAAACAGTTTTTAAAATGTAACATGTTCACAAATATAAGGTATAATTATTATAGTATTTGAAGGCAATTAAAGGAGAACACATCTTTGAATGGCAAACTTCTAGACAACGTGTCTGTCGACACTATAAAATCTTTTTTTTTTTAAAGATTTTTTTTTTATTTATTTATTTGAGAGAGAGAGAATGAGAGATAGAGAGCACGAGAGGGGAGAGGGTCAGAGGGAGAAGCAGACTCCCTGCTGAGCAGGGAGCCCAATGCGGGACTCGATCCCGGGGCTCCAGGATCATGACCTGAGCCGAAGGCAGTCGCTTAACCAACTGAGCCACCCAGGCGCCCCTCAACACTATAAAATCTAAGAAATGTTGCTGAAGAGTCCATTTGTAATTGTTCCAATAATAAATTCCAAAAAAAGGTTGAGTTTCAGGAGCCTTAAAGTCACTATTCTATAAGAAAAACCCATCAGGAAAAAACATAATAGAAGAAAAAGAAAAATACATTTAGCTAAGCAGTTTCCAGCAAGTGCCACTGTAAAAGCAATAGCTTAACAAAACTAAACAATGTTTCCATAAGATACACCCTGGACACTAAAACTTCTGTTCACATTTGATATTAGAGCTTTATTGTAAAGTATGAGCTGTCTTTGTAGAGGTTTTTGATTGTATATCCAGGAACAAAACTGACATTTAACCTTAAAAATAGCATAGAATTCTCAATAAGTAACTACCATTATCAGAAGATTAATTGAAAAACTAAGCTTCTGGTCTACTCAGACTTCCGAATCTGCCAAAGCATTAACTCTCATCATAGTTTTTTTTTTTTTTTCAAATATGCCATATGGTTAATGATTCTTGCTCAACTATTTTGTGTGGAAAAGGAAAGCTGCGAAAATGCTTAGAATTTTAGTGTAATTGAAAATGAATCAGAGATCGAATCTGAGCTATAATTCAAAGGAAAGAATGAGGGAAACCACATAATCATAGACAGAACTGCTACCCACACGAGACTTTTCATTTCTCGGTGTCCCAAAATCGGCTTAAGAAATCAGTTTTTAAGAAAATGAATAGTGTTCTTATCTTATTCGAATGTAGCACTATTTGAATGTACTAGCTAATTACCTAGTAATACAGAAAATGCCTAAAATTGATTGAAGCACTAAAATAAAAAGTGCATATTTATCTTATACTTTCTAACAAGGTTTCTTACTAAACAGTAACTACCAACGTAGCTCTATTCAACACAAAATAATGAATAAAAAGATAAAATGGTTAGAAAAAAATGAAACAAACCTTTCCTCCTGTTTCTTTGTTTGATATAGATGATCTATATTCCTTGAATTAATGTATTAATTCATTAATACATTAATGTATTAATGTATTATTGTATGTAATGTATAATGTATTAATGTATCATTAATTAATACATTCATTAATGTATTAATGAAGTATTTTATTTCATTCATTAAAAAAATATTAAGTTTCAGGTATTACTATAAACCCTATGGATATAGCACAGAGCGCCTGCCCTTTTGGAGCTTATGTTCCAGAGGAGAAGAGAAAATAAACAAAACATAGTACATCAGAAAGTGATTAAGTGCCATAGAGAGTATAAAGAAGGATAAGGAAGATGTGTCAGAAGGTAGGATGCTATATTACAAAGTGTGATCCCGAAAGGTTTCATTGATAAATAGATATTGAGACAGAGACACGTGAGGAACTGAAGAAATAAAATATGCCGATCTGTAGGGGACAGCCTTCCAGGCAGGAAGACTAATGGATGTCCAGGACCCAAGGCTGGAGCAGGCTTGATGTGTTCAAAGAAAGGATGCCTTGTTGACCAAAGAGAGAAAAGGGGAGAGGAATCATTGATGAGGTCCGAGAAAAAAGAGCAGATGGTGGGACTGGATCTCATACGAGCCTGTAGAATACTGAAAGAACTTCAACTTGTACTATAAATGATATGAAAAGTCACTGTATGATTATAAACAGAAAAGTGACATTCCTCATTCACGCATCCATTATTTCAACCAAGTGCTATCTGACAGAAATAGGTTTGCTCTTCTGTGTTTATTTCTTTTAAAGATTTTAAGATTTTATTTTATTTGTCAGAGAGAGAGAGAGAAAGAGAGAGAGCAGGGGGAGCGGCAGGCAGAGGGAGAAGCAGGCTCTCTGCTGAGCAAGGAGCCCAACGCAGGACTTGATCCCAGGACCCTGGGTTGAAGGCACATACTTAACTGACTGAGCCACCTAGGCATCCCTGTGTTTAAGATTTAGAGAACAGACTAACAGATGGGCAGGACAAATGCAGGGAGATCAATTAAAAGGCTCTTGTAATTATCCAAGGAACAGGTAACACTAATATTTATAAGAGTAGATAATAATTTGCTGACACTGCATACTTGCCACTCTTCTAAGAACTAAGTCTTATTGTAAACAGAAATGAACTAGGTTATGCCTTAAAAAGATCTCATTTCCAAAAAGCTTACATAAAACATAATTTAATAGTCTATCACATTCTTATATTCCTTTGAGCAAATAATTTTACATTAACTGTGTGTTTATTCTAAAGCTCGAGAAATATAGAAATATGGTGAGATAAGAATATTTTGTCCATAGGATAACCCATAAATATGGCCATTTAGCCAATTTAAAGTTTTGTTTAAAGCACATAATTCATAAATCACAAAAAAAGAAAATTAAAGACTTTTAAACTTAGCCAAGTTTCCAAACAGCTCATGTTACTGCCTATGCAAAGCTTAGAGTATTAAGTTCCTCTCCCCCTTAACTCCACATAACCCATCAGTCCCCAAGTCCTATCAGTTCTACCTCACATTAACAACCTGAAGCAAGACCCTTCTTTCTGTTTCTTCTGTCACAACTTTGTCTTTACTCTAATACCTTTCATTCGAACTAATGTTTCAACATATCAGGGTTTGGTTTTTTTCTCTCTACCACCATCTGATTCTACACTAACTCCTTCACTGCCACACACACACACACACACACACACACACACACACACACACACACACACACACATGAGTTTTTAAAAAACAAATCTGAATTCCTCTACTTAAAGAGATATTTCATGATCTATGGTTTAAAATTCAACCCCTCAGCATGGTGTAAAATGTTGCCCACAAACAGGCCCTAACACATTCAACCAGGTCATGTCCCAAATGCCCCCAAACCCATCACATTTCTTAGATCTCCTGTGCTCATTCCAAACTTTCATCTTTTGCTCATGTTCCCTCATCTTTAAATATCTCTTTATTTTTCAACATTTTGAATATAGTTGTTATTCCCTCACTTGAACATTTCTATATCTTTATTATGGACTCAATCATGTCTTACTACAACTATTTATTTATGTCTCTATATCGATTATTTAAGCATAATGTTTGGCCAATAATGTTTATTCTGCTTCAATGGGGAATAGTCAACTACTTAACAAACACCTAACTTTCAAATGGCATTTGCTAGCCTACAGCTATCCTTGCCCTTTTTCCTCCCAGGCACTTCAAGTCTTCACCGCCACCAGGGCCAGCACTCATTCACGTATTTACTAATCTTCAGTGGCTATAAACAATGTCAAACTTTGTGCTTGGTGCTGCTGCAATATCTAAATTAATAGACTATAAATCCTGCTTTCAAGGAATTTATAGTCTAATGAGAAAGTTATACATTAATAATTATAAAACAACATGATAACAGAGATATGACAAGAACACAATTTAAAATGGTTTATTCTTTGAGAAGTTAATAAAATGCTGCAGACTAATAATAAAACTTAAAAGGGAAAAATAATAAGGAAGACAAGTATCACCTTTCACCAGGGTAATCAGAGATAACATTTTTAAGAGGGACAAAATAAAATGTGACATTGTATTGTGCACTGTTGGCAGTGGATAATCCAGTGATGCACTAATGAAGAAGTAAAAAACTGAACCAAAATGGCAATGTTCCTCTTAGAAGACAAGCTATATCCTGTATAACTGGTACTTCGGATTTCTATAGAGCTCTGAAATCTAAATCCACCTCGAATGAATGCTACATTTAGTTTCTTAAAATAGTTTCAACTACAAATCCTGCTTAATATAAAATTATACTAAACTATCAATAAAATCCCCAAATATAGCCTGTTATCTGCCTATCACACTACAGTGGTGCAGATCACAGTTTGAATGGCAACAGTATATCACGAGGCTATTGTATAATAAACTACAGTGATGTCTAGAGAAGACTGCCAAAACCTCCTGCAGCATCACTGAAGCATGGTCATAAATAATGTGTCACATTTTTGTGTGTTGACTGTCATCACACTTGTCATACCAACTCAAAGTGCAGCAAGAAAGAAAGTAATTACACATCAAAGAGCCAAAAACAGATGTTCCTTTCAGACTTGGTTATGGATAACTCTCAAAAAAAAAAAAAAAAGGATTAACCCAATGTTGGACTTTGATCTACTAGTATATGTGGTCAGTGTTAGACTTAAATATCTCCTAAAAAAAGAAAAATCAAAAGGTGACTACCTTATTTGTCATCACAGTTCTGTAAATAATTATTAACACCAAGTCCAAATAAAATCTGACAACTTTTAAATTTGTCCACGTAACAAAAATTTGTTTTCTAAAACTGCTAGTACAAGATACTGTCATTCAAATTCATTGGACTATTTCTGCATGAGAGCCATAAGTTCCCTTTTTAGAAATTACTGCACACATATTTAGTTTTCTATATATTAGAGAAATTCAACATGTCCATGAATACAGTGCATTTTTAAAGCAGTGTTGTTGCTGAATCCTAATAGTATATGGGTGTTTAGTGTGTGCCTTGGGATTTTTTTGCTCTAGTTTGCATTGAACTTGTGTTTGTTACAATCAAGTTCTACTTGGACTGTGTTTGAATATCAACCCTATCTAATTTGTACCTCATGTTTGGTATCCACATTTGTTACTTCTCTTAAAATTGTACATAATTCCTGAAATTTAGAAAATAAATAATTTTGATGTCTTACTACATTGCACAATTAATTACAAAACAGATTCCCAACAATGCTCTCAACAATTAAAAGAAGAGCCACAGTTACATTCCTAAATATACATGTTCACTGAGGATTCACAGAACAAGAACAAAACTAAACAACCGTGGTACATTCAAAGCTTTGTTGTTTTTCTGTTTTCCTGACTCTGTGCTATTTTGACAGACTAAGAAATATAATTCCATTCCAGGATGACATTTCATTTTTTCTTTCAGTGGTTGAAGTCTTCTTTAAAATAATACACTATAAGCTGAAGTTCTTCACAAAGCCAGATGTAGCTGCTATGCTAGCTATGTATCTGCTGTTTTCACCTAATTTCAGAAATAATCAACAGAAGTTTATTTTTCACTTATAAGACACTAAGTATTACAAGACACAGATATAAAAGTTTTATACATGTTAACTCACTTAATTCTTCAATGACTCTATGAAAGGAGTGCCCCAGGTATCCCATTTTACAGATGAGGAGAAAGAGACAGAGAGGTTGGGTGTCTTGCCCACAGTGTCCAATGT
Organism: Zalophus californianus; assembly: GCF_009762305.2. Lineage (NCBI taxonomy): Eukaryota > Metazoa > Chordata > Mammalia > Carnivora > Otariidae > Zalophus > Zalophus californianus. Next base: position 86,840,484 of record NC_045598.1, read on the forward strand.
GGTTAAGTTCCAAACGCAAAACTTAAACCAGGGCTATCTGGCTCCAGAGTCAATAACATTAAGTACTGTGAACGTGGTTAAGAAAGCAAAAACTTGGGGCATCTGGGTGGCTCAGGTCATGATTTCTTGAGTCCTGGGATTGAGCCCCACGTTCGGCTACCTGCTCAGCGAGGAATCTGCTTCTCCCTCTCCCTATGTCCCTTACCCTGCTCATGCTCTCTTTAAGCTCTCTCTCTCTCCCTCTCATATAAATAAAATCTTTAAAAAAAAAGGCAAAAACTTCAACATCATCATCACCTTTTTCATTTAACTATTTCTGCACTTTTTAGTTGCTGAATGATAACTTTGCCTTCATCTTTCATTCCCCAAATGAAACAATGGAAATGAGTTTATGATCTGGGTTCACTCACATCTATTTTTCTGTTCCTAAAGTTTGTATTGTATGAAAGATCTCCTAAATATATGTAAAGTAAGAATAAAATTTAAAGAAATAATTAGTGAATATAGCTTTCTGTTTAGAACCTAGATTGAAAGCATATAATGATAATTTTTAAATATAGTGATAGCTTGATTTTTTTCTTTCTTAATTAAAGAAGACCCATACAGAATTAGAGAAAAGGAAGTACACAACTCTAGCCCCCTTCCACGTGGCAAAAGGGAAATACACATCTACAGCCATATATAGACGTCCTGCTCCATCTAGTGGGGAAAAAGAACTGAACAGCACTGGTAAGCTTCACAATCCAGGGATACAGGTTCACTAAAAGACAGATCTAATCATAGACTATAGAATGCTTCCCCTCCCCTTGCACTTTACCAGTATATTACTGAAGTCTTTACCAAATTTCTTTTATCCAGTACATAATGTCTTTTTCAATGAAAGGTTAAAAGGCATACCAAAAGGCTAAAATCACAGTTTGAACAGACAGAACAAACATCAGAACCACAATCAGATATGGCAAGATTTTGGAATTGTCCAACTAGCAATTTTTAAGAACTACTAGTAATATTCTAAAGAAATTATGGAAAAAAACAGAGAATATGCAAGAACAGATAGATAATGTAAGCTGAAAGATGGAATTTCTAAGTATGAATCAAAAAGAAATGCTAGAGATTGAAAATGAAGAATGTCTTTGATGGGCTTATTAGTAGAATGACTGCACATGTCTGAGAAAAGAATCTCTGAGCTTGAGGACATGACAATAGAAACTTCCAAAAGTGAAAAACAAAGAGAAAAGAAATTGGGGGAAAGAAAAGAACAGAATATCCAAGGAGTGTGGGACAACTACAAAAGATATAACATACATGTAATGGGAATATCAGAAGGAAGAGAGTAACAAAGAAATAATAGAACCAATAATGACTGAAAATTTGCACAAATGAATGTCAGACACCAAACCAAATATCCAAGAAGCCCAGAGAACCTCAAGCAGCATAAATGCCAAAGAAAAACTACTTCAACTTCAGAAAACCAATAATAAAGAAAAATCCTGAAAGAACCCAGAGTAAGACATCCAAATTATAAAGAAGCAAAGACCAGAATTACATTTGACTTCTCTTCAGAAGCTGCACAGCAAGAAGAGAATGGAATAAAATATTTCAAGTGCTGAGAAAAAACCCACCAACCTAGAAATCTGTATCCTGCGAAATTATCCTTTAAAGTGAAAGAGAAAGACTTCCTGCGAAAAGCAAACACTGAGGGAATTCGTTGGTGATTGGTCTATCATTCAAGCAATTTAATAAAGAAGTTCTTTTGAGAGAAGAAAAATTATATAGGTCAGAGTTTCAAATGTAGACAATGAAAAGAAGAGCACTGGAGAATAAATAAGTAAAAGTAAAATAAGACTTTTTATTTTTCTTATTCTTAATTGATCTAACTGATCAGTTTGTTTAAAATAATAATAGCAAATGTATTTAAATATGTATGCATAAGTATATATATATATATATGATTCCTTTATTCATATATATACATATATATATATATACTTACGAAAAAATGAAACAAATGAAAACAATGATACAAGGTACAGGAGGGAGGAATTAGGAATATTCTATTTTTATAGGTACTTGCACTACTGTGAAATAGTATAGTGTTATTTAAAGATGGACTTGGATTAATCAAAAATTACTTCTGGGGTGCCTGGCTAGCTCAGTTGGAAGAGTGTGTGACTCTTGATCTTGGGGCTGTGAGTTCAAACCTCACGTTGGGTGTAGAGATTACTAAAATAAATAAATAAAATTTCTAAAAAATGTATATTGCCAACACCAGGGCAACAACTAAAATAAGTTAAAAAAAAGTATAATTAATAGGCAGAGAGTGAAATGTAATTATATAAAATGCCCAATTTAAACAAAAAAAAAGGCAGAATTGTAAAAGACAAAAGATGAACAAAAAATAAGGTCAACAAACAGAAAACAGTGCCAAATATGGTGGATATAAATTCAATTGTATCTATAATCATTTTAAATATCAATGGTCCAAATATACCTATTAAAAAACAGATTGTCAGAGTGGATCAAAAAACAATGCCCAACTATATGTTCTCTACCAGAAACCTACTTTGACTATAAATATAAATATAGACTAAAAGTAAAGGGATGGAGAAAGATATACCATGCCATCACTAGTCAAAAGAAAACAAGAATATATCTATTAATTTCAGACACAGTAGACTTCAGAGCAAGGAAAGTTATCAGGGGTAAAAAGACATATATATATATATATATATATATATATATATGAATAAAGGAATCAATTGTCAAAAAGAGATGATAGTCCTTAATGTGTATGTGCCTAATGAGAGAACATCAAAATATGTGAGGCAAAACCTGACACAATTGCAAGAAGAAATAGATTAATCTAATATTATAGTTGGAAACTTTAACATCCTTTCACCAGAAATGGACAGATCCAGCGGCCGAATATTAATAAAGACACAGTTGAACTGAATAGACTATCAATCAACTGGATATAGAGTTGACCCTTGAACAACATGGGAGTGAGGGGTGCTGACCTCCCACACAGCTGAAAATCCATGTATATTTTGACTCCCTCAAAACATAGCTATTAATAGCTTACTGTTGACCAGAAGCCTTACTGATAACATAAAAAATTGATTAACACATATTTTGTATGCTATATGTATTATATACTGTATTCTTAACAATAAAGTAAGCTAAAGAAAAAGTGTTGTTAAGAAAATCATAAAGAAGAGAAAATACATTTACAGTACTGTACTGTATATATCGAAAAAAATCTGCATATAACTGGACCCATGTAGTTCAAACATGTATTGTTCCAGGATAAACTGTAATTGACATTTATGCACTACTTCATCCAAAAACAACAGACTACACATTCTTCACAAGCTCACCCTGGAACATTCATCAAGATAGACCACATTCTGGGCCATAAAACATGAACAATTTTAAGACAATAGAATCATATGGTATCTACTCTTAGAACACAGTGGAATTAAACTAAGAATAACAGAAAGATATCTGGAAGGTTCCAAAATTCCTGAAGAATAAGCACCATAGTTCTAAAAAACACATGAGTCAACACTGATATCTCAAAGGAAATGTAAAAGTATCTTTGAACTAAATGAAAATAAAAACACAACTTATCAAAATGTGTGGGATGCAGCAAAAGCAGTTCTCGGAGAAATTCATAGCATTGAATACATATATTAGAATAGGAGAAAAATCTAAAATCAATCACCTAAGCTTCCACCTTAGGACACTAGAAAAAGAAGAGCAAGTTAAACCCAAAGTAAGCAGAAGAAAAGAAATAATAAAAATTAGAGCAGATACCAGTAAAATGAAAAACAGCAGTGTGTGTGTGTGTGTGTGTGTGTGTGTGTGTGTGTGTGTGTGTGTGTTTATTTCAAGTAAAATCATTACATCTCTAGGTAGGTTAAGAAAATAAGAGCGAAGATGCAACTACTAATATCATAAATGAAAGAGGGGACATCACTATGTATCCCATGGTATAAAAGGATAATACAGGAATACCTTGAACAACTCTATGCTCACAAATGTGATGGACTAGAAGTAATAAACCAATGTCTTGAAGGACACAATCTACAAAAACTCATACAATAAGAAATAGATCATTTGAATAGGCTTATATCTATTAAATAAATCAAATCAATAATTAATAGCCTTCCAAAACAGAAAGCACTGGACCCAGAATAGGTCACTGGTGAATTCTACAAAACATTTATGCGAGCAATTATACCAATCTTCTACATTGTCTTTCAGAGACAGAAGCAAAGGGAATACTTCCTACCTCATTATATGAGGACACTATTTCCTAAACCAAAGCTAGACAGAGACTTTACAAGAAAACTACAGACCAATGTCTCTCATGAACATAGATGCAAAAATTGCCAGCAAAATATTAGCAAACTGACAATGTATAAAAAATGACAATATATAAAAAGATCTATACACCAAATGAAATTTATCCCTGGTAGGTAAGGCTGGGACAACATTTGAAAATCAATTAATGTAATCTATCACAACAATAGGCCAAAAAAAAAAAAACACATGATCATACGGATAGATGCAGAAAAAGCATTTTCCAAAACCGAATATCTATTTATGATAAAAAAAAAAAACTCTCAGCAAACTGGAAATAGAGGGAAACTTACTTAATTTGATAAATTAAAAAATCTATGTAAAACCTAAAACTAACATCATACTTACTGGTGAGACTTGAAGCTTTCCCACTAAAATCAGGAACAAGGCAAGGATGTCCCCTCTCACCACTGCTTTTCAATATTGTACTGGAAGTCCTAGCTAATGCAATAAGACAAGAAAAGGAAATAAAAGATACAGATATGGAAGGAAGAAATAAAACTATCTTTGTTCATAGATGACATGATTTTCTATATAGAAAATACAAAAGAATAAACAAACAAACACCAAACAAAAACTCCTGGAACTAATCACTAATTAGAGCAAGGTTGCAGGATATAAGCTTTTTTTTACACAAAAGCCAGTTGCTTTCCTATATACAACCAATGAACAAGTAATTTTGAGATTAAAAACACAACATCATTTGCATTATAACTTAAAAAGTGAAATAGGTTAAACCTAACAAAATATATACAATATCCATATGAGGAAAATGGCAAAACTTTGATGAAAGGTATCAAAGAAAAACTAAGTAACTGAGAGATATTCCATATTCATGGATAAGAAAATCAATATTGTCAAGATGTCAGTTTTCCCAACTTGATCTAGAGATTCAATATTCTCAGTCAAAATCCCGGGAAACTATTTTGTGTATATTGTAAAACTGATTCTAAAGTTTCTAACAAGAGGCAAAAGACCCAGCAGAGCCAACTCAATATTGAATGAGTAGAACAAAGTTGGGTGGACTAACATTATTTCACTTCAAGATTTATTATAAAGTGACAGTAAAGACAGAGTGGTATTGTTGGGAAAAAACAAATAGGTCAATGGAACAGAAACAGACTCACATAAGTATAGTTAACTGATCTTTGACAAAGAAGCAAGGCAGTACAATGGAGCAAATTAGTCTATTCAACAAATGGTGTTGAAAAAACTGGACACCTCACATGTAAAAAGGTGAATCTAAACACAAACCCTTCACAAAAATTAACCCAAAATGGGTCACTGATCTAAATGTAAAATGCAAAACCTAAAACTCCTAGAAGATAACATACAAGAAAAACCTACACGACCTTGGATATGGTGATGGCTTTTTAGATACACCATCAAAAGCATAATTCATGAAAGAAATAACTGATAAGCTAGACTTCATTAAAATGAAAAACCTCACCTCTGTGAAAGACAGTATCAAGTGCATGAGAAGACAGGTCAGACTGACAGAAAGTGTTTGCAAAAGACACATCTGATAAAGTACTGTTATCCAAAATATATAAAAAACACTTAAAACTTACTAGGAAAATTAACAACCTGATTAAAAAATGGACAGAAGACCTTAACTGAGAGCTTACCAAAGAAGACACACAGATGGAAAGTAAGTATATGAAAAGATGTTCGACATGTAATCAGGGAAATGCAGACTAAAAAAAATGAGATGCTACTACATGCCTATTAGAATGGCCAATATCTAAAACGGCCAAAATGCCAAAAATGTTGAACAGGAAATTTCATTCACTGCTGGTGAGAATGCAAAATGGTTAGCTCTTTTGGAAGACGGTCTGGCAGTCTGTTACAAAACTAAACATATTCTTACCATATCAGCAATCACACATTTTGGTATTTACCCAAAGGAGTTGAAAACTATGTCCACACAAAAACCTGCACACAGATGTTTATGGAAGCTTTATTCTTAATTACCAAAAACTTGAAAGCAACTTGAAAGATACCCTTCAGTAGATGAATGGATAAATAAACTGTGTTACATTCAGACAATGGAATATTATTGAGCACTAAAAAGAAATGAGCTATCAAGCCATGAGGGACATGAAAGAAACATAAATGCATATTACTAAGTGAAAGAAGTCAACCTGAAAAGACTATACCTGTATGATTCCAACTATATGACATTTTGGAAAAGACAAAACTTTGGAAACACTAAAAAGATTAGTGGTTGCCAGGATTTAGAAGAGAGGTAAGGATGAAGGCGGAGCAGAGAGGATTTTTAGGGCATGAAATTATTTCACAAGTTACTACACTGGTGAATACATGTCATGATACATTAACCAGGATCCATAGAATGTACAATGCAAGACTGAACCCTAATGTAAACTACAGACTTTGGATGATAATGATATGTCAGGATAAGTTCACCCATTGCAACATATGTACGATAGTAGAAGAGGCTGTGTGTGTGTGTGTGTGTGTGTGTGTGTGTGTGCGCACGCGCGCGCACGTGCGCATGTGTACATGCACAGGGGTACATGGAAACTGTCTACTTTTCACTCAATTTTGCTCTGAACCTGTAACAGCTCTAAAAAAAAAGTGTATTAATGAATAATTTTCAAAAGACAATAAACAACTCAGATAACCCAAATGTTAAAACTCTTAGAGACTTTAAAATATCTATTATAACTATAAAACACTCGATCTAACAATTTCATGACACACTTTGTTTTTAAGGGCATATGCTACATTCACCAAGATAGACTATATGCTGGGCCATAAAATAATTGTCACTAAATCTAAATGGAATGAGATCATATCAAGTTCATTTTCAGAGGAAAACAGACATCTACACTGAAAACCAGGAAATCTTGTGAGAGGAATTAAAGAAAAGCAAAATAAATGGAAAATTATACCGTATTCAGGAAATGGAAAACTCAATGTTTGTTAAAATATGGATTCTCCTCATTTTGATCTGGAGCTTAAATGAAATTCCGATTAAAATCAAATTCTATTTAAGTGGAAACTCAATTTTATTTTAGAAATTGACAAGCTTATTACAAAATTTATATAGAATGCCAATAACCTAAAGGAGCTAACACAATGTCTACAAAGAATTAAAAGTAAGAGCAGTTACCCCACCGAATATCAAAACTTTCTATTAAACTACAGTAACCAAGATAGTTTGGTATTAGTAAAAAGATAGACAAATCAATAAACTAGGATAATAGTTCAGTAATAGATCTACTCATATGTACTCAACTGGCTTTTGACATAGAAACCACAGCAATCCAATGCATAAAAGTCTTCTTTATAAAGGATGAACTGGATACCCTTGTCTAAAAACAATCAACATTGACTTTTACCTCATACCATACACAAATATGAACTCAAAATGTGGCATAGCTTGTGTGTAAAACCTAAAACTACAACATATCTAATAACAGGAGAACATTTTTGTAATTTTGGTGTAGGTAAAAGTTTCTTAGAACACAAAAAGTGTAAAACATAACAACAAAATTGACAAACTTTATCAAAATGAAAAGCATTCACTCTTTAAAAGGCACTGTTAATGAAATAAAAAGGTAAGCCACATGCTGGAAAATTATTGGCAAAACTCTATCAAAGTACAAAGGATTTATAAAAAAAAAAACTCTTAAAACTCCATAATCAAAACATAGCAGCCAATTTTTTTAAATGGGCAAAAGACACCTCACAGAAGAAGATGCAGAAATAGCCAATGAGCACCTGAAAAAAATTCTTGACATCATCAGTTTTGAGGGAAATGTAAACGAATACCACAATGAAATACTACTACACAACCACTGAGAATGGCTAAAATTTAGAAGACTAACCATATCAAGGGTTGGCAAGGACACAGAGCAACTGAAACTTTCATTCACTGATGAAGGGAGTGTAAAATGATTTAATGCCACTTTGGAGCACAGTTCAATAGTTTCTTTGATTTTTAAAGTTAAATATGTATTACTAAATAACCAAAGCATTCCATTGCTCAGTATTCAACTAAGACAAAAATAAATGTCCACATAAAATTTGTACATGAATGTTCATAGCAGCTTTATATGCAGGAGCCAAAATCCGGAAATGATCCAAATGCCCAGTAATAGGATGAATGGATGAACATATTGTGGTTTATTCATACACTGGGATGCTGCTCAGCAGTTTTTTAAAAAAGCAAAATAATGATATATATGAGACACGGATAAGTCTCAAAAACATTATGCTGAGTGATAAAAGCTAAGCTAAAGAGAGGTATACTCAGTATCATTCTGTTTATTAAATTAAAAAAAAATAAGCTATAGTGATTTTAAAAAAGTAAATTAGTGATTGCTTGGGAGAAGAAGACATTGATTATAAAAATCCATGAGGAAACTTTTGGGTGTGATGGCCATGTTTATTTTCTTGATGATGATGGTGGTTTAAGAGGTGTAAACATATTTCACAACTGATCAAATGATACATTTTTAATATTTTCAGTTTACTGTACTTTAATTATATCTCAATAAATAGATTTTTAAAATCTCAAGTGTTATTAGCTAAATGCATCTAGACTGGGAAAAGTCTACCTCCATCCTGTTGTTGTTCTATAGGAAAACCATGTCTACCAACATCATTTTTTAAAAAGCATATACCTTGGAAAATATACATAGTGGAAAGATACACAGGTATCAGAAAGTGGTAATCAAATTCTTACTGGAATATTTGAGATAGCTATTATTACCTTAAGGTAAGTTTTCTGGTCTTGTAAAACCACTGAAATTGTGTAGCTTTTATAAACTATTATTCATTGATTTCTCCCAAGAAAACTGAATGCCAAAATCATTCTGAGAAGTTTGAAAAAATGAAAAATTTCATCAATAAGCTTTTCCACTTAAATTGTCATTATATTCTTCTCATTGTTTCAAAAGAAAGAAATAATCTGCCCAAAGGTACAAAATTGTCAGAAAATATAAAAGACTTGTAATAACCTGCTTTGACCATTAAAAAAGAAAAAAAGATCGAAATAACAATGTTTTGAAAACTTGAGTTATAATGGCTACAACTTGATTTTAGTAAAGAAATTTCCCTATTTAAAAGACTACAGAAGTAATTTTATTGATAATGAATACAGGCAATGTAGTTAATTTTTTAATTTAGCTTTTTCTCACATCTTTGAAGTGTGTTATAAAGCTAGAAAAAAAAAAAAAAAACCCTGAGGTTGTGGATTAGTGTTGGTTAGATATTTTGTGCCTGCTTGAAAGTATTCATCTGCCCAGACCATGTCTCCCCTGCTAGGTTCTGTACCCAGGTGCTACCTTTTTAGAGAGAGAAAATTTATCTAATCCCCACAAGATACCTTGTAAACAAACACAAGCCCAGGAACCAAGTACTTCATTTACAAGATGAAAAGACCACATAAAACCTTTTACTGATACATGGGTCACTGTTGCACTTCCATATCAAAAATGTATATTTGACATGTCATGGTTGTAAAATGATAAAAAAAGAACATAAGTAATAAGAAGAAAACTACATGGTAATACATAATTAACACATAATATATAACCATATATATATATAATACTAGTATTATAAGCACTTTACATACATAAGCTCATTTTTTTAATATATATACTTACTGGGGAGATTACATTACTATTCCCATTTGAAGAATGAGAAATTAAAACTTACATAAAGTAAAAATAAATAAATAAATAATAAAACATATAATTACGTAGAGAAATGTATTTAAGCTATTCTGGGATTCAAAATCAGATTTTTCTGATTCTATAATCAATTTTTATATTCACTCTACTAAGCTGAAATTATATAATCTGAATTATGACTCTATATATTCATTTTGTCATTTTCATATAACCTAATTTTTTATACTTAAAAAAAATTTGTTTTGCTTTTATCTGTTTGATGTTGAATTCTTAGAAGTCTTCAGACTATAACTCAAATATGGCCACGTTTAGTATTTTTTGCCATTAACAGTAGGCAATATAGGGTAATAAATGTAGGATAATACAGAGATGATAGAGATGAAATTATATACTAAACAAATTTGCATCTAAATTGGAATGACACCATTTCCAAAGAAGTGATATTTTCAGTTTTTGGAATAATGAATCACTGATCTCTTTATATCATCTTCACCATTACAACTGTATCAAACACTAAAACAATGCATGTATGGTACCATTCCTATCTCTTATCATTTTTAGTTTAATTTCTACACATTCACTTGCAGAGATTCAAAAGTCTAGATAGATACCATAGTGGAAAACAAAATGAAAAGAAAAATATTTGAGTAAATTTTTAGAGAAAGATATATTAACATCATATTCAGATAAGATGAACTAATTTCCCAAAAGGAGTCAGAAAGTTTTATTGTGTGATTTTAAAATCTGTGTTTGAATTATTTCTTTTCTTCATATTCTTTTTTGAAGTGGGAAATACTAAATTGTTTTGGAAATTCATATACCCATACAATAATATAATTTAGGAAATAAGACTTGAGTTTTATGTATAATGACTATTTGGATAGAGTGATAAAGGTAAACCTTACAGTGAAATGTCTGCATTTATTTACTTTTTCAAAACTAATTACACTTCATATTGAATAAATGTTCTTTTTAAAGCTCCATAAGGTTTCATGAAATTCCAAGATGCAAAGCAGCATAATAAACTTATTTTTGCTGCTCACAGTCACACTCACTAAAGAATTCATTAATGAGTCTTTTAAAAATTATTTTTCAAAAAAAATGATTTTTCTTAATAGTTTAGCAGTTTTTCCAAATAAACAGCTGGAGTTACTCCAGGATTACAATGTGGTTTATGGATTAGAAAATTAAGAATTAATCAAATAATATATATATTAATCTTTTCTTCTAGTACATCTGTCCTTGGTAATTTACTAGAAGCCCTTTTGGCCAGAGGGGTTTTGGTTAGCAGTAGTGAAAACATACGGAAATATTTTAGGGAAATCATTTTTATGTATTCTAGGAGTTGATACTGTAATCAGCCTATGAAACACAGAGGCTATTGTTACATATTTTAAAATATGTAACATCAGATTCAATTATTTACTTTGAAAAAAGAACATATTGTGATAGTTTAAAACTATAATTCAAAAACTCTAAACTGCACCCCAGTGAGCGTGAGTATAAAATATGGGAAAGAAAGTGGAGTACAGTCTGTGCATGAGGGCTGGGGGGAGGGTGGCAAAGGAAGGCCTGTTTGAAAAAGAAATCTAGTCAACATGTACATATAACAAATATCTTTCAGGGCAGTAAATTTTGAGAATATTACTAACTAATTTGTATTTTTAATACATATTAATTAATTAAATAATGTTAATTTTTTCCTCTTCTGTATTTCCTTTTTTTAAAAGAATTATTTCATTTATTTATTTGAGAGAGTGTGTGAGCATGGGGGGAGGGGCAGGGGGCAGAGAGAGAAAATCTCAAGCAGACCACGCTGAGTGTGAAGCCATACTTGGGGCTCGATCCCACGACCTTGAGATCATGACCTGCCAATATCAGGAGTCAGTTGCTCAATCAACTGAGCCACCCAGGTGCCCCTTCCATATTTCCTCTTTATAGAGTCTTATCATCATTCATGATGAACACAGTTTTTTTTTTTAAGATTTTATTTATTTATTTGAGAGACAGAGAGAGAGCACAAGCAGGGTGAGCGGCAGGCCGAGCAGGCAGAGGGAGAAGCAGGCTCCCCGCTGAGTAAAGAGCTGGATGTGGGACTCCATCACAGGACCCTGGGATCATGACCTGAGCCAAAGGCAGATGCTTAACTGACTGAGCCCCCCAGGCATCCTTATGATGAACAAAGTTTACTCTTAATTTCCATTGCTTAAGTTCCACAGGCTCTGTAACTATGTATAGCAATAGACTGAACTAATATATGAAATGAAACCATCCACTGATACAGTTTATCTGTATTACTCATTTATGTTTCCAGAAAAAAAGGTTGTGTGTATTACAAAAATAAGTTTAGTCTGTGAAACTGATATTCGTAGTTTAATTTTAAAATAGAACTTTGCTAGACTAGAAATTAAGTAAATTTGTTTATAATATTCATCTAATAAATAAATATTTATTATCATTTCTGTGCAATCAATACATGATATTGGAAGATCTGAAAGTATATTATTATATATTGCCTGAATGAGTTTATCATTCAGTTTAGTATGATATAATGTGTTAAAAACATTTTGTTTGGAGTCAAAGTTGAGACAAGTTGAGAAAAATCAGAAACAAACAGAATATCAATTAAATAATCTGAAAGTGTCACAAATGTTAATTATATTTAAAATTATACCATAGGTTATGTATATAAGTACAGGAATACAATATCCTCCTGCACCGAATGTACATTGTTCTTTCTATGAAAAATAGTCTGTGTGTATGTGTGTATATGTGTGTGTGTATATTCACTAACCAACCAAATACAGAAAATCTTCCATGTAAACCTTGCCTATTAATTTGTAATATATTACAGAGCTTTACTTTATTATACTTTGAAAAATAAATTACTCAGAAATTGTATAAAACCAGATCAGAGTACTGAATAATGTCTCAGGAGGGCATCTCTTTATGAGGTCAGGACTCAGGTCTGTTTGTTCTGTTAATAATTGACTAAATGAAAATTAAAGGACAAACTACCAGACCCAATGATTGAAGGTTTAAAAGAATGTGATTATCATAATTGGTGAATTATAATTGGAAGGAAACTTTTTACTATGACCTTCACATTACTTAAAAAAGTGATTTTAAAGACATAAGTTCAGCTTTTGCAATATGATCTCTATTTTATACCTTGGAAACATTAACAAAGAACAGAGAAAGGCAGAATATCTGACTTGTACATTTCCCTAAATTAATCTCCCAGAGAAGGAAGTGAAGAAAATGTCCTTTTCTCCAAAGAAAATAATGCAAAGTAGCAAGAGTAAAGCCATTTGCCCTTCCCAGGAAAATAACATGCCTGTGTTCAAATCAACCAATCTCTGTAATGTTTCCCAGTCCTTACAGCCACCGTTGTCTACTCATTCTCTTACTGAACAATAGAAAACATCACTGCTACACCCGCAGGGGAAGAAAGTAGGTCACCCTTTCGTTTTCAACATTGCTTTATAACATATATTGATTGTTACAGTTATTAATTCAGCTCATCTGATTTAACAACATTCAGCTTCAAATAAAATTTGATTTATTTTTACCTCAAAAACTTCTTCATCCAGAATCCTTGTTCCAAAAACCGTGATTCCGTTGGTGTCAACGATTGCTCTCTCACTTCTATCAAGTGGCTTTGTGGTTTTCTTCTTACAATCAACAATCATTGTCACAGTTTTCTTCTCCACGCTGATTGCTACCCGATGCCACCTAAAAAAGCCAAGGAATTCTTTTGTAAGCTTCAAAGACATTGTTGCCACATCATTATTCATGTTAAAATACAATGTACTTTCAATTGTGAAAGTGAGCTGAAATTGTACAGAATGTAGGCTCATTTTTTAATCAATCAGTTAACAGGTGACTACTTACTGTTTACCCAGAAGAGTGTTAGGTACTAAAAAGGACACAAACAGTATAAAATACACACCAGGGGTGGTTGTCTATGCTGATAAGGAAGTGCCCATCCTTTGCTTCACTTTGTGCAGTTGCAACAAAAGCTTAATCTCACCATGTCCTGATGAGCATATTTGATAAGATCAGGGGTGGGATATGGGGTAAGTAATAGTTCCTATGTACGTAAATGCTTTCTTCCAAATGGATTTCCACTTAATTTTTTCCTTTTTTCTCTAGAGATCCCCTGAGATGAACTGTAAAAGGGTATGTCTCCTAATTGAATGACTGCTCCATCTGGAACAACTGAACGTCCTAATTGTACAACACAATGTGCTTCTCTGTCTTTATTCACATTTATTTCAAGTGCTTTCATTTTCTTTTTCCACTTTAATTCCAAGACAGTTATAGATCACTACTGTGGGCAGGATCCAAAACTGAGACACAATACCTTTCCTTCTTTCCAGGGTTGGCCTGAAGTGGGAACACTGAAAGAAAGCATAGTCAACGCATGTGTGGAGTGAGAGTCTCAATTCACTCTGAAGCTACTGTTCCAGCTAATTCAGGGCAGCGATGACAGGCTTAGGGGGTAGACATGACCAGCCCTTTGGAAACATATACACCCTAATCTTCCTATAAAATGGTGGGTTTTATTAACAGTATCTGGTGCTAACATAAACCACTGAGTGAGGCTCACTTGGATTCTGCAAGCCACTCTGGTTTATATTTTTTTTTTCCACATGAAAAATGCTAGATTAATATTGCAGAAGTGTCTAGGACTACATCCATAAAATAAAATACCCCAAAAATTGCAGGAGCCTTCCTAAATGTCTGTTTCATGTGACTTGGCGTCGCTACTGATGAGGACCAAATATATTTCCATATACACTTAGTCTTTGGTCTTTCCATAGCACATTCAACTAGCATAGCGGTCTGCTTAGTTTGAATTGAGCAAAGATTTATTTTGGAGCCACTTAATACTGTGAGAGTAAAATTTACACGTATTTCTGCCAAGAAGCCTGTGTCTTAACTTAAACCATCTCTACTGTTGTACGTATGTGCTTTTCATTAACAGAAAGTAAAAATGATTTCCATTGTTAAAAGCTGATTAGGGGCGCCTGGGTGGCTCAGATGGTTAAGTGTCTGCCTTCGGCTCAGGTCATGATCCCAGGGTCCTGGGATCAAGCCCCACGTCGGGCTCCTGGCTCAGTGGGGAGCCCGCTTTTCCCTGTCCCTCTGCCTCGCTCCCTGCTCATGCTCTCTCTCTGTATCTCTGTGTCTCAAGTGAATAAATAAAATCTTTAAAAAAATAAAATAAATAAAAGCTGATTAGGACTCTAAACTTGATCTGATTGTTGATTAATTTCAGCTCTGATGAAAATGATACGTCATAATCATGGTGTTATACATAATAGCCAAAATACCAAACCACCCTTTAGTTTTGGAATCATTTTTAATTATTCTCTTTCTCATATGCTTTACATTCACATCATCAGAAAATCCTTATATTCAATGTATATACAGAATCCGACTATCCAATCTGCAAGCTCTCTCATCTAGACTCTTAACTGGTCTCTGCCTCCTCTCTCCAGCAACCGGAGTGATCACTTTAAAATACAAGTCAGATCAAGTCTCTGCCTTGCTAAAAACCATCTAACAGTCCTAGCACAAGCTGAGGTCCTTACTCTGCCTCACAGGGGTGTGCCCTGGCCCTCTGACCTCACGCCCCACTTTTTGCTTTCTTGCTCCCTGCATGAGAGCCCCACTGCTGCCTCTTTCCCGTTCTTTGTACATGTTCTTCACTCTGCCAGAAACGTTCCTCCTCCCCAGCCCCACATGGTCCACTCCTTCACTTCCAACAAGCCTTTGCTCAACGCAACCATATCAAAGAGATGCTCTGTCAAAAACAGTACACCCTTAAATTCCTTACCCTGATTTATTTTCATATCATCACTTTTCATATTAATCATTAAGGATAGTATGTAAATTGCTCATAAAAGCCTAGCTTTTCCTGCCACTGAGATGAAGTTTTCTCCATGGTCCTGACAAGGATACACTGAGTGTGGATTTTTTTTTTTCCATCTGCACTGCTATTTCCTTCTTACACCTATAATTAAATGTCATATTTCAGATAAGGTTAGTTTTAGAAGCCTAGATGCAGCAATAAAATACCAAGTAAATTTTTTTGAAGATTTTATTTATTTATTTGAGAGAGAGAGAGAGGTAGCGAGAGAGAGCACGAGTAGAGGGAGCAGAGGAAGAAGCAGGTTCCCTCCAAGCAGGGTGCCTAACGTAGGGCTTGATCTCAGGACCCTGAGATCATGACCTGAGCTGAAGGCAGACACTTAACCGACTGAACCACCCAGGCACCCAACCAAGTAAATTTAAAAAACACTTATTTATATTTAGCTGCTCCCTAAGTGAAAGGCAATATTCACAACACAGAATTCAGAATTCAGCATGATTTTCAGAAGAGTATGATGGTTACTAGGGAGTCTAACTCTCTAAGTTCAAACCCTACTTCTGCCACTTTACAAATATATGATCTCAGGCAAGTTACTTAAACTTTCTGTACCTCAGTCCCCTTATCTGTAAAATGGGTTTATCAACATTATTTTCTTCAAAGAGTCGTGGAAAATTAAATGAGTCAACTATGTATAAAGAGCTCCCAACAGTACATAGCAATATCGAGTATTATAAAAAGCTTCTTATGATTGTCAATATTAACATGCTTGATAATAGGTAAATCAAATCGGGTCATTCCTCTGCTCAAAGAGTCTGCAGTGACTTCCCATTTCACTCCAGATAGAACCCAGAACGTTTGTATCCATCTACAAAGTGTTATACCCTTTGGCCTCCCATGGCTTCTCCATCCTCCTCATCCCACTCTGCTCCTGCCATGGTGGTAACCTTGACATTGCTTAGACCAAATCAGCCACACTTGGAATCAGAGGCTGTGTATTTGCTTTCCCTCCTCTTAGAATAGTATACTTCTAGTTGTCAGCAGGGCATGCACCCCAGATTCTTCACCAGTCACTTTCTTAGTGAGATTTTCCCTGATCTCACTCCTTAAAATTGCACCCTCCACAACCATTCCCTATCCTCTCCACTGCTCTATTTCTTTCTCTCACTTATCATCACCTGATATGCTCTTTATTCATATATTTTTAAATTGGACATCATTTGTCTACCCAGACTGCAAAAGAAACCATGTAAAATTAGGTATGTTATGTTTTGTTCATTTCCGTGTCTCCAGTCTCTAGAAAAACTGCATCACACTTTATGAATATTTGTTGAATGATTAAATGAAATAATTGCTTTCAATATAGCTACAACATTGGATTATTATATTACTTACTTCCCATCAGCAATGTTAATAGTTCTGAAGAGGGGATAGTCTTCTGGGGCAGGTTTTCCAGTGTGGTCTTCAAACAGGAAAACAGGTGATCTCCCAACCTCAACACCAATTTGTTGAATACCGTGCTCATTATATATAGATAAAAGGAAAGACTGAATTCCTTTTTTGGGTTTTATTGTAAATAATATTGAAAAATCTTCTGGAAAATTTCCTCCTGAGAAAAGAAAGCCAAAGGGTCAGAAATTCCAAATTCCCAAATTATTACTTTTTTTTAAACCTTTCTAGGTAGCCTTAATAAGTCATGTAAATTCAAACGGTAATAACAATTCAGATTAAAAAAAACAAATGGGAAGGAGATAATAATAAGCTTTCTCTGAAATAATTGTCCCAGCTATATTCAAGCTTTATTTATTTTTTTTAAGATTTTATTTATTTATTTGAGAGAGAGAGAATGAGAGATAGCACGAGAGAGAAGAGGGCCAGAGGGAGAAGCAGACTCCCTGCTGAGCAGGGAGCCCCATATATTCAAACTTTAAAGCCACTCATTTAAAGCACAATGATTATGTAAAATTGAATTAAAAGGAAACAAAATCGACCAAGGTGTCAGTACAATATTAAACACACAGTAAGAACTTTTAAAATATGAAAGTACCACTTCTGGTGTAAGATTTGTATTTTCAGCCTTGTCTGATCTGTGGCCATACACCCTCTTTTTAAAGAAGGCACTGTAGGGCGCCTGGGTGGCTCAGTTGGTTAAGCGACTGCCTTCGGCTCAGGTCATGATCCTGGAGCCCCGGGATCGAGTCCGGCATCGAGTCCCGCATCGGGCTCCCCGCTCAGCGGGGAGCCTGCTTCTCTCTCTGACCCCCTTCCCTCTCATGCTCTCTATCTCTCATTCTCTCTCTCTCAAAGAAATAAATAATAAAATCTTTAA
The DNA here is from genome assembly GCF_009762305.2 of Zalophus californianus. NCBI lineage: Eukaryota > Metazoa > Chordata > Mammalia > Carnivora > Otariidae > Zalophus > Zalophus californianus. The sequence goes on from NC_045598.1 coordinate 86,858,722, forward strand.
AAAAAATAAAGAAGGCACTGTAAGGACACAATATATGAAGGAATTTTTTAAGTCATCCTTTAAAAGCTGAAGAGTTGCTGATCAGTTTTTCCTATCACACAAAATGCAGTTTCACTAATAGAAAGCTTATGTCATTACACATCACAACTATTAGATACTTGGTTAATTTGATTCTAAATTCAAGAGGACTATCTTTTTTTTTTTTATTCTTTTTCTTCCCCCTCTTACCATCATACTCCAAATATCCAGCATGGGGCCAAATCTACATAAGTGCTTAGTAAGTATTTATTAAATAAATATGTCAGTTAAATGATTATCACAAATATATCTCAGATAATTAAGCAATGTCTACTCGTATATTTTTATAAAAACACTGTGTATTAAATTTCACATTTTATTCTTCAAAAATACTTTTACATGTATATCTTACTATCATGAAACATAAGTAAAGCAGGCATTATTGTTTGAAGAATGAGATTATTTCAGTTAAAAAGTTGTCCATATGCAAAACTGATGTATCTGTGCATGTGTAATCAATGATGTCTGGGCCAGGAGCTTCCCTATGCAATCCATTCATTCTCAATTCTATACTACATGGTAAAAATACTATGAATATAACTGCCATGGTTTCAAATTCAAAAGATTATAGGAGACAAGCAATTCCACTTCTAAGAATTTATTGGAATAGGAACAATGCTTACGTGTAAAGATATGTTATGTCAATTCACCAGAACACCATTTATGATCCTAAAATATTAAAACAGCCTACAATGGTTGGGACTGGCTAAATAAAATACAAAACACCTATATAGCGTAAGTAGTCACTTAAAGTGGTAGGAGACATTTTATGAAATTGAAATTATTTAAAATGTGGAAATTAAATAAGAGTATGTCATAGAGAAAGCAGTCAATTAATGTTAACCATTTAGTTCTATAATATCTATATCTTTATCCATATCTACCTATATCTAGATAAATAGATATCTCCAAACTAAAAAGTGTTTATTTAAAATTCTTAATTTTAATTTTTAAAATAATGTACCAAACAACTTTGCTATATAACAATTAGGCCATAAAAGCTTTGCTATCACAGGAAAAAATAATAAAAACATATATATATATATATATATATATAGTTTTGTTTCATTTCAGCATCATAAAGACATCTAATTTTGTATTTCTATAAATCAACAGAAGGAAAATAATCATATAAGTAAAATGGAAAGGTAATAAAACACATCAATTAATAAAGCAAGTTTTACCTGCTTGTACTATAAATAAAAATCTAGGTAGGTAATTCAGCCTGCTATTAAAGAAGCTCAGTAGAAAAGAAACCTTTTCTTCAAATAAGTAGCTCAGAATGTTGAGAATCACAGGCATTCTTTCCCTAAATGCACCTCAATTATTCAAATATCTCTTACATCGAAAAAAACAAGATGCTAAAATATTATGAGTTAAGGGAAAACAGTATTTTTTCATTTTTGCCAAAACATTATGAATTAATGTCTACGTGGAGACATTTAGGGAAAAAGGAATTTTAACAAAGAATATATTCATATAAGACTAAATAGATCATAGCAAATTCTAACTAATCATTCAATTTGTACAGCACTGCTTTTGAAATTACCAGCTGCTAACCACACTAATGAGTAAAATCTTTCAATTATAGCAGTATTTCCCAATTTAAAATTAGGCAGTAAGATTTTAATCATTATCTTTAAGCTATGACCTTTAAAAAAGAAAATGTAGTTACCTAAAAAATCATGACTGGATGTCAAAATATTCACAGTCTAACCTAGGTACCCCACCTTAGTTTCTTCCCTATAAGACATTAAACAAAGTTGTCCATAACTGACTAAATGTCTCAGAGAGAATTCACTATGGTATTAGTTCAACAACAAAAATGCAACCACTTCTATAAGAAATTGTATCTAAAATAACAATGATCAGTATTATACATGATAAAGTAAAATGTGAAAATTTTCAACTTAAATAATATGTTTTGAAATGTATAAATACAAACTAAAAATAAAGCATCCTCTGTTGAATTACTGTTGTTAAAGAAAAAATGCTATTACTACTTTTGATATGCACGTATGTATACATAAATAATATACATGCAATAATCATAATTCACACTGAATATATTAAGTTCAATAGTGATTCTTAAAATGGCCTTTTAGTATCAATAGATATTGCATGCATGAATAAATTTTGTATGAAAAAGGCACAAAACTTTATTATTTGATTTTAATTGTTTTAGATTGTTGTCAATAGATTTCCATGTGGAATATGTCTCCCTTTAACTAAAATCCTTTTTTTGATGTAGCCTGGGTGATCAGCAGGATTTTGAAAATGAAGAGGGAAGGCCATTTTTGCATAGTAGGAAAGCTCATTTTACTCTAAAAGAGGCAGGGACCGTCTCTCAGCTTCACATCATTCACTGGTTCTGTGATTATATTCAAATACTTCACACTTCTAAACCCTAATCCGTAACTTGGGCTTAAATATTCTTCTTTCCAGATGGGCATGAGGACAAAGATCAATATACACTTAAGTTTCTTGGATAGTATCTCTCCCACAGCACGTGTTCTAAAGAGGGCAGAAAGCATTTGCAAATTACAGCTCCTATTCAGGTCACATGTACAAGGTTTTCAGACAGTTAAATTAAAGGTCTCAGGTTAGGACTTTAGCGGACATATGCTTTAATTAAACAGAATTTTACAGTGACTATCTGATAATCCTCCACCCCTACCCAGTGTTGAAGTTTCCACTACCACTGCCTACTTTTTTCATTAGAGAAGAAGTTGCTATTATGTCCCCAAAATGGAAGAAAAACTATTCCAAGTAATTTTTCAAAGATCCTTTTTACTTATTTGATAAAGAATAATATTCACTCCAGATTTTTTAACTATGAAAATGTCTTTGACCATTTTTATTAACTGCCATTTTGCATTATTATTCCTACCCTGTAGGAAGATTAAGTTTAAATTCATTTGTATGTGTGTGTGTGTTGGGGGGGAGAATAAGGTCCCCATTAGAGGTGTCTCCTCCTATCTGAAATACTCATTATTAGAATTATATGCCAAGGCACAATGTTATGAGAAGGTGAAAAAGAAAAATTGATATAAGGGAATTTTGTTAACTCTCATGGAAGGAGATCCAGAGGCATACGTTGTATTCTCTTTCAATGAGTAACACAACAGAAGTGATTGAACGAATCAAACTAACTACCAATTTGGAAGGCAGAAAAACTGACCCTGAGATGATGAACCAAAGTATAAAAAAATAAAAACTAACTTCTTGAGTATTTCTAGAGCTTTTCCATTAGTGTATTTTTCCCTGTTTTTTTCTCTTGAAAATTTCCATCCCTTTCCTATTTCTACATTAGAGTGCAGATAAATAGAAAAGCAACATAATTTTTACATTTGCAACTTTTAAACTTGATTTTTAAAAAAAAATTTTATGGTTTTAATAACTATTTTAACTTTTTATTTCCAAAGTCAGAAAAATTATGCATTGACATTCTTTATATTTGCAGTTTGTTACCTCTGTCCATCACAAATTATGGCAAAACAAGAAAAATTTGGGAAAAATCAACGATTTAATCAAAATTAATGTGTTTTCAAAAATACTTTAAAAATGTCCATCCATCAAAAATACACTATCTTGTTCTGTAATTCTTTAGTCCCTTGATTTTTAATTTTTCTATTGTTAAGAAATAGTTTTATGTGACAATAGGGAATTCAAATCCCTTCAGGTAGAGACAGTAGGGAGGATAATATGAAGAATGTAAATGATTAATTATTTCTAAGAGGATCCCAAAGCACCAACAAGAAATACCTGATAATATAAGGAATAATGAATGACCTTGGCAACAGACAAGACCTGGATTAAATACTGACCCCTTGTAATTTGGACAAATCCAAGAACTTCAGTGAAACTCTATTTCCTCTTCTGTTAAATAAAGATGAGGACGTTCAATTTAGTATAGTTATAAGAAAAAAATAATTGACACGTATCCAATAGCAGACTTGTTAGGAGTTGCTTGCCTTCACAATGTGATGCTCAGAAATTGTTTTATCACTCAACTCCTTTTCCCTATTATGCTGATTTGCAGATAATTAGTGTTACTAGGTCAATCATGGAAAGAAAGAAAGAAAATATTCACCAAGTGTTTTTCAATATCATTATAAAAACTTTCCAGGTGAAGATTTACAAAATCTCTAGTCCCAGATCTCCTTATAACTGTGAGATGTAACTAGCATTTACTATATTTGAGATAAAAACAGATTCCAAAAAATAACACAGAATAATCTGCTTTATAAAATCTGCTGAAGAAGTATTTCTTTCAACAGAAACTTATATTAAGTTTAAGAATGACACTCACTAAGTATTCTAAATCCACATGCCCATTCAATTCACATGGGTAGTCATTAAGGGTGAAGTTGCCAAGTTCCCCCCAATAAATAAATTCTACATGATTATATGCAAAAATAAGCTAGTTAAAATATTGTCTTCAAGTTTTGTCGTCTTGCAATAAAATAATAAATTACTAAATTTTCAAATGAGCATATCTTATGTGATTGTGCTAAATTAAAATTGGCAATCATTAAATCATTAGCTATTTTCCTTCAGTCACCTTAGTGAACACAATGTATTCGGCGTCCCGTATCTGAAAGAATGATGTCTGCCCCAATAATTTTGCATTACACAGCATGATAAAAAGAAAAATAATAATTTGCAAAGGAGTAATAGTTGTAGTAATAAAGTGAACATACCTGAAAATAACTGTTTTGTTGGAGCACTGAGTTGTGCTTGCTTTGAAACTCTGTAAGCAGTATCCGAACCTTGTGAATTCTTTCTGTTTGTGCAAAAGCCTGTTGTTTTTGATATTCCCTCAGGAGAGTTGTGAAAATCTAGAGCTTTTAGTACATCAACTGGAGCAGCTGAGAATAAGTGAAAAGTAAAAAAAAAAAAATGAACAAATAATCTGATATAAAAATGAGTATTTTTAACAGGTAAAATAGTTGTTCTACTTCTCAAATCTGTCACTTGCCACTTTCCCTAATATTTGGGTGGGGGATTGAGGAGTGGGGCAGCAGATAAATTATAACCTATAAAATTCTCAAATACAAAATATCTCAAATCAAGAATAAAATTATGGAACAGCAAACAGAAGATATTCATATGTGGGGGGTATACGTAGATTTAGAATCAAATATATATACATATATATTATGTATGTGTAATGTAATACACATTACATATAATATATAATTGAATATATGTGAAATTGCAACCTGTCTGATGCATCTCAATTACAATTTCTAGTCTTTAATCATTCTAAGTAATTGCCTTATTTGGAATTAAAGTGAAAGCCAGCATCTGGACATATTCCATTAATTTCTAGTAGATTTATTGTTCAACTATTCATAATCTTAAATACAGGTGATTTTGAAGGTTCAAATTCACAATGAATATTATACATAATTGTTGTAAAATGTGCAATTAATAAGCCATATTGTATACACAAAGAAGTTAAAAGTTGTTAAAAAGAATAGGTAACAAAACATAATGCTCTTGTTTTGAGTGCTTTCCCATGTTAGCTATTTCCAAATTACATATAAGCAGATAGCCCGTGTGAATACTGTGTACTGATTATGTATGTGTAGCTGTGCATGTGTATATGTATCTGTGTGTAATTTGTTTATTTTTACCCTCTAAATTTGCCAGAGAATCTTCACGGACGTTGCTTCATGCTTCATGATTCAGATTGGAAGGCCCTGGAGACTTTGGATAAAAAATGTAATCTTTGGAGAAAAGTACAATAAAGTGTAATCCGTTTGGATAAACTTGATGTTTTAAACAGCTTCATTGGAATGTAATTCACTTGCCGTGTAATTCACCCATTTAAAGTGTATAATTAATTGATTTCGGTATATTATACTATCCACTTTTTTAATTGTGGTATAATACAAACAACAAAAAATTCGCCTTTTTAACCATTTTATGTACAATGTGGCAGCATAATTACATTCACAGTGCTGTGCAACCATCACCACTCTCTATTTCTAAGACATTTTCATCACCCGAAAACAGAAACTGTAACCATTGAGCGATAACTCCCTATTCACCACCTCTGCCCAGGCACTGATAGCTAACAATATACTTTCCGTCTCATTTCTTGATTGGATCATTTGTTCCTTGGGTGTTGAGTTTAAGAAGTTCTTTATCGATTTTGGATACTAGCCCTTTATCTGATATGTCATTTGCAAATATGACCAGACAATTTTCCAAAGAAGACATCCAAATGGCCAACAGACACATGAAGAAGTGCTCAACATCGCTCAGCATCAGGGAAGTCCAAATCAAAACCTCAATGAGATATCACCTCCCACCAGCCAGAATGGCTAAAATGAACAAGTCAGGAAATGACAGATGTTGGTGGGGATGCAGAGAAAGGGGAACCCTCCTACACTGTTGGTGGGAATGCAAGCTGGTGCAACCACTCTGGAAAACAGTATGGAGGTTCCTCAAAAGGTTGAAAATAGAGCTACCATACGGTAGATCCAGCAATTGCACTACTGGGTATTTACCCTGAAGATACAAAGGTAGAGATCTGAAGGGGTACGTGCACCCCGATGTTCATAGCAGCAATGTCCACAATAGTCAAACTGTGGAAAGAGCCAAGATGTCCATCAACAGATGAATGGATAAAGAAGATGTGGTATATATATATATATATATATATATATATATATATATATATATATACAATGGAATATTATGCAGCCATCAAAAGGAATGGGATCTTGCCATTTGCAACGACGTGGATGGAACTGGAGGGTGTTATGCTGAGCGAAATAAGTCAATCAGAGAAAGACATGTATCATATGACCTCACTGATATGAGGAATTCTTAATCTCAGGAAACAAACTGAGGGTTGCTGGAGTGGTGGGGGGTGGGAGGGATGGGGTGGCTGGGTGATAGACACTGGGGAGGGTATGTGCTATGTTGAGCGCTGTGAATTGTGCAAGACTGTTGAATCACAGATCTGTACTCCTGAAGCAAATAATGCAATATATGTTAAAAAAAAAAAAAAAGAAGATAGCAGGAGGGGAAGAATGAAGGGGGGGATATCGGAGGGGGAGACGAACCATGAGAGACTATGGACTCTGAAAAACAAACTGAGGGTTCTAGACGGGAGGGGGGTGGGAAGATGGGTTAGCCTGGTGATGGGTATTGAGGAGGGCACGTTCTGCATGGAGCACTGGGTGTTATGCACAAACAATGAATCATGGAACACTACATCAAAAAAATATATATACTTTCTGTCTCTATGAAGTTGACTATTCTAGAAATTTCATATAAATGGAATCATACACTATTCTTCAGAACACTGAACATAGAATTACCATATGACCAAGCAATTCCACTCCTAGATATATACCCAAAAGAGCTGAAAGCTGGCACTTAAACAGATACCTGTGTGCCAATGTTCACTGAAACGTTTTTCACAATAGCCAAAAGGTGGAAACCACACAAATTTTTATCAATACATGAACAGATGAACAAAACATGGTACATGCATACAATGGAATAGGATTCAGTCATAAACAGCAATGACGTTCTGATACATGCTACCACATGGATGAACCTTCAAAACATTACACTATATGAAATAAAGCAGACATAAAAGGGCAACGTTTTAGACCATCAAATTCCCTGATCCACAACTTAATATCTACTTAATTCACTAAGCAAGCCAAAATAGGAGTCATGTGGTGTAAGCATTGTTACAAAAACAGACTTTAGACTCCATATCGTTCAATATGCCTATATTCTATTGACTTTTCCTCCTTATTCAAAAATAAAAATATTCAGAGAAGGCCATGTGTTGGCCATTGTATTACTGAGCATGTCTGAGATGTAAGTCCCTATTGCAAGTGTTTAAGATTCCAGTTCAGAAAGAAAAGAGATCACTTCTGCCTGGAAGTGAACCAATATTATTGATTTGAAAAGCTCAATTGTTAGTTAAAAAAACAAAATTGCCCTCAAATTTCAAAATTGGGTTTTGTAAATATACTGTTTCTAGGAGGACTTAATGAGAATAGAAAAGGGACTGATTTTAGAAGCAGAAAATACCATCACAATTTATTACATTCCATAGAGGATGCTGTTCTTTGAAAATTGTAATTTCAACTAACATATTTTTACAATAACTATCAGTTAATCATAGAATTCATGAATGAATGAATGAATGAGTGCTTGTGAGCAATGTGTATGTGGTCATTTCCTTAGTTAATTAAGATTTAGGGGTATTGACTTCCATATGTACAAACATATGTGGATGAAGCTTTTCATGTTTCCTTTTAGAATATAACAAGTGTACTTTCCTTTAACAATACTCTACCTATTTCATCAAGCCTCTGAATGAAAATCAACCTACTATCCAGTAGAGTACACATGGTTTCAAATTATTTAAAAAAAACTTTTTCTTTATGGAAGTCAGATATTTCAAAGGGATCATTAACTCTATCAAATATGATCCTCTCTAGGTCAGCCTTGGAATATTTAAAAGAATCACAGCATTCAAGAACCTTTTTGCAGGAGTCTTGCTCATGACGGTCAGTTTTTTTAGGCCAATAGGAACACCTGCCAATTCTTAACTTTCTTCTTTTCTCTTATCAGAAAGTACAACAAGAAAGTAATAACTATAATGGCTTCCATGTCTAGAAAGTCTAGTATGTGCCAGTCACTAGGCTAAGTTCTTGACAGGCTTTGCAAGGCATATGTTCTGATCCCCACTGTGCAGATGAAGGAATTGAGAACCAGAAAGCAAACTAAGGACACTCCTAAGATCTGGACAAATATCAAATCCAGGCTCTTTCCACTTCGCCACCTTCATTGCTATGCCCTGTAAAAGAAACTTAAAACATAAATATAATATACTAAAATTATCTTGAGACAGTTAATTGATTCCTGATGTTTATATTTGTTTTAAATTAAACTCAACTTATGTTTCAGGGTATAAATGACTCTGAAAGAGACTGTTTCTACACGTCACAGCATCTTATCTGCTTATTTTATCTTATCTTCTTGCTCTGAGCCATTAGCAAAAGGACATCAGGGTAAAGACTCAAGGACTGACCTGAACACAGCTCTGAAGGCTGTAATTCTATGAAGAAAAGGACGCAGTCCCATGGTCATGGTCCCAACTGCTCATGGGTAAATAATACATGAAATAAACCACACATCCCTTCTCTCCAGAATATCTTTTCACAGGATGACCTTTTCCAAGAGCACAGATTTTGTCACATTTGTTCCTTCCTACTTTGAAAGTAATGTGATAAAAACACATTCCTTCTACAGGATTCCAAAATAAGGGCTCTATTTTTAAAGCCTCACAAAATTCTTTGTAGAGACACATTATATGAAATAATTCACTCTTCAAAAACCAATGAAAAAAGAGGGACACAGAGAAAAGATTTCAACTAGGTTTTTTCTTTTTCTAGAAAAGCATACCAAGTTATAAAAATGTAAAAATGTAAAATTTTTTCCTTCAAATAAACTAAATAATAAATTAAGACACTTTGAAATCTGCCTGTTATTTGACCTCATAACTGCAGCATTTAACAAATTCTCCTAATACGGATTCTATGATTTTATACATACACACATACATTATACACACACAGGGAAGTTATTCTTCATATTTTATTAACTGAACTGCAACTGCTTAAAGAGTAAAAGCAGTAATTTGTCATAGCTTAACTTGATACATCTAAAAAGGTGAAATTTCCATATTCAAAGCAATTCTTAAATGCCCTTAATATTGGAATCATTTCTATGTTGCCAATAGCTGATGCCACAAACCATGATTAGAACTTCAGATGTATCCAATTAGCACGATATTTTGTTCAATAGTATTTTTCCTGCCTTTAACTACATACTCTTATATTTTATTAAATGGGAGAATAAGATACCAGAGCCCAGCGCATTACTCCAATAGCCATTTAACTGGTTTCCACGTCTCTTCTCATCAGTCTGCACACCACAACTTGAGCAAGCTTCCAAAACTCCAGGCTCTATGTCACTTTACTGCTTAAATTCCTCCAGTGAACCCACTAACTTCCAGAGGGAATGCACAGAACCCACACATAAAATCTTGAAGGTCTGAACACACGCATTTGTCCTTCTAGTATCACCGTAACTGCACCGCCACCATTTTCTTTTCATTGTCATTTCCCCTAACTCTATCCTCACTCAGTGCTCTAGTTATACTGAACTTAGACTGCCCAGAACCCCCTCCCTCCATCTTCTTTCTCTTGCCTCTGGGACTTTATAAATCCTATTTTCCCTATCTGAATCATTTAGCTTCATTTCACCTGAGGAAAACATAGGATATAAATGATGTATAATCTGCTCCAGAAAGCTATCTCCCAAAGCTGGGTTTGATATACTCACCTCTACGATAACACTTTTCACGTTTGGTTTTAATTATTTACCTATACTTGAATTTTTCCCAAACTAGAAGAGAATGGGTATGCACACACCCACCTACACACACGAGCTACATAAAATACTGGCTGAATGTGAAACACGATAATGTGAAAATACTAGAAGCAACTTTCTCTGAAGCCCATAGGGGTCTCTTGTCTTAAAACAAAAATTTCTGAGGGCCTAATATGTCTTTTCTATTATGTTCTGCTACTCTCCTGGACACCCCGACTCATTCACTGATTAGTCTGTCCCAGGTCTTTAATCCTTTCCGTCTGTTGCTTTCAGTGTCCACATGGATTACTGATCTAAAGTCTCACAATGCTTTGATTGTTTCATCTCTAATTAATTCCTCCTTTAAATTACTTCACACACTCCCATGACCAATAAGGAGTAAATGACACCAATACATAGTGTAGAAGAGCTGGAATGATTTCGAATCCCATCCCTGGCACTTAGCATGTGTGTGATCTGGACTGCTTTGTGCCTCAGTTTCTACATCTGTAAGATGAAAATAATAAAAAATATTTACCTAAAAGAGTTTTTGTGAGTTGGTATTTGTGGCCATGCCTTAGAACAGTGGCAAGAAAAAACTATGCCTATGAGTTAAGCCCTTGCTGACTATTTTCATTGTTTACATGGTGAAAAAATTAAAAGCAGAACAATATTTTGTGACATGCAAAGGTCATATGAAATTTACATTTCAGCATTCACAAATAATATTTGTATTAGACTACAACCACACCCATTCATTTATCTATTGTCCATAGCTGCTTTTGCCCTACAACAGAGTTGTAACGCTGTGATAGAGATCGTATGGCTCACAAAGGCTGAAATATCTAACGTGGTTTCTTTTAAGCTGAGTCCTGAAGGATGGGTAGGAGGTTATAAGCTATGAGGAGGGTGACAGAAATACCAGATAGGCAGCACAGACACAAGACAGTGCAGTGTACAAGGAAGTGAAAGTAATCATGGTTGCCTGACAAGACATCAACACTGAATAAATTTAGATGTCCAAATTCTTCATGGGTGCATCATGGCTGCTGAGGACCTCTTGAGAAAAACCAGAACTCCACTATGGATATTCACAGCCACAGTCTCCAAGTGAAACGTTTACACTAACTCCTACCTATTTCTCCAACCCCAAATGTAATGCTCCAGCTGAAATAAACTTCTCTTAGTTTCTAAAATATACTGTGATCCTTTTGTTGGGGATTTTTCAATCCTTTCTCAACTGGCTAAGAATAGCTGACTGTTTTCCAATCCTAACTGTCATTAGAATCTCAAGGAGAACTTTTACAACATAAGAACGCCTGGGTCCTGTGTAAGAACTAATGACTAGAATGAAGGGGGGAGCGGGGAGGGCAGATATTCATGTTATAGAAGTTTCCTAGATGAATCTAATGGGCAGCCAGGATTAAAGCCAGGCAATTTGAGACCTAATCAACCTTTTGACCTCAACCTAACTGTGACTTCCTTCAGGGAATCATTACTTATCTCTCCCAGGCTGGGTTCTGGGATCCACTCATATGATCCCAAGTACTCTATATTTCCCTTGGATAACTCCACACTCTATTTTGTTTGCTTGCTTAATTATCTCATTTTCACTCAGGCACAGTGTGTTTCTAAACTCCCCGTTACAAACTCATACTGCCTAATTTCCCTCCTTCTCTCTCTGCTAAACTTGTAATTTATTGTTTGATGTCTGCCTCCCCTGATAGACTGTAAACCCTCTGACAGCAAACATCAGCACTATTGATGTTCACTGTATTATTCATTAATAACATAGCAGCTGACACATAATAAATAATCAATAAAGATATGTTTAATGAATGAACAAATACATGAATCAATGAGCCTCAGAGGCAGGGTATAGCTGCTCATTGATTCATGTATTTGTTCATTCATTAAACATATCTTTATTGATTATTTACTGTGTCAGAGTTTCTTTCTCAACAGTCTGAGAAGGAAAACAAGTGTTAGAAATGGCCTTTATAAACAGCACCTAAAAGAGCTTCCCAAATCTGATTGTTTCCATTTGATGCAAGTGTGGCAAGAACTCAGTTCTTCAGTTCTAAAGTAGGTGTTTTCCCATTTCTCTTTATTCTTTTCACTTATCTTCACCTTGTACCTCACATCACAGGCCACATATGAAACATATCATTATAGGGAGAAAGAAGCAAACTAAAACACAGAAAGAGTTATAAACCATCTCCTGGGGCACCTGGGTGGCTCAGTCGTTTAAGTGTCCGACTCTTGGTTTTAGCTCAGTTATGATCTTGGGGTGGTGAGATGGAGCCCCGCACCAGGCCTCATTCTCAGTGGGAGTCTGCTTGTCCCTCTGCGCCTCCCCCCACTCGCACTCACTTTCTCTCTCTCTCAAATAAATAAATAAAATCTTTAAAAAAAAATCTCAGGGCACCTGGGTGGCTCAGTTGGTTAAGCGTCTGCCTTCGGCTCAAGTCATGATCGCAGGGTCCGGGGGTCGATCCCTGCATGGGGCTCCCTGTTCAGTGGGGGGAGGGGGGCTGCTTCCCTCCCTCCCTCTGCAGTTCCCCCTGATTGTACTCTCTCTCTCTCTCTCTCTCTATGTCAAATAAATAAATAAATAAAATCTTAAAAAAAAAAAAAAACTAAACTAATATATTAGGGGTGCCTGGTTGGTTCAGTCGGTTAAGCCTCCGACTCTTGATTTTGGCTCAGGTCATGATCTCAGGGTTGTGGAATCAAGCCCAGCATACAAGGCTCCTTGCTCAGCATGGAGTCTGCTTAAGGTTCTTTCCCTCTGTCCCTGCCCCCCACTCATATTCTCTCTCTCTGTCTCTCTCTAAAATAAATAAATAAAAATAAATCTTTAAAGGAACGAATATTTTAGTGTCTTTCCTCTGATACTATTTCTTCATTTATTTCAAACACATATATGCTATACACCAACCTTGTATTGCAAACAAACATGAAGCATTAAAAAATAAAACATATTGACCTAATTGTCCATATTTTTAAAAAAAAGTATGAAAGTTCATCTTTAAGTGACTATGTAACACAAATAATGTCAATAGAAATCACCTAAATTTCCTATATCCCAGCACAACTCTTTGTAGCTGAAACGATTAGACTTTTTGTCTGTATTCTGTAATCTAATCTTTGTGCTCAAAATATAAAATGGGAGAAGTGAACTGCTTGAATACATTAATAAATTTTAAACTTATAAGATTATAGTTGTAGAATTTACACTAAATATTCCTGGGCATGGGAAGTGTTTAGAGTTCATTTTACCCCCAAGAGGTTCTATAATAAATTTATATGTTTTGTCATTTTAAACCCATGTTTAGAGAGTATATTTCCCTTCAGGAAAATAATGAATACAATAAATATACGTATCTCAAAGCTCAAGTTTTTGATGAGTATCTTGCAAAAACTGGATATTTGGTACTCAAACTAAGAATAGCATCAAATTGAGAATAAAATGGACAAAGACGTGTAAAAAAGTAGCCTGCGGTTTCAGGAATTTTATAGTTAATTTCATCAACACCAGGCACCTAACAAGCCTAATGATAATACCATTTCAGAAAACAGAAACCCAATGACCAAATGTAAATGTACTTCCTTACAATCCCATGAAAATACCAGCTTAAAAAAAAGTCAGTTATGCAGTGAAATTCAAGATTGGAAAGATTGGGGTAAAAGAAATACACAATGAAATATTCTGAAGTAGAAGTAATGGAAAAATTGTGGCTCCCACCACAATCCATTGTATCCACATCCCACTATTGACTGTTTATTCTAATTCTGACCTACCCAGTGGTTGAGAGAAATGTGTAAGCCCTGTGATCCTAGCTGAGATTTAGTATTGATTGGAAATAAGAAATAAATTTGTTTTGAATATCAGCGTGTGTATGCATTTCCTTAACAGTATTTAATCTGTTGTAGGTTTTATGTCTTCACCTGCAAATATCACCCATCTACTTTTTAAGTAACCACAAGTCCCACATTATCACCCTGTTACACCAGCTAAACAAACTCTCATACCATTTCTATACAACTATAATGTCTTAAAACAACTGAATCGATATGCAGGATGTTCATCAAATAAGTAAAATGCTTTTCTATGTGGAATTTAAGTGTCACTTTGACTATGTCTAAATATGCAAAATAAAATTTAAAACTATGGCAATTATGTGGATAAAAATGGCCTAGAAGCTGCCCAAATACTTTAAGGCAATATTTGTACTCCTTGTACTCCAAAAATATCCAATTCTACATTTGATAGAAAGCCTTAAAATAAAATCTACACCTTTAATTTAAATGTCATTACTTTTTATAAATGACAAATATTTGATTAGTACTAAGAAGAAAAATAAATCCATAAACGAGGTTTGAAGAGGCATGGATTTTAGTATCAAATCAGAAAGACAGGAAAGGGCTCAATAAGAAAATAATGTTTGAGCAGTCTAGCAAGGCATAAGAGGATTCTCTATACTGATATTTTGACAGCATAGCATTCTAAGCAAAAGGAATAGCAAGTGCAAAGGACCTGAGATAGGAGTTGCCCCAAAGGGGAGGAGTTGAAGGAAATGCAAGTAGACATTTAGGTTGCCAGCAGAGGAAATAAAAAGGGTATAAGAGATAAAGTCAGAGAAGAAAGGGGGAGGCAGGTTGGAGGCAATTGTATAGATCCTGTGGTATGTTCACTGAGGTTAGATTGTATTCCAAGTGAGATGGAAACCTACTGGAAGTTAAGGGAGGGGAGTAACATGAACCAACTGGAAGTTTAGGGAGAGGAGTAACATGAACCAATGAATCTTCCAGGCCACTATGGCGCTGTGCTGAGAACAGAGTACAGGGGCACTAGAGTGGAAGAGAGTGCAGAAGAAGTAATTCCAATCCTCAAGGTGTAAAATTTTGTCAATTTTGCAATCTTGGACTGAGAGATGAAGTACTGGGTCAGATTCTGGATATATTCTGAAAACATAGCAGACAAGGTTGCTGATGGGTTGGATATGGAGTATGAGAGAAAAGGAGTCAAAGCTACTCCAAGTATTTTAGTTCGAACATCATGACTCATTGTGTTTCCATCAACTGAGACGGAAAGATTGTGAGCGGAACAGGCTTCAGGAGGGGTTCTACGATTCAGTTTTGGGTATGTTAATTTTGAGACAATTTAATACATTCCACTGGAAATAGCTGACTAGGCAGTTGAGTATATGAGTCTGGAATTCAGGGAAAAGATATGGGGTAGAAATAAAACTTTGGGAGTTGACAGCCTATTAACATTATTTAAAGCTATAATTAGTTAATTATACTTATTTTAAAACTCTATTAGATATAACTTTCTGTGAAAGAAATCATTATGACTTAAAAATGATTATAATAAATATTTATAATCAAATAATCAAATAATCAACATAGAGATCTTGGTCCAATATATGAATCCTCAGAAACAGACAAACAAAACTACCTAAAACATGCTACAAGTTGGGTAATAACAAGAACGATCACATTTAAGGTTTAAAATGTTAGGCTATATCTTTGTCTTATAACAGATTTTATAAATACGTGTACACATTTTGTTTAATGTACTCCCTTATAAAACAGGAAGATTATTCATTCATACAGTTTTCAATTCCATAAAGGCCATAACCCCGTATCAAGTGTGACTTAAATGTACTAATTTATCTTGGAGAAATCCAGGTGACTTTACAGTGGGTTGGCTATTGCAGAAAAGCAGCAAGGCCCCAGTTCCCTGGTTATTTTTCAGAAGATCTAGTGTTTGCAACCAAGGGGAACCACCTAGTAGGGATAGGTATCAAAGTATGTACTGACTCTGCCAACTTAGCAGCCTCCCTGTATTCTTTAATTAGTCCCATGATTCTGTGCTATGCAAAAAAAATATATCCATACAGTCTTGTGTTATGTGGCCCTAGCCCATTCTCCTAACCCCAGCTCTCTCCTGATAACACACATACCCCATGAGAATAGACACTGGCATACTGTCTTTGTAGTCAGGACAACTAACATTGATGGCACATAGAAGAGAGTTATTTAATTTTCACGGTTATTGAACAGCCTCAATCCTGAACTTTCTTGTATCATAAAAAGCTTCTATGAACTGAAAATTGAAAGCAGAAATCATATCACAACTCTGAGGATGGCAAAGGAAAGAACAAATGCCTGTTAAGAGTATGATACGTAAAAAGCTTGGCATTTCTGATGTACAAGCGGCCAAAGCTATTAAAATGTTCATTATAAAGCTTAAATTATAGTTTCAATACAAACACTTGACTTTCATGTTGAGAAAAGCAATATTTGTTGGCATTTAGTTTATTACATGCTATGGAGAAAAGGATTTTTAAAAAAGCATGAACTCTATCATAATCAGTTGATCTATCCAAATCAGTTTTTGCCGAGTCACTGCTATTGGGTGGTTGGGTATTTATCAAATGAATTGCACACAGCAGACAAATAATCTTTTACTTGACTTCCAGTGCCCTTTTATACAAGCTAGACACATTTCCATTTTTGCATTTATTTCCTGTTACAAAAGATTCATAAACCTTTGGATGTGCATCAAAATTATCTGTGAAGATTTATAAAACACCTATACTTGGATTCTATACAAACTCTACTCAATCAAAATCCACAGAGATGGGACTGGAAATGATTGTGATAGCAAGTCAAGGCTGATTGTCCCTGTCTTCTTGACTTTAGTATAATCCCTTGCTTATGATGTCATTAATTCATATGATAAACATTTATTGGCCATCTATTCTGCTCCAGGTATAGTGCTACAACACAGAATTTCGTACATAGATGAAAAGATGCATTCCCTTGGAGCACTGGGTGTTATGCACAAACAATGAATCCTGGAACACTACATCAAAAACTAATGACGTGATGTATGGTGATTAACATAACAATAAAAATTCAAATTAAAAAAATAATGAAGCTGAAAATATAGGTTGAGTCATAAATAATACCCCTCAAATTTTACTTCTTTAGAGAACATGTTACTTATTTTCCTTAGTAAAATTTGTTTGTATTTTGGCAAGTGCCAATTTGCTTCAGTGAGTCATTCTCAAAGTTTTATGTTCTAAAATTTTGTCAGAAAATAGATATTAATAATTTGCTTACCAAACATATTAAGAAGGATTTATGGAAGTATAAAATAGTTTAAGTTTACAAATATGTTATATATTAGTATAAAAGAAATCATATTTGCTGGAAATGTTTTCAAACTTTCACTCTCTTTTGATATCAAGCACTGCTTTCCACTGGAGTCTGTGTATTTTGAATGTCTGGAAGTCAAAATAGTTTGTTTTAACTCCCACTCTATAGTATTTCCCAGCTGTGTACTTATATGGTATAATAAAAGGATTTAACAAATGGGCAAAAAAAGATGCATGCCTTGTTTTCATTTTAGCATCAAAAATATCCTGTGATAAGTATTCAGGTTTGGAGTAAGTATAGTGTGCTTTAGAATGTTATGCAAGGATAACTACCTCAGTCTTTATGGTTGAGGAGAGGTACTCCTTTAGGAGATAATATCTAAATCCAAAAACGTACTGGTAAGCGGTTTGGAAGTGTTCAAGGTGGAGATCATAGTTGCTTGGAGGCAAAACAGAGATTGATATTTTCAGGAAATCACAACAATATCAGCCCAAAACTGTTCAATACACTTCTGTGGACACTGGCAACAACTGATATATATATAACCTTATATCATATCTCGGGTTTTTAGTTAGATTATTGAAGAGCAATTCATTAGAGCTTCAACCGACACTTTCACTTCATTCAGCAAAGATTTATCAAACACTAACTATGTGACAAGCTCTGTTCTATGTGCTTGGGACACACTAAAGCAGATAAAGATACCTAGCCTAATGATTTTAGTGTAACTAAAATATACAATGGCTAGGAATAGAATATAAAAAATACGTAACATTCTTCTAAAAACAATTCTACAACTGCAGTCTCTTATTAAGCACTGGAAACTTTATATACTCCTTGCTTAAAGATGATACTTCATCAGATAATAATTATAATATATATGATATGCAAATTACTTTCTAGAATGAGTTTACTGAAATAATCATAAAGCAATAAATATAGATAGGTTACTCTTTCTAATAGTTATTAAGCAAAATCAGAAACCCATAACAGCATACAAAACAGGTAGAAGTTTCAAAATGAATACATGACAGGAATTTTCCCAATTATTACTTTAACAGACTGATACCACTCTTGGCTTAAATTTTCTTGTTCACCAGCAGACAGTGAAATGATGATTTATGTTGCTGTCAAAACAAAAATACTGCTTCATATGGTGTTTTTCTCTACGAGATTACTATGTTAAAGCAAACTACAATTTTAGAGGTAATATAGGCAATTAGTGGCTTCAAATATTTAGAAGCATCTTTGAAGAGAATGTGCAAAAACTGTTCTCCAAATGAGGAAAGCTAGAGGGATATCCCAATTCATTCACTTACAGAGAAAAAGTAAAGAAAGAAGGAGGGATCTAATTACTGCTAATGACAAGACATGAGTAGGTCACTTCACACCACTTCCAAGTTAACTAGATTTAACCTTGTTCCAGTCCACTGGGCAAAGTTAAGAAGATAATTTATAATCTAAATAGTGACTGTATTATATAATGTGCATTCTGGCATCTCGGTAGACCCTAAGTACAGAAATAAAACTAAATCATAGTCATTACCCACCAGCAACTCTTACAGGAAGACTAACAAATGAGTAATTTTTTAAATAATGATACATTTTTTGCACACTATGTATCTTTTAGTTACATTCTCCCAGTTGATTACATCCCCAACAGCTTTTAGATAATCAGATCTGACACTTTCATACTGAAGGTAATAAGCATACTACCATATATCAGTCTCCCAAAGTAGAATAAGACCTCTGGTTCCTTGCAATGGATCCTGATTAAAACAGGCAGCAATTTGTAAGTGTCCTTATTACTTAATGAAACCAAGCCAACCCCAATCTGAACCTTGAATGCCAACAGATACAGCTGTCAACTTCTCCTTAAATAAGTCAGAGGAAACAAAGTAACGTTTGCTGGCTTCTAGCAACAACCTTTAGTGTTCTCTCATCATTAGGGCTTATGTTTGCTCTTTTTTTTTTTTTTTTAAGATTTATTTATTTATTTATTTATTTATTTATTTGAGAGAGAGAATGAGATAGAGAGAGAGAACATGAGGGGGGGAGGGTCAGAGGGAGAAGCAGACTCCCTGCCGAGCAGGGAGCCCGATGCGGGACTAGATCCCGGGACTCCAGGATCATGACCTGAGCCGAAGGCAGTCGCTTAACCAACTGAGCCACCCAGGCGCCCCTTATGTTTGCTCTTAAAATGGAAAGAGGGCTATGGCCTCCACCACTGAACCTTAATGAAGGCTGAAGAGCTACCTGAATTATAACATTGCCTTTTGCCAAGTCCTCTTTATATTTCTCCTTGGTGGCATTCAAGTTATTCACACAATTGACATGATGCTTACTGTGGTGCAATTGCATGATTTGACCATTAATGTTAGGTTCCAGGGTACAATAATCATAAGTCAGGTGGCTGTGTGGAAACATTAGAACACACAATAAAGTAAGCATGGACAAATGATCAAAAGCACGGGCTCTGGAACAGACTCTCTAGGTTCAAATCCTGGGTCTATCACATAGAAGCTGTGTGACCTTAGGCATGATAATTAACTTCTCTCTTTTTCAGTTCCTTCATGGGTAAAATGTATATTTTAATATTAGCTTACTTCCAGGGCAATTGTCAGAATAAAATGAGATTCTATGTGAAGAGTGCTGGGCGCCTGGGTGGCTCAGTTGGTTAAGCGTCTGCCTTTGGCTCAGGCCCTGATCCCAGAGTCCTGGGATTGAGCCCCGCATCGGACTCCCTGCTCAGCGGGAAGCCTGCTTCTCCCTCTCCCTCTGCCACTCCCACTGCTAGTGCTCTTCTGCTCTCTCATTCTGTCAAATAAATAAATAAAATCTTAAAAAAAGGGGGGGGCTAACAACAGGACTTGGCACATAATAATAGGCATGTATTTAGTGTTAGATCTTACTATTCTATCTGCCTGGAGATATGAAGCCTGATCTAAATCTTGAAGTAGGAGAAGACATTTGCTAGATGGATGAGGAGGGAACAAATATTCCAAAGAAAGAGAATAGTGTGTTCTAGGACAGGGGAGAATACGGGCAAGAGATTTAACATGGCTGAAGTGCAAGGGAAATGGCTGGGGTCCCATCCTGAAGGCCACTCTACATCACGCTAAGCCATTTGCATAATATATTTATTCTCAAAACCAGGGAGTATTTTGAAGACTCATCAGCATTCAAACAGAAAAGTGACAGCTGGCTGGTTGTGGTCCACTGCTGACTAGCCTAAAAAGAGAAGTCAGGGAAAAGAGCAGTATAATACGCATGGCTCTTCTTTCTCTGCAGAGCTCTCCGATACGAGCACAAAGTGCAAAAGTGCTTTAGAGTTTCTTATTAGCTTTGTCAGGAATTGCACCCGTTGCCCTTTCCGGCAGTCATCCTTTTGGGAAGTTGTTTGTGAAAAGCTGAACCGAGAAGGGAAGCCAAGCACCTCACACAGTGGAAGGTTCACGCCTGTCAGCCCGGATGCCAGGTAACCAGTCAGACCGAGGAATAAAGATTCCATGGACACTATGAGCTCAAGTTCTATGAATAGGGACCTTCATTTGCCTGTACAGTACAGGGCCATTCAAGAGCAATTAAATTTGTTTAAAATAGGAAAGAAATGCTTTTTAAGGAAAAAAAAAAGGTTTGAAGGGATTGCAAAAGTTGATTGTGCTAAAGCACTCGGACACAGGTTTGTTTTAGTTCTCAATTGTCAAGTCGTATTTAAGCTGGTCTCTTACTCTGAAATATGATAACCTTTCTTTTCTCTGAGTTCTTTCTCCTAAATTAATAGCACTGTCTCTAATTCCATTCGCAGCAAGCAAAGAGTTTATTTTACCAGATAACAGTAGGTCTGGTGATCAGCCAATGTCTAAAGAACCACTAGCCAAGTCAGTAGTAGGCCAAAGACTGCAACCAATAGACACTACTCACTAAATTACTTTAAAATCGACTTTCATCTTCTCTAACAGCTAGTATTATTCAGGTTGAGTTTGGAGACAATGGCAAGTATGGATAAAAAGACCTATAAAAATAAAATTATATTAGGGTTTTGCAAGAAAAAGAAATGGGTAGGCACATTATAATATGGGAGACAATTTAAGATGAAAAAAATTAAAACTTTATGTTCTGAAATAAATTGCAAGAGAAATTAGAAGAAAAAAGTCCAAATCTAAGAAAGTCATTCGAAAAGCTACACTGCAATCTGCATTTAAAGTTATCTCTTCCAGGAGAGAATTTAAGGAACACTGCGACTTTTTATAGCATCAGTGTATACCTCTCTTTCTCCTTTGCTAAGGAACAAAACTTCAATGGTCAAAATAAAAGTTCGGTTTCCCTTCACCACTCCCAGCTCAGGTCACGTTTCCCCAGTATCAAATGAGTGAAGTGGAGGAGTAAGAGCAGAAATGCAGATCAGCTCTCAGCCCCCACTCTGTAGTTGCCTTGAATCCCTAATGATTACACCATTTGCCCTTAATTACTGCTCCAAAGGTAGGAGGAAAGAAAAGTGTGTTTAGGATACAATGGAATTCTGGATTTTGAACACTTGCATATAATCATTAAAAACTATATAAAATGATGGGGATAACTCAGTACTTATAAAACCCTATATTCATATAAATTGTTAGCGTTGATCATGAGTATAAACATTAGCTTCCACAGTATCTTCTTCAGGACGGTAAGGACATGTACTACTTTCCCTAAAGATAGGAAAAGTCTTCATTCGGTGGAAATACTAGATCTACCACTGTTATTGCCATCACAACCAATATCATGGTAATCTCTTAGGAGTGTCTACTTCCCTATAGATTAATGTCCGTTTATTCTTGAGGCAGAAGTTGTTTATGTAGTCTCAGATGCCTAAACAATCCGAAAGAAAAATTCATTAGAATTTGCATTACTAAGTGCTCTCCTATATTTTCCCAAAGTTAGCCACTTGGTTGGGAAAAGATTATCTATTAAACAAACAAGCCATATCAAGTAATAATCAGTTCAATATCTGGTTTAGTACCAAAACTATACATATATAGAGTATATTTCATCCAATCAGTCTAAAATCAACTCGGAAGGCATAGAAATTTGACATCATTAGTAATAAATACATGATATATTATTAAATGAATATATTATTTGAAGTAAATATACAATTTATATGTTTATATTATATAAATATATAATTTCTTAGCTTCTTGAAAATTCGAACTGTGCCTCATCCTCCTCCATTAACAACTTTGGAGTGCATAAAAAACTACGTTCCTAATCCAGCAACAAACACACACACAAACGATATTTTACAAACTATTATGCTTTCTACTCTGATACCGATAATCCTATAGAATCACATAATTAGGTATATTAACAGTATAAATGATCAAAAATCACCTTTCTCCAAACTTAGGAAATTGAGGAATTTTTAAATGCGTTCTATAACTCTGTTTCTTATCTGATTTTCTTTAAATCAATCATTTTCACTTAATCCATCTTCTCACTAAACTCCAACACGTAGAGTTAAGCAATATTTGGTCATTCCATAAAGTCGCAGACCTACTATTATTTACAGGTATTTTTACCACTATTGCAGACCTTCACTATGCTTACCTAGAAAAACATTGAATATTGTAGAAATATTTTTATGTTTTTATGAGAAAAAACATTCAGCGAATAACTTTACTCTGCCTTGGTTTTCTCATTAGTGAAGTGAGAAGATAGTAAAGAGAAACAATCTCTACAATAATTTCTATCTCTAACATTCTTTTTAAAAAATCTAATCTAAACACCTTTTCTTCCTTTGAAAGTTCAGCTTTTTATTACACAGACACCCAACCAAGCTTGATTTGAGTCCATTCATTATCAGTCACTATCAAATAGACAACGCTTCAATAAATTAACCATAGTGAGGAGAGTTTTTTCAGAAAAGAAGCAAATTTTAAAAAAGAAAGGTGACTGTTTAGTTTGGGGTTTTGTTTTGTGTTTTGTTTTTAAATTTTTTAATTTTTTGTCAGAAATCCTACCCAAAAATATGAAAAGAGATTCATGTTTGCCTGGCTACCTATGTTTTAGGGATAACTTAACTTGAATAATATGCTCTTTCTATGTTAGTCAAATAAGGCAAACGCAGAACCTAAAATATTAATTAAATTGTAAGCAATTATACTACCTAGGTATATACATTTCTCATTTTCAACTTCACAATTTTGTTAAAAAATATGAGAATACCTTTTAGAGAGTAATTTTTATAGAGTCTCAGTTAAGTATTTATTATGAAGTAAATTGTCACTTTTAAGATATTAATAAACTTAATTTCAAAACTAGTAGACAATTCTGTGAAAGTGTCTATATTTAATTGATTATATATGTGGCACCTAAATCTGTATAAAACAAACAGTAAGATGCTTCTCATAAGATACCTGGTTTTCTTTATTGTTTTTCTATTAGACTGTGTCAATTTTTATTTAAAAACCAAGAAGAAAGACAATATAAATAATCCTAGCAGGCACTGCATTTGTTATCAGAAGTGTATCTGACCTTTTAACTGATTCATGATTAAGTAGCCACAGGGACAAACTTGATCTCTTTGCAAAGCTGGATTAGCACATACTCTGGAAGCCAGCACCATTTCACCTGCTGATCCTGGGCACTCAAAACACTCCAGCAACGCTCACTATCAATTGCTGACAAGCTTTGAAAGGCACTCATAAAATTAATCAACTTTTTTCAAGACACACTATTGGTTTAACCACCAAAGGTTGAATACCATTTTAACTAGTAAAAAATGATTCAATTAGATACTATTTTTCTTAGTATTCAATTATAACTTAACTTGTTTTTAAAGGTCTTAAAACCATCACTCTGAGCACAGCATCGTCACTATAAATTCCAGGTAAATCTCAAGTCTCTCTGTAATAAGCAATGGACTAATTGATAAAGAAACCCATAAATTTCTGAGATAAAACATTTATGTTAACCACAGGGAAATATATGAAACATAAAATTGAAGTTAACGCAAATGAATATATTATAAAAATAGCACTCTTTTATACTAAATCATAATAAATACTAAAAATTTTTAATAGGCATGTTAAAGATGACCAAGTTATAGGGTTTGGATTTGCAAAGTAGAACAATATGATTCTGTGTGAGATTATAAATTTTCTTTTAATCCATTCACTCCAAGAACTATTCTTTGTAAGGTAGATGCTTTAGGATGCTAACTACACTTTCTTTAGAATCTAATTTATTATGAACTCAGAACTCTTTAAGTCTTTAGTGTCTTAAATCCAAGAAATACAAATTTTAGATGAAAATAGGCTGTTTTAAATTACCTTTCGATTCAGCCACCAAACTGCACCCCTGCATCTCACCGACATTAATAAATTACAGTACATAATACCTTTATTTAGAAACTGGAATGAAATCATATCCATTGTTGCTTCAATTGTAAATCTAATGGCTAGCATAAGAACTGAACACTGGGTTTGTTTTTCCTTGTGTGATGATTCAGTCCAGTGTTTCTTTTTTAAGCATTAGTATACTATTATTTCCTTTTTGAAGTTTATTAAGTGGCAAAAATGCCAACAAGAGTAGATTTGTAAATATTACTTAGTGGGAAGTGATAAGCACCTAGCAACTTGATGATGCGAATACCGAATCTTACGGTCTGAATATCGAAACACTCTTGTAACTTTTAAGACAGTTCGTCAGAAATGACAAACAAAAACAACATATGATCCTTAAACTTTGCTATTTCCCACATTATTTGGCCTTATAATAATAAACAGGGTTCTTTTTCCACCATTTACTTGATGTGGTACTGGGATGTTTGTTTAAAAGTGTTTCAGATCCGAAGCTAGACTGAAAAGAGACAATTTATACAATACAGGTGTAGAAATTTGACCTTTCTGATATCCTTAGAGCTTTAAGGAAGGCCAAATGTGGAAAAGAAACATAAATATCTTCACTGAAATAATCCCTGAATGTCTACAATGGTGCCTCTTGAGTGTATATTTCATCCATCTTCATTGAAGAAAGTTTGGTTTCTATATTTTTAAATTCAGAGCTGGCATTGCGATACATTTGTCCATATGTGTGTGTAACAAGCTGAAAAAGAAATAGTAGATCTGTATTTTCTTAATGGAGTGTTCTTTTCCAGCATCACTGTGATTAGAAGGATTTTAATAGGCCCTAGGTTCTGAGGTAGATGCTTAAATTCCAAATAATAAATAAAACCAGCAGAGGGCAGAACTGCTGACGGAAATGACCAACCCAGCTGGTGACCAGGTACCAAAGGTAAAAAGCAAACTTTTGATGGATTCCACTTTCAAAGCCTCTACTATTTATCCTTGAATATATTGAAATGAATGAATCAAAATAATTGGCATAACTGGTATCCAAATTGAAGCACAATTTAAATTTGAGGCTGTGACTGTATTTACCAGGAAAAGCCAAGAGGAAGAATAATCCAGCATTGCCTGCTGCTACTCAGGAAGGTGAGCACCACTAAGCTTGCGGAAGGAATACAGACCTGGTTTCCCAGAGTTCGGCCTCCGGGAGCGCTAATTCCCATTAGGGAGAACTCAGATCTTGGCATCTACCGCGGACAGACTCAGGTTTCTGCTAAAGCCTGCGCATTTGGGATTGACAACTTCTTTCTCCCTCAGCCAATCCTGGCCACCCTCCTTCCTACCCCCCACTTCTCTGTGCACTCGCGACAAAGCTCGCTTTTCTACTCTAAGCTGTTTGGGCTCCGTTAACTCCAAAGGCCTTTGCCCGCCAGTCGTGTCTACAGCACCTAACGGACCGCTCCAGCCAGATGCCTTTGCGGGAAAGGGCGGGGGAAGGGGAGGGAGGAGGCAGAGGGGAGGAGTGAAGTCGCTCTCCCTTCTTGGGTACTGACAGGGCTGCAGTCTTCTGAGCAGGTCTGGTCATTGAATATTTGGTGGTGCCACGTAGGAACTTTCCCTTACCTCTCCCCTCCCACCCCATCCCAGGCCCCCTCCTCTTCCCTCCCAATCCCTATTCCTCCTCCCCCAACCCATTTGCTTGGCGAGTTTCATCATTCTCCAAGAGAACTGCACGTCCAACCTGCAAGAAGAAGTGGAGGTTGGGGGTGGGGGTCATAGGGGAGAGGAGTGGACTGAAATTCAGGGAGAAGTGTTTTCCTTATCTTCAACGCGTTCCTTATAAACTGCCAATTTTTTTTCCACTTAAAATCTCTTCAAAATGACACACACAGAGTGTTCTCAGTCTTCTAGATTCATCACCTCTGCTTTCTCTTATATCCCGAAAAGTAAAAGAGCCTGTCTCTCACTTTGCTTCACACAAAGAACTTTATCAAGGTTCATTTTATACCCTTTCTCTATATTTTCTCCTCAGCTCACCCTTAAAAAGATATTCCCATTAGTTAGAATCTGAAGAAACCAGAAGATGTGTTCAAAGGGCAGTCTAGGGACTATTCCTCAAACAAAAGCTTTGTACAACTGCCCTTGTGTTCAAGGTAATATTTTTTCTCTTTTCAAAAATGCTGGAAAGTGGTGAAGGGCATTTCAGCAGGCTCTGTGCCTGACAGATCTTTTTTCCTGCTACCTCTTCTCCCATTACTGTCCCGCCTACATCCATCTCTCTCTCCAGCCTTCACTTCAACCTAGTGGCAGCTACAATCTGGATTTTATTTAAAAGAATTGTTTTGGGGTTTTGAGGGGTGGGGGGTAAGGCGGGGGAAGAAGGGTAAAGAGGGGGAGGGGCACAAAATGACAAAGACCGACGGCACTCTCCCACCTCCCCAAAACCATTTTTTTCTTACCTCCTCTGACCTCTCTAGCCTGGAAGAGGAAAGTCAATGCGAGGGTTGTTATGGTGAAATTCCAGAGCCACCGTTTCGTTTTCCACCTAGAGGACCACCGCTCCATCTCCGAGCCCCGCACTCAAGTGTGAACTCAACCCACGAAACTGCGATTGCAGACCCACTTCGTCCCTTCCAAGGTATCGTCGGGGGTGTTTGCTACACAGCCATTGAGGAGGGAGAGGGGGAAAAGTCAAAGGGCTTTTTCTTTAAAATTTGATGGTTTGCTTCCTTCCTGTGTCTCGCCCCCTCCTCTCCCTCTCGGTTGGCCCCGCCGGCCGGGACCCTCCGATCCGTCCTCTGCGGGGCCCTGCCTTCAGACTGAAGGCAGATGAGGGGCTTCAACCGAAAATCTGAGAGGACTGCGTGCCCCTAAAGGCTTCATGCCGTCAGTGGGCCGGACGAGAGGCTCTGGGCAGCCCCCTCCTCCGCCCACTCCCCTCCAGCGCCCCCCTTACCCCGAGAGAAATTGACAAGCCGACTGAGGGTCAGACCCAATCACACGCCTCTCGGGCGGCCGCGAGCCCGCCCCTCTCTCCCTTTGCCCAAGAGTCAGGACTCTGGGCTAGCCCAGCCCACCAACCACCCCCCATCTCCCCTCTGCTCTCCTCCCTCCTCTCCTACCCAAATCCCCGAGAAGAAATGGGAGGGAGTTACGCGGGACGCGTGCTTGGCTCCAGCACTTTGGGAATGAAAGGAATTGCAGGAGAGCCCCGGAGCCCACAGAGTTTTCAAGGAGCTTCTGTATTCAATAAAAACAGCTACTTGTCTACTTGCACCCGTCTGTTAGCCTCTCGTTCGTCGGCGGGGGAGGGGAGGAGCCCAGCGTCTGATTTGCCACACCGCTGGAGTTCTGGGCTGGCAGCCGTAACCTTATCCTTGTGCAAAAATCTGCTTCTTATAGCAGACGTGGAACCAGAGGACTCCTTGCTCTGCCTGCTCCGAAAAGTATTTTTATTTTTATTATTTTATTTTATTTTATTTTATTTTATTTTTAATTTTTAAACTAAGAATTAGAAGAAAGGGATGAAGGTGAGATGGAGGGACCCAAGAGGTCAAAACCCCTGATCTTATAGTGAAGCTGTCCTTCGAGTGCTGAAACTGACAAGTTTCTCTCTTAAATGTTTAAATTCTGCACTACCTTCATTCAGAGTCTCGTCTCTTAAAGAGCTGAACTGTACTCATGAGGCAGGAGGAGAAAGAGATGTATGGGAGCTGACATTGAGGGGGTGAGTAATTTAATTTTCCAGCTGATTCTGACCTGATCTCGAATGAGGGGGCAAAGAGGGAGGAGAAAATACAAGGAAGGCAACTAGCAGAGATCTCCAAGCGTTTAGGCCCACAGGTCCTGTAAAGGGCCTCAGAGGAGCTGAAAACATGGTCACTCCCCAGAGACAATAATAAGGGGCAGGTTTCTAAATTCCTTCTACTTACCCTTCCTCAAAGTAATCCACTTAAACCTGGAATAGAGATTCCCTGGTCATTTTTTCCAAGCTTAAATTACTCCCTCCTGTTGGCTCCTTTTTGCTCCTTAATATTTCCTGAGATCTCTTTCAAAAATTGTCTGGAACAGTGCCCAACAAGGTAGCCAGCATACATTAAGCACTTAGTAGAGATGGACTGAGTGAATGAATACATTTTCCTGTTGACAAAGACTGGACGCTATGACCAGGACCTATACTGAGTATTTAAGATGTTTCAATGCTTAAGGATTCTAAACTAAGTTTGTGAGGCGCATATGTCCACTAATCTCTAGGAACCTAGTTTTCTATTAGTAATCAAAATATACCTCATGATCCATTAGATTAATCAGATAATCCATGTATGTGGTTTAGAAGTTGGAAGGAAGGTTTTCAGAGACAGGATGGAGGCCCAAGATGGAATTGTTTAACAACATAGAAGACGCATATAAAATGAGGAAAGCAACTAATACTAAAGCAAAATAATACCTGCAACATGACTGTCAGCCTCTGTGACAAAGAAACATTCCCACATCAAGAATTTTACCTCTTCAATAATGGTTTAAAACAAACAAACAAATGAAAACCCCACTTTATGTTAGAAATGCTATTGGCAGAATGTTTGAGATGCTTTATACTAGCTGCAGAGAAATATCACCAGCTAGCTTTTCAGATTCCAACTCGAGTTCATATAATTTCATAAAATGATTACATATTATATTGTGTTTAAATGTGGAAAGTACAATTACAAAGTAATTATGATGGAAACATGGGTCAATTTACCATCTTAATTATCCTTCATCTTCTCAAAATGAAAAATTCAAGTGTATTTTCAGTTGCCAAATTTTCTGAAACACGATTTTTCTGTTCAATTCTTTGTATACTTCTGAACTTGTTTTACAGGTCTTCCCCTTGATGTAAAAGAGCAAAATAAATACAAAGTTTAGAAATATGTATTTGTAAGGCTGCCAGATTCCTGAATCAACTCAATAGCCAGAGATAGTTAACAAAGCTTGGAGCAATATGTAGGAATGATATTCCAAATTGTTTCTCAGTAGCTCTCCTTAT
Organism: Zalophus californianus; assembly: GCF_009762305.2. NCBI lineage: Eukaryota > Metazoa > Chordata > Mammalia > Carnivora > Otariidae > Zalophus > Zalophus californianus. Next base: position 86,888,749 of record NC_045598.1, read on the forward strand.
TTTCCTGAGAGTTCCATGGCCTGATACTGTTCTAGAAGGTGAGAAATAATGCAGTCAGTCTAGCACGCCCCACCTTCTGTTCACATCTCAGGCCTTCTCACTGGGGTGAAAGGGTCCTTTTAGGCAAAGTGTCTCGAGTGAAAAGAGTTATTACTACCTTATGCTTTCTGTACTCTGTGGTCTAAATTCCTCTGGCCACTGCCCAGCTAGGCATAATCTGGGTCTGAATTAATGCCTCTGGAAGGAAACATAGTAGATTCATGGTAAGGAGTAGGTAATTATGTCTAACTCCTGCAGTTTGTAGCCAGCAGCCAGACCTAGAGCCTCCCAAGGAGCCAGCTCATAGATTTACAGGGGGGTGAATTCAGCAGAAGGAAGGGTAACACTGAACAACAAAGGGAACAGAGGGAAGCTGGAAGGCACACACCTCACCACCTTCAACTTCTCAAGGCATAACTTCCAGAAGTATCACTTCCTAGGTCATCTTTCAGCCAGTCCTTGCGGTTCATACATAGATTCAGAATGTAACAGAATATGGCAGTTTCCTTGACATAGGTCTTTAGTTTGGAGCACAATTAGCTATATGACATTTCCTTTTTTGTCACATTAAAAAACAATGTTTGGAGTTGTTTGCTCAACTTTGTAGAATTCATTCTGTTTGTAAGCCTTTCAAAACCTAGATGGAAATGGTATAGAGAAAAAAATTGGTCACTTCTTTTGTAACAGTATTTTAGGTTGACTGTCCATATTGGCTTCTCAGAGAAACTAAGATAACAATTTGATAATTGAGTGGGAGGTCAGATTAGGGGAATTTAAATGTTCTAGACAGTCTTCAGAGTTCATGGAGCTTTAGTGAACATTGTGAAAAGTTCATAGATCTCCCTTAATCTCTTCACGTATCTCTAGGAATCAGGGGATACAGATTGAGAACCCATGTTTTAAATATGGAGACCTCAATAACCAACCTGGGAATGAAGAAACCTGGTCCAGAGCTGGATGCCCAGAATACAAATAGTAATAAAGTATTGGAAATAGACAGAACTCTACATAATAAGACCTAAATCACTACAGGTAGAACTAGGGGAAAGAAGAACTAGATTAAGCAGTAAAATTTTAGAAAAGATGCATCATCTTTTAAATCATTCTTCTTTTCTCATATTGATGTTTTGTCCTTCCTATTTTTGTTACATATAACATAGATATTGATATATATATATAATATGTATAGTATATGTAAAGTATACACATATATGCCTACTATATGTATATACATTTTCTCCAAACATTTTACTATAACTAAAACCACTGCACCAAATTTGACCTATTGAATGAGAAATTATTATGGGGGTGGGAAACTCTCACACACATCAGAAATACTTAAAACTTTTAAAAGAAAATTGCTGTTGAATATAATCCCTTTCTTACTGTGCCTAATGGTTTGTCTTTCTTGCCCTTTTCTGAACTTAGGTCAATTATTTTAAGAAAGAAATGACTAAGCAGTTTGACATTTATTTTACAGTTTTTCTAATACACGAGAGGCTAAAAATTAGGCTCTGTTTAAAAATGGTGTTAGTCCCTCTTACCTCACAGATGGGCCATTGTACTGTAAAAAGTGGGGGTGGGGAGAGGACAGAAAAGTTTATTTCCATAGTCCATCCTCGCTCACAAGTACCCCATAGTGACGACTGGGTATTTTTTGGCACCTTTCCTGTGAAACAACTTACAGAACTTCAGAGAGATCCAGATTTAGCCCAATTTCCATGATAAAACAGACTCTTCATGAAAAGTTTGGTCTGTTGGAGTGCTGAAGGAGCCAACTCAGAAATGACTGACCCATCCTGTTTAAAATAACCTAAAGAAAACAAAATGTAAGTGAACCCACAACAAGCAAGGAATATATGGCCTTGTACATGCATATACACCTCTCTTAAAATATACTTTAGTTAGCTATATTCGTTATCCTCGTTCTTTGTCATAATTGTCCAAAGTAGAAAAGAGGAACGAGAACAAAATGATTCAGGGTGAAAACTTGGATATGTTTTGGACCTTTGTCAAGATATTTTTACTCTCTGTATCTTTTTTTTCTTCTTAATTGAATAGATTTGGCTTTTATTAAGCTCCTGTGTGTCAGCAAAAATATAGCACAACTTTTTACAGAGTGGTACAGGACAGCATCAACATCCCTATCAGTAGAAGTAGAAGGTGGGATTTTAAATATTTCAATGAACCACGTGTCATGGCCAAAAGAAGTACCACACCAATGATGTATCCCAGGGATGTTTCACTGTATATGGTGCCCCATCTATCATCCGAGTTGTAGTCATCTTGATTCACACTGGCTGTTCCTAATAAAATAAGGTTGCTGAAGGTAAGGATTTCAGCTTCTTTAAAGAGATTATTTCCCCTTAAGAATTTACCCATACAAATAGTGTTTTTTTTTTTTTTGGACACTTATCATCTCATAATATAAATAATAAAAGGAACCAAGATGACCACATCTATCATTGTACGTTCCCAAATAAGTAGACTCCTTTTTTTTCCCACCTCTACTCTGCCTTCACAGAGTGATCCACCCCACTGGCATTTGTCAGTATTTTTGACTTAAAATGATTATTATTTCCAGACAGCCATATGTAATCTGTTTTGTGCCTCCACCATTTGTACCAATTCATTTCATTCTGGAACCATATGCATGTGCTTTGGAAACTGAAGACTCACAAAAACAGATTTCTGAATTATATGCAATATTGCTGTTATTTTTATATGACAGTCTTATACATTCTCTTGATGCAATAACAAATGCCAAATACAAGATTTAAGGCTAGTGAATATGGTTAAATATCGAAATAGATCTGATTTTTAAAACATCTGTGATGAATAACTCCACACTTAATTTGTTTTGCAGATTCTCAGTATTTAATACCCTCCCAATATTATATTCTCTGCCAGTGCTGGTATGGTCAAGTTATTGCACATTCAAATGCTGGACAAACAATAGATCCTATTTCAAAAGTTTTCACAATGTAATCTGTTAAGACTGGAAAATCACATATGGATTTAAATGGTTGTAAAACAAGCAATATTTCATATGAAGATATGCTTTTAAATGCAAAACACCTTTGTCACTATAATAACTTTTTTATTCAAAATTCTTATTTTGTTGTTTTGGTCTTCATATAAGGCAGGGATGTGGTAATCTTAATAGTTTCATTTTAAGGTTGAGGTTAGGCATACTCAGAATTCAAACTAGGAATACAGAAACAAGATGTGACAAAAATTTTATTTCACACTTCTACTCTCATTATCAATTATTTCCTTATAAATAATGCATTTTTAGAATATATCTTTTTGTATTTTATAGTAGTCACATTATTTTTCTTATAAGATTAACTATTAAAATGAATAAAATCCCCAATACTACAAATCTTAAAAATAAGGAAAGGTAATGTTACTGACCTTATTTATAGCTTTTAAAAAAAATCTATAAATCTAACTAAAGAGTTATATCTTCGAATACATTTCTAAGAAATAAAAAGCTTGTTCTTAAAGATAAATGAAGATAAGTTCTGTTTATCTCAGTGCCAGTGCTCAAGTTTCACTCTCTTCTGGAATTTTAAAATCACTTTATGACTTTATACACTTTTGCAGACAGGAAACACTACTGACATTAACCTTAAGTCATTTTATACTTTCTAAGAAGAGAAAGGAAAAAAGGCATTCAATATGATAAACAGAAGAAATATCATTATTACATTAATATTTTGTAAATGTGTGGAACATCTTGCAAATTATAAGTATTACATAAGAACTTCTAGTTCAGGTCGCCTGGGTGGCTCAGTCAGTTAAGCATCTGCTTCGGCTGGTCATGATCCCAGGGTCCTGGGATCCCTGCTCAGTGGGGAGTCTGCTTTTCTCTCTCCCCCTGCTTGTGCTCTCTCTCTCTCTCTCTTAAATAAATAAAATCTTAAAAAAAAAAAACAACTTCTAGTTCAAAATTTTAAAACTTTGAGGCACAAGATATATCAAGCCTTAGATAAATATCTCCTTCTATACTACACATTTCCTTCTAAACTACACATTCATTCTATGTTGTATCTTAACATCTTGGTTTCCTCTTCTCATTGAACTCTGCATGCTTTTGTTTACACTTAATCGTGCAGTTTAATGAACATTTAAAACACGAAAGAGTCTGTTTAAGTGATTTTGCCCATTATTTTAAAGCATTGGAAATTTAGATATGAGTCATTATATTCCTGAGACCCAAGATGGGATTGGATCCCCAGGAAGATACTGGCAATATCATGGGACTCTTACCAACCTGGAAGGAAGGCTGAACACCAGCGCCACTGATGAAACAAAATTTTTGAGGTGTAGACAATCAAGACAAAGTTCCACATATTCCTTGAGGCATGGTTTACTGGAATATTTTACTATATCAGTGTTCAAACTTCAGACGGATCCATTCTGCTGATACAGTCTCATCAAGTTTAGATCTCCTCCTCATTTCTACCATTTCATGATAATAGGAATTGTGTATGGTTTGTGTCTAACTTCCCGTGCACTTTGATATTACCAACAACCATCACTGCTTCCTATAGTCTCCATCGTCTTCTCTTATTATTCCTACCCAAAAATTCTGAAGCAGAATATCTGAGTAAATTTTGCTGAATGGGTAAGAATGAAAGAAGGAAATGTCAAGGAATTCATATAAGGATTTCAAATCATTGATGACAAATAAAAATTTTAATTCATATATAAGCATATTCATATTGTACTAAAAATACAGACCATGGTAAAAAATAGTGCCATGAGTTATTCTCAAAAATATGTTATATATAGGGATAGTGATTTTAAATATTTGAATGGGATATTGGCTAAAATCCTAGAACCTTAACATTCGGGTAAAGAAAGAAAAATCTATTAATAAGTCAATTAATTAGGAAATAAGGGATCCTACTTTGAGAATAACTGTTATTGCTTATAGAAAGTGATTTTTTTTAACAAAATCTATATTCTTTAGTACTGTTTTAAATGGATTTTATTTGAGATTAAACTTACATAAAATTTGATCATGTAATGATCGAAATGTTTTAAATACACACATAAATCACACACACACACACACACACACACACACACACACACACACCTTGGTAGCTCACATAAATAACTTAATGAAATGTAACCATTATCGAGACATTTTGTGATGGATATTATAGTGCTCTGAACAAATATGTACTTATTTAGTCTCTGACTAGAGACCAGGAAAGATACTGTTTATTGAAAACCTGGCTCAGTCTTCACCACCCTTTTCTTTAGCAATATTCCTGGGGAATATTTAAAAGGAATGCCTATCCACCTTATTTTTCTCATAGCCTGTGGACATCTTTGAGTCCATTTACATTCCAAATCTATTACTAAGACATTTTCCTGAATCTTGCATTGTCAGAGAATTTTATTCCTCAAAATTTCAGGACAGGGATGAAAGATTGAGTAATTTTGCAAGAAAAGCAATCAGCATGGGAGAAAATTATATATCTTAAGGGAGAATTCCAGGGCAACTAGAAGGAAAAGATGAGGAGAGAACACAAGGGAAACTGGAAAAAATAGACTTTTAACAGTCATTGTTAAGTGAGAAATGTTGAAGAAAGGGAGAGTTGTCTAAGAACAGGTTTGAAGTGTTAGTCCATGATATATTTTATTACACACCCTTTTCTCCTTTCTTTTTTTTTTTATTTTTTAAGATTTTTAAGTAATCTCTACACCTAATGTGGGGCTTGAACTTTCAACCCCAAGATCAAGAGTTGCACACTTCACTGACTGAGCCAGCCAGGTATCCCACACACCCCTTTCTCCTGCTTCAAGGACAAACATTTAGCTGAGATAGCTCAGCTCATTGCCTGTTACCCTAGGACTGAGATTTGTACTGTTGGCTTCCCTGGTTATCCGGCCTTTGGATTCCAACTGAATTATATCACTTGGGTCTCCAGCTTGCAGAAGGTAGATCATAGGACTTCTCAGCCTCCATGACCACATAAGCCAATTCCTGACAATAAATAAATAAATAAATAAATAATTTATAAATGTTTATTTTGTATATCATAAATGTATAAATATATGTTTATATATGGTTTGGCTTTATTTTATTGTTTCTGACTGCTCAACTTTTCTTGAAGCTCTTTCAGAAAGATTTTATTCTCTTCCTCCATACTATCCAAAATATTTGTTTCTAAAAGACTGTTATAGATAAACAATAGTTGTAAATAATGTAAAAAAATAATCAAAGAGCACATGCAGAGAAATCAAGATTTATATAATAAATATTAGAATCAAGAAATTGTTACTCCTCCATATATTTCAATTATAAAAGTAATAGAATCTAGAGAAAATGTTATCACACTGGCAAATTTGGTACAGACCGATGTTCTACTTTCTAAAGTAAGTGGTATTTGGGCGCCTGGGTGGCTCAGTTTGTTGAGCGACTGCCTTCGGCTCAGGTCATGATCCTGGAGTCCCGGGATCGAGTCCTGCATCGGGCTCCCTGCTCAGCAGGGAGTCTGCTTCTCCCTCTGACCCTCTCCCCTCTCATGCTCTCTCTCTATCTCATTCTCTCTCTCAAATAAATAAATAAATAAAATCTTTAAAGTAAGTGGTATTTTAGGAGTGATACACAGCTGTAGATATGAATATACCAATATATGTCTATCACTAACAAAAAAAGTAACAACAAGACAAGTTCAGGATCAAGAACATTTTTTATTTACAGCTGTAAGAAGCAGGGATGTGTACATAGCTTCAGGTAGGACAGCAATAGTCTGCTTTTATTTATCGGAATTAAGATATTTTTGAAAGAAAAATGTTTTAGTCTGCTTGGGTTTTTATAACAGAAAATACTATAGATTGGGTAACTTATAAACAACAGAAACTTATTTCTCACAGTTCTGGGAGCTGGGAAGTATAAGATCGAGATGCCATCAGATTTCGTGTCTGGTGAGGACCCACTTCCTGGTTCATAGATGACAATCTTCTCGCTATAACCTTAAATGATGGAAGGGGAAAGGTAGCTCTCTGAGACCTCTCTTAGAAGAGCACAAATCCGACTCACCAATTTTCCACCTTGTAACCTAATTACCTAACAAAGGCCCCACCTCCAAATACCATCCCATTAGGGATTGGATTCCAATATATGAATTGGGGGGTGAGAGGACACAACATTCAGTCTATATCTAATGTCATTCATTGCACCTATCAGATAACAAAGTAAACTAGTCTTATTTTGGTTCTTGTGTAAAATATCCCATAGGATATATGTCAAGCAAATCAATTGAAATCTGTATTTACTATTCTGAATGGTGACCCATACTTACGACAGGCTTAAGCTATCTCAATCATAAAATTGTGATAAATCAACTCCTCCATAAGTGGAAGAAAAATTTCCTTTGTGGCCTAACCTAACCAGAGAAGATTCCTATTTCTCACAACCAAATGAACTTTAATGATTAGGACACAATGTTATTCAGGTTGGATATGGAAAGACGGGCACAATTTCAATAGCTGGTGGACATTAGCTATGGTAGGTACCAGAGAATATTATGAGGACAAACCTGAAATAAAGCATTTTAAGGATTATATTAAAAGAGGTGGCATCAGCTTAATGCAAGTCTCTATTTCACTTTTCTTCTTAGGAGTCCGGAGCATTCACAACACCCGGTTGTCAGATAGGCAAACCCATATATGACCATATAAGCAACTATCACAAAACCACAGAATTTGCCAGGGATTAAGCCAGAAATAGCACTCAAAAAATTGAGCTACAAGTCCCACTCTTTAACCGCTAGCACCACTCCCTTCCCACAGTACATTTAGTGTGAAACAGTTTTTTGGTTTCTTTTCATGCTGTAGTCAACTGAAGTAGGGTGGAAAAAATTAAAAACAGTCCATGCACTAAAAATGCATTTTTCCTCCCATTTAAGGACCTTGAATTTTTTTAAGTGATTGAAGAAATTTTATGAAAATTAGAAACCCAAAATGTTGTTTTCTACTATTTTAGTAGTTTTCTTCTATTTTTTCACACTGGAGATGTTAAACAAATAAGGGTAGACACTTTTCATCTGTGCAGGAAATTAGACTATTTTCAGAGAAAATCTCTGAGAATAGCATCTCTGAGAAATAGCATCTTTTAGAGAGGGACTGTTAATAAGGAGCCTGTTTTCTTCAGATTCTTCAGCCAGACAAACTTTGACAAGGAAAGATTATCAAAAAGATAAAAGTAACTTTGACATTTTAAGTCATATCAGACTATTAATTTGTAGCATTTTTTAATTTCTTCCAGAGTGATGATAAATTAGCATTTTTACAAGCAGAGAATTCAGAGTTAAAAGCAGTTTGGTGTCTAGAGAGTCAGTAATTTGTGAAAGAGCCTCTTTTTCCCCTTTCATTTCCTGTTTTTGAACTCCCTCCACTAAGCAGCATTCAAGCAAAGAGTAGCACTGTGCTTCAGCACAAATGACTAAAAGTGACATTCGTTATTTTATTTATTTACTTTTTGTTTCTTTGGGCAGCCTGCCTGCAGACAGTGGGACTTGGCGAACTGCACTGCCTTGCAGATGTGCTAACTTTAACTTTTTTCTGACAGAGATGATAGCTTTAATGACGCTGATTTAAATTAGGCAGGAGATTTGACTCCTGGAACACTAATTGAAAATATTTGTCTGACTCAAGGCTAATCGTTCAAAATAAAGTTCTCTATGGTCATATGTGTATCACATTTTTAATACTTAGGTAGAAAGCAAGTCATTAAATATGTTTTTAAATTTCAATAAAAAATCCCATACCAACAAAATTTATTTGGGTGTTCAAAAAGACAAGGATAGTTTTAAATGTTCTTCATTGCATATTGCTACTTTTATTCTTAAAATGTGTATCATGTTCCCGTAAGTATGCTTAATGCTAATACTAAATAAGGATCAAGAATTTTGATCTGAGTAAATTGTGATGAATTCACTTTTTGAAAAATAATGAAGGCATCTCAAACTAAATATTTTCATCTGAAAAGGATTTAGTATAAATGAGAAAAGTTTTGATTAAAGAAAGAGTATGAAATTTAAGTTTAACAGTCATAAATAGTAATATTCAGTAAATCTTGACCCTGAAAAGGGTCCTTCTAGGGTATGGTCCTTGATTTCCCAGAGTTCAGTCCTAGAGTAATTTACTTTGGTGTTTCAAACCCTGCATTCTTCTCTTCACCTCAGACCAGCTGAGCTTTGAAGCCTTTGAATTCCTCTTTCATAATTTCAGCTCTTCATGGTGCTTTGAAATGCATATTTTCCAGAAATAGAGTATTAGTCACAAAGAAAGGAGTCAGTTTGGTTTCATGATCAGATTTTTTCCCCCATATTTAGGTTGTCCCATAATAACTGATCTTTGAAGCTGTGGAACTGGGTTTCTAGACTCACTTCAATCCGGGTGGAATTTTCCATATACCTGCTTAGATTCTATGGTTTCTGGTAACAACTTCATCATTAATTTTGTCTTACCCATTCATAAGGATAGACTTAATTTTCAGATCAAACACTTGTTCCATTGCAATTTATAATTTTATAACATTTTCCTCTGTGACTTGTTTTGACAAGAATTTTCTGAAAATGGTAAAATTAATTTGCCAAGCAGGATATCAAGAAACTGAACTTGTGAATGGCGTTTTCCTGCTCTTTATATCTCCAGGAGGTAATTCAATATACTAAGTCTTCAATGAAAATTTGCTGAGTGCATGAATGAATAATGAATCAAAAAATTTTCTGTATTATTTTTTAAGTACACATTCCCCAGAATATAGCATTTGACCATAACTGTGCTGGTTGCTGTTGGAAACATAAAATAATTTAAATTTCTATAGAAATTTCACCAAAAAATCAACATACCAACAAAATTCATTTTGGTATTGAAAAAGACTGTAATATCTTTAAATGTTCTTCATTACATGTTGTTTCAAAGAATATCAGACCTAAAGGAAATATTGAAGATTTTAAAAATTCAATCAACTTATTTGATAAACCAGGAACTAAAGATAGATTAGTTAATGGCGTTTCCTCAATTCACATATATAGCAACATATGTTGGTGAACTTGCTTTAAAATCCAAATCTCTTTAACACCATGTTAGTGTACCTTCTACAATGGGCAAAATCGTTCCCTTTCATACTATCCAGCAAAGTAAATATAAAATTATCTCAAACACACATACACACTCACATATTTATAAGAAAAGATAGTTAAATATATTTATTTTATTTAAATCATATTTTCCTGAGGGCGGAGCAAGATGGCGGAGGAGTAGGAGACCTGGATTTCATCTGGTCTCGGGAATTCAGCTGCATAGGGATCAAACCATTTTGAACACCTATGAACTCAACAGGAGATCGAAGAGAAGAACAGCAACAACTCTCTGAACAGAAAAGCGACCACTTTCTGGAAGGTAGGACGTGCGGAGAAGTGAATCCGAGGCGATATTTGGCAGGATAGATGGTAGGGGAGGGGGCCTCTGTCGGCGGCTCCTGGCAAATGATAGAGCAACAGAGCACAAAATCAGAATTTTAGAAGTTGGCTCAGCTGAGGGATGTTGCTCCAGTGGCTAAGCGGGGAGTGGAACTCTAGCGGGACAGTGTGGTCTCAGGACCCTCAGGGTCAAGAAAGACCGGGGGTGCCTGAGCGCAACAGAGCTCCCAGGCATCAGAGCAGGGAAGCCGGCTGCAGAGACGGAGCCGAGGTGTGGGGTGTCAGCTCGGGGTGGCCATAAACTGTGATTGGCGACACAGTCAGGGCACTGCTCCTCCAGCGGGGACCCAGCAAGCAGCAGATCCGGGGAGACTCCCCTTCCTCCCCTGGGAGGAGTGGCACAAGAGCACACCGCAGGGATCTGCTGGGTTTGGAGACTCCACACCGAGTCGGGTGCCAGAAATAGAAACGTTGGGTCACAGGCTGGGTGAGCATGGAGTGTGGTCGGACACCGGGGAGACAGGAGTGATTGATTGCTTTTCTCTGGGGGTGCACTGAGGAGTGGGGCCCTGAGTTCTCGCTCCTCCGGGTCAGAGATTGGGAGGCCGCCTTTTTCACTTTCGTCCTCCAAAGCTGTACAGAAAGCTTGCAGGGAATGAAAGCTCCCAAGGACAAACCCGAGGAGATTACTTAGCCAGGACCCGGCAAGGGTGGGGCAATTCCGCCTCCTGCAAAGACATTTGGGAACCACGGCAACAGGCCCCTCCCCCAGAAGATCAGCAAGACCAGCCAGCCAAGACCAAGTTTACCGATCAGTAAGAACGGCAGAACTCCAGCGCTAAGGGAATACTGCACATAGAATTCATAGCTTTTTAACCATGATTCTTTAGTCTTTCAAAGTTAATATTTTTTAACTGTCTTTTTTTTTAAATTTTTCTTTTTCCCTTTTTCAACCAACATCTTATCAATCCCTTTTTTAAAAAACATTTGTATTTTTTATTTTTAGAGTCATATTCTATCCGTTCATAGTAGTTACCCTTATTTTTGGCATATATATATAAGTTGTTCTCTCTTTAAAATTTTGAGATACAGTTTCTTCTAACAGATCAAAATATACCCTAAATCTCTAGTATATGGCTTTGTTCTAGTCTCCTGCCTGATCAAATTCTCTCCCCTTCTTTTTTTCTTTCTTTCTTTCCTTTTTTTAAATCCTCTTCTTTCTTTTTTCAAACAACATATCAATTCCTTTTACAAAATTTTTTATAATTTTCATCTTTACAGTCATATCCTATACCTTCATCCTATCAACTCTTATTTTGTACATATATAAGTTTATCTTTCTTTAAAATTTTGGGAGGCACTTTCTTCTAAGAGAACAAAATACACCCAAAATCTAGTGTGTGGCACTGATCTATGCACCAGCCTGATCATATTTGATCATATTCTGTTTTTTTGTTTTGTTTTGTTTTGCTCGGTTTTTGTTTGTTTTCATCTTTTTCTTTTTCTTTTTTCTTTCTTTCCCTTTCTTTTCCCCCGGTTTCAGGTCTTTTCTGATTTGTTTAGAGTATATTTTCTGGGGACGTTGTTACCCTGTTAGCATTTTGTTCACCCATTCATCTATTCTCCTCTGGACAAAATGACAAGATGGAAAAAATCACTTCAACTAAAAGAACAAGAGGTAGTACCGACTGCCAGGGACGTACTCAATACGGACATTAGTACGATGTCGGACCTAGAGTTCAGAATCATGCTTTTAAAGATACTAGCTGGGGTTGAAAAGAGCACAGAAGTTATTAGAGAAACCCTTCCTGGAGAAATAAAAGAACTAAAATCTAACCAAGTTGAAATCAAAAAGGCTATTCATAAGGTGCAATAAAAAATGGGGGCACTAACTGCTAGGATAAATGAGGCAGAAGAGAGAATCAGTGATATAGAAGACCAAAGATTGGAAAATTAAAAAAAAAAAAGAGAGAGATAAACAACTACTGGATCACGAGGGCAGAATTCGAGAGATAGGTGATACCATAAGATGAAATAACATTAGAATAATTGGGATCCCAGAAGAAGAAGAAAGAGAGAGAGAGGCAGAAGGTATACTGGAGCAAATTAGAGCAGAGAACTTCCCTAATGTGGGGAAGGAAATAGGCATCAAAATGCGGAGGCACAGAGAACCCCTCTCAAAATCAATAAAAATAGGTCAACACCCCAACACGACATCTAATAGTAAAACTTATGAGTCTCAGAGACAAAGAGAAAATCCTGAAAGCAGCTCAGGAGAAGAGATATGTAACCTACAATGGTAGAAACATTACATTGGCACAGACTTATCCACAGAGACCTGGCAGGCCAGTAAGGACTGGCATGATATATTCAGAGAACTAAATGAGAAAAATATGCAACCAAGGATACTATATCCAGCTAGGCTGTCACTGAAAATAGAAGGAGAGATAAAAAGCTTCCAGGACAAACAAAAACTAAAGCAATTTGCAAACACGAAACCAGCCCTACAAGAAATATTGAAAGGGGTCCTCTAAGCAAAGAGAGAGCCTGAAAGCAGCATAGATCAGAAAGGAACACAGACAATATACAGTAACAGTCACCTTACAGGCAATACAATGGCACTAAAAATTCATATCTTTCAATACTTACCCTGAATGTAAATGGGCTAAGTGCCCCAATCAAAAGACACAAGTTATCAGATTGGACCTAGAGTTCAGACACAAGACCCATTGATACGCTGTCTGCAAGAGACTCATTTTAGACCCAAAGACACCCCCAGATTGAAAGTGAGGGGGTGGAAAACAACTTACCATGCTAATGGACACCAAAAGAAAGCTGGGGTGGCATCCTTATATCAGACAAATTAGATTTTAAACCAAAGACTCTAATAAGAGATGAGGAAGGACACTATATCCTACTTAAAGGGTCTATCTAACAATTGTAAATATCTATGCCCTTAACATGGGAGCAGCCGATTATATAAGGCAATTAATAACAAAAGCAAAGAAACACATTGACAACAATACAATAATAGTGGGGGACTTTAACACCCCCCTGACTGAAATGGACAGATCATCTAAGCAAAAGATCAGCAAGGAAATAAAGACTTTAAATGACACACTGGACCAAATGGACTTCACAGATATATTCAGAACATTCCATCCCAAAGCAATGGAATACACATTCTTCTCTAGTGCCCATGGAACATTCTCCAGAATAGATCACATCCTAGGTCATAAATCAGGTCTCAACCAGTACTAAAAGATTGGGATCATTCCCTGCATATTTTCAGACCACAATGCTTTGAAAGTAGAACTCAATCACAAGAGGAAATCAGAAAGAACTCAAATACATGGAGGCTAAAGAGCATCCTGCTAAAGAATGAATGGGTCAACCAGGAAATTAAAGAATTTAAAAAATTCATGGAAACCAATGAAAATGAAAACACAACTGTTCAGAATCTTTGGGTTGCAGGAAAGGCAGTCCTAAGAGGAAAGTATAGAGCAATACAATCCTTTCTCAAGAAACAAGAAAGGTCTCAAATACACAACCTAACCCTACACCTAAAGGAACTAGAGAAAAAACAGCAAATAAAGCCTAAACCCAGCAGGAGAAGAGAAATAATAAAGATCAGAGCAGAAATCAATGAAATAGAAACCAAAAGAACAGTAGAACAGATCAACGAAACTAGGAGCTGGTTCTTTGAAAGAATTAACAAGATTGATAAACGCCTGGCCAGACTGATCAAAAAGAAAAGAGAAATGACCCAAATCAACAAAATCATGAATGAAAGAGGAGAGATCACAACCAACACCAAAGAAATACAAACAATTATAAGAACATATTAGGAGCAACTCTATGCCAGCAAATTAGATAACCTGGAGAAATGGATGCATTCCTAGAGATGTATCAACTACCAAAACTGAACCAGGAAGAAATAGAAAACCTGAACAGACCTATAACCACTAAAGAAATTGAAGCAGTCATCAAAAATCTCCCAACAAACAAAAGCCCAGGGCCAGATGGCTTCCCAGGGGAATTCTACCAAACATTTCAAGAAGAATTAATACCTATTCTCCTGAAACTGTTCCAAAAAATAGAAATGGAAGGAAAACTTCCAAACTAATTTTATGAGGCCACCATCACCTTGATCCCCAAAACAGACTAAGACCCCATCAAAAAGGAGAATTACAGACTAATATCCTTGATGAACACGGATGCAAAAATTCTCACCAAAATACGAGCAAATAGGATCCAACAATATATTAAAAGCATTATTCACCACAACCAAGTGCGATTTATCCCTGGGCTGCAAGGTCGGTTCAACATCCGCAAATCAATCAATGTGATACAATACATTAACAAAAGAAAGAACAAGAATCATATGATCCTCTCAATAGATGCAGAAAAAGCATTTGACAAAGTACAGCAACCTTTATTGATCAAAACTCTTCAGAGTGTAGGGATAGAGGGTATATAACTCAATATCCAAAAAGCCATCTATGAAAAACCCACAGCAAATACCATTCTCAATGGGGAAAAACTGAGAGCTTTCCCCCTAAGGTTAGGAACGTGGCAGGGATGTCCACTATCACCACTGCTATTCAACATAGTATTAGAAGTCCTAGCCACAGCAATCAGACAACAAAAAGAAATCAAAGGCATCCAAATCAGCAAAGAGGAAGTCAAACTCTCACTCTTTGCAGATATGATACTTTATGTGGAAAACCCAAAAGACTCCACCCCAAAACTCCTAGAACTCATACAAGAATTCAGTAAACTGGCAGGACATAAAATCAATGCACAGAAATCAGTGGCATTCCTATACACCAACAACAAGACAGAAGAGAGAGAAATTAAGGAGTTGATCCCATTCACAATTGCACCCAAAACCATAAGATACCTAGGAATAAATCTAACCAAAGAGGCAAAGGATCTGTACTCAGAAAACTATAAAATACTCATGAAAGAAATTAAGGAAGACACAAAGAATGGAAAAACGTTCCATGCTCATGGACTGGAAGGACAAACATTGTGAAGATGTCAGTGCTACCTAGAGCAATCTACACATTCAATGCAATCCCCATCAAAATACCATCGACTTTTTTCAAAGAAATGGAACAAATAATGCTAAAATTTGTATGGAACTGGAAAAGACCCCGAATAGCCAGAGGAATCTTGAAAAAGAAAAGCAGAAGCCAGCGACATCACAATTCCGGACTTCCAGCTCTATTACAAAGCTGTCATCATCAAGACAGTATGGTTCTGGCACAAAAACAGACACATAGATCAATGGTACAGAATAGAGAGCCCAGAAATGGACCCTCAACTCTATGGTCAACTAATTTTGACAAAGCAGGAAAGAATGTCCAATGGAAAAAAGACACGTCTTCAACAAATGACATTGGGAAAACTGGACAGCCACATGCAGAAGAATGAAACTGGACCATTTCCTTACATCGCACACAAAAATAGACTCAAAATGGTTGAAAGACCCAAATGTGAGACAGGAGTCCATCAAAATCCTAAAGGAGAACACAGGCAGCAACCTCTTCGACCTCAGCTGCAGCAACTTCTTCCTAGAAACATTGCCAAAGGCAAGGGAAGCAAGGGCAAAAGTGAACTATTGGGATTTCATCAAGAGAAGAAGCTTTTGCACAGCAAAAGAAACAGTCCACAAAACCAAAAGACAACCGACAGAATGGGAGAAGATATTTGCAAATGACATATCAGATAAAGGGCTAGTATCCAAAATCTCTAAAGAACTTATCAAACTCAACACCCAAAGAACAAATAATCCAATCAAGAAAAGGGCAGAAGACATGAAGAGACATTTTTCCAAAGAAGACATCCAAATGGCCAACAGGCACATGAAAAAGTGCTCAACATCGCTCGGCATCAGGGAAATCCAAATCAAAACCTCAGTGAGATAGCACCTCACACCAGTCAGAATGGCTAAAATTAACAAGTCAGGAAACGACAGATGTTGGCGGGGATGCGAAGAAAGGGGAACCCTCCTACACTGTTGGTGGGAATGCAAGCTGGTGCAACCCCTCTGGAAAGCAGTATGGAGGTTCCACAAAAAGTTGAAAATAGAGCTACCATAGGATCCAGCAATTGCACTACTGGGTATTTACCCCAAAGATACAAAGGTAGGGATCCGAAGGGGTACACGCACCCTGATGTTTATAGCAGCAATGTCCACAATAGCCAAACTGTGGAAAGAGCCAAGATGTCCATCGACAGATGAATGGATAAAGAAGATGTGGTCTATTTACACAATGGAATATTATGCAGCCATCAAAAGGAATGAGATCTTGCCTTTTGCAATGACGTGGATGGAACCGGAGGGTGTTATGCTGAGTGAAATAAGTCAATCAGAGAAAGACATGTATCATATGACCTCACTGATATGAAGAATTCTTAATCTCAGGAAGCAAACTGAGGGTTGCTGGAGTGGGGGTGGGGTGGGAGGGATGGGGTGGCTGGGTGATAGACATTGGGGAGGGTATGTGCTATGCTGAGCGCTGTGAACTGTGCAAGACTGTTGAATCACAGATCTGTACCTCTGAAACAAATAATGCCATATATGTTAAGGGGAAAAAAAAGAAGAAGATAGCAGGAGGGGAAAAATGAAGGGGGGGAAATCAGAGGGGGAGACAAACCGTGAGAGACAATGGACTCTGAAAAACAAACTGAGGGTTCTAGAGGGGAGGGGGGCGGGGGGATGGGTTACCTGGTGATGGGTATTAAAGAGGGCATTTTCTACGTGGAGCACTGTGTGTTATGCACAAACAATGAATCATGGAACACTACATCAAAAACTAAGGATGTAATGTATGGTGATTAACATAACAATAAAAAATTTAAAGAAAAAAATTAAATAAATCATATTTTCCTAGTGACTATATGAGAACAAAGACTTTAAAGAAATGTAGTTACTTTTAGTTAAATCATATTTTTTCCATGTGTGTAAATCACTGTTTCTCAATCATTTCAGTCCAAGACATATCTATGAACTTGCCAAAGTAAATATGAGAGCGAGGGTTCTTTTATTCCTTAATATCATTAAAAGATATCTATGATATTGGTAGCCCCAGTTATAAATGTTTTGTACCTTCATGAGCACATACCATATCTCTCCCTACCTGTCTCCCCCATACCTTACAGCTTGTTTTCCCTTTCTCCATTAAATATTAGCAAATGGATGGGAAGAATCCATAATGCTACTCTACACAGGTTAACCTAAGATTTTTCTTAAATGTAGTTAGGAAACACTGATATCAGTTATTAACTTGGAGCTGTATTCTGACCAAAAGGAAAAAGATGACCTCAAGTTATACCATATGAATGCAGTAAATGTTTAAAAAAATACTCACATGAAGGAGTAGTGCTTTCTCAAAAATATGATTAAGATTCCCCAAATTTGCTAGTATTATGCAAGAAACTAAACTCTCTTAGCCTGAAACTGCAGGGAAGACTTAACTTTAAGTGAATTCTTTGAATATCCTGTAAACATAATTTCATTCTGCTTCTTCTCTAAAGGATTAGATGGGATTTAACCCTTCCAAGTATTAATTTTCTTAAAAACTAAGCCTTCAGCTGAAATTTATTATTTATTTAACATATAATCGTCCACATGTTTTAACATCACTAGTAGTATTTTAAAGGGTGTTTGATACTTTGGTTTATCTAAAAGAGTCAGAATTATTTCTTGTGTACTCACACTGTTAGCTCTTCATTTAAGTTGCAACTAGTATGCTCTCCCTCAAGTAGTTAATAAAAGTTGTTATGAATAGCTTTGTATTTTATTTGTTTAGATTAAAGACCTTTGGAGATACACTATGACCTTATTTTATAATAATTGAAGTAATAAAGTATAAGTATAATCAAGATGACTTTTGGTAATACAAAATCCTTAAGTTCCATTAATGATGTTATATTTAAATATTCAAATACAAGGATTACCATCTTGCTTGCACATACAGTGGAAAGGTTAGATACTCTCCAGTATCTTTGGATGGACAGGGGTGGAGTGTGGGTGGGACATTCGGTTTATCTAATCCCTCCAGTCAACCTTTTTCCAAAGCTTCCTGTATTCTCAACAGTACTTTAAGTCCTGTAACTTTTTCTTCCCATCCAGATTATTTTTCCACACCAGATATTCCCTGATTGCCTGCTACAATCAGCAATTTTCTATGGAATCCTGTGTTTTTCAAATCAAAGTTCAATGCTAGATATCCTTGTCTTTTTGAAGTTCCTGAACCACTCCCTGCCTGCCATTATGTCACTAAGACTTCTACACTTCCTTCTTTTAGCTCTCAACTCCAGTCTCATTTCTGTACCCAACAGATATCCAAGGAAGATCTACTACTTCATTCTGTGGATTTATTAAGGAGAGCAAATTAACTCTTTGTCTGACCTTCTTTGATCTAAACTATGTCCAGGGGACCTTGACTTTCAAAACTAAACGTGATCTTTATTGTTTCTTCCTTAAGAAAGGAAACAACTTTATAAATAAAACCAAACCTGTAACCTTATCACCCCGAATTTTCCTTATCAGATTATAAATATGGTTAGTTGAATGATTTAGTTGAATTTTTAATGGCAAATTAAAAGAAAGTAAACACTAAAAAGTAAGTGAAATCATAACTTAGACACAGTGAAAGAGCCATTGAGAGTCCATTGATTTGCATTCTTTCTTACTATGTCCAAATCATTTCAGAAATATACTTGTTAAACCAATGCTTAATGATCCCCAGAAAACATTTCATATATTTCCAATGTATTGTAGTGTTTCACAACTTTTATGTACAATTTCTTCTAAATTTAAATCTTGTTTTGTATTGTAGTTTGTGAAAGTGGAGAATAATTGCTCACCAACATTGATAAAATGCTCCATAAACCATTTGATCCTCTAGAAGGTTGAATTTTACTGAGTAGATTAGATCAGTGGGTTTCTTTAACATTTTTTTTTTCCTACACATGGACTAAATACTTATCACTTAACTACTCTTTTCTGTGTTTATAGAATACTCACCTGGCTTATGAATCCTTATGAATTATATTTAGGGTGAGTACATATACAAATAGCCTATAGCATTACCTATACATATTATATATATGTATATATATATAATCATTACCTATAGGTGAAAAATTAGAAACAATACAGTATAGGCTATTGACATTATTAAGAGTTAAACACTGCCAGATATTTTACTATGTTTTTGTTATTGTTGTTGTTTTAAAGCTAGAATGGAAATTCTCAAGGACTAGAATATTCTGTTTCTTTTGCTCACTGATGTATCTCAAGCTCCTAAAATAGTGCCTGTTACATAGTAGGCACTTAATTTATATTTGAAGAATAAATGAATGAATGAATGAAACTTTAGAAAAAAAGTGAGTGGTTCAGAAGGAAAAATAAATGATAATAAAGCACTTTATAATGTCTCAAATATAGCTCCTTTTTAAATAACAGTTATATGAAAATCATGTTAGCAAAATGTCTCTTTTATAATTATGAGGAATTATTACCAAATCTACAGAGTTAATGATCACTTCTATGGTGTATGGCACTCAGTAATTTTATATTGTTTGAATTGTGTACAGTTCCTGTATGCAAGTTGTCTAACCTTGCTGGTAGTTTTATCTTCCAAATAAGAATAAGCTGTGGATTTCATCAACAGCTCTTTGCTCTTTGCTTATGGAAAGATTTTAGTCACATATACATGATATTTGAATAGAAGTCCTCAACTCTATTTTTTTAATCATATATTTATAATTTCTCAGCCACTTACAACATGATTAAAATTATTTAGTTTTAAGTAAAATTTAACACATTTCATCACTGGTTTGACAAAGTACCACTTAAAACCTTTTAAAGAAGTGTTTCCATTCACACTTAAAAAAAAAGAAGTGTTTTAATTAATATCTTGCCTATTTCTAAAAAGGCTGTGGCACCCAATGCATTCCTAAATATTTACATATATCCTGTACATTTTCTATAAACTCAGCATGGATAAAATTTTATTTGTCAGTATAAATGTTGACATGGAAATCAGTACAATTTGTAAAATGTTCAAACATTTCTAGCCAAGATAATAATACACTAAACCCTCTATCAAGATCCAATTTGTGGGACAGAACCTTTTTAAGCATTTAAAACTGAGATAATATAATTCACGAAATGAATCCATGAAAGATGGAGGACCTATGAAGCTAAATATTTATCCCAGAGATTGGCAGCCAAAGAGGGTGCCAGTCCTTAGGGTGGAGGGACATAAAGGAAAGTGGCATGAACTCATCATCCAGTGAACCAGAATGAAAGTAGCTAGAACCCCAGAGCAGAAATTGCTAATGCCAGTGATATCAGTAGAGAGGGAAGGAAAATGTCCCAGTTTCTCCCTGTATTTTATCCTCCAAGCTTGGCTAACACCTTCCATTGGCCATACACACTAGAAGCTGGCTAACACAGCACTGTAGGAAATGACTCTTGCAGGGATTGTTTGTCCCGTGAAACAAAGAAGAGTCAACAAAATGGATCTGAGGGCAGGCAAGCCAGAACCTGCACAAACAAAATGAATTATAGCTTGGGAAAGGATGAAACAATGCTTCATCTTCAGAACACCCAAGATATTTGCTGAAAAATCATTAGAACTCCTCTTCCCTCTCATGCTCTCTATCTCTCATTCTCTCTCTCTCAAATAAATAAATAAAATCTTTAAAAAAAAAGGGGGGGGGCGCCTGGGTGGCTCAGTTGGTTAAGCAACTGCCTTCGGTTCAGGTCATGATCCTGGAGTCCCGGGATCGAGTCCCACATCGGGCTCCCTGCTTGGCAGGGAGTCTGCTTCTCCCTCTGACCCTCTTCCCTCTCATGCTCTCTATTTCTCATTCTCTCTCTCTCAAATAAATAAATAAAATCTTTAAAAAAAAAAAAGAAAAATCATTAGAACTCATAAGGCAGTTTTTTTTTTTATTTTACTGACAAAGGTTAATGACTTTGTTAACCAATACTAACTAAAAAATAGGAAGTGAGAGGAAATCCCATTCACATGGCAACAATTCCTACTGCTACCCCTACATTATTTCCAATGAAGAGGACTCATTCCTACCCCACTCCTACTTTGACTTCTTCTTTTAACATCATCACCATGAGTGCTACTACTAGCACTACTCCTACCATTAGACATGACAATAATAAATACCAAGGGGTGGACATTTAGGTAAATGGGAAAAGGCTCCATGAAGAAAACAGAACATCTGAAAGTCAGGGGAAAAAAAACCTGCATTGAAGACACATGTTCTGATATTTGAAAATCTGAATTTTGCCAAAGAAGTCTATTCTTACTAAATTAAAGATTTATAACAATTTCAATCAAACTTGAGCAAAACGATCTTGAAGTTCATCTGGAAAAATAAGAGCAAAAATATCAGATATATTTGTTTTAATTGAAGAAGTATGATGGAGACTTATACTACCTGTTATTACAATGAAGTGTTTTTTCATTCATTTGTCAAATATTTAATGAACTCCTTATTATAGGCATTTATGACACAGCAGCAAAGAGGGAAATCTGTTGGACAAGACAGAAAATAGACAAACACGTAAGTGAACAATATAATTACAGATTATGGAAATTTCTCTGAGATTGATTATAGAAGTCCCCAATAGATGGAATGACCAGGAAATGTCCTTTTGAAGAAGTGACATGTGATCAGAGACATCAAGATGAGAATCAGCAAGCTCTTTGCACAGATGAGGGAACAACATTCCTAGTTCAACAAACTGTGTGATCTCAAGCAAGTCCTTCAATCTCTCTTTCCTGTTCTTCATCTGAAAAATGGGAATACTATAATAGCTACCTTATTTAAATGTTAAGGAAAGAGGTTATGGTGTGTGAAGTACATACAACAATGTCAGAAACACAATAATCATTCAGTAAATGTTGATAAGCTTTTCATAATGCCTGAAACTCTGCTAAAAATGGATAGACATGAACAGAAAACCTAGGCAAAAAGAAATAAAAATGACTAATAATCACACTTCATATACAATTTATTCCTATTAACAATCCAAAAATAGGGGCACCTGGATGGCTCAGTTGTTAAGCGTCTGCCTTCGGTCATGATCCTGGGGTACTGGGATCGAGCTCTGCATTGGGCTCCCAGCTCAGCAGGAAGCCTGCTTCTCCCTCTCCCACTCCTCTTGCTTGTGCTCCTGCTCTATCTCTCTGTCAAATAAATAAGTTAAATCATTTAAAAAAAATTTTTTTAATTAAAAAAAGATCCAAAACTAAAAGGGAGTCATATGGTTTTGTTCATTATACACATTTAAGACCATTTTATTTAAAGTAACATTAAAGAGTAGACTTACAGAATTCAAAACCATTGACTTTTAATGGTGATTAACATAACATAATAAAATAAAATTAAAAAAACATTAACTTTTAATTTCAAAATTGTCAGAATGATGGAAGGTATTTATCTTAGAATCTTGGAGTAATTTGTATTTCTTAATTGATTTAATGCTTAAGAGGATGCAGTGGAAAGCAAAGAAATTTGGTTATTGGAACTTGTAGGCAGGAAACAGGAAGTCTGGGTTCCATTATGAACCTTCACACTGAGTTTCTCCACCTGCCACCTTGAAGCACATTGAAGCTTTCATTTTCTTATATATAGAAAAAATATGGGGGACACCTGGGTGGCTCAGTCAGTTAAGTGTCTGCCTTTGGCTCAGGTCATGATCCCAGGGTCCTGGGATTAAACCCCAAGGCAGGCTCCCTGCTCAGCGGGGAGACTGCTTCTCCCTCTCCCTCTGCCACTCCCCCTGTTTGTGCTCTCTAATTCTCTCTCTGTGTCAAATAAATAAATAAATAAAATCTAAAAAAAAAAAAAAACTAACATGGGAAAGAAGTTTTAAAAACTTGTAACATTTCTCAGTATGAAATATTTTTGCATACCCCAAATCTGAATTTGCATTTGAGTTATCAATAATGTTTTTTATGGTTCTCCAAAAAATAATTATGGTATATACAATTGGGGAAAACATAATAGGCTAAATAAATGTCAATGTGCTATAAGGAATGCCGAATCAATATCATTGGAAACACTGGACCCTGGAATCATGACCTGAGCCAAAGGCAGACACTTAACTGACTGAGCCACCCAGGTGTCCCCCATGTTTTTTCTACATATAAGAAAATGAAAGCTTCAATGTGCTTCAAGGTGGAAGGTGGAGAAACTCAGTGTGAAGGTTCATAATGGAACCCAGACTTCCTGTTTCCTGCCTACAAATTCCAATAACCAAATTTCTTTTTTTCCACTGTATCCTCTTAAGCATTAAATTCAATTAAAATTTTTTGCCTTTGAAATTTCTTTTTTTTAAAGATTTATTTATTTGAGAAAGAGAGAGCACGTGGGGGAGAGGGGCACAAGGAAAGGGAGAGAGAAAATCTGAGGCAGTCTCCTTGCTCAATCTCATACCCTAAGATCATGATCTGAGCTGAAATCAAGAGTCAGATGCTTAATTGACTGAGCCACCCAGGCACCCCACCTTTGAAATATCTAAGTAATGATAATAATAGAAGTATAATAATAATAATCACAACAGTAAATCTCCTTTTCAGTTATACCTGAAATATCAAAATCACCAAAAGGAAGATACATAAAACCTATATATTATTTGGAATTTCCAAGACCCCAGGATCCAAAATGGGGCCTTAAGGCATGCCCTGTGAAAATCACATGTTCTTTGAAAGTTTCTGCCAATTCTTGAGGGTTGCCACTCTTGTGATCTAACACCGGGAAAAGATCTTCTTCCCATGGGCAACCTACAACCAGTGGTGTAACAGAAGTGTAAATACCATAGTCTCCCAATCCAAAGCAATTCTTAAGGCCTATCCGGGTTCTAGAATTCCCTAGATTGCAGTTTAACAACTGTTATCCTAGTCTTCCTTCACTCTTCCACAGGTATTTATCTTGAAGGCAGTCTCCAATAAATATTCTACAAGCAAATCTGTTTAAATCTATTTCCTGGAAACTTTACCTAAGAGGGTTGATGTCAGAAGTGGCTTAAGGAAGCAGGAATTATAATGGGATTATGGAGTTGAATCATCATTTGTTTATCTGGCAATGAGGACCTTCTTACTGGTAGTAGATAAAACATGATTAACCCCTTGCATCATGTAAATGTGCAGTTGTTAAAATTTTCATCTATGATAAACTAGAATGGGATACTGATGAAAGCACATACACTAGCAGATGCAATATTTCAGCCATATCAGAAGCTCAGAAGTAAGAGCCATGAAATTGGTTGGCTGCTGTTGGAGGTAATTGAGAAATGAAAGGAAATTCTAAGTATGAGATGATTAACCACCAGACTAAAGACTATGCATAAAAGCCAGAATGCCACCCTGGTAGTTAATACAGTAACTTTCACTTTTTTTGTGAGTGATTGGCAGGAAAAAAACAGCATCAGGCCCCAAACATAATTATAACAGAGTTCCAGAGGAGATTGAATACTCAATCTGGGAAAGTCTGGACCAGTAAGAGCCCTGATTGGAGAAATGTGAAGGTTTAAGACATGAAATAGATACATCTGACTCAATGTTCCAGAAAACCTTGAATCAAATAAGATTCTTCTGAATCCCTTAGAAATGTAAAATTATCTTACTTTATTATGATCCACTCTAGAGTATCTCTTTTCTTGAAGAAAAAGGAAACATATGCACTACTCTCCTCCTTTTCTGGGGACGACATAACTTTTATATTCCATTATAACCCACCCAGGAAGTGCTGGCCCTGCTAACAGAAGAAAGAGATGACACCCTCTTTGAAGTGGCTGCAAGACCTGGTAAGACCTGGTATGCATGAGGTTAGAGTTTGCTAGATGAAGGAGGCAGCCATTTAGGAACACTCTCTTGTATTACAGGAGTTAACCCTGGCAAGAATTCTAGGAATACTGTAGAATAGAGCCTGGGTGCATGCATAAAGCTACAATTCATACTAAATGAAATAGAAATGCTAGAACTTCTGTGGAAGACAATAGAAGACAATGAAAGAATGCATCAAATAACTCAGAGAAATGGGCATACTAAAATGGGGGTGAGGTGCAGCCTGGCTCTTTATACAGTCATGTGGCTGGTGAAGTGTTTATTCAAGACAACCATTGTTGAAGTGGATGTCTCTGCAATCAAAACTTAAATCAGCCACTTGCATTACAAAAAAGAGAAAACTCTACTGTCAGGGAATGCTACAACTCTTGTTTCTTTTGCTGTGCATAATTTTTTTACTTTAATGTATTCCCACAGGTCAAATTTTGCTTTTTGCCTATCTTTTAGGTGTCATATCCATGAAATCATTGCCAAGATCAATGTCATGAAGTCCACCCCCCACATTTTCTTCTAAGTGTTTATATTTTCAGGTCTTGCATTGAAATCTTTAATCTATTTTCAGTTGATTTCTATGTATGGTGAAAGATAGAGGTCCAATTTCATCCTTTTGCATGTGCATATTTGGTTTCACAACATTTGTTAAAGAGATAATCAATTTCCCCATTGTGTGTTCTATCCACTCTTGTGGAAAGATATATGTTGTCCATATATCTATGGGTTTGTTTCTGTGCTCTCTATGCTGTTCCATTGGTCTATATGTCTGTCTTTGTGCCAATACCATACCATTTTAATTACTGAGCTTTGTAATATATTTCAAAATCAGGAAGTGTAATACCTTCAGCTTTGTTCTTCCTCTTCAAGATCACTGGCTATTTGGATCTTTTGTAGTTCCATATGAATTTTAAGCCTATTTTTCTTATTTCAGTAAAAATGCCATTGGAATTTTGATGGAAATATCATTGAATCTGTAGATTGTTTTGGGTAGTATTTTAACAATCATGAGCATGGATGTCTTTCCATTATTTGTGTTTTCTGTAATTTCTTACATCAATGTATTATAATTTTCAGCTTAAAATATTTTATCTCTTTGGTTAATTTTATTCCTAAGTATTTAATTATTCTTTTCTTTGGCCGGTTGGTTCTTCAGAAATGTGTTATTTAATTTCCGCTGTTTGTGAATTTCCCAATTTTTCTCCTGCTACTGATTTCTAGTTTCTTGCCACTGTGGTTGGAAAAGATACTTAATATGACTTCAGTTTTCTTAAACATTTTAAGACTTGTTTTGTGGCCTAACATGTGAGCTATCCTTGATAATGTTCTGTGTGTACGCAAGGAGAATGTGTATTGTGATGTTGTTGTATGGAACAATCTGTATATGTCTGTTTGGTCTACAATGTTGTTTGAATCTGTGGTTCCTTACTGATTTTCTGTCTGGTTGATCTATCCATTGTTGAGTGTGGGATATTGAAGTCTCCTTCAATAATATTTTAAATAGTTTTATTATAATATAGCACAAAAATAATACCGTTATTGTAAATAACAAAAAACCCCACTATTATTGTATTCCTGTTTATCTCTCCCTTCAGGTCTGTTACTATTTGCTTTATATTTTAGGTTCTCTGAAGTTGGGTGCATATATATTTATAATTTTAATATCTTTCTAGTAAATTGACTCTTTTATCATTATGTAATAGCCTTCTTGATCTCTTGTGACAAATTTTTTACTTAAAATTTATTTTGTCTGATAGAAGTATAGCCACCCTTGCTCTCTATTTTTTTAAAGATTTTATTTATTTACTTAAAGAGAGAAAGAGTGAGGGAAAGCATGAGTAGGGAGGAGAGGGAGAGAGAGACTCCCTGCTGAGCAGGGAGCCCAATATGGGGCTCAATCCCAGGACCCTGGATCATGACCTGAGCCAAAGGCAGGTGCTTAACCCACTGAGCCACCCAGACACCCCCACCCTTGCTCTCTTTAGATTACCATTCACATGGAATATCTTTATTCATCCCTTCACTTTCAGTTTATGTGCATCCTTAAAGCTAAAGTAAGTCTCTTGTAGACAGCATGTGATTGGATTTTGTTTTTATCCATGCAGCTGCTCTACGTCCCTTGATTAGGGAATCCAATCCATTTACATTTAAAGTAATTTTTGATAGTTAAGGGCTATTGCTCTTTTACTTATTGTTTTATATCTGTTTTGTAGTTATTTTGTTCCTTTTTTCCTCTCTTGCTGTTCTTCTTTTGTGACTTGAAAATTTTTTATAATGATAGGCTTTCATTTCTTTTTCCTTATCTTTTGGGTACCTACTGTAAATATTTTTGTGTGTAATTATTATGGTAAAGGGGTTTCTGGACCCAACTCCAAAGTGTGTGTGGGTGGGTGAGGGAGGGTTCCCACATATCCACAAGCTATTTTCTGACACCAGCTCAAAGTTTTATAATTCAGTTCACTTCTGACGTTACTTGGAGATAGCATCAGATCCCACAGGTTAAAGGCTTAGTCCTATAAGACTTCACCCACCCCACCCCCCTCACTTCAGGTGCCAGTCACAAGTCCAGGTTATTACCTGTGCTTTTCACTGACTAGCTATAGATTGGAGGTTCCAGTGACACCCTCCTTTGGTTTAATTAATTTGCTAAAGCAACTCACAGAACTCACAATATTTTTTTTTTTTACTTATAAGATCACCAGTTTATTATAAAAGAATATAACTCAGAAACAGCCAGATGGAGAAGATGCACAGGGCAAGATATGGGGAAAGTGTGTGGAGTTTCTAGACCTTCTCCACGTGTGCCACTCCCCAGCACCACCACATGTTCATCATTCTAGAAGCTCTTTTTCTGTTGTAGGTTTTGGGTTTTTATGGAAGCTTCATTATGTAGGCATAATTGATTAAATCATTAACCACCAGTGATTGGACTAAATCTACAGCCCCTTCTCTCTTCCCCAGAGGTTGGGGAGTGGGATTAAAGTTCCAACCTCTAAACACATGGTTAACTCCCCTGGCAATGAGCCCCCATCCTTAGGTGAGTTCCAAAAGTCATCTCATTAGCATAACAAAAGTTACCTTTATGGTGCTCATCACCTTAGGAAATTCCAAGGGTTTTATGAGCTTTGTGCCAGAAAAAGGGTTAAGACAATATATATATTTCTTATTATTAATCACAATATCACATATGGGAATACATGAATCTCATATTTAGAACAGTATTTTTTAAAGCGAATAACAACTTAAATTCACTTGCATACAAAAACTATATACTTTTATTCCCCAATCATACTTTATGTTATTGATGTTGCTATTTGCATATTTCATATTCTGTTTCCATTAACTAGTCATTATTATTATAGTTATTATTTTGTCTTTTAACTTTTATACTAGAGTTAAAGGTAAGTTACAGTATTCTGAATTGATTATATATTTGTATATATTTTTCTTCACCAGTTACTTTATCCTCTCCTATGTCTTCATATTAATAATTAATGTCTTTTTGTTTCAACTTGAAGAAAACCCTTTAGCATTTTATGTAAGGTAGGTCTAGTGGTGATGAACTCCCTCAGCTTTTGTTTGGGAAAATTTTTATTTCTTCTTCACTTCTGAAGAACAGCATTGCCAGGTATTGTAACCTTAGTTGGCAGTTTTTTTGTTAGCACTTGGACTGTATCGTCCCACTTTCTCCTGGCCAGTAAGATTTCTGCTAAGAAATCTGCCAGTAGGCTTATGGGGACTTCCTTGTAATAATGAATCACTTTTCTCTTGCTGCTTTAAAAATTCTCTCTTTGATTTTTGACAATTTGATTTAATGTGTTTTGGTGTAGACCTCTTAAATTCAGTCTGTGTGAACTTCATAAATCTGGATGTCTATTTCCCTCCCCAGATTTGGGGAGTTTCCATTTATTACCTCTTTAAATAGACTTTTTTCCCTTTTCCCTTTCTCTTTTTTCCCCTTTGGGAATCCTATAATGTATATATTAGTTTACTTATTGATCCTTCAAACCTCTCAGATTTTCTTCATTACTTTTCATTCTTTTTTTTCTTTTTGCTCCTCTGACTGGATAATTTTAAATGACTTGCCTTCAAGCTTGTGATTTTTTCCTTCTGTTCATACCAGTCTGTTAAAATTCTCTAGTGAATTTTTAAATTTAATTATTGTATTTTTCAGCTCCACTATTTCTTTTTTTTTAACTAGGGTTTATGTCTCTTTGTTGATATTCTCACTTTGTTCATGTATTATTTTCCTGATTTTATTTAATTATCTATCAGGGTTTTCTTATAACTCACTGAACTACTTTTAGGGCATCAGCTTGAATTGTTCATCCGGTAACTCATAAATCTTCATTTATTTTGGGTCAGTTATAAGAGATTGATTTTTTTCCCTTTGATTGTGGCATATTTTCCTGATTCTTCATGTTCCTTGTAGAGTTGCATTGGTGTCTGCTTATTTGAAGACATATTACCTATTCCCAAACTCACAGAGCAGTGCCTGCTGTAGGAGGACACTGTTTTCTTTCCTTTGTTCCTAGTGGTCTCAGGTACCTAAGCTGGGCTGATCTTTCAATGCTCAGTATAGGTGAAATAGAAACCAGCCCCTCAGAAGAGCACATCGTAAAGCCAGGAGGCCAGAGAGTAAGGAACACATCCCACTCTCACTTTATCCTTGAGGGAGAGGTCACAGGCCAAAGCGATCTTCTTGGCACAGAGCTAACTGGTTTGAGAGAAGAACTAATTCAGGCAAAGTGAATGTTCTTTTCTTATATATCTTGGTGTGACTTTTTACCTCCTTATGTTCTAGAGGTGCTGCAACTTCTTAACTGTATTCTGGATTTCACTTAAAGCCATTTTGGCCCAATTATAATTGTTGTATCAGTGATTCTGTGGAGGAATGAGGGCTGGGACTTCTTGTACTATTATCTTGCTAATGTCACCTCATTACTATTACATTGATATTTGGTCTCTCTAAACTATAAAATATTAACAATATTGTCAGTGAGAGGCATATGATAGAAACAAATTCATTATTTTTTAAAATGTTGACTTTATAAGTTACTTCATAAAATATAAAATAAATGGTTCTAGATTTAATTATCTTGATACTTTATTTTAATTGCTGTAAGTGGAAAGAGTCTACTCTAAGTATTAATGATATTTACTCTTCCACTCTACCCATGACTTAGGTGAATGTTTTTCTTGAACTCAGCAATGTTCTTGCAAATTTCAAAGTGTTGTGCATCTAAATGTCTTTAAAAATAATTTCAAATTCACTGAAAATCTTTACTTGAAAGATTTTAGATAGTTGAAAAAATATGTTTCCATTTCTGATGAATGCAGATAAGAAAGTTTTGAAGGTGACACAGGTGGGCTTTGGCACTGACTGCATGACAGAAACATTTCCATACATTTGTTTTCAAAACAATTTCTCCATAGCATAATTTTCTATTCAAAAGTTATAGCTTTTTTTTAGTCATTGTTAAAATGTCATCTTTACCTTGAAGTGTGCAAAAAATAATTAATTATTTATTAGGCTGGGCAATGCTGACATCCACTTTATAATCTTTAAAAGTTTGGTAAATCTTTTTTACCTCGGTGGCTCAGTTGGTTAAGCATGTGCCTTTGGCTCAGGTCATGTTCTCAGGGTCCTGAGATGGAGCCCCATAGTGGTGGGTTCCCTGCACCCCTCTCCCCCAGCTTGTGCATTTTCTCTCTCAAATAAATAAATAAAATCTTAAAAAATCTTAAAAAAAGCTTGGTAAATCTAAATTTTAGGGGTGATAATGGAAAAAAATGTGTAATTTAGTTGTGTTCACAATTCTTTTAAATAATTTGCCACCAGATACTTTTATGATCACTCCCATTACATATGAAATATTATAATAAATCAACTATATTTTGTATGCGTTATAATAAAACATTATTTATAAAAACAGGTGAGCTATTGTTTTCTTACCCTTTCATGTTTAGATGAATCAAAATATTTGCTTTGCATACATTGCAAACAAAAGAGGGAAAAAGATGACATATTTTACAGTTGGCTATATTTTAAAAGTCTTTTTTAAATTGAAATTATCTGCATTGATGACATCTTTGTGTCCTTTCAGCTACAACTGCTTTACTGCTGTGGTTTGCCTGTGAATAATTTTGAAAATGAATATTTCATATAGTAATATTGCTGAACATAACTTCAAAAATATCTTTTCTTTATTGCTTTCAAAGCAGGCACACTAAAATGATTATACTTACACTGTTTTTCCAAGAAACATTATTTTTATTAAAGATTCTTTTAAATCATCTCCAGTACATCTTTCTTTTACTGGCCACACGCAAAAAAAAATAGTCCTTTCAGTTTTATTATTGAGGCAGATTGAAACATAATCATAACCTGAGAAATGTTAGAAACATCTGTACTTTCCTTCAGCAGAAACCTAGTGCTGTGCAATTTGTTTGAATTTCTTTTTCTCCAAATTTTTGGCACTATTTTCTGTTTTTTCTAAAGTACTTTCTGTTAAGTAAATACATTTTAGTTTTTGAGACATATTGTTTTGCTGGCATAATCTGAGCCATCTTACTACAGCAAGAAGAAAGGAAAAAAAAATTACCAAATGGTATGAGATTGTTTTAAACTGAAGTGAAATTTCTATAACACAGAATTGACCATTTAAACTGAACAATTCAGTGGCATTTAGTACAATCACAATGTTGTGCAACCACCACTTCTATATAGCTCCAAATTATTTTCTTCATTCCAAAAGCACAGCCCATACTCATTAAGCATGCATTCCTTATCCTCCCATCTCCCCAGCTCATGGCAAACACAAACATGCTTTCTTTCTATAGATTTAACTCTTCTAGATAATTTTATATAAATAAATCACACAAGATCTTGTATGTCTAGTTTCTTTCACTTATCATAATATTTTAAGGTTCACCCACATTGTAGTATGTATCAGTATTTCATTTATTTTTATGGTCAAATAATGTATACATCACAATCTGTTTATCCATTTATCTCCTGATAAACATTTGGGTTATTTCCACCTTTTGGCTATTGTAAATAGTGCTGCTATGAATATGTGTGTACATCCATTTGTTGTAGTACCTGTTTCAGTTCTTCTGGGTATATATTTAGGCACAGAATTCTGGGGTTATGTAAGAATTCTGTGTTTTACTTTCTGAGAACTACCAAGCCATTTTTCATAGCAGCTAAAAAGTTAATGTTCCCACCAGCAAAGTATGAGGGTTGGTTCTAATTACTCCATTTTATCACCAACACTTGTTTTCATTTTTTATTATCATATCCATTCTAGTAGTTATGAAGTGATATGTCACTGTAGTTTGGATTTACATTTCCCTAATAACTGATGATGTTAAGCATTTTTCATATACCTGTTAGCAATTTGTAAATATTCTTAGAAGGATTGGTTACTTAAGTCATTCACCAATATTTAAGTAGTTTGTCTGTCTTTGTTGTTGAGATATAAGAGTTCCTTATATAGTCTATATGAGACCCTTGTCAGATATATGATATGCAGATATTTTCTTTTATTCTGTAGGTTGTCTTTTCACTTTCTTTATAATGTGTCTTTGGAGACACAGAGGTTTTTGTACTCATGAAGTCTAATTTATCTATTTTTCCTTTTGTTCTTAATGATTTTGATGTCATATCTAAGAATCCATTGGCAAAATCATACAGATTTATCCCTATGTTTTTATCTAAGAGCTTTGTCAATCTATTTTGAATTAGTGTTTGTATATGATATGGGGTAGGATCCCAACTTTATTTTTTGCATGTGGATATCCAGTTGTTTCAGCACCATTTGTTGAAGAGACTATTATTTTCCCACGAAGGGTCTTGGCATCTTTTTCAAATCAATAAATATGGGTTTATCTCTGGATTTCAGTTTTATTCCACTGGTCAATATGTCTATGCCTTTGCCAGTACCACATTGTATTGTTTACTGTAGCTTTGTAGTAAGTTTTGAAGTTGTAAAGTGTGTCTCCAACTTTGCTTTTTCAATATTGTTTTGGTTATTTAGGGCCCCTTGCAATTCTATACGAATCAGAGGTCCAACTTCTCCATTTGGCAAAGAGACCATTGCCATTGATAGGGATTGAACTGTATCTGTAGATCACGGGAAATATTACTATTTAAAAATGTTAAGATCCATGGACATGGCATATCTTTCTGTTTATGTAGATTTTCTTTAATCTCTTTCAGAAAAGTACAATATTGAAAAATACAATGTTCTGTAGTTTTTAGTATTCAACTCTATCATCTCCTTAGTTAAATTATTCATAAGTATTTTATTATATTTGGATGTCATTGTAAATGGAATTTATATCTTAATTTCCTTTTGGACTGTTCATAGCTGGTGTGTACAACTAATTTTTGTGTGCTGATCTTGGACCTTGAAAACTTTAAATTCACTTATTAGTTCTAGTAGTTTCTTTGTAGATTCTTTAGAATTTTCTATATATAGATCCATGTTATCTGTGGATAGAGTTAGTTTCACTTTTTCTTTCCAATTTGGATGTCTTTTATTTTTATGTCATTTTTTACTGCCTAGTTGCTCTGGCTGTAACTTTCAGTAAAATGTTATATAGCATCAGTGAAATCAGTCATCCTTGTCTTGTTCCTGATGTTAGGTAGAAAGCTTTGAGTCTTTCACCATTGAGTATGATGTTTGTTATATAAATGCCCTTAATCATGTTGAAGAAATTCTCCTCCATTTTCAGTTTTCTGATAATTTTTATAATAAAATTATGGATTTTGTTGAATGCTTCCTCTGTCAGTTGAGATGATCATGTGATTTTTTAATTTTGATCTATTAATATGGTTTATTACATTGATCGATTTTCTTAGGTTAACTACCCTATATTCTTGGGATAACGTCCATTTGGCCATTGTGTATGATCTTTTTAATACCTATAGGATTAAGTTTGCTAGTATTCTGTCAAGGATTTTGCATCTATATTCATAAGGAATATTGCTTTGTAGTTTTCTTTGCTTATGGTGTCATTGTCTGGCTTTGGTATCAGGATAAAGCTTCCCTTGTAGAATAAGTTATAAAGTGCTCCCTTCTTTTCTGTTTTTTGAGTAGTTAGGGAAAAATTACTGCGTATTCTTTAAATGTTTGATGATTTCACCATCAAAGCCATCAGATCATTGACTTTTCATTCTTGAATGCTTTCATTACTGATTCAACCTTTCTACTTTTTATGGATCTATTCAGATTTTCTATTTGTTGTTTAGGTAATTTGTGTGTTTCTAAGAATTTATCTATTTCATTTAGTTTATTTAATTCATTGGCATAAATTTTCCAATAGTATTATATTATAAGCTTTTTTATTTCTATAAAACCAGTATTAATATTCCTGCTTTCATCACTAATTTTAGTTATTTGCATCTTTTTTTTTCTCTGTCATTCTAGCTAAAGTCTGTCTATTTTGTTGATCTTTCTAAAGAACCAGCTTTGGTTCCACTGATTTTTCTACTGTTTTTTCTATTCTCTATTATCTCCATTCTAGTCTTTATTATTTCATCCCTTCTGCTAGCTTTTGGTTTTGTTTACTTTTTTTCTAATTCTTTAGGATGTTATGTTATCAATTTGTGATCTTTCTTCTTTTATAAAGTATGCTGCTTACTGCTATAAATTCCCCTCAGAGCATTGTTTTCACTATACCACAAATACTGGAATATTCTGTTTTGTTTTCATAAGTCTATAAGTATTGTCTCATTTTCTCCATGATATCTTCTTTTGACCCAATTGCTTGTTAAGAATATGTTGTTTAGGGTCGCCTGGGTGGCTCAGTGGTTAAATGACCAACTCATGATTTTGGGTCAGGTCATGATCTCATGGATTCTGAGATCAAACCCCATGTCAGTCTCCATGCTTAGAGGGGAGTTTGCTTGAGATTCTCTTCCTCTGCACTTTCCCCCACTCTCTCTCTCTCTCTCTCTCAAATAAATAAATAAATAAATCTTTTTAAAAAAATGTGTTGTTTAATTTCCACATGTTTGTAAATTTTCCACTTTTCCTTCTGTTATTGATTTCTAGCTTCATCTCTTTGTGTTCCAAGAAGATACTTTATATGCTATCAATCTTCTAAAATTTATTGAGGTTTGTTTTGTGGCCTAAAAAAGTTTTATCCTGAAGAATGCTTCATGTGCACTTGAGAAGAGTATGTACTGTGTTTTGTTGGGTAGAATGCTTTTTATGTCTTTTAGGCCTAGTCAGTTTATAATTTTGGTCAAAGTCTCTATTTTCTTTGGTCTTTTGTCTAGAGGCTCTATCCATTATTGACAGTGGGTTATTAATGTCTCCCAACTATTATTGCAGGACTGTATATTTCCTTTCAATTATGTTATTATTTGTGACATATACTTTGAGACTCTACTGTTTGGTTTGTATGCTTATAACTTTTATATCTCTTGATGAATTCATCCTTTTATTCATATATAATTTCTTCCTTTATCTCTTGTAACAATTTTTGTCTTGTAGTTTATTGTATCTGTTAATAGTATAGCCATTCACGCTCCTTTGTTTAGTGTTTGCCTGTATTATCTTTTTGGCACCTCTTTTGGATTGTTTGTGTCTGCCACAAAATTCATATGTTGAAATTCCAACCCCCAATGTGATGGCAATATCAGTGGGCCCCTCATGATTGACATTAGTGCTCTTATAAGAAGAGACACAAGAGCTTTTTTTCCTTTCTCTCTGCCATATGAAGGTTTATCTATCTTTCTATCTATCTATACATACATATATAGCCATGGGCAAACCAGGAAGTAAGACCTCACCAGACACCAGATTTGCCAACAAACTTGATCTTGAAAATTTCAGGTTCTAGAACTGTGAGAAATAACTGTTCTTTAAACCACCCAGTCAATGGTAATTTGTTATACCAGTCCAAACTGGCTACCATTATTTTATTTTCAACCTATTTGTGTCTTCGGATTTAAAGTAATTCTCTTGTAGACAACATGGAGTTGAATCTTTTTAAAAAAATTCATTCTGTCAATTTCTGTTTTGATAGGTAAATTTAATCATTTACTTTTAAAGTAATTACTGACAAAGAAAGTCATCAGTATCTTTCTGAATCCAGTGAGAAATTGATCAAGGAAGCATTGGTGAACATGGTAATTAAATTCTTGTCCTTAGCAAACAAAACAAAGACAAAAATAAAAACAAAAAAAAATCACCTGTACCACCGAGGTATTGTCAATAGTATGGTGCTGCTTCCATGCTTCTTGGTTCTGTATTACAAATGCCCAGGAAAAGACTGCAACAGACACAGTAATATGGAGAGCCTCATCTCTGAATCAGTCTTTTGTGAACTGGGATCAAGACTTTTTTCTTTAAATTTAGCAAAATGACTTTCATAGTGTCCATGTACATATGAGAGCAAAGATAATTCCCAGAAGTGATTTTTTTCAAAGATTTTATTTGTTTATTCATGAGAGACAAGCACAGAGAGAGAGAGACAGAGACAGAGACAGAGAGAGAGAGAAAGAGAAGCAGAGGGAGAAGAAGGCTCCCCATAGAGCAGGGAGCCCAATGCGGGACTCAATTACAGGACCCTGAGATCACAACCTGAGCTGAAAGCAGACACTTAACCCACTGAGCCACCCAGGTGCCCAGCTTAGAAGTGATTCTTGGGCAGAAAAAACTATAGGTTTCCACTAGACTCACCATTCATCTGTTACTTAACATTATCTATTACCTATAATTATGTACCAGATATTGTGAGAAGAACTTACAACACAAATATAAACATATGGGCATTTTTACCTTCAAAGAATGTCCAATCTATGTGAGAGGAAGATAAATAACAATATGGGTGGAAAAGAAATTATATGCAGTGAAAAGTACAAAGGGGAACAATTAATTCTCCCTGAGAAGAGCATGAAAGTTATATCACACAGAATTACCTCAGGTTACAAATAACAGAAAACTGAACTACAACCACTTAAATTAAAGAAAATAGTTTCTTGTTTGTTTATCACATGGCGAAGGTAGGTGGCTGTTGAGATTAGGTCAGCAGTTCAGGGAAGGATGTCAAGTTCTTTCCCTCAAAGTCAAAATGTAGCTGTTAGAACTCAGCCTGGAAGTCAGTAAAGTCTGTTTCTTTTTATCAAAAAAAAAAAAAAGAAGAAGAAGAAGAAAGAAAGAAGAAAGAAAGAAAGAAAGAAAGAAAGAAAGAAAGAAAGAAAGAAAGAAAGAAAGAAAGAACAAAATGGAAAAAAGAAAGGAAGGGAAGGAAAGGAAAGGAAAGGGAAGAAATGGAAAGGAAAGGAAAGGAAAGGAAAGGAAAAGAAAGGAAAGGAAAAAAAAAGGAAAGGAAAGGAAAGGGAAAAGAAAAGAAAAAAGAAAGAAAAGAAAAGAAAAAAAAAAGCTTTCCCAAATACCTCAAGCCAACACATGTTTATTTCTCACAAGATCAACCATAAGTTTAAAGAAGACTTTGAAAAAGTGAGTATTTGTCTTCCCCAAGACCTTTAGAGACCTTTCCACTAATACCCCCATACACCAGAGGACCATTGAGACTGTTTCTTCTAAAATCTTGCAGCTGTTTGCAAACCTCTGACTGTCTGCACTCCATATTCCTGCATCCTCTCCTCATTTTCCAATCTGTACTCACAGTTCTCTATGAATATTGTACATGTCTTTGCATGACCTCCAATGGTTCTTCTTCACAGTCTCTGCACTATGCTCTTATGAACCCTGTACTCATGATCAAAGAACTCCCCTTCATTCTCAAGTTCACAACAAATCCACTTTTTTTTGCCTGACTGAAATTGAGTCTCAGAGCTTTCCACAATTTAGAGTCAGTAGGTGAAATTCATTTTCTTTGTTTCACAGCCACTGCTTAGAGATCCTTGCATAAAAACTCAGGCACTTTTGAGGCATTTGACATTTTAGCTATTTTGTCCTCTACCCTTCCACATTGTTTTGCTGCTATGCAGCCTGATTTTGTAATTAATTTAGGATTTTTCTCTCCATTTTAACCTCTGTCATTGTCCTGAAAAGATTATAAGACCCAAATGGATTGCAAAACGAACACATTGCTCTTCCCCCAGGTCAATAGTTGGTTAGGCTCTGATAAAACTCTCAAAGATTAGGCTCTGGGCTCTTGTTTGTTGGGAGATTTTTGATGACTTCTTCCAATTTCCTTAGTGGTTATAGGTCTGTTCAGGTTTTGTATTTCTTCCTGGTTCAGTTTTGGTAGTTTAAACATCTCTAGGAATGCATCCATTTCCTCCAGATTATCTAATTTGTCGGCATATAGTTGCTCATAATATGTTCTTATAATTGTTTGTATTTCTTTGGTGTTGGTTGTGATCTCTCCTCTTTCATTCATGATTTTATTTCTTTGGGTCATTTCTCTTTTCTTTTTGATAAGTCTGGCCAGCGGTTTATCAATCTTATTAATTCTTTCAAAGAACCAGCTCCTCTGAAACAAATAATACATTATACGTTAAAAAAAAAAAAAGAAGATAGTAGGAATGGAAAAATGAAGGGGGGGAAATAGGAGGGGGAGACGAACCATGAGAGACTATGGACTCTGAGAAACAAACTGAGGGTTCTAGAGGGGAGCGGGGTGGGGGAATGGGTTAGCCCGGTGATGGGTATTAAAGAGGGCACGTACTGAATGGAGCACTGGGTGTTATACGCAAACAATGAATCATGGAAAACTACATCAAAAACTATTGATGTAATGTATGGTGATTAACATAACATAATAAAATTAAAAAAAAAAAGATTAGGCTTTGGTGAAACAGTTTCTCATAGGAGCAGAACTTATTAGGAACAGAATGCTGTTGTGTATTTTAGTATGGTTCCTTTTCCTCTCTTCCTGTCAGACGCATGAGTGGATTTTTCTCCAATATTCACTGAGAGTATCTGGTAGAGCTACTGGCACTAAAAATTACAAGTGGGAGTTTTTTGACTGGCTCCCCATGAAGTTTTTGACTCAGAATTCCCCACACCGAGCCTCTAGCAATTCATCAATTACAGTTTAGATTTTCTTATCCTGGTACTACTAGTTCCTGCAGGGGTTTCTGCTCATGGATTTCTGTGCCAGTAAGTTGTGATTCTCTGTATCTTCCTGTCTGCCTCTCTAATTTTGGGGGCAGCAGTTTCAGCAGTTTGCTGTGAACTTGCTTCTCCAATGGGTATAAGAAGAGTTGTTGACTTTTCATTTTTTTCCATGTCTGTTAGGATGAATTTCCAAGTCCTTTACATATGGAAACCTCAACTCTATGACTTTAATTTTTAGTGGTCTAACTCATGCTAGAAATCTATCTCTACAGCCCAAGCTCTAGAATTTTCTGAAGTGTTCTCTTTTTATTTTTTTCTTACATTGAGAAGATGGAATTTCTGGGTATAATTTTCCAAAAGATAAAAATGGCCAACGGTGTCTATATTTAAATATTCCTCTGTATTCTTTCAAATGTTCTCTAAATTTCATTCAGTATCTACTAAGAGCTAAGACTTAGGCACTGGTGATGTAGTAGCAAAACAAAATGAAAGAGAGAAAAGCCCCTTCCTATCTGGATTTTCCTTTCTAGGACAGGAGACCAAAAATCAACAAAATAAACATGTATTAAAGGCCTACCTCATTTCACGCACCTCACTTTATCACAGTCCGCAGATACTGCATTTTTTTTACAAATTGAAGGTTTGTGGCAACCCTTCATCAAGCAAGTCTACCACCACCACCATTTTTTCCACCATCATTTGCTCACTTTGTGTCTCTGTGTCACATTTTGGTAATTCTTACAATATTTCCAACTTTTTCATTATTATTACATTTGAATTGCTGCAATCTTATGATACTGTAATGGCTGAGAAGAAGCCTCTATGTTATGAGCAAAAAAAAAAAAAGTAGTTTCTTGAGCTGGAAGTAGTTTCTACTCCTGGTGAAGATGCTGTGAAGATTGCTGACATGACAACAAAGGATTTAAACTATTACATACTTAGTTGATAAAACAGTGGCAGGGTTTGAGAGAATTGACTCCAATTTTGGAAAAAGTTCTACTATGAATAAAATGCTATCAAACAGTATTGCATGCTACAGAGAAATCACTTGCAGGCGGGGGAAAAGTCAATGCAGCAAACTTCATTGTTTTCTTATTTAAGAAATTGCCATAACCACCCCATCCTTCAGCAACTACCACATTGATCAGTCAGCAGCCATCAACATCAAGACAAAACCCTTCAGCAGCAAAAAAGATTAGAATTCACTGAAAGCTCAGATGAGAGTTAAAGCATTTTTTAGTAATACAGCGTTTTAAAAATCAAGGTATGTACATTGTTTTTTAAAACATAATACTATTGCACACTTAAAAGATTATAGTATAGTATAAATATAGCTTGTATATGCTTTGGGAAACCAAAAAATTAATTTGATTCACTTTATTGTGCCATTCACTTTATTGCAGCAGTCTGAAACTGAATCTGCAATATCTCCAGGGTAGGCCTGTGTATTAAATAATGAAAGTACTACAAAGGAAAAATAAATCTGGAAAAGCGGTTGTCAAATGTTTGTGAGATTTCAGTTGGCAAGATAAGGAAAACCTCATTAAGAAAGTATATTTAAAACAAAGAAAAAGTGAGGGAACGTGCAAATAATGAGGAAAGTACTCCAAGCAAGGCCAACAAGTGCAAAGTCCTTGAGGCAAGAACGTGTATCACAAGTTATAGAAACAAGGACACCAGTGTGGCGAGTGTGGAGAGAACCATGAGATCTTGAGGGTTTTAATAAGCACTTTGATTTTTAATCTGGGCAAGATGGAATGCTATGGAGATTTTTGACCTGGCCAATGGCATCATTTATCTATGTCTTCACAAATAATTCTGACTTCTTTGTTGAGAATAGACTGCCAGAAGGCTAAGGATAGAAATAAGGAAGACTAGGAGGAGGAGGCACTGTAAAGTTCCAGGTAAGAGGTGATGGAAACTTGGGCTGGGATTGTGGCAATGGATGAGAGAACTGGTCAACCTGCAGAAAGATTTTGAAGGTAAACAGGATTCTTAAGACCAAAGATTCTAAAATTATTATAATATGATACTAGAGGGCATTACTTTGATATATTACTCTAATTTCAGTGAATTTTGAAATAGTTTATTTGAAACCCCATTTTATATAGATACTAGCTCAATAATACTCTATTTCTCTTTTTGATAACAGTAATGCTCAAGTTTAATGGATTCATTAATTTTTACTAAGTTTGAGGAATAAACACCAATTTATTTTTT
Source organism: Zalophus californianus (assembly GCF_009762305.2). Lineage (NCBI taxonomy): Eukaryota > Metazoa > Chordata > Mammalia > Carnivora > Otariidae > Zalophus > Zalophus californianus. Next base: position 86,930,395 of record NC_045598.1, read on the forward strand.
AAACGAAAGAGCCCCAGTCTCCACATGAGGAAAATACTTAGGGAAAATAATTTTTTCATTTACCAAATGACACTGGTAGATATAAAAGCAGTGGAACTTTTCGTCATCTTTTTTTTTTATTAAATTATAGCATATGTCCAATACAAACCAAAAAAGAAAAAGTACACCTTCAAGAATTTTTACAAAGTAAGCCTGACTATGTAACCAAAACTCAGTTGAAGAACTATAACATTAGGAAAATGGAGATTGTTCCCTTGTGAAAATGCCATCTGGTGACCCTTCTGATTATTTCTCTCCCTCAAGGAGTAACCACTATTCTGACTTCTAACAATATAAATTAGTTTCACCTGTTTTTTTATAATTCCATTATATATTAATTTGTATCTTCTTTCACTCAACAGTGTTTTTGTGAGATTCACCCAGGTCATGCATATAATTGTAGTTTGTTCATTTTTGTTGTTGAATATGGTATTCCATTATGAACCTACCACAATTTATCCATCCTAAGATTGCTGGGGATTTGGGTTATTTCCATTTTGGTTATTATATACATGTTCATATATTTTGGTGGTCATAACTAAAAGTTCTCTTGAGTAGATACTGAAGAGTATACAGGGTGTGTATATGTTCAATTTAATAAATAGTATCCACCTGCATAGTAATTTCACCAGTTTACACTTCCACTGGCAGTAAGGGTCTATTTCTGGGCTTTCTATTTGGTACTACTAACTTATGGGTCTACCTTCTCACCAACACCACATGTTCTTGGTAAGTGTAGCTTTTCAGAAAAACTTGAAATTGGGTAGTGTGACTTCTTAGACTGTATTCTTCTTGTTCAGTATTATTTAGGGCCTTTTCTTTTCCATATAAGTTATAGACTCAATTTATTAATATGCATAAAATGGCTAGGTGGCATTTTTGAGATTATGTTGAACATATAGATCAAGTTGGGAAGAATTGGCATCAACACAATTTTGATTCTTCTGATCCATGGACATGAAATATATTTATATTTATTTAGATCTTCTGACATTTTCTTCACAGTTTTATAGTTTTCTGCATGTGGATTATTTTGTCAGAAAAGTATTTTGCAGAGGGAGAAGAGAAGATGCTATAGTAAATGGTATTGCTTATTTTAATTTCTGAGTTAAACATTTTATTGCTAGTATATAGAAAACCATTGCCTTTTGTATACTGGCTTTGTATCCTGCAATCTGGAATATGGTTTTACTATTAGTTCAGGATTATTTTGTAGATTGCTTAAATTCTCTACAGAGGCAATCAGTTTATCTGTATATAAAAAATAACAGTTTTATTTCTTTATTTACAATCTGTATATCTTCTATTTCTTATTGTACTAGCTAGAATGATCAATGAAATGTTGAATATGAATGGTAAGATCAGACATCTTTGCTTTGTGCTTGATCTTACGGGAAAATGTGTTAAGTCTCTCACCAATAAGCATCACATTAGCTGTAGGTTTTCCTTATATACCCTTTATTAGGTTAAGGAAACTCCCCCCTTCAATTCCTAGTTTTTGAGAGCTTTTTTTTTATGTAAATGGGTGTTGAATTTCATTGACTACTTTTATGCATCTATTTATATAACTGTATGTTTTTTTTATTACTGTGTTAATATAATAAATTATATTGATTGAAGTGCAAATATTGGGTCAGCCTTCCATTCCTGCAATGACCCCGTTGGTTATGAGTTATTATTCTTTATATTTATTGCTGGACTAAATTGATAATATTTTCTTAAGGATTTTGTTTTTAAGTTCCTGAAGAATACTGGTCCATAGTTTCCTTTCCTTGTGAAATCTTTTTTTTTTTAAGATTTTTTTTTTATTATTCATTTGAGACACAGAGATACAGAGAGAGAGAGAGCATGAGCAGGGGGAGAAGCAGAGGGAGAGGGAGACGCAGGCTCCCCCCAGCCTGGGATCGAGCTCTAGGTGTCCAACAATGTGCAAGAGAGACACTGTCAATGCCCTCATGGAGTTTACAATCTGTTAGAGAAAAGAGATCCTCAAAAAAAAAAAAAAAAAACCTCACAATAAATGCAAACATATTTGTATATTGTGCTATGCAAGAGATGAAGCTACTATGATAGGAGCTGAAAATAGAGACATTTAAACGGGCCAGGGCAAGTTACCCTAGGTAGTGGTACTTGACTTGAAATCTAGGAGTTATCTAGACAAAATAAACATGAAAGAGTTAAGTGACTGGAGGGAGTATAGAGGGTCTAAAGGGCTGAAAGGAGACTGGTATATCTCAAGTGAAAAGAAAAAGAAGGAACATGGGGGCAATATGTCTTTGTGGATACCTGGGGCTGAACTATATAAAAACCTCTTGGTCAAGTTATTTTAAGAACAATGGAAAACCAGTAAAAGATTTTAGACAGGGTATAAAACTGATCATATTTGCATTTCAAAAAATTTGCCCTGTTTGTGCTGTGAAGAACAGACTGAAAGTATGCCAGAGTGGATGTCTGGACACCCTTGAAGGAACAATTGAAGTATCCAGGTCAGACATAATGTGAGCTTGAACTTGAGTGGTGGTGCAACTAGGTTAAATATAGACTCAAGACATGTTTTAAAGACAAAATTGACATTTTAACTTATTTTTGTATTTGTAAGTTAGTCAAGCTGTTGACAGAAGACTTGCGCATATAATTTAACCCCTCTAGGGTGAATCTTTGTGGGAATATGTATTTCCCAGAATGTCTTGCTTTCAGTCCTTCATGGGGAATGAGGATTTTATGTATGAAATTTGGGACAAATATGGGTCATATCTCAGAACAAATTCATATGTATTTTGGGAGACATATCAAAAAATACATGGAAAGAGGTAGATGGGAGAATGAACAAAAGACATTTTGTGAAGTGGTTAAAAAATTAAAAAGCAGTGATTTAAATCCAGAGGACTCAGAATCAAGTTGTCCCTGCTACCACATTATGGATCTTAAGTTGGGGAACAGGTCACCTAATGCCCAGATTTTAACTCATTGGTACCACAGAGCAGAGATTCAGGACATGAAGTCAGGGATTCTGGGATCAATTTCCTTCCCCAATAATGTTTAGTTAATATAAAGCCAAGGAAGAAATCTTAAATCTGTTTATTATGAAAAATGATAAAGACGTCATGTTGATCTTAGCAAATTGTCTGTCTTGTTAATTTTAAGATTGGTGAGCAATTGAGTGTAAACTCGTGCTTTTTAGGAAAGATTTAACTGGTCTAAATTGGTATAGACATTAGTGTTTTTAAAGCATAAGGTTTAAGAATACAGGTTCAGAATAGGTGATGGGGATTAAGGAGTGCACTTGTGATGAGCACTGGATGATGTAAGGAATTGTTGAATCACAAAATTGTACACCTGAAACTAATATTACACTGTATGTTAACTAACTGAAATTTAAATAAAAACGAACAAACAAAAAAGAATACAGGTTTGGAAACAAGTCTGATTTGTTTTAAAGTCCATATTACTACTTCCCAACTAAATGACCTTGGAAGAAATACTTAAAGTCTCTTGGCCTCAGTTAATTTATCTATAAAATGAAAAAAATAATATCACCTCATATAGTTGTTTAAAAATTTAATGAGTTAATAAATATAAGGCCCTAAAAAGCTGCATATATATATATATATATATATATATATATATATATATATATAGTACCCAATTAACATTTACTCTTACCTTTTATTATTCTTGGTTATCTGTAAAATTGATATAACATACCCATTCATAGATATGGTGAGGTTTAACTCATGTTTAACCTCATGTTTAACGTGTTTTCAATCTCCAAAGGGCCAGTAATTCCATGGTAGGACGTAACTGTGTTTCTCCTGAAATAGGCATTCTTAGAATGTATATTATTCTTAGAAATAGTGTTAATGATGATAGCCTAAGCTATATATTAAGAGGTAACACCCCATATGCTTACTGGTCAGCAAGAAATCCTGTGCGTATCATCGTTAATATTCAACCTGTAATTTACTATGCAGCCTGACCCTTTATAAGTGGTTTGCTTAGTTTTAGTTGGGGTCTCTTAAAAAATAATCACCTCTTACTCTGTAAGTATAAAAGTTACTTGGGAATTCCCTTACTAAATTTGTCTTGTTCCAAAAATAGCTGAATAATTTCAGTTGAATACTTTTTATTTCTGAATGAGGATTTCTACCTCGTTTATTTAATATAAACTGTGAAATTCTCTAACTACATCTTTGTTATAAGCCACTGCAAAAGATTTAGAAGACATCTAGTTTTTAAAAAATCATATTTGACACAGATATTAGCTTAAAAAAACATGTCAAAGAAAAAGATATGCGTAATTTGAGAGAAGAATTCTGGGTGTAAAGAATATTGTGCCTATGAGTACTCATAAAAATTGTGAATTAGATATGAGAAAAAAATAAAGGGGAAAAGACTTTGAGCAAGGAGTACTTTATAAATTAAAAATTGCACGTGAGAGACCAAACGATGCCAATAGTTAAGATACATTCTTGGGAGCGCCTGGGTGGCTCAGTTGGTTAAGCGACTGCCTTCGGCTCAGGTCATGATCCTGGAGTCCCTGGATCGAGTCCCACATCGGGCTCCCTGTTCCGCGGGGAGTCTGCTTCTCCCTCTGACCCTCTTCCCTCTCGTGCTCTCCATCTCTCATTCTCTCTCTCTCAAATAAATAAATAAAATCTTTAAAAAAAAAAGATACATTCTTGGGAACATCTCCCAACACCAACTTGCCATCTCTAACCCTAATTTTGTGTTATTTTTGAAATTTGCTTTGTTTTGTTTGTTTGTTTTTTAAAGATTTTATTTATTTATTTGAGAGAGAGAGAGCAAGAGCAAAAGCGAGAGCGAGAGCAAGAGAGCATGAGCCAGGGGAGGGGCAGAGAAATAGATTCTCCACCGAGCAGGGAGCCAGATGCAGGACTCAATCCCAGGACCCTCGGATCATGACCTGAGCCAAAGGCAGACGTTTAGCCAACTGAGCCAGCCAGGCACCCTGTTTGTTTGTTTTTTAAGATTTATTTATTTATTTGACAGAGAGAAAGAGTGGGGGGGGGTGGAGTGGGATAGGGCCAGAGGGAGACAGAAAAGGAGAGACTCTCAAGTAGACTCTCTGCTGAGCATGGAGCCCAAACCAGGGCTCGATCTCACCACCTGAGATCATGACCTGAGCCAAAACCGGGAGTCAGATGCTCAACCAACTGAGCCACCCAGCCTTCCCTGAAATTTACTTTGTGAATGATATATAATTATCTATGTTACAAATTCTGATACATTTGTATTCTATTATCTGTGAGTATAACTTACTCACATATCAGAAAAGTACATATATTTCTAAAAGTCTAAATTTTTTTTAAGATTTTATTTATTTATTTGACAGAGAGAGATACAGCAAGAGAGGGAACACAAGCAGGGGGAGTGGGAGAAGGAGAAGCAGTCTTCCCGCTGAGCAGGGAGCCCGATGTGGGGCTCGATCCTATGACCCTGAGATCATGACCTGAGCTGAAGGCAGACATTTGATGACTGAGCCACCCAGGCGCCCCTAAGAGTCTAAATTTTTAAAAGTGTAAAGTGTGCTTACATAAAGCAAAAAAAAAAAATGCATGTCCAATATATTTATTACTAAATACTATAGCATTAGCATGAATCCTCTAATTTCAAAAGATATTTTGTTATGCTTCTCTTGACTTTTGCAAAGTGATTGATTCAAAAATTGTTCAATGCTATTTTTTAATTTTATATAGCAAAGAATGAAACTCTTTCAAGGTCATTGCTGATCTAAGATTAGCTGGGTATCTATTGCTGAAAAATAAACCATCCTTAAGTTTAGTGGCATAAAACATGAATCATTTTATTATACTTACAGCCTTGTGAGTCAGAAATTCAGATTGGACACAGTTTGGATGGCTTGCCTCTGTTCCATGATGTCTAGGGTCTCAGATGAGAAGATTAAAATGGTTGGAGGTAACTTGAATAGCTGGGGACTAGAATCATATAGGTGCATTTTCAATCAATTATCTTGTGCCAGGGCTGGGATGACTAAAATTCTGGTTTAGCTGGCACTGTCAACCAGAATGTCTATGTGGTCTTTTTGCGAACATGAGCTTTCTGATGGTATTGCCTCAAGCTAATAAAGATTCTTTCATGATGACCCAGGGTTCTAAGAAAGAGTGTTTCAGATAACAAGATGACACTGTATGGCCTTTTATGAGCTAGTTTTAGAGTCACATACCATCATTTGCATCATATTCTACTAGTTGAAGCAGTCACTAGTTTGCCCAGATTCAAGGAGAGGTGGCATAGACCCTACAGCATGATGGAATAAGTGTCAAAGATTTTGTGACCATATTTCAAAACTGCTACAGACATGAATAATAACTATCCTCACCACTTTTGAGATTTTGCAAAAGAAAAGTTATTGTGAAACTCTCAGAACACTTTTAGAATTTAGATTTTGATTTACTCAGAGATTCAGTTCCATCCATTCTAAATTCCAGATTCCCATGTCCTTTAACTTGCCAATGCTCATGGCCCTCTCAATTACCCTCTTAGCAAAATTGCTGCCAGTAGTCTTACAGATGCATACAAGTACATATTTTAATCTAAATAATTCAAAATATAGAATATTTTTTAAAGATTTTATTTATTTATTTGAGACAGGATGAGAGAGAGAGAGAGAGAGCACATGAGAGGGGGGAGGGTCAGAGGGAGAAGCAGACTCCCTGCCGAGCAGGGAGCCTGATGTGGGACTCATCCAGGGACTCTAGGATCATGACCTGAGCCGAAGGCAGTTGCTTAACCGAGCCACCCAAGCGCCCCAAAATATAGAATATTAAATAACAATTTATTCTCTTCAATTGTCTGCTATACCTAATACTTAAAGGATACAATCTACATTTAAAATATCACTCAGTAAACAGGGATTTCTGAATATGTCTTGTGAAGAGCATTTTTCATTTAATACAGATTGCTATATCCAAGACAGTAAAATAATATTTGAACTGTCATACTCTCTTTTCATGTGTTTTGGAAGCTAGAAATATTCTCTTTCGGAGACCTGGACATTGCAATGGTATTTTTAAAATGGAATTCTACATATATTTCAAAAACTGACAAAATACTGGAATGCAACATGTTAATGGAATGAATGAAAACATAGAGCAATGTATTTCACATGGGTAAGTTTCTTTTAAAGATACTACATCTAAGATGGAATGTCATACTTTGAGAAGAATATCAAGGAATTGGAGAGTATACAGAGAAGTCAACCAAACTGATGATTTAGAAAAAAATAGCATTTTTAAACTTTTAAATTATGGAGAAGCAGGTTCCCCACTGAGCAGGGAGCCTGATGCGGGGGCTCGATCCCAGGACCCTGGGATCATGACCTGAACTGAAGGCAGATGCTTAACCATCTGAGCCACACAGGTGCCCTATTCAAATCATTTAAATATGTGAAATGTCACACTGGATTTTTACAAAAGCACCAGGATTTCTTACATATAAGGGAAATGATATCAGACAATGCAGCCAATTAGTGGAAGAGTCAGGCGAAGAATTTTACATAAGATCACATGACATTGACTTCTCTATGAAAATTAAATCATTATGATCCTTTTAAGGATTCAGAAAAATTATGTTTGTGTCATAAGCTTTCTCCAGCAAAATAAATGAGTTTCTTTTTTACCTCTAGGGTAGGAAAAAAAATAAGGAAAAATAATTAATTGCCATAGAAACATCTACATTAGGTTTGTATATGTAAATTAATAACTTGGGACTCAGAAGAGTGTAAAAACACTTGTAATATCTCAGAACAAAGACTTCTAAAAGGAGGCTTGTATGAGCTTTTTATTAAGCTATGCTGCCTCCTGAAACTTGATTTAAATGAGAGTGATGAAACAAAATAGTATCAATCTACAAGGACAAAGAAAAATGATGCAGATGTAACAACAAATATGGCATATCAATTAAATTTCTAGAAGCCAGAAAATGGATAGGAAGTGGTGAGTGATTTAGAAAACTGGGTAAAAATAAAACTGAGGTCTACCAGGAAGAAGCCAATAAGTACGGCTTTCTTTTCTTTTTTCTTTTTTTTTTTTTTTAAGTAAGTCTTTCTTGACACAGAATCCACCAAGGCTTAGGGCTCAGTCACCAGGCACCTCTGGAGAAGGGATGTTGGCTAGTTTGGAAGTCTATAAGAGATATTTAGACCCCCCTGAAATTTCCCCTGTTTGAAGAAACAGGTAAATTCCCTGATGAACCCTGGCCTATATGTGTGTATATATATATATACATATATATATACACACATATATATATATATATACACACACATACATATATATATAGTGTATATATGTATGTATATATATATATAGTCCCTGTCTATATTTATATCTATATCTATCTATATAGTCTATATATATAACTAGACAATCTCTGTATTGAGAAATAAATTAAATTCAGAAATAAAAATAAAAACTAGGAGTAGGCATAAAGTACTGTTCTTTAAAAGATGATACTGGATGATTAAATGTCAATATAAAAGTCCCTTCCACCTCTGGATTCTCAAAAGACCTCATTGCATTGCCCTGTGGGAATTGAAGCTTGGGAAAGGAGCACAGGACAATGATTATCTGGCTACTGTTTTGCTGTAATAAACGGTCCCTTTTCTCTGACTCATTAGTTGTGTGTTTTCTGCCGGGATTCCATGAAAATGAAGCATGCTAATATGTTACCTTGCAATTAGGGGGAAATAGCAGCCTCTTCACAGTTCTTGCAACCACCAATTATAAATCAGGAAATGAGGTTTAATGAGGTTAGAAGATCTGTTCAAGGCCACACAACTAATAGGAAGGAAAGCTTGCATATGAACTATCTATGTTACTCTAACTTCAAGAACAGATATGTTATTTGGGTTAATGCTTTTGAGAAGGGAAACGTCCAGGTAAAAAGAATTGAGGGGCAGGGGATTATCTGTGTATCACTTTCACATGGGATATATCAAATTCTCAGTAGCATGGCTCTTAAGAATTACCTGTAAATTCTTCAGAAGGGTAAGTTTTACCTTCTTTTAAAGCAAGTGAAACTCTAAGAATGGTATTCTTTAAAACCAGCAATGGACCCTTGAGCTGTATTTTCCCCAAATATCATTACAGTATGTCCCTTCTTTTGAGAGAATTCCAGATGGCATCAGTTATAGCAATGAGGTATTAAAGCAGTGTGGTATTAAGGAACACTGGTCTTCATGATCCTTAGCTTCATAACAGGAGTGGCAAGTGTTTAGGCCAAACAGACAATAAAAATCAAACTGAAAAAACCACAATGTGATTTCAAACATGTGAAGCTGCCACTGTGACTAATGGTTAGCCTCACCAGCATCTGTCTTTCCCACTTCTTCTGATTGCCTTCCAACTATGAGAACCACAGGAATTAACTCCAGGCAAATAAGGCAATGGAGGTGTGATGATAATTTTTGCCACAAAATAAATGAGCTGGTCTGGAAAACTCCACCTTCAGAAGGAGATTTTCACTTTTTGTTAATACGGTATAATCTTTTCCTGAGATACCTGCTAAGTAAAGCTCAGAGCTCAGTTGTATAGTGGGTGAAAAAGAGAAGATATATATATATGTGTGTGTGTGTATATATATATATCCTAAAAAACCTAGAAAACCACATGCACTTTAATACTTTTTTTTTTCTCTCAAGCTCTTAACACAATGCTAAAGAAAGAAGTTTAGATATCCAAAAAAAAAGTTTATCAATGAAAATTCAGGTCTATCTTGGACCCCAAATTCTACCATTTCTCCTGGTTTCTCAGAGCATTCAAAGGAGTCCAGCAGCCACAAAGGTTTGGGAGAAGTAGAACAATGATACTATCTTGCTGATCCCTCCTCAGTGACAGTCTTCAGTTCCCAACTCTGTTTACAGACATGCAAACTGAGTCTTCTAGACATTTAGGTGACAAGACATACAATTATGTGGCATACTCAAACCCAGTAGGCCCTAAACTCCAAATTGCAATATTTCTATTTTTTTTTTTCCTGGCTTCCCACTGGAAAATGCCATAAAGGAGATAAGGACAAAAAAAATACTAAAATGTAGGGGTTCCTGACTGGCTCAGTTGGTTAAGTGTCCAACTCCTGGTTTCAGCTAAGGTCATGATCTCAGGATTATGGGATTGAGCCCCGCCTTGGGCTCTGTGTTCAGGACAGAGTCTGCTTGAGAGATTCTTTCTCTCCATCTCCCCCTGCCCCTGCTCATCCTGTCTCTCTCTCTCTCTCTCTCTCTCTCTCTCACAAATAAATAAATAAACAAATAAAATCTTTTTAAAAGGCATTAAAATATAACAAACAATACCAAAACCCATGTTTTCCTTGTTTTGAAGTTTTCCATGGTCAGCCCTATATAGTCCCAAAGAATCAAAAGAATAATAAAAGGTAAATTGAAATCACAGGTTATTTAAGAGCAAATTAGGACAAAATCAAAACTTCAATATTACAATTTTAGTTGAGGTCTTCTCTAATTATTTCTTTCATACAGAAAAAGCACTGTGCAAATGACTGTAAGAATTATGTCACTACATGTCCATTAGTATGTAAGCATCATAAGATCATGAGAAAGGTTTATGTTATTTACTGGTATATCCTTAGGGCATGGACTGATGTTGGCTATCTAGTAAATTATTAATAAATATAAGTTAAATATGTGAATAAATGAAAATGATTAAATCTTTTCTTCTTGTCTTCAAGTTCAATTTCAGATAATTCTATCTACCATTCATTCCCACCAAAGTTTGTGGGCCAATCCAGATCATACCTCGAAGTAGATTAGAAACTCCATCTCTACCAGTGATAAGATCTAGAATTAACCTTGTGGCTTTATCTAGATGCACCATGAGGCCACAATTTGTGTTTAGGCTACTTTGAGCCAGCTAAGCAGCACATTTCTACACTATCTTCCACTATATAAGTCAAGCCTAGATGAATAGATATCTTCTAGGATCAGTGATCTCTCCTCTTGGATAAGCTCTGGTCTGTAGTCTAACCCTATCTTCTTTACCAAAAGTTTGACTGACCTTGTATTACAACAACTTATTTGTTTGCTACCTTGCTATAGATACCAACTACCAGCCCTCACCCATCATATCAGACCTATTAGATAACATGCAATGATTTACATTATTTAATGTATTTAAACTTTTCCATAAGTTGTACATTCTTCAAAGGAAATGACTTTTAATTTGCTCAAAAAATGTTTTGAATACTTTGCTATGGCTCTAATATATTTTCAACAAATTCTTGTTCATGGACTAAACAAATTTTGTCTGATAGACAATATGTAGAACTCATATGGCTGAGAAAGAGAGAGAGAGGAAGCAAGCTCTTTTGTGTCTCTTCTTATAAGGGCACTAACACCATCATGAGGCTCTATCCTAATGACATAATCACCACTCAAAGGCCCCATCTCCAAATCTCATTGCTTTGAGGATTAGGGTTTCAATACATGATTTTTGGTCAGGACACAAACATTCAGTCCACTGTAGTACCCTAATCAGAGGGTCAGCGCAGACTAGAGGGGATAGAAAAGCTTTCTGAGAACATGGGAGTGAACCCCAAGCCTTATAAAGAGTGGGGAAAGTAATCAGGGGAATAGGTACTCTAGCATACATACAATAAATGAAAATATGGATATTTTCTGAAAAGAAATCTTAATACAGATTGTAGTACAGTCCAAATAATGTCAATGTTGCAATGTTGTCTACTGAATGTGTATCAAGAGTTAGAGAAAGGGAGAGAGAGAGATGAGAAAGATCTGGAATTGGTGATAACCAAAAACATTGTGCTTACTGGACATATAAGTCATCTTCCAAAAAGGTGTATTTTGTTAATCAAGAACTTAGCAGGAAATAGGTTGAAGAGAGTTTAATTAGATTGTGAGGATATAAAGAACCATCAAGGGCCAGTAAATCATCCAAGGACTGGCAATGGTGGGAAGTCATTAACACCCCTAGACCTGATGTGACAAGGGGAGGGGATGTTGTTACTGTTATGAAAACCCAGAGAGAAAGCCTTGAAGAAGGACTTGAGGTGAAAGTCACAAACAGAAGAATAAAGTTACTGGCAAAGCCACTACCTGGTAAGGGCTGGGTTAACGTTAAGTACACAGACCATTTCTCCTCTCCCTCTTCCACCTCCTATTATTTCCTCTTGTTAACACAATGGTTCTCAACAGGGGCCATTTTGCCCTACCAACAGGACATTTGACAATGTCTGGAGACATTTTCTGATTGCCCAATAGAGGGCATTTAGTGGGTAGAAGCCATGGTGCTGCTAAACATCTTAAAATGCATGGGACAGATCCCCACAACAACAACAAAAAATGATCCAACTCAAAATATCAGTAGTGTCCTAGTTGAGAAACTGTTAAAATAACCAAATCTAATTGGAAGCCAAAGGTAAGAGGACTAAATGATACAGCCTCTTGGGCCACAAAGTAGTACAGAGAAGGGCAGAGAAAGGATCTAGGGGTAGAGATGTGTCAGAGAATAATGAAAAAATATATTCAATTTTTTCTATGTATTTACTTTCAAAATACTCAGCTAGTTTGATGGTAATTCAATAAAAATATAATAAATTAAAAAAAATTGCTGTACAAAATAATATGCCATTTGTTGCAACATCTTGTAATTTAAAATGTCAATTTTAAAAGATTATTATTTTTTTTAAAGATTTTATTTATTTACTTGAGAGAGAGAAACAGTGAGAGAGAGAACATGCTGAGAGGAGAGGGAGAAGCAGACTCCCTGATGAGCAGGGAGCCCAAAGCAGGGCTTGATTCCAGGACCCTGGGATCATGACCTAAGCCAAAGGCAGATGCTTAACCAACTGAGCCACCCAGGCATCCCAAAAGAGAATTTAAATTAATTTATCTTCATAATTCTAAAAGTCTTAATCCGATAGTTAGGGTAAAGTAAGAGGAAAACACTATAAAATGTATTTGTTTCCTTCAGGAAATGGATCAATAGTTTGTTGAATTTTAACTTAGAAAATACATTTGATATATTTAATTATTGAATTCATTTTCCATTGAGAATAACTGTGATATTAAAAACCTGATATTTTTCTTTAAAATAGCACACTTAGTTAAATATAAAGGAAAAATATGTAGGAAGATAGAGTAAGGTTTCTAACCAATTGAGAGCAGCTCTAACACTCAATAAAGGAATAAAAGAAAGCTTTTATTCCTTAGGTTTTACTACAACATGGTTCCCAAATTCTTTGCTACCAATTATTTAAATCAAAATTATATGGTGCTTTTTTGTTATGAGGTTTTTATTTTTCTAAGTTGTGTCTAAGTGATGCTAAATGAAATATCAATTTTCTTCATCTTTTTAATAACTAATATATGGAAAACATCTGGTTATCTGGTAACATAAATCATTGATCAAAAGCTTTTGTTTATTTGTAGGTATTTCGAATCATGTGTACACAGTCATTGTGTGACAGGAATGTCATTAGAATCAGAATTTTAACTAGCATGTAAAGAGGTAAGAATATGATTTCCAAAAGACTGCATTTTAAAATTTAGGTCAGAAGCTCAATATTCCACTGGCAGGTGATTGTTGCATATCACAATTTTTGTAACAAGAGAACTCTTGTGTAGCGAAGAAAGGGAGTTCCTGTAGTCTAAGCCAATCAACGTTATAATATATATCCAGTTCACACTGCTTTACAGCCAGTAATTCTTTCATATATATTTAATTTTCAGAAGGTTGATTGTTTGACCATGCCTTCACCTCACTGCTCTGATAACTGAAACAGGTGGTGCTGATCCCAGCAAATTCAGTCATTGTAGCCCTGAAATGATTTACTTTACACCCTCAAAACAAACCTTTCCAGCTCCTCAATGGTGGTTTACCAGGTGTGAATGCAGACTCTATGAATGACTAGTGACTACATAATTTAGGTGCAAAAGAATAACCATTATGGCATTTAGATCCTTATCATTATGTTGCATTTCCTGTGCTTATTTCACAGTAGCTGGGAGACCTGCTCTTATAATAGCTCATCAAAATAAAGGTACCAATCACAAAACCTACATGTTTGGTTTTGTGTGTGGAGATTTTAAAGTTTATTATAAATCCTTAGCTTTTTGCAAAGAACATATAGGGCCAGCCTCATGCTCAGTTGTTAATTAGACAAAATATGTCTTCATATTATACTGGCAGCTCATTTCTCTCCTGTCCACATATTCTAAATGGAACATTTTTGCTTGCATACCATGTAAAAGAATTTTGAAATTCTATACACCCTCTCATTCATTTTAAATTTGATATAAAAATGACTATGATTTAAATAGTAGTAAAGGATATGTTTTCTGTGTATTATATTTGCGTTAGTGCTTTAAATGCATTTTACCCTAACCTCAGAATAATAGATTTAGCTCATTCAGTTTATGAAAAATGTCACCACAAAATCCAGTTGGCGAAGTCAGGGCTTGTACCCCCATGTTCTGGTGGAACTGCCCTTCCCAGTCACCCTTGTTTCAGTCCCAGTGTGGTGGACCTCCCCTCCCCCAACCCAAGACTGGCCCAAACCCCTGCCAACACCATGTCTCCTGACCTGGAAGTTCTGTGAGGTCTCAGATCTGATGGCAGTGGCAGTTCATATTTCACAGGTAGTCCAGAGCACACCTAGTTAAAATGTGCCACATTCAAACCAGGGACCAAACACTGCCCACAACAGGCAAAGAGAGCTTCTGCAGATGACTGGCCTGAAGAATAAAGAGGCGAGGACACAACAGAGCACACACAGCACACATTGGAGACACTCCCAGAAGTGCCAGGCCCTGGGGAACAGGAAACACTACACTGCAGGGCACTACAGGACCTCTTCTTCATTACCCTCAAGAGCAGGAAACACAGCTGACTTCCTTAACACACAGAAACAGGCACAGAGACTTACACAAAGTGAGAAGACAGAGTAATTCATCCCAAATAAAACAATAGGACAATGTCATGGCCAGAGATCTAAGTGAAACAGATATAAGTAACATCCTAATGGAGAATTTAAAGCAGTGATCATAAGGACACTCACTAGACTTGAGAAAAGAGTGGAGGACATCAGTAAGACCATCAACACAGAGACAAGGAGTAACATAGATAAAGGGCTCAAAAAACAAAATGAGAAACATGCTTGATGGGTTGAACAGCAGGCTGGAAGAAGCAGAGGAATGAATTAATGACCTAGAAGACAGAGTAATGGAAAGTAATCAAGCTGAACAAATGAGAGAAAAAATAATTATGCAAAACAAGAATAGACTTAGGGAACTCAGTGACTCCATAAAACATAATAACATTTGTGTTATAGGAGTCCCAGAAAAAGAAGAGACAGAAAAGGGGGCAGAGAATTTATTTGAAGAAATAATAGCTGAGAACTTCCTTAATCAGGGGAAAGAAACAGGTACCCACATCCAGGAGACACAGAGAATCCCAACAAAATCAACAAAAGCAGATCTACACCAAGACATATTTTAATTAAAATGGCAAAAATATAGTAATAAAGAAAAAACACTAAAAGCAGGAAGACTAAAGGAGACAGTTACATACAAAGGAAACCCCATAAGTCTACCAGTGGATTTTTCAGCAGAAACTTTCCAAGCCAGAAAGGAGTGGCATAATATATTCAAAGGGCTGAATGGGAAAAACCTAGAGCCAAGAATATTCTATCCAGCAAGGCTATCATTCAGAATAGAAGGAGAGCTAAAGAATTTTCCAAACAAATAAAAACTAAAGGAGTTCATTACCACTAAACCAGCCCTGCAAGAAATATTAAAGGGAACCCTTAGAGTGGAGGGAAAAAAAAGACCAAAAATGACAATATGATGGTAGGAAACACAAAAGGAGTAAAAATGAATATTTCTGTAAAAAAAATCAGTCAAGGAACTCACAAAATAAAAGGATGTAAATTATGACACCATATGCCTGAAACATGGGGAGGAGAGGAATAAAGGATTGGTTCAGACTTAAACAACCATCAACAGACTGCTATTTGCAGAAGATGTTATATACAAATCTAATGAGAACAACAAATCAAAACCCAGTAATAAATATGCAAAGAATAAAGAAAAAGAAATCCAAATATACCACTAAAGAAAACCAGCAAATCATGAAAGAGAGAAAGACAAGAAAGGATCAGGGAAAATCTTCAGAAACAACCATAAAAGACGTAATAAAATGGTAATAAATACATATCTATCAATAATTACTTTGAATGTAAATGGACTAAATGCTCCAATCAAGACATAGGGTGACAGAATGTAGAGAAAACAAGACCCATCAATATACTGCCTACAAGAGTCTCATTTCAGACCTAAAGGCACTTGCAGATTGAAAGTGAGGGGATGAAGAAATATTTATCATGCAAATGAATGTCAAAAAAAAGCTGGAGTAGCGTTACTTATGCCAGACAAAATAGACTTTAAAACAAAGACTGTAACAAAAGACAAAAAAGACCCTTTATAATAGTAAAGGGGACAATTTAACAAGAAGATATGGTAATTACAAATATTTATGCACACACATGGGAGCACCCAAATACATAAATACATAAAATGGTTAATAACAAACATAAAGAAACTAATTGATAATAATACTAGGGGACTTTAACCCCACTTACATCAAAGGACAGATCATCTAAACAGAACATCAACAAGGAGACAATGGCTTTGAATGACACACTGGACCAGATGGACTTAACAGATATGTTCAGAACATTCCATCTTAAACAGCAGAATACACGTTCTTTTCAAATGCACATGGCACATTCTCCAGAATAGATAATATATTAGGTCACAAAACAAGCCTCAACAAATTCAAAAAGATGGAAGTCATATGATGCATCTTTTCTGATCACAATGCAATGAAACTAGAAGTTGACCACAAGAAAAAATCTGGAAAGACCACAAATACATGGAGGTTAAATAACATGCTACTAAACACTGAGTGAGTCAAACAGGAATTAAAAGAAGAAATTAAAAAGTACGTGGAAACAAATGAAAAAGAAAACACAACATTTCAAAATCTTTGGGATGCAGCAAAAGAGGTTCTAAGAAGTTTATAGCAATACAGGCTTATCTCAAGAAGCAAGAAAAATCTCAAATAAACAACCTGAACTTACACCCAAAGGAGCTAAAAAAAGAACAACAAACAAAACCTACATCAGCAGAAGGAAGGAAATAATAAAAATTAGAGCAGAAATATATGATATAG
Organism: Zalophus californianus; assembly: GCF_009762305.2. Taxonomy (NCBI): domain Eukaryota; kingdom Metazoa; phylum Chordata; class Mammalia; order Carnivora; family Otariidae; genus Zalophus; species Zalophus californianus. The sequence goes on from NC_045598.1 coordinate 86,947,680, forward strand.
AAAATAAAGAAAGCAATAGAGATCAATGAACCCAGGAGTTGGTTCTTCGAAAAAAGCAATAGAATTGATAAATCTCTAGCCAGAGCTATTAAGAAAAAAGGGAAAAGACCCAAATAAATAAAATCACAAATGAAAGAAGAGAAATAACATCAAACACCACAGAAACACAAAGAACTATAAGAGAATATTATAAAGAAAACTACATGCCAACAAATTGGATAACATAGAAGGAATGGATAAATGCCTAGAAATATATAACCTACCAAAACTGAAATAGGAAGAAATAGAAAACTTGAACAGACCAATTACCAGCATGGAAGTTAATCAACAATCCAAAAACTCCCAACAAACAAAAGTCCAGGACCAGATGGCTCCACAGGCGAATTCTACCAAACATTTAAAGAAAAGTTAATAACTATCTGTCTCAAACTATGCCAAAAAATAGAAAAGGAAGGAAAACTTCCACATTCATTCTATTAGGCCAGTATTACCCTCATGTCAAAAACCAGATAAAGATAACACACACAAAAAATCAAAACTACAAGCCAGTATCTCTGATGAACATAGATGCAAAAAATTTTCAAAAAAATACTAGCAAATCGAATCCAAAAATGCATTAAAAAAATCATGCACCATAATCAAGTGGGAATTATTCCTGGGTTGCCAGGCTGGTTCAATATTCCCAAATCAATCACTGTGTGATGCATGACTTCAATAAAAGAAAGGGTAAGAACCATATGATCATTTCAATAGAAACAGAAAATGCGGGCACCTGGGTGGCTCAGTTGGTTAAGCGACTGCCTTCGGCTCAGGTCATGATCCTGGAGTCCTGGGATCGAGTCCCACATCGGGCTCCCTGCTCAGCGGGGAGTCTGCTTCTCCCTCTGACCCTCCCCCCTCTCATGTGCTCTCTCTCTCTCATTCTCTCTCTCAAGTAAATAAATAAAATCTTAAAAAAAAAAGAGAAACAGAAAATGCATTTGACAAAGTACATCCTCCATTCCTGATAAAAGCCCTCAACAAAGTATGTTTAAAGGCAACATACCTCAACATAATAAAGGTCATATATGAAAACCTCACAGCTAATACCATCCTCAATGGGGGAAAACTGAGAGTCAGGAACAAGGTCAGGAACAAGACATGTCCACTCCCACCATATTTATTCAACATAGTACTGGAAGTCCTAACCACAGCAATCAGACAACAAAAAGAAATAAAAGCATCCAAATCTGCAAGGAATAAGTCAAACTGTCACTATTTGTAGATGATATGATATTCTATATAGAAAACCCAAAAGACCATCAATAAAACTGCTAGAACTGATAAACACATTCAGTAAAGTCTCAAGATACAAAATCAACATATAGAAATCTGTTGCATTTCTATACAACAATAATGAAGAAGCAGAAAGAGAAATTAAGAAAACAATTCCAAAAACATTTACAAAAATTATTTCCAAAAACAATAAGATATCTAGGAATAAACCTAACCAAAGAGGTGAAAGAACTGTACTCTGAAAACTATAAAACATTGATGAAATAAACTGAAGACAGCAAAAAGAAATGGAAAAACGTTCCATGCTTATGGATTCAAGAACAAATATTGTTAAAATGCTTTACTACCCAAAGTAAGCTACATATTTAATACAATACCTATCAAAATACCAACAGCATTTTTCATAGAACTAGAACAAAAAATTCTAAACCTTGTATGGAACCACAAAAGACCCAAATAGCCAACACAATCATGAAAAAGACAAGCAAAGCCAGAAGCAAAACAATTCCAGACTTCAAGTTATATTACAAAACTGTAATGATCAAAACGGTATGGTACCAGCATAAAAATAAATGCACACATCAATAGAGCAGAATAGAAAATCCAGAAATAAACCAACAACTATATGGTCAATTAATCTTTGACAAAGCAAGACAAATATCCAATGGGGAAAAGACAGTCTCTTCAACAAATGGTGTTGGGAAAACTGGGCAGCAACATGCTAAAGAATGAAACTGGACCACTCTCTTACACCATACCCCAAAATAAATTCAAAACAGATCAAAGACCTAAATATGAGACCTGAAATCATAAAAATCCTAGAAGAGAACACAGATGGTAATTTCTCTGACATTGGTCATAGCAACTTTTTCTAGATAGGTTCTCTGAGGCAAGGGAAACAAAAGCAAAAATAGACTACTGGGACCACATTAAAATAAAAAGCTTCTGTGCAGCAAAAGGAAACAATCAACAAAACTAAAAGGCAACTGACAGAATGGGAGAAGATACTTGCACAGGACATATCTGATAAAGGGTTAGTATCCAAAATATATAAAGAACTCATCAAACTCAACACCCAAGAAGTAAATAATCTAATTTAAAAATGAGCAGAAGACATGGACAAGTATTTCTTCAAAAAAGACATACACATGGCCAATAGGCACATGAAAAGATGCTCAACATCACACATCATCATGGAAATACAAATCAAAACTACAATGAGATAACATCTCACACCTGTCAGAATGGCTAAAATCAACAACACAAGAAACAACAGGTGTTGGTGAGGATGTGGAGAAAAAGGAACACTTGTGCACTATTGGTGGGAATGCAAGCTGGTGCAGCCACTCTGGAAAACAGTATGGAGTTTCCTCAAAAAGTTAATAATAGAACTACCCTACGATCCAGCAATTGCACTACTAGGTATCTACTCAAAGAATACAAAAATACTAATTCAAAGGGACACATGCACTCCTATGTTTATGGCAGCATCATTTACAATAGCCAAGATATGGAAACTGCACAAGTCCATCAGTCCATTGACTGATGAATGGATAAAGATGTGGTATATATATTCAGTCATAAAAAAGAATGAAATGTTGCCATTTGCAATCATGTGGATGGAGCTAGAGAAATGCTAAGGGAAATAAGTCAGTCAGAGAAAGACAAATACTATATGATTTCATTCATATGTGGAATTTAAGAAACAAAACAAATGAACAAAGAGGAAAGAGAAAGAGGCAAACCAAGAAACAGACTCTTAACTATAGAGAACAAACTGAGGGTTACCAGAGGGGAGGTGGGTGGGGGGATGGATTAAATAGGTGATGGGGATTAAGGAGTCCTCTTGTGATGAGCAAACAGGTGATTAAAATAAAAACTTAAAAAAAAAGAAAGAAAAACTTCTTTTTGGGTGTCTTTTTCAAACAGGAAACAAAAGCATTATATGTGTAAGACTGATAAAGCTTACACTTTTGATTTCTTCTACTGATCATACTTCCACTTGAATCAACAGTAACAAAAATGTTATTAAACAAATTATTTCACCTTGCCATGAAGGGAAGAATCTATTTGGAGAAAGAAAAGGAGAAAGAGGCTTGAATTAGGCATAAAACTCTTACATAAACCTAAATTATGAATGAAAACTTTAAGTTGAATGGAAACTTTTATAATGTCTTATGCAATGTCCTTTCTTAGAGTGTGAAATTGTTTAAACCTTAGTCTAGAATTTCCCTTTGCACGTGAACATTTACTTCTCATTTGTGCCAAAATCCGTTCATTCAATTCACACTTATTGGGTGTCTTTGACCTACTGTCACCATTCCCATAGGTTCTGTCTCCTCCTGGAATCACATGTATCGATGGGTTTTAAGTGTTTTATATGGTCACCTTTTTAATATATATTTCCTTTCTTTCCCCAATGTTTTTATGAAGCTCATGACTCAATACCAGAACAAAACATTTCTTTAAATTATATAAGATTGGTTGAGGGGCGCCTGGGTGGTTCAGTCGGTTAAGCGTCTGTCTGCCTTCAGCTCAGGTCATGATCCCAGGGTCCTGGGATAGAGACCCATGTCCAGCTCTCTGCTCAGCGGAGAGCCTGCGTCTCCCTCTGCCCCCAACTTGGGCTTGCTCTGTCTCTCTAGTGCTCTCTCTCAAATAAATAAATAAAATCTTTTTTGGGGAAAGAAGATTGGTTGATTTAGACATAGAAAATGTAGATCGATAAAAATTTTAAAATTAACAATACACTTAGAAGTTTAGTTCATGGCCTTTCATTATACAACTAAAAACATCATTGAAAAAGCACATTAGCATGAAGTCTCTCAGTATAAGGTGTGAAAGTAAATATCAGGGTGTTACAATGTTATACTTTTTTGATACTTACTATGTAGATTTAACTACTTGACACATTATTTTCTTCATACTTTTAACACATATATGTGTTGCATAACAATGAATCCCTTAGTTTACTTCTGTTTTAATTTCTTTTAAATCATATGAGAAAGTATGTATTCTATTACAAGATTTTTATTATGCTACATTTTATGTTTATAAAATGCAGCTCTGTTGATATATGTAGATGAGGCTCATTTATTATTGCTGTTGTTTTATATCATAATGTGTAACTATACCACATCATATTTACCATTCTCAGTATGACAGATATTTTGATTTGTTTCCAGTGTTTTTGTAGTATAAACAACTCTATAAATATTCTTGTACATGTCTCCTGGAACATAATTCTGGAGAAATCCATGGTATATACATCCAGAACTGAAATAGTTTGTAAGATGTGTAAATGTTAACCTTTAAAAATCATACCAAATTGTTTTCCAAAGTGAGAGTCCTGGTTATATGCCACCAGCAGTGTACATAAATTGCAGTTATTCACATTCTTATGAATACACATTAGCTAATTTTTTCATTTTCCAGTTTTCCCATACTAGTAAGTATAAGATGATGGCAGTTGTGGTTTAATTTGAAATTCCATAATTATGTTTATTGCACACATATTTTTTCTTCCATGAAAATAGTATTCATATTTTCTCATTTTTGGGAGTTGAATGTACATTATCATGTTGCTCTTTAGATATCGTTTATATGTTCTGAAAATTAATCCATTATTAGTTATGTGGCTTACAATTGATTCTTCCTAGGCTAAGTCTTGTTTTTTCCTCTTAACATTTTAAAGCTTATAAAAAAATGTAACATGTATAATTATAGTCTTTTCAGTCTTCCAGGCTATTTATATTAGATGCAATAATACTGGAGGCATGATAATTATTCTAACATTTTATGAAATTTTTGAGGAAGAATAAATCTACTTAGAGGATAAAAGACCCTTCCAAAGTCAAATTAGAATGTTTTTGAAATCCAATTATGTTCTAAGCTATGCTTCATGGTCATGATTTTGGTTTTAGAACACATCATTTTTAGAACACTTCTCTTTAGAATAAATATATTTTCTTGCATGAGGATTGGATCCAGCTGGTATTTTTTTTTTTACCTCTTGGAATATTTGACATATTAATTGAGTCTCCTGACTCTAGATTTTGGATTAAGATGCCCTTAGTTACTTCTTATTGGCACTTGAGCAAGTAAAATCAATAATTTTGCTTGGAAACAAACACATTAGAGGTCAGTGAAATCTATAGTTGCAAGTATAATACAAAACTAAAATATTACATAATTTAATGGTTACTTTATTTGTGTTAGAACTATGGAAATAAAATCCAATTTTAATTTTTAAAAAAATTTGTATATATTATGAATATTGGATTCCTATTCATTTCAAGTAGCATCCAATAATCCATTATTTAGCGTAGCATTTTGGTGCAAAATGAATAAAGACTGTGTATAAACTAAATTGACTCATGTAAAACAAAGAATGTCTACTTTTACCCCAAACTTCTGAATTTTAATAGCAAATGGACTGCAAGAGCAATGAAACATTTTTCCATTAATGAAAATATTATTTTAAACAAAAAGAGATGGAATTGCATTATAATTAAGCTCCTCATGCCAAATTTATTATATGTTCTAAATCAAACAAAAAAAATAAGAGTTTGCACCATTAGTAGGTCAATCTTAGAGCACATATATTTTTAATAAAACTCTCTATTGCGTTTGCAATTGTTTATGTAGCTTCTTCATATGGTCAGCAGCTGGGAGTTATGTAACATCAAGACCATGAAAAGTTCTACATAATTCTCAGTGTTCTCCTTATGCAAAATCATAACAGTAGCAGAGTTAGGAATTTAAGCCTTAGATGAATAGTGCATTTTAATGCATTCTGAGAGAAATGACCTTAAGTGTTCTACAACAATAGCAAAAATACCTGAGCTATTCACAAGGGCTTTAAAACTGAATGACTGATGTAGTATATCAAAAACTAATGATGTAATGTATGGTGATTAACATAACATAATAAAATCTAAAAAAACTTTAAAAAAAGAAAAAAACTGAATGAAAGTATAAAAGTTGGTGCAGGGATATGGGATGATAGTTGACACTGTGGGCTGTATGGAAAAGCATGCATTTAAGGAACACACTTGTTTGTGACTTAACTCACACTTTTACTAGCTGTGTAGTTTATTTTAATGTATAAAACAGGACAGTTAATACTAGTGTAGGTTAGGCTGGAGTGACAAATAACCCTAAAACTTGAGTGGCTTATAAAAGGAAAGGGTTTTTTGTTTGTCGGGAATTGACAAACTCTATCATATCCGCTCTCCATCATATCTTCTCACTCTGTGACAGAGTCTGATGGGGAAAACACTATCTCAAAGTTGTGATCAGCCAAAGCAGAGGGAAAAAGCTCCCACAAAATAATAATACAATCCGAAAATGACATGTGTCACCTTCACTCACAATATATCGGCTAACACTCATCATATAGTCCCACCCAGCTGTGGTGGAGTTCAAAAGCATTCCTACCAGTTGCCTGAGAAGCAGAGATCCAGAAACACTAGATGCAGCATAAAAGACTAGCACAGTGTTGTTGATAATTTACTAATAATCTGCATAAAGTTTCTAACAGTCTTTATGAAATATAATGGCAAATATCTGGAAACATTCATTAAGGGTTGGTACTGAGCATAAAATATTGGTATTAGGAAGAAAGAATAAAATAACATCATCTATGAGCAGAATTTGTTTATGCTTTATAGTCCTTATGTTAAGTTTCTTTGATGAATATATTTTAAAAATACACAAAAGATATCTTTTTTCATTTTTAAATATTCATAATGGCATTACCATGCTTTGTCAATTATCCAGCTAATATGAAATCTAGAAATGTAGTCAGAAAATCAAAGAACTTATGTTTCCAGATATTATTTGGATCTTTTCCAAATTTATTAAATATGACAAGAAATTTCATATAGCAAAGTGTTAATTAATCTTCAAATGAAGAGAAATCAAACAATAAATTTTGTGATTCAACGCTTACCTTTTTTTGACAATTAGACCCAGAAAACTATTTTCTTTCCCAAGAGCATGCAATTATTTGTTGGTGGGGGTGGAAAAGTAGTGTCTTTCAGATTTTCTCACTTTATTATTAGTGAGGGAGATAGAATGACTACAGATATGTTCCAATTTCTAAAAGTTCTGGCCTTCTAAATTGTTTCACACAGATAGTATGTATAGTATTAAAATTCCTAAAATGAACAAATAAAATTTACTGCACATTTCTAAAAGTCTGCAAGACTATGAGAAGTACAGTTTAATTCTGCCTGTATGCAAAAAATTATATGTTCCCAGAATTATTTATCTTATAGCTGGAAGTCTGTACCGTACATAGACTTTTAAAAATTAGACTTTTTTCTACCAAAAAAAGAGAACTTGATATATCTCTTCAAAGCATTTTGTTTAAATCCAAGGAATATTGCTGAGAAAAAGAGATTTTACAATCATAACCATATTTGATATTTACCTAAATGTGAAAATTTGCTTACCACTTACCTAAACTGTGCATATCTCTGTTAACTTAAGATGAACATCTGTAAACTAAAAAAAAAAAAAAAAAACTAAAACACATACCTAGGTATTCTCCAATAAAATTATAAATCCAGTGACTTTAAAGGACTTACAAATAGGGGTGGGAGGGATGGGGTGGCTGGGTGATAGACATTGGGGAGGGTATGTGCTATGGTGAGCGCTGTGAATTGTGCAAGACTGTTGAATCACAGATCTGTACTTCTGAAACAAATAATACAATATATGTTAAGAAAAAAAAAGAAGAAGTTAGCAGGAGGGGAAGAATGAAGGGGAGTAAGTCGGAGGGGGAGACGAACCATGAGAGACGATGGACTCTGAAAAACAGAGGGTTCTAGAGGGGAGGAGGGTGGGGGGATGGATTAGCCTGGTGATGGGTATTAAAGAGGGCATGTTCTGCGTGGAGCACTGGGTGTTATGCACAAACAATGAATCATGGAACACTACATCCAAAACTAATGATGTAATGTATGGTGATTAACATAACAATAAAAAATAAAAAATAAAGGATTTACAAATATACATAAATATATATAGTACTGGGGAGATATTTTTAAGGCATGGCAATTATCATTCATGCTTTTAGAAGTAATTCAGAATGGAGTTTTGTTTTTTTGTTTTTTTTTCCAGTGAGAAGAGTTATATTTTCCATTCTCCTACCCTCAGGCTTGGATAACTGCTCCGAGTTGAAACATTCTAACCCTTGTCATATAATATTACTCTGACAAGGTCAACTGTGGCAAACTTTCCCAGGATCAGAAACTGATTCTTAATCCTTGTTGAGAGATAAAGCTGGGTGATACAAGCTGTGAGATAAATACAGACACTGACTCTGTGGTCAACACTCGTAAGCCCTCTACGTTATTGCATCTCATTTGAAGCTAAAGAATTACTAAGGATCAGGAATGCAATGAAACTACAAGTTTTATAAGAGGCAGGTGAGTGTTTGTTATCCTGACATCTGAAATCTAGGAACAAGAATTCTTAACACTTACTTGTTGTAAAACAAATGTAAGACTGCTTAATGTAATGGTCAATAAATCAAAACTAAGTTTAAGAAAGTAAAACTATAGTCTATAGCTAATATCATCCTTAATAGTAAATTGAGAAATAAGGCAAGGATGTCAACTCTAACCACTGTTATTCAGTGTGTCACTGAAATACCTAGATAGTTAATAAGGAAAGAAAAGGCATACAAATAGGAAAGGAAGATACAAAATTTTCCCAATTTGCCAATGACATTATAATCAACATAAAAAAATCCCAGAAATCTACAAAAAAAAAAACAAAGACCAAAAACAAAACAAAACAAAACTTCCTAAACTAATAGTGAGTTCAGCAAGGTCTCAGTATACAAAATCAACATACAAAAATGAATTTCTATAGAGGGGCAATAAACACATGGAAACAAAAATTTAAAACAACACCATTTATAATAGCTCAAAAAATGAAATACATAGGTTAAATCTAATAAAACATATACAGTATTTGTATACTGAAAACTACAAAACACTGATAAAAGGAAACAAAGATCTAAGGAAATGAGAAGGCATAACCTTTTCTATGATTTTGAAAACTCAATGTAGTAAGGATGTTGACTCTCCCCCAACTGATCTATAGGTATAGTGCAATTCCTATCAAAATCCCAGTAACATGTTTTGTAGATATTAAAGAGTTTATCCTGAAAATTACACGGAAAGGCAAGGAAACTAGAATAGCTAAAACAATTTTGAAAAAGATGAATAGGGACGCCTGGGTGTCTCAGTCGGTTAAGTGGCTGCCTTTGGCTCAGTTTATGATCCCAGGGTCCTGGGATCGAGTCCCAAGTCCTGAGTCCCTCATCAGGCTCCTTGCTCAATGGGGAGCCTGCTTCTCCCTCTACCTGCCGCTCCCCACTGCTTGTGCACACCTGCTCTCTCTCTCTGACAAATAAATAAATAAAATCTTTAAAAAAAAGGAAAAAGATGAATAAACTGGGATGGTTCTCTAACCAATTTTAAACCTTACTATTTAGCTACAGCAATCAGATAATGTAGTACTGACAAAGGATAAATACACTGATCAATGAGACTCAATAGAGAATATAGAAATAGAGCCAATCATTACCCCCAAAATACAGCCAATTGCTTTTTAAACAAGGCACACAATCTATTACATCTCTCTCTTTCTCTCTCTCTCACATAAATAAATCTTTAAAAATGGAGAAAGAATAGTTTTCTTAAATTGCTGGAACAATTGGATAAATATTGGCAAAAAAACAAACCAAAACAAAATAAACAACAAACAACAACAAAAGTCAATCTAAACCTCACATCTTATACAAATATTAACTCTAAATGAACTAAATATTTAAATGTAGATATAAAACAGTGAAACTTATAGAAGAAAATATAGGAGAAAGTATGGAGGACCTAGGGGTAGGTGAAGAATTCTTAAACAGGAAAAGAAAAGCACAATAAATGATAAACTCACTTAATCAAAATTAAAGATTCTGTTAAGGGGTGCCTGGGTGGTTCAGTTGATTAAGCTTCTGCCTTCGGCTCAGGTCATGATTCTGGGGTTCTGGGTTTGAGCCCCAAGTAGGGCTCGCTGCTCAGTGGGGAGCCTGCTTCTCCCTCTCCCACTCCCCCTGCTTGTGTTCCCTCTCTGGCTGTGTCTTTCTCTGTCAAATAAATAAAATCTTTAAAAAAATAAAGATCTATTAAGGTGATAAAAAGGCAATTTAAAATGAGAGAAAATATCTTCAAACCACATATCTGAAAAAGGACTCATATTTAGTGTATATACAAAACTCTCAAAATGTAATAGTAAATATAAACATAAACACACACACACTCACTCACAATCTAATTGGAAATTGGGCAAAAGACATGGAACATTTTACCAGAAAAGAATATACAAATGGCATATAAACACATAAGCACATGACAAAATAATCAACATCATTAAACATTTAGTGAAATGCTAGTTAAAACCATGATGAGATATTACTACAGTTAATATGAGTTTAAAAATAGTGACAATAACAAATCTGGTTAGGATGTGGAGAAATTTCGTCATACAGAGATTGATGGTAGGAATGTAAATATAAATGGTACAGTCACTCTGGAAAATAGTTTGAGGATCTCATTTTAAAAAGTACACTTTTCATACAATTCAACAATCCCATTCCTGGTCACTTCTCCCAAAGAAATGAAAACTCATGTTCGCATGCACAGAAACGTACCATGAAGGTTCACAGCAGTTTTACGTGTCATAACCGCAAACTGAAAACAATCTAAATGGCCTTCAAAAAAAAACTGTGGCATATCCCCATGGAATGTAGTATATCATAGAATACTACTCAGTAATAAAAATGAATGAACTATTGATACACACAAAAACCTGATTAAAAAACAAAAGAATTATAGTGAGTGAAAAAATAATCTCCACAGAGATTACATCTTGTATGATACCATTTACATAATATTCTTGAAATGATAAAGCTATAATGGCACGCAGTTTAGTGATTGACTAGGGCTAGGGATATGGAAAAGAGGGATAAAGGATGGCTGTCATTCATGAAGGAGTAGCCTGAGGGAAATTTTTGTGATTTTGGAATAATTCTGTATCTTGATTATGGCAGTGGTTATATAAATGTATATATGCAATAAGCTTGTATAGAAATTTACACACAAAAAACGAGTGCATGCAAAACTGTTGAAATCTGAACGAGGCCTGGGATTGCACCAATGTCAATTCCGTCATTTTGCTACTGTACTACAATTGTTTAATGTTGCCTTTGGGGGGAAACTGGGTGAAGAGTACATGCGACCTCTTTACTACTTTTGTAATTTCCAGTGAATTTATAATTATTTGAGGTAAAAAGTTAAAAACACGCTAAATAAGAATGAAAACAACAACAACAACAAGCAATATCAATAATGTTAAGATAGAGGAATATACATGAAAAATTTATGCCTGGCAGTGTAGCCTGGCTAGAGGTACATAGGAGATGTGGTTATAGAATACTTTGATACCAGTACAAAGAAAATAACATAAACAGATATAATATTTACAGTACCATAAGGTTAAAGAAACTATTTTTTAAATGTTCTTGTTTATTTTTTAAAGATTTTATTTATTTATTTGACAGAGAGAGACACAGCAAGAGAGGGAACACAAGCAGGGGGAGTGGGAGAGGGAGAAGCAGACTTCCCACGGAGCAGGGAGCCCAGTGCAGGGCTCGATCCCAGGACCCTGGGATCATGACCCGAGCCGAAGGCGTATGCTCAATGACTGAGCCACCAAGGCGCCCCTAAAGAAACCATTTAAAACAAAATTACAAGTCTGAGGCTAGCAGAGATTTGTTTCTCCTGGACAAGAAATACCATGAGATGTCAGATTTGCACTGTACATTTGGTAATCAATGTAATATTCACTCATTGAAAAATAACAAGCTTCAGGTAATTATTTTATTTACAGGAATATTATTGTTCTTAATAATGATATTTACAATAAAAAAGCATGTGTAAAGCCTCCTTTAGTTTTTTTATGAGTCTCAAGGGTTTTATAAATAAATATGTCTTGTTAATCCTATCAAAGTTTGCAAGATGCCCTTAGCACACACAGTGAAGATTAAATTGGAGTTCACAGATTTGGTAAATGGAAAAAATTATAACCCAGATTTTCTAGTTTTAATTCAGAATTTCCCTATTGCTACACAAGTCTGACTCCAATGGCAATATATAGTTTTTATTTATAATAAATCATATTTTGCAAATGTATTACATTGTAGTCAAGATGAAATTATGTACAATGAATGTTTACAGTGAATTATTTACAATATTTCTATACTTACACATTCTTTGGTTTGATTCCTAAGGCTTAATATTTAAAATATAAGTACATTGAAAATCATATTCTTGGGACACCTGGCTGGCTCAGTCGGTTAAGCATCTGCCTTCGGCTCAGGTCATGATCCCAGGGTCCTGGGATTGAGCCCCGCATTGGGCTCCCCGCTCTGCGGGAAGCCTGCTTCTCCCTCTCCTTCTGCTGCTCCCCCAGCTGTTTTCTCTCTCTCTCTCTGTCAAATAAATAAATAAAATCTTTTTTTAAAAAAGAAAGAAAAGCATATTTTTTAACGGAACTTGGGATAAATTACTTTGTAACTGAAGAATGCTCACATTTGAGAACCTTCAAAGTCTTGTACATCTGCGTTTGCAGTTTGGATCACAAAGTCACAGAATATAGCATAACATTTTATTTTATACAATGAGTAAAACAATTCATGTAAAATATAAAAGCAGAAAACTTATGTTATTGTACTTCAGTGAAAGCATCATGAAGGAGCAACAGACGTGATGATGGCCAGCCTCTCAAAAACAAATAATACAGATGAGTGAAATATTTAGAAAGACTATGTCAACTCTGAAATTATTCTTATCATATGTCATACCAAGTTGAATGTGGAGAACATAATAGACTACTATGTGAAGGCAATGATTCACTAAAGGATGAAATAAAGTAAAGTAAAATGTATTTTTATATAGAAAATAAACAAAGAAAGCTGCAGTCACCAAGAAAATGCTCCTCTTCAGATTGGTTACTTCTCCTTGGATGTGCCATTTCAGTTCCCACATGACATTTGGCATTTTTTATCTTGACACATTACAGTCTTAAACCTATGACCTTCCAGAGAGTTTAGCCGAGTCAGAACTATTACTGCAAAGATAAGGGGATAATTTAGTTTTTCAAATATGGTTTGGATAAATGTCAAGACAACCTATTCCCAATGTAAAAACTCAAATGGAGAACGCCTTCAAAAAGTTCCACTTCATGATATAAAGAGGAAGACTCTCTGCCATCAGTATTTGATGAATAAAAGAATATTTTCACTGAATTTTTTTCTATTTATAAGTTCCACAATGTGAATTCAATTGGGATATAAAAATCTGATGGCCTGACATTTCAAGATTCATTAAGCCCAGAGAATTGTGAATTCATCACTGGGTGAATTTTTTGTTTACTCCTCATTCCACTGTACTGCTCTCCAAATGACTAGTTAATAGAAGCCAGAAAAAAAAAGTGCATTTATATTTATCTCTATAATAACAAACAGCAAGCTAATAAACAACAGAACCAAGAATTAAATTTGGTTCTAAAACTTAAAATAAATAATGAAGGAGGTTAACAAGTAGAGCTAATAAATTAAGGTTACTACATGAGCTTTAAGTCACGGGGGTTAAGACCACTCACACATTCTTCAATATAAAAAGAGCAGGATTAGTAGCTTGAGAACAGGGATTTTGGAAAAAGAAATATCTGAGTTTGAGTTTTTGTACTCATTTGTATTGAACATGAACAATGCATCTTACATTTCCAAGTCTAAGGTTCCTAAGCTATGAAAGTGTGTCATAAACAAGACCAATTTCATAGGAATGTCAGATTTCAATGACTTAATCTATTACAGTGTTTTTAAAAACACCTAGCACAAAATAACTATCAATAAGTCTTAGTTATTTTGAGTCCTGCATTATCCCCAAAAAAATGGAAAAATGTAAAGATTCTCTAGACAATGTATACCCTCTTAGTCCATTTCTATTGACAGACACCAATCTGATAGCTTTTGGGGAAAAATTGAGAATAAAACACAGATGATTTTATTTAAAAATTAACCTCTTCATGTGCAAGCCTGAATTCATTCTTTGCAAAATGTTTGTTTACAGTTACATTATTATGACATTAATAGTTTTTCTGTAAGCAAGTTGGTAATGGAACTGAACGTAGCTCAGGGTTAATGTTGATTTTGCTAGACAATAAAAATTAGTATAGATCTAATCATATTATGAAAATTAGTGCATGCTTTTTGTGGAAAATTTGAGGTGCAGAAAGGGAAAATTGGATTCATTTACTATAGTTTATGGTCTTTTTTTATTTATCTTTTTATGAACATTATTCCATGTCACTAAATTGTCAACAAAATCCTCATTTTTAATGGCCACATAATCAATCCAATGAATTCTGAAAACTACTTTACAAGCTGTGTAGCTTCTTTGAATCTTGGTTTCCTTGTCTGCAGCTTGGTGGTGATAATAATAGCCACCCCAAAGGCTTAGTGTGAGGACGAAATGAGGCAATGGTTGTGAAAAAGCTGGAATACTAAGCTAGAATGCACTGTACAAATGTTAGTTATTATTAGCTCTGTGAAGCCACTAAGAAGAAGGAACAAAAAATGTGATGGGGTGGATATTGGCAGAAAAAAAAAAAAAAAGCTTTAACTACTATTTTATAGCTCTTTCCTACTTCAGGAGGAGGGATGGATTTCCTAAGAGGTATGTTTTTATTTTTTTATTTTTATTTTTTTACTTCTACGTTAGTATTGCTACAACATAAGTAGAATAAACCCTCCAAACAAGAGAGAAGGTAGAAGAAAAGTCAAAGTCTACAAGCAGGCAGAGAGCAAGAGGTAGGAAGATTTACATCAAGTGGTTACCCTCTTTTAAAGGATTAAAACAAATCAGATTCATTAAAATATTTTTATTTTTTAAATTTTTATTTACCTTCCAGTTAGTTAACATACAGTGTAATATTAGTCTCAGGTGTAAAATATCGTGATTCAACACTTCCATACAACACCCTGTGCTCATCAGAAGTGCACTCCTTAATCCCATTATCTATTTAAAACATCCCCCATCTACCTCCCCTCTGGTAACCATCATTTTGTTCTCTATAGTTAAGAGTCTGTTTCTTGGTTTGTCTCTTTCTCTCTCTTTTTCCCCTTTGTTCATTTGTTTTGTTTCTTAAATTCCAAATATGAGTAAAATCATATGTATTTATTTTACTCTGACTTATTTTGCTTAGCATAATACTCTCTAGCTCCATCCATGTTTTTGCAAATGGCAAGAGTTCATTCTTTTTTTTGGCTGAGCAATATTCCACCGTGTATATAGACTACATCTTCTTTATCATTTCATTTGTCAATGGGCACATGGAATCTTTCCATATCTTGGCTATTTCAGATAATGCTGATATAAACATCGGGGTGCATATAACCCTTTGAAGTAGTATTTTTGTATTCTTTGAATAAATGCCTAGTAGTGCAATTGCTGGATCATAGGGTAGTTCTATTTTTAACTTTTTGAGGAACTTCCATACAGATTTCCAGAGTGGTTGCACCAGTTTGCATTGCCACCAACAGTGTAAGACGGTTCCCCTTTCTCACATCCTTGCCAACGCCTGTTGTTTCCTGTGTTGTTGAGTGTAGCCATTCTGACAGGTGTAAAGTCATATATCATTGTAGTTTTAATTTGTATCTCCCTGACAATGAATGATGTTGAACATCTTTTCATGTGTCTGTTGGCCATCTGTATGTCTTTTTGGGGGAAATGTTTATTCATGTCTTCTGCCTATTTTTTAATTGGATTATTTACTTTTTGGGTGTTGCATTTTACAACTTCTTTATATATTTTGAATACTAACTTTTTATCAGATATGTCATTTGCAAATATCTTCTCCCATTCAGTAGGTTGCCTGTTAGTTTTGTTGATTGTTTCCTTTGCTATGCAGAAGATTTTTATTTTGATGAAATCCCAATAGTTTATTTTTGCTTTAGTTTCCCTTGCCTCAGGAGATGTATCTAGAAGGAAGCTGCTACAGCCAACGTCAAGGAGGTTACTGCCTATGTTCTCCTCTAGGATTTTTATGGTTTCAAGTCTCACATTCAGGTCTTTCATTCATTTTGAATTTATTTTTTGTGTATGGTGTAAGAAAGTGGTCAAGTCTCATTCTTCTGCATGTTGCTGTCCATTTTCCCCAACACCATTTTTTGAAGACACCGTCTCTTTTTACGTTGGATATTCTTTCCTGATTTGTCAAAGATTAATTGACCGTATAATGGTAGCATCATTTCTGGGTTTTCTATTCTGTTCCATTGATCTATGTGCCTATTTTTCTACTAAAAAAGAGAACTACAGGCCAATATCCCTGATGAACATGAATGCAAAAATTCTCAATAAAATACTAGCAAACTGAATTTAAAATACACTAAAAAAATTATCCATCACAATTGAGTGGCATTTATTCCTGGCTTGCAAGCGTGGTTCAATATTCACAAATCAATCAGTGTGGAATACCACATTAATAAAAGAAAGGATAAGAACCATATGATTATTTCAATAGATGCAGAAAAAGTATTTGACAAAGTACACCATCCATTCATGATAAAAGCCCTCAACAAAGTCTGTTTGGAGGGAATAAACCTCAATATAAGAGGGCATATATGAAAAACCCACAGCTAACATCATCCTCAATGAGGAAAAACAGAGATTTCCCTCTATGGTCAAGAACAAGACAGAGATGTCCACTCTCACCATTGTTACTTAACATAGTACTGGTAGTCCTAGCCACAGCAATTAAACAACAAAAAGAAATAAAAAGGCATCGAATTGGCAAGAAGGAAGTCAAACTTTCACTATTTGCAGATGACATGATACTCTATACAGAAAATCCTAAAGACTCCATCAAAAAACTGCTAGAACTGACAAATTCAGTAAAATTACAGGATACAAAATCAATCTACAGAAATCTATTGCCCTTCTATACATCAATAATGAAGAAGCAGAAAGAGAAATCAAGGAATCAATTCCATTTACAATTGCACCAAAAACCATAAGATACCTAGGAATAAACCTAACGAAAGAGGTGAAAAACTTGTGTTCTGAAAACTATAAAACACTGATGAAAGAAATTGAAGATGACACAAAGAAATGGAAACACATTCCATGCTCATGGATTGGAAGGACAAATGTTAAAATGTCTCTACTACCAAAAGCAATTTACACAATTAATGCAATCCCTATTAAAATACCAAAAGCATTTTTCACAAAGTTAGAACAAGTAATCCTAAAATTTGTAGGGAACCTCAAATATTTTAAAATATTCATACTTATAATTTAATTTCTTGAATGATTTGAGATATATTTTGCTTTAGAGAGCATCAAAAATCAGGGACCATGCTTCATCTTACTGTAATTCCTGCATTTTTTTTAAGTTGTCTCCATGCCCATTCTAGAGCCCAATGCAGGGCTTGAACTCACTACTGAGATACCCAGGTGCCCCAGCTCCTGCATTTCTTCATTTTGACTAAATTCAGTATTCAAAAATAATCATTTGGCGTAAAAAGAATTTGTCTCAAAAATCTCTTGATAGTGTTTCTATCATAGTAAAATACAGAAAAACATTAGGATGGTTTTTGGTCTACTATTTCTTGGGAGGTTTCAAAATGTTGAAATATGTCAAAGAGCCGCACAACCAGTTTTATTGCTTTGTACAACCATGCACTTTATCTTAGTAAAGTTCAATATAACTAAAGATAAGCCTTGTGTAGCAAAAGCAAATCATATGTTTGTATTGGGCTGAATGATACAAGACTGAGTTCAACCACCAATTCTGCTAGTTCTGCTACCAATTTAGGCAATGACTAGGAGCAAGCCAACTAATCATCTCTGCCTCAGTTTCTCTTTTTGTAAAATAAATTCTTTAATAGTTATTTAACAGTAACACTTTTTATAATTGTACAATTCTTATTGTACATCTTAATTACAAATATGTGAATCCTTATTTCATATCATTTAAGTATAGCGGGCATTTGCTTATAATGCAAGTCAAATCCCATCCCATGTATACCCAGCTATGTTTTGTAGTCGTCTGTCATTTAAAACAGAATTTATGATAAGTCTTCCCTCTCTCTCTTTCTTAACCTCAATCATACATCATATTCTTTTTACTCATTTTGTGGTCCTCACTGAACTGCTCTAAATCTTCCCTGTGTTTTTTTCATCATCACCATCATTTCTCTTTTCAAGCCTTCTTTTTTCCTTTTAAAGAGACATAAAAATGTGTTACAAATGTAACTGGACTTGGCTTCATTTTTTGAAATTCCAACTTGGCTCTCACAAACGCTACTTACATTAACTCAACATATCTCTAAATTTTGTGTAGAAAAATCAGTGTGAAAGATTTCAAAAATGACCATTTTTTCCCTTTGTGAATTTTAGAAGGGAAAAATAAGGAATGATATATGAACAGGGAAACAGTGCTGTTCTGAACATCATATTGTTTACATTCCATTTGTGGAAATATGACTTACAGAGGGCAAACAATAGAACCTCACACATAGTTGAGTCAACAAGTATTTATAGAGTGGGTAATAAGTAGCTAACCAACTGTTCCAGATGTGTTGGTGGTCCAGATGAGAATTGTAGTTAAGAGCACAAAGTACCTATGTGATCTATTGTGCTTCTGAAGACATTTGTTTAAACATTATGAGCTCCTATGAAGAATGGTTGGTATGCTGGCCAGGGATCAAATCTGTCAAATTCCTTGAAGATAGTTAGGCTTCCAAAGTGGACTCTGTAATAAAATTAGAGAACCTAGGATGGAGCAAAACCAGAGATAAATGAGTCCACTAAATGAGACTTCACTCATTGTCTGAATAAGTACTTCCATCTGAAGACCTTTCCAAAGGAGGCAAATGTAATCCTGCTTAATTTAGAAAAGCCTCTGAGAAAGAGTAATATTTGAACTTGGCTTCGAAATCTCATGCTTTCCCAAGATACAAAATGCTACAATACTTTGGTAGATTTTATCACATCATTTTTGTCTTTTCCCAAATGATTTAAAATCATATTCTTATTACATGCATTCAAATTAATTTTGTTTTGATTATTGTTTTTGGACTCTGAGCACCCCTAAAATGGTCCATGAGAATAAAGAGTTGGTCCATTCGTTGCTTTATTTTCAGCTCACTAAATAAACTAAGCTTTGGGTGATACAGAATGAATTAATCTCAGGGAGCTTTAAAACCCATGTTGCAATAGCTGATTTGTTGAGTTTCTTTAAGCAGGCAATCACTGATGTTCATTTTCAAATCACTAAGTTGAGAATTGCTCCCATAGTTCTTCTTTCCTATTCTCCAAGGTCACACGTGCTCTGTGAAAAGCAGAGGTAGCAGACCAAGAGATTTTTAAGCTCCATCCCTCATCTTCTGGTCCAAAACTTCCCTCTTTCTATCTGGAATTTCTTGTTTCTAACCAGTGATTATTGCATAGGTTTTCTTCTTTCTTTGCCTTGCAACTGATAAATAACTTTGATATACTACTCAGATTTTAGTTTTGGTTATGGTTTTACTTCTGAATATGGCTGCTTAGATCACCCATTTTAATGACCTGCACTGTGACACCCGGACTAAATCAGCTCAGCCTCTCCTCCCCAGTCCCACTCCATCCATAGCAGAGGGAAGGACAGCTCAGAACTCCAGCTTGTATGGAATTACAGAATTTGACAGGTTTGTTCTAAGACTGTGATTCACTTGGGACTGCCCCACAGAGCCTGAAGGGACAAAGAAAAAATTATCACCTCCTCCTTTTCCTAAGAGCTAACAGTTACAAAGAGTCTCTAAAGTGTTCCTAGTCATGTTGCAGCATATCCCAAAGAGGTTTTTAATGTGTGAAAAATAATCTTTGTAAAAGACTTTTAAATGATTCTTCCCTTTTTATTTATTAATTTAACAAATTTACTCAGAATAGTTTAAATACATTTTCTAATATACTTTTCTAGCATCTTGAGGCTAGTTAGAAAAGAACTAATTTTGATTAACTAGCTTTGTTTTCATCTCTGCATCATCTCACAATGAAATACTGGTTACTGGTTGGTTGCTTGCTTGCTGTGGTGTTTATGAACCATAGTTTTGTTTGCCTCTTGATTTCTGACAAAACACCTCAGTAAAGCAGAAAATCTATTAAAACTCTATTCCTGATTTGTTTCCTTTATAAGAAAGATGTGCATAGCATTAATATGCATTTTTAGGCTAGATGTTTTCTCTTAGTCCCAAGATTCTTCCAATTAGTGTTTTTCATTCTTTTCACAATCAAAAATGGTTTTTTAAATAGTCATGGTTATATTTATTAATAGTTTTTCTCCAACTCATATTTTGGTATGTTGAAAATACCTATCTTTATTTTCTGATATCCTTTTTGTTTACAATTTTAAAATATTATTAGGAAAAGAAGAGAGATTCTAATTAACGTTACTTCTGTCCTAGAAAGTCTACATGGACTGTTAGCTGAAAAATCACTGACCTACACATTCTCTCCTGAATTCCACAAAATATATTTCCAATAGCCTATGGAAATGTGAAACTCAATATATTCTACATTGAACTTATTATTTCACCTCCAAGCACCCCTTCCTCAAATTAATTCTCATTCTATAATCCTTATCTTTTTAAATAGTGCACATTGGTGTACATTGTCAGTTAGAAGTCTTTTCTCATCTTCAGCTGCCATCATGTGTTTTTATCTTTTAATTCTCCAAAATCAAGTCAATCACTAAAAGCTGTTCATTTAATCACAGAATTGTTTCTTGAATCTGGCTTTTCCTATCAATTTGTGTTAGTGACCCCTTATTCTGGGTCACTTAGATTATCATATTATAACTATCTCTCACTTAGATTATTAAAATTGTGCTTTAGCCGCCAGAATTTCCTTCAACATTCCATCTTCCGTGCAGCTACTAGATTTCTTATAAAGTAAATCTCCAGTTATTCAGTTAGTCCATCATTTTTTTATTCTTCCACTCAACAAATCAAGCAACACCAACCTCAAACTTAAATTTGATGCTTTCCTTTTTAGGTTGCCCATTAGAAACTTTTAGCCACATTTATGATTCATTCACTGCAAAAGTGTAAATTCAATACTGAATGCATTGGTGCACTAGCTTCATTGTTCACTCTATTTTATATGATCCCCTCTTGTTTACTTTTCTACTTGGTCTCATCATTGTCTTACATTATGTGTAACTTCATCTATGCCATGAGATGAAGCATATATAAAGTCACTTATGGACATTTCCAAACCTAATTTACTGGCTTCAAAAATCATTCTGGGTTCCCCATCGCTCATAAGATAAAGTACAAACACCTTAGCTTGGCTTCATTATCCCGCCTCTACATTCTTTTTTTTTTTTTTTAAGATTTTATTTATTTATGTGACAGAGACAGAGAGAGACCAAGCAGGTGGTGTAGCAGCAGAGGGAGAGGGAAAAGCAGACTCCCCGCCAAGCAGGGAGCCCGATGTGGGGCTCGATGCCAGGACCCTGGGATCATGACCCGAGCTGAAGGCAGTCACCTAACCAACTGAGGCACTCAGGTGCCCCTCGCCTCTATATTCTTGAGCATCAAGTCCTACACCCTGTGTTCAGAAACACAGATTTTTCTAAAGACTCATAGGATAAGTCCTAGCTTTTTAACTTGCCATGTCTTTACATTTTTGCTGATCTCTTCAAGCATGCTCTGAGAAGCACAATTATTTCACAACATGCAAGTAAAGATTTCCTCATGTAAAAGTTATAGTGTCAAGTAAGTTTGAAAAGTGGCATATACCACATTCTCCTTATGAAGATCTTGACTGCACAATTGCTTAAATAGTAGTTTTTTCAAACTTGAAGACCTTAAGAATCAACTGGAACATTGCCAAAAGTTACGGATTTTCAGGCTATTTGAAAGACTATGAATCATATATCTGAGGTTGAGTGCAGTGGTTTGAATATTTGTGTCCCCCTCAAGTTTATATGTTGAAATCCTAATATTCAATGTGATGGTACTAGGAGTGTGGCCTTTGGGAGGTGCTTAGCTAATGAGTGCAAAGTTCATGTATGGGATTAGTGCCTTTATAAAAGAGACCTGATAGAGATCCCGAGGCTTTTCTATTGCATTAGGACACAGTGAGAAGTCTGCAACATGAAAGATAGCTTATTCCAGAACACAACCATGCTGTCACCCTGATTTCTCATTTCCCACCACCAGAATTGTGAGAAATGAATTTCTGTTTATAAGTTACCCAGCCTGTGTTATTTTGGTGTAGCAGTCTGAACAGATTAAGACACTGAGTTCATGAAGTCCGTGTCTTGACTAATTGACCTAAATTATGTTTATGATCAAGAAAATTTAAGAAACAGTGGTTAAAATTTGTGAGCATTCTGTAGTAAAGAAACCTTTTTGTCTTTGTGTAATCCAGTGTTTGTCATACATATTTAGGTATGGACATCTTTTTTACCTGACATCTAGTTCTTCTCAGAAAACATCTTTAAAAATTCTGGCTAATGTTATTCTCTTTATATAAAATTATTCTTCTATCCAGGAAAATTCCTGGACATCCTTCAAAATGCAGCTCAAAGCAACTTCCACCATGAAGATTTCCCTGGCCCCTCCTACATAGCTCCAGCTCCAGCTTATAACATAGTTCTAGTCACATTGTTTTACTTTAACAAGCCCATTTCCTTCCTTTAATGTCTGAGTAACTTGAGGGAGCAGAACACATACACACTTTATATGATGAATGCTCATGATGAATAAATGAATGAATGACTCCATGAATGAATGGCAAGATATCATCGAGCTTTCTAGAATAATTATGGCTCAATCAGCACAATATACTCAGAATCAGTGTCAAATTCCAGTTTTATTCTTTATATCAATCTAACTCATTACTGGGGCATATGTTAATGTACAGTAATCTTCACATGTAATCTTAGAAAAACTTACTCCCAAGTTTCTGACTACCACCATTCACTATGTCAAATGTCTCTTCTAGACCTTTCTTCTTTGATCAAATCTTTCCTGGACTGCTTTGTTGTTGGAAGAGTCAATGCTTTCTTGCATTGTCATCTTAGGCATTTATGACATTCTTCTCGAGCTAATAGCATACATATATTTTTAGAATTTATAACAGAGAAGGAACAATTTTATGAAGTATTTGCTTAGGCAGATATTTCATACAGAAAAGCTGACTTCAATATAAGATTATTCTAATAGTTTCTAAAGGATCTCAGTATGGATTTAAAATGTGGGTCCACCATTTTTTGAAAAATTTAATCTTTGATTTGATTGTTTTCATATTTCTATATAAATATTTACTGAATACCTCTTAGTTCAAATGAAGAAAAATACTAAAAAGGAGCATTCACCGAAATTCCATTACGATTTTTAGCAAAAGAGAACTATAATGTGTATCGAAATCAAACATTAATTCTTGTGGTGTCTATTTTGGCATTAGGATTTCCAGAGAGTTACCCAAAACAATGTGCAAGTGATTTTCTCTTCTCTAGTCTGCAGACCTGCACTTTAATATCCTATTATTTGTTTCTCAGTTTAAAAATATTTTTAGAATAGAATGCATATTGATCAGCAAATGTAACTAACTGTGCTGAAAATAATTCTGTTTAAGTTTAAACACTAAAATAAAAATAATCTAGGATATGTTTTGAGAAATTGATAATGAACTCTATTGCAGGAATTCTTTAAAATGGCACTTCACCTTTAAGGCAATCTGTGCATATGTAGTTATCAATAATACACAAATTAACAACTTTACAAAGCATATTACCATTTCTCTAAATTACTAGATCATCTGTTTTTGAGTGAGAAGACAGACTTACCTGTTTTTAACCTTCAGAATTCCTACAACAGAGTTCTACATATATAAGGTAATAAACCTCTGTTGATTTAGTTACTGTCAACCTCACTTAACTACTGAGTCATCCATACGAAACATATGGAACTCAACAAAAGAGCCATCCTAATCTATGACAAAGGAAATAAATGGTGAGATGAAAGGTTTAAAAAAAAGTCAAAGAATTAAGAAGCTAAATGTAGAAGGTCCTGCATAAATAGCAGAGACTTCTGGATTATTTCCCAGTAGCCAAAAAGATTCTTCTGACTGGAAATTCATTGCAATGGCTTAGACAAAAATGTGACTTATTTGTATATCTTAATAGTATTGCATTTCTCATAAGCCACTTATAAGCAGTGGTAGCCAACACATACACAAAGAAGTCACAGACAAGGAGAGAGAAAAGACATTCCATTATACAAATGCCTGTCCACTTGGCTTGGTTTCTAGAGCAATGTGGGAGCACACTAAAGGAGGCTTGCAGAGATTTGTCAGCCCTACTTTTACTGATATAGGGAATCACCTGCAGATGGTTTCAAGATTATGGGAAGTCACTGGTGGTGTTTCTATCAGCATGCATTAGGCTGCTCAGTTTCTGGTTCCCAGATCCCATTCTTCTATTATCCAAGGCAGGTGCGGTCAGTTTCCTTTGGTCTTGATTCATTGGCTCTTATTCATGGAAAACTCCCTGGTGTTTTCCCCAAGAAAGGATAGCAGTTCAATTCAATTTTAGCCATCTAATTTGTTGTTAAGTTAGCTGGCATGATATGTCATAGGGAATTATATTATTGGATTCTTGAACATCCTATTTCCCTTTCTTTTCTTCAGATTCTTTTACTTTAACCTTGCACTCTGTGGAATAAAATAGTTATGTCTTTTACAGTAATGCTTATACCTACTCACAGAAATATATTTTACATGCTCCAGTAGCCACATTATAAATTGGCTCCTTAGAAATCCTAGGAAACATTCCTCAATATTTCATTTTTAAGAATACTTCTCATAAATTAAATCTGTGGGGTTTAAACTTACTTTTGAGAGAATTAAAAAAAAACCTGGAGTTTTACTAATTCTTGCAAAATTTGTATTAATAGTAGTTGGAAATTTAAGGTGTTTTCCTTTTCACTGATTTTTATTTTGTATTTCTAAGTCTTTATGCTCTGCCGCTATGCTTTCCTATGATCTTTGTTAATACTCTAAGTGCATCACCTAATTTGAAACAGACTTGCTCCTGTTTTCAACTATATTCAGTTTGTGGGTTAAATATATGAGATAGAAATAACTGCACAAAATGTGCATTTCTAAGGCTAGACATTCCAAGTAGGCCTTTGCAGCCAAGAATGTGAGTTGGTCTGGGCAGGAATGATAAACTTGGGTTCTTTTAAAGTAATAGCAATGAGTGTGAATCTTGAATTTAGGAGTTTATCTATTTAATTTATATGAAAGGTTGTGTTTGAAGGAGACTGGATTTGAAGGCTCTTGTATTAAATGTACCCAAGCACAAATACGATCAATGTGTGATGTAAGACCAGACATGCCAAAAGTAAGTGATGCACAAGGAAATGTGGTTCAACCTTCTCTGTCCTTGTCCAGCTGTCAATCTCTGGTGTCAGCTACTTTATTTTAGTTGGGAAGGAAATAGGAAATTAGAGCAAGTGAACACACACGTTTGTTCAAAAAAGAAGACTCTGAAACAGGATGTACATGCTGTGGTTAATAACAGCAAAACACCCCTAGGTTTACAATTCCTGCCCAGACTAACTCACATTCCTATCTGAACAGCCTAGTTGGAATGTCTCATACCAGTAACCCTGCAGGCAGAAGTGATGGACACTGACAGCAGAATGGCTTCCACATGCTTTCAATATGGTGGAAATTTTAGGTGACAGATTGATTCCGTTGGCCACCCCCATGATTTGAGAGGAGCACAAAGGAGATAAACTTTCCACAGATCTAGGTCTGTGCTGTAGGGAAAAAAGTTCAAATAACAAAACTGAAATGCTGTGGTAATAAATCAAAGAAGTACATTCAGTAGCATGTGTGAAAAATCCTAAAGAAGTGAGGCAAGAATAAATGATTTAAACACACAGTGTGAAAAAGAAGTCTTTATCTAAAGGACTTATCTTCCATTATTGCAAAGAACAACTAGCCCTTAAGCACAAAATAAATGGCATTGTAATAGTTATGTACTCCCCAACATAGGGACAAATAAATACTCAGATGATGTTTCTCAAATCAAGCATATACTAGAAAGCCTAAAATAGTAACATAGAGTGATATGCAGCGAATCAGAGGCATTGGGCTTACATTAGTCCACTTTGGAGAAATAAGATGGTTTAACATAAAATATTTAGCCTAATGAATCAGTCTACATTTCAAACTATGTGCTGCCTGAATTCTTCAGCCACAGAAGTTGGTTTGACTAAAATTAGGTCCCTAAAGTAAGGAAAGGTAGACTGGTTGACCCTATTTCAGATCCCCTCTCTTTCTGAGGTTCAGAGAGATTAAGTAACATGCCCAAGATTTCACAATCAGAAATTCGAAGGTCTAGCATAAGAATTCAGAATTTTTACTCCAAATTCCATGTCCTTCTCCCATCTCACATATTCCAAAAGTTATGATTCAATCCCAATTCAGCTACTGACTGTACTAGAGTAAATCACATCAGTTTTAGGACTCTGCCACTAATCCCTCAGTTTTCACTAGATTCAGGATGGGCAGATTATTGATCTTATTTATGACTGGTCTCCAAAGCCCTATGTTGGCACATAGGCAGGCTGAAGTCATTTAAATTTCATGAGTTTGTTTATTCTTATAATGAAAGTGTATTAAATCTTCTATGGACCAAAAAATCAAAGTGAGCACATCATGTGTCTTCTCTCAAAGTGTTCACGGACCAATACAGAGACAGACAATAAAATGAACAATTATAGTTAATACACTGATATATAAACTGTTTTTTTGAGAAAAGGCAAAGATAAAATTCTAAATAAAACTAATATTTAATGTCTGGCAGAAAAAGAGTAGCCAGTGAAAGTCACTGTAAAGAAGCACAGGAGAAAGTGCAGAGATGAAGGCAAGGCCAGTCGGCATCTTTCTGTCTCCCTTTTGCCCTCCATAAAAGAGGAGAGTTTGGAAACTCAGCGGGTATGTAGCTTTAATGTGTTAATACATATCTAGTTCCTTACAAATGATTCATACTATATTTTTAATTACATTATTCTTACTCTATGAAATAATGCCCCCATGATTTATATAATTGGGAAATTATATTTGGGATAATACTTAGACATTTTTCCCATTTTAACTAAATTATATTTAGCAAATAAAACTATCCAGATATTATACTAAAAGTAGTATATATGTATATTTAAATGTATAACCCAGACTATCCCTAAATAGCAATCTGATTCATTCTTAAATAGATCACTCTTAATGGATTCTAAAAATAATTTTTCAAGGATTTGTGTTAATACTTCTGAACACTTCTTAGTGTGGCAAAAACCTGAATATTATGCATATTACTGGAATGTAAAGTCTTTCCACTATTTCTAGTACTACACATTTATATAGCAGCTCGAGAGCATCAACCAGTGGTTCTCTGCAATGCAAGAGGAGGATAGTGGACATTTAGACTCTATTTCCATCTCTGTTAATAGCTTGCCTATAATCATGGCTAATTCTTGATGCAGGCCCAACATTTATTCAATAAGTGATAGCTGGAAGCAAGACACTAGGATAGGCATCGTAACAGTCTGAAGGCTGATGAGCTGTGGAATCATTGTTTAAGAATTTGGCAGTATAGCAGGGAAGATAAGATTAGCATAAAAATAACACAGGCTATACATTAAGTGTAATAAATCTGTACAAGTAAAATGCCATGAGAACTTTTTAGGGAGACTGACTTCCAGCAGTGGATACCAGGAAAGGCATGTTAGAGTAGAAAATAAAAACACTTCTCTTTACTGCTGAGACATGTTACCGAACCATTTTTTAGGGATAGAGTTTTAGGTAGTGCTACAGAGAGTGGACTATAATTGTTATTTTTAACTGCAATAACTATGAAATTGTAGGGATCACTATAAAATGTACTTTTGTTCTTTGAGCTTTTAGGAAGCACTGAACAATGAATGTCAGAAATCATTAGTGTAGATTTCATATGCATTCAAATATGTACTCTCTAATATACCTTAGTATTTCACATTTACCAGCCTATAATTTTTGACCTAAGTATATATATTTTCAAATTACAGCTTGTAAAATAACCCTTTACTTATTTAAGACAAAATTATGATACTCCAACTAGCTATATCCTAGACCAAATTTTTCTGCCATTTTTTGCCACTTGAAAATAAAGCAGCTACATTTTCTGTACTGAAAGAATATTTTCTTTTAAAGCCATAAAGCTGTATTAATAGAATCCCAAACATTCCATAGTGGTGGCTCAACATACTAAAATGTGAGTTCAGAAAGCTCATTTTGATCTAAACTGTTTACACTGATTTTCAGCAGGGGACACTGAACAAGGGTTCACAGTTCAGTTCTTGAAACTGTGGTCTAGGTAGTGAACCACAGGGAGGTTGACTGGCAACTTTCAGAATGCCAAGGAGACAGGGCAAAGGGTTGTCCCTGACATTTTTCAAATGACTTTCTGAACAGAACTCTTCTATTACAGTTTTTGAAAGGGGGTTTCAGTAGTTATAGAGCAAGATTCAGCGGTGAGGAAGTTGCTATTAACACGATGGAGGACGGCATTTGGTGGGCGGGATCAAGAAGGAGAAGGAGAGAGGGAAAAGGGGGACCAGGAGAAAAGAAAGGCATAGACTAATGGAAAAAAAATGACAAGTGGCATTTTTTATCCAAGTGTCTCATGTGATAGTTTATACAAAAATCCAATAAACACCAGGGTTTCTAAGGTAGAAAAGAAAAATATGTCAGTAACCCAAATATTCACTTTTACCTATGCAACCAGAACAGGGCAGTCATATTTAACAAAAGGGTGCAAGTAAACACTTAGATAGCATGACAACAGTCCCTGGAAAATCTGTTTTATTAGTTATCCCTCAATAATACTTGCTTTTCATAGATTAGCAAATAGTCTTGAGTTGCAAACTTTGTGAGAATTTCATTGTGTTTTCAGAAACACACTTGGATCGAAATGACTTTCTTACAGAAATCAGTGATTCTTTGAAAAACAACAGGCACTCATGCAGAAATAACTTCTGCCTCCCTTGTAGAAATTATTTATCTATTTTACTAGAAGGGAAATTCCTGTAGAGAAGACCCTGTACTTTATCCAGTTTTGATACCTGACATTTCCCACAATATTCAACACATAATAAGCACTCATCAAGCTGGACGAATGGAATGGCAATGTCCATACAGGAGCAGAAACTTCTATTTAACAGCCACCAGTCACAGACATGAGGCTCAAGTCCTTGTCTGGAATGGAGAAGAATTGTAGCTTGTATATATTCTTTTTGGGTGCTTTCTGAACAATGTCTTTCTTCACAGTCATATCACAAACTATGAAGTTCAGCTGGAGAAAAATCACAAATGAAACATTTTCCCTGCTAATTCAACCATGGCAATTCAAACATGCAATTGAATTTTGGAAACCAGAGCTTTTTCATCCACCTGATGGACACAGCATTATCAGTTGACAGACTCATTACCACCTGGTTATCAACTTGCTCAAGCAAATGAAAAGTTTGGGAATACCTAGCAGTCATGGCAAATGTTAACAGAGTTCGGCAGAGAGATTTAAAACATATTATGTACAAGTTTTTCATTTCTTATTACAATCTTTTCACTTTACTGGTATGAACTGCAGGAATTGTCATGGTTTTCTCCCTTTGCTGTTTAGATCAGTATTCACTGCAAAATAGTTCATTGCTTTCAGTCCTTGCCAATTTTGATAAGGTGCAAATATTTATTTGGCCTAAGTGAAGTAGAGCAGAATGATTTTTTTTTATATAATTTCTGTCTAGAAATGGAATTACTAAGCAGGTCAAAAGTGAAATTAGAATAATATCATCAAGGTATTCTATACTGAATTTTTAATAGGCAACCCATATTTTGGGATCCCTACTGTTAGGAAGAAGTGGATATTATTTTTGCCATTTTAAAGCAAACACAAAAGATATATGCTTGAGACAGGTGAGGTGAAAGGGTTGAGGATGGAGCAAAGGAACCAGGGTTTGAATACATTGCAACATTCATGCAATAAATACTACTGAGCCCCCAATGTGAGTCAGGCATAGGAGACATAGCTTTGAATAAAAATTGTCTTCATCACT
The DNA here is from genome assembly GCF_009762305.2 of Zalophus californianus. Classification (NCBI taxonomy): domain Eukaryota; kingdom Metazoa; phylum Chordata; class Mammalia; order Carnivora; family Otariidae; genus Zalophus; species Zalophus californianus. Next base: position 86,978,239 of record NC_045598.1, read on the forward strand.
TACAATTTGCAGTGAATTAAAAAAAACACCGCCTGTCAAATTTCTTACATTCAGATTCTCATATTATCTTTCACAGACCGGTGCAACCAAGATCAAAGAGATAACGTGTTTTCTATGGATACAATATTTCTACAATTGATACCTTTTAGTAACTAGCAATCCTATTTACTAGAAGGGCCTTACAAATTAAAACTAAGGTTGTAATATTAGGTTCTTTATTTTAGGAATAATTCTATAAAAAAGAAAACACTGTCGTTTTACAAAAAAAAAAACAGATTAGGTTAAAATTCTAGAAGTATATTTCCATTCACGGAGTGAAAACCAAATAAAACTAATGAAAATGCATTACTGTTTTTAGAAGAACCAGTAATCAAGTAGTCCTGAATGTAGCTCTAATTGGTATTTATGGCATTTTACATTTTAACCTCTAATTTTACAGCCATTTATTATATAATTAGGTACTACAGTAATGAGCCTTTTTAAAATATTTCCTAAATTAATATTTCCTAAATTTCCTATTTTCTACCACTGTGGCAGACAGGCCAGATGATAAGTATCTCACCTGCCCCCCAACCTTCCTCCTGGTGTTCATACCTTTGTGTGATCCTCTCCCCTTTAGTGTGCACAGGACCTGTGACTGCTTCTAACCAAATGAACCTGAAAAGCTGATGGAAGTTCACACTTGTGATTACCTTACACTATATAAGACTCTCTTGATAGCAGACCCTCTAGAAATTCTCCTTGCTTCCCTGATGAAGTAAGGGACCATGTTGGGAATGCTCCTATGCAAGGAACTTTAGGTGGCCTCTAGGATCTGCAGGAGGCCTCCAGTTGCTGAGGAGGGGTTTCCAGCTGACAATGAGGAAGAAGCCCATCTGGTCCTATGACAACAGAAAGTGAATTACAAGAGCAACATGAATGAGTTTGGAAGCAAATTCTTCCCATAAACTTCAGAATGAAAATCTGGACCATAGTCTTGTGAAATTTGAAGCGGAGGACTGGCGAAGCTGTGACTGGACTATTGACTCATAGAAATTTTGAGATAATAAATGTGGGCTGTTTCAAGCAGCTAAGTGTGTGGCAATTTGATATGCAGCAATGGATAACTAATACATCAACTATTCTTCAACTTTTGAAGTCTAAATAAGTATCGTAATTTATATAGATAAAGCAGTAATTCATGTTTGCATTCAGCTAATATTTTCTAGTGCCAGATACTCTTCTAGTTACTAGGAACATGGTAATAAAAAATGACACAATTCATATGCTCTAATGGAGGATATTTTAATGATATTTAAAAGTTATCATAGAATAGCTACATAATTACACTTGTGTGAAGTGAATAACAAATGATCAAATGTAGTCGTGGGAATTAGGCAAAACTCCCTCAGTGGTATGCTATTAGACATTTAACAATGAGCTCTTACCAGAGGGAAGGGGAGTGAGTCCTGATTTGTAGCATTTGCCTGTGTCTTTGCTACAAATGCCCCCACCATGGTCGATTTTAAGATATCAAAGCAGTATCACTGAACACGGAGTTGAGAAGAAATGAACATAATCAACTTCTACAACCTGGTATAGGCAAGTCCCGCCTCCCCCCCCACACACCACTGGGGTTCCCTAAAAAAGTGACAGTTGAACTGTCTACCAAAGAATGAATCTGACTTAACTAACAATGATGGGAATAAAGAACATTCTAGAAGAGCCGTCTGCTTATCAAAAGTCCTCAACCTGGAAGAGTTTCCTTATTTGAAGACTGAAAGAAGAATGTAGCTAGAGCTTAAATGCTAAGGGGACAGAAATTCAAAAGGAGAGAATGAGGAATCAGAAAGGGCTCAGACTATTCAGACCGCAAACATTATTCTAGGCTCTGGGGATACCAGAGTAAACCAGAGATACAGTCTCTATCTCATGGTGTTCACAGGGCCCTTTATGCAATGTTAAGAATTTAGAGTTTGGCCTAAAGCAAAAGGAAATCACTGAATTATTATTAGGAGGGAAATAACAATTTGTGTTTTTAAAAGATAGCTGTTCTTTGGATAAATTCATTTTAAAAAGCATATGAGCGTGTGGGGAGAAATGAGTTCAGACAATATTACTCACTTGTGAATCAATTCCTTATTCTATAAAATAAAAATAACAGTACCTTCATCACAGTTGTTTGAGATTAATTCAATATATATAAATTCTTTAAAGATAGCAAATAGTAAGCACTCAAAAAATGTCAACTACTTTTTTATACTGCTCTTCTTCTTTTTCTTTTATTTTGTCTTATTGTTATATAAAATACAGGAAGATGTCTGTGATGGAGATGCAGATTTGAAAGCGGTCATCATACGTATGGTGTTTGAAGTCATAGGAGAAGACAATATTGCTAGAGAAACAATGGTGAATGAGAAGAGAAAGAGGGTGGACCCATGTCAAAGCCATGTAGAGCTCCAAAATTTGAAGATTGACTAGAAATGAAGGAACCTTCTTCCTTTGTCAGTAAGCTTATGTCATAAAATATGGAAATGACAGGTTCTGTCTACAGAACTACATTGAGCTCACACCTGGATTATGGATTCATTTCTAAGGTCATCATTATTAGAAGTATGTAGAAAATATGTAGAAAAACTGGATAGAGTTCAGAGAGAAGTAATGAAAATGACTAACGACTTGAGGTTGATGGATTTATGAGGAAATATTAAAAACCAGAATGTGCTTCAACAAAGACTATGGGGAGAATGGGTCTAATTAATTTCCTAGAGTTTTTAAAAAAGAGTAAACATGGAGGAAAAAATAATTATTTTCTTCAGACTGGGAAAAGAAAAAGCAAAAACTATATACATATCAGCCTATTAGCCCAAATTTTAGAAGAAGAAACTCTAACATGGAGAATATTCATTTTGTGGAAAAAGTTTTCAAGGAAACTGGTAAGAAATTAAATTTTGAGACATTAAAAAAAACTTGAAAAAATAAATTTTAAATTGAGTTCTATAGAACATCTCTGTGTGGGTAAAAATAATGCATATATAATCTTGAAAACTCTGTTGTCTTTGCTTACAGATAACAGAATTACCATGGGGACAGAAATTTGGTCTTTGTCATTCATGTATCATCAATTCCTGGAACAGTGCTTGTCAGAACAAATTAGATCACATTTGAAACAATTGTAAATTTTCATCTTAATAGGAATTTACTAATGTTTTTCAATATTAATTTCCTACATACTAATAGAATATTATTGTCAAAATATCTCAGAAATGTAGTCATAGTAGAGAGAAAAATGGAATAAAATATTATAAAGCAATTTCTTATTTTAAAATATTACCTATATAAAGTAGTATGATTTTAGGGTATATTGTAACTCTTTATTATCACCAGATATGATTATAGAACAATTTTGAGAAGATAAAAATGTAAAATAAAATATTTTCTGTTTATTCTGATGGTTCTAAAATGAATAATTGCCAAAATTACTTGCCAAACTTAACCTCGATCTGGGTTCAAATCTCTCATAATTTGATACAACTAATCAGCTTTATGACTCCAATTGAACTGTAATGTGTCAACAATTTTATAATAGGGTTTTTTTATGGTAGAAAAATTAATTAATAAACAAAAAGCAAATCTGACTTTCAGGCTGAATAAATTAGTTATTTTCCAATTACTACCTTAATTTCATTTTTTTAATGTTGGCGTTTCAATAAATAAAATGTAAAATTCACAAAATTTTCAAAGTTATTATATGATCAAAATACGTAAAACCAATTTTAGGGAATGGATTTTATTGCATTGCAGTTCATTTTATAATAATGAAAATAATATAGAAAGTAAAGATCTTATGACTATTTGTAGAAGTGCTTACAACGCTGATTCCGTCTTTGCATCCTCCATCTTGTTCATGCCGTCTCAATGACTTCCGTCGGTGCTATGTGTTCCAGGCTCCTTTGAGGTTAATATATGCTTTGACCAGAATGCAGGAAGGTTTGTCTGATCTTCCCTAAAGTGGTGCACAGAAGGTGCCCTTTAGATAGCTAGTAGAGTTGACTGGTGCACGGGTGGCACCCCTTTAGATAACTACCCTTGACCTCATTACAAAGCCCCTCACTCTATAAAACCTGTGGATTAAGGTCTGGAAGGGGGTGGAAAATAGGTGTGTAGTGTCATGGGTACCCTGTTCATCTGATTTCCTCCTGTCAGTAAGTTACCCTTAATAAAACTGTAAATGGCATAGAGTGGCTTGCTTCTCTTTTCAGTCTGAAAGTACCTTCTCAGTCTGGAGGATAATTTACTGACCCCCTCTACTTTATAAAAATAAACTAGTAATAAAAGCCGTAAGTAAAAGAGTAAAACCATACTCATAGCAATTATATTAGTAAAGATTCTATAGAAAGAGTAGATAGATTAAAAACTCTGCCGAGTTTCCTCCTGATAATGGGAAATACTAAGATAGCATCTTTAGTGAATTCATCATCAAAAATATCTTGCAAGTATGAATCATCTTCTATTTATGCACTAAATTTTGTACTAATCTCAAGGATGCTAAAGCAAAATTAGTAAGGCAATGATAAAATAGAAGGACCATTAACCCTGACTTTAGGAAAACTCTGTCACCAACTACATGTGTCACTTTAGACTAATTTGTAGAACAAAGCATCAGAGAAGAAAGAATTCAGCAGAACAATGACCTCAAAAGTTTACATTGGGATTTACCATGGATGTGTTATCCAAGGCAGAATTGAGAATATGTGCATAGCAGAGATCTGATATGGGGCTAAGAATTAAGTAGTGATACAAAAGATCATGCAGGGCTGAGAAATGTTGAAGATCTTCTCCTGCCAGACTGGAGACGTGTTGCTGAGCACTATGGGCATTCAGTCAAGAGCCTAGAAATACTTTTTGTCATTAGGATTAAAGACACACCCTAGAGTAGGGTTTTCATTCTAAAACTAAAGTTCCAGTAACAGTAACCTAATAAATACTAAACTAAAAATTGATACAACCAGAATAATCTACAGCAATTTAACTGCCAATGGGATAAAAACCAACACTCATTAGAAAAAAAAAGAACACCAAAATCTTCCAATGTATCATCTAAATGTTCAGCTACAATAAAAAAAAATAGTAGATATACAAAGAAACATAAAAATATAAGCCATAATTGAGATATTTAAAAAAGCAAACAACAGAAATAGACTGGATGAGCCATACATTGGAATTAACAGACAGCAAACATATATTCTCTATATAAATATATAGATGAACAAAATGAAAATGATATAAGCGTAAAGTACAGAATCTATTAAAATAAAAATTATTGGAAGAGTTTAAAAATGGATTTAAGAGTATAGAATAAAGGGTTAGTAGTACAGTTGAAAAACAATTATCAAATCTAATTAATATGGAGAACACAAAATACTGATGAAAGAGCCTCAGTGACCTTGGGGACAATAATTGGAGTCTCAGAAGGAATGCTAAGAGAGAATGGGGTAGTTCTTTAATTTCTCTCAGCAATGTTTTATAGTTGTCATTATAGTGTTTGTAAGTTTTTCTTTGATTTTATCCTTAAATATATTCTTATGCTAAGGTAAATGGACTTTTAAAATATATTTCTTCAATTGCTTTCTCTTAATATATAAAAGCAAAATTAATTTTCATATTGTTGCTTTTTTCCATGGCCTTGATGAAATCAACTATTATTTCTAATACATTTGTTCTAGTAGATACCATTTTCTTTCTACATAATTAATCATGTCATCCATAATTAAAGTGAGAAATATCTCTTCCTTTCCAATTTAGTTATGGGTACAAAAACTCTTGACTTTTAAAAGGAAAGAGGTCAATATTTCACAATTAAGTCTGTTGTTTCTGTAGATTTTTCATAGGTGAGCTTCATTAGAATAAATAAATTTTGTCTTGTTTTCTGATATTTTACATTTTAAATCAGTGTTAAATTTTGTTAAATGCATTTACAACAATTATTGAGATACCCATATGATTTTGTTTTCCTTTATGTTGTCACTATGAGAAATTAAGTTTGAAATGTTAAACAAATTTTGCATTTGTAAGATAATGCTCATTTGCTAAAAATGTATTATGATTTTATGTTTTCCTGAATTTAATTTGTCAATAATATGTAGAAGATTTATTATGTTTGTATTCATAAGGGATGTTTATCTTTAATTTTCTTTCATTATTGTATCTTTTTCAGGTTTTGTTACCAGGATTATCCTGCTCTCATTAAATGATTTAGAAAGTGTTCCCACTTCTTTTCCTTTCTGAAAAAGTTTGTATAAAAACGGTATAATTTATTTAAGTAGGTGATATAATTCACCAGAGAAACCATGTGGTCCTAGAATTTTACTTATGGGAACACTTTTGATTACAAATTTAATTTATTAAATATATAGAGTTTTCATATTTTTAACTTCTTCTTGTGTCAGTTCTGTGAGTTGTTTTTCCAGGAAAATATATCCATTTCATCTATTTAAAAATTATTAACAATCTTGCACTCACAATTTTTAATGAATAAATTGAATTTCACTTTTTTCAGATTTTACTTATTTATTTATTTTCCCTCTTTAATACCCATCACTGGGCCAACCCGTCCCCCCACCCCCTCCCCTCTAGAACCCTCAGTTTGTTTCTCAGAGTCCATAGTCTCTCCTGCTTTGTCTCCCCCTCTGACTTCCCCCCCTTCATTTTTCCCTCCTGCTATCTTCTTTTTTTTTTTTTTTAACTTACAATGTATTATTTGTTTCAGAGGTACAGGTCTGTGATTCAACAGTCTTACACAATTCACAGAGCTCTTCATAGCACATACCCTTTTTAAATTTCTGATTTTTTGGTTTTAAATAGCTGGTTATATTAAAAGGGAATCTCCTTTAAATTTTTCAAACACTATTAAGAAAGAAAGGGTTGTCGGGGCATCTGGGTCGGGCTTTGTTGAGTGTCCAACTCTTGGTTTCCACTCAGGTCATGATCTCAGGGTTGTGGGATTGGGCCACTTGCTATACTTTTCGTCTTTGTGACATACTTATTTTATAACAAGAAGTTTGTACCTCTTAATCTCCTTCACTTATATAGTATTTCCTTTATTCAGATCTGCCAAGGGCAAATTCTCTGAGATTTTCTTTACCAGGAAATGACATACCAGTACATACTCACCAGTTGGGTTAAAATTTAATAAAAAAAGCAACAACAACAAAATATTGAGAAGACCAAATGGAGAAAATGTAAGATTTGAAACTCTTACACATTGCTACAGGACTATAAATTTTATACTTTGGAAACTCTTTGATAGTTTCTTATAAACTTAAATATACATACATATTCTAACCTAGCAATTCTAGATTTAGCTATTTACCAAAAAGTAATTGAAATATATATCCACAAAAAGACTTGTACAAGTGTTGTGTAGCAGTGTAATTCATAGTAGTAAAACATCAGAAATAACTTTCATGTTCATCCATAAGAAAATAAACATATTGCTTTATGTTCACACAATGAAATATAACTCAAATAAAATGGAATGACCTAATATAACAGACAGCAAAATGAATGTGCCTTAAAAGCATCATATTGCATGAAAGAGATCAGACAGAAAAGAATATTGACTCTATGATTCCATTTATTTATTTTTTAAAGATTTATTTATTTATTACTTGACAGAGAGCGGAGAGAGTGTGCATGCAGTTTGGGAAGGGGCAGAGGGAGAGGGACAGACAGAATCTTAAGGAGACTCCCCACTAAGTGTGGAGCCCAATGTGGGGCTCCATCCCTTCACCCTGAGATCATGACCCAAGTGGAAACCAAGACTCAGTCCCTTAACCCTCTGAGCCACCCAGGCACCCCAATATCTTATTTTAAAGAACATCAAATTATATTTGTATATGTAATTTCTATATATAGAAATATATAGAGCACACCATTCATGCTTCTTTTCTTTTTATTTTTTTAAGATTTTATTTATTCATTTCAGAGAGACAGAGAGACAGAGAGACAACAAGCAGGGAGAGAGGCAGAGGGAAAGGGAGAAGTAGACTCCCCACGGAGCAGGGAGCCCCACACAGGGCTTGATACCAGGACCTGGAGATCATGACCTGAGCTGAAGGCAGCTGCTTAACCATCTGAGCCACCCAGGCACCCGCATGCTTCTTTATTTTCTGTGAAGTTTGTCGAATTTCAGAGTTATTTTAAATAGAGCAGCCAGAGTGATCATTTACAAGTTAGCTGGATCATATTACTTCTTTATTTTTTTAATTTTATTTTATTATGTTGTTAGTCACAATACATTATATCATTTGTTTTTGATGTAGTGTTCCATGATTCATTGTTTGTGTGTAACACCCAGTGCTCCATTCAATACATGCCCTCCTTAATACCCATCACAGTGCTAACCCATTCCCCCATCCCCCTCCCCTCTAAAACCCTCAGTTTTTTTCTCAGATTACATAGTCTCTCATGGTTCATCTCCCCTCCAACTTCCCCCCTTTCATTTTTCCCTTCCTACTATCTTGTTTCAGAGGTACAGATCTCTGATTCATCAGTCTTACACAATTCACAGCGCTCACCATAGCACATACCCTCACCAATGTCCATCACCCAACCACCCCATCCCTCCCATCCCCCACCAGTCCAGCACCCCTCAGTTTGCTTCCTGAGATTAAGAATTCTCCATCAGTGAGATCATATGATACTTGTCTTTCTCTGATTGACTTATTTCGCTTAGCATCATACCCTCTAGCTCCATCCATGTCCTTGCAAATGGCAAGATTTCAGGTTTTTTAATGGCTGCATAATATTCCATTGTGTGTGTGCGTGTGTGTGTGTGTGTGTGTGTGTGTGTGTGTGTGTGTGTGTGTATCAGTCACATCTTCCTTATCCATTCATCTGTTGATGAACATCTTGGCTCTTTCCACAGTTTGGCTATTGTGGACATTGCTGCTCCTAACTTTGGAGTGCATGTACCCCTTCAGATCACTACATTTGTATCTTTGGGGTAAATACCCAGTAGTGCAATTGCTGGGTCATACGGTAGCTCTATTTTCAACTTTTTGAAGAACCTCCATACTGTTTTCCAGAGTGGCTGCACCAGCTCGCATTCCCACCAACAGTGTAGGAGGGTTCCCCTTTCTCCGCATCCTCACCAACACCTGTCATTTCCTGACTTGTTAATTTTAGCCATTCTGACTGGTGTGAGGTGGTATCTCATTGAGGTTTTGATTCAGATTTCCCTGATGCAGAGTGATGTTGAGCACTTTTTCATGTGTCTGTTGACCATTTGGATGTCTTCTTTGGAAAAATGTCTCTTCATGTCTTCTGCCCATTTCTTGATTGGATTAGTTGTTCTTTGGGTGTTGAGTTTGATAAGTTCTTTATAGATTTTGGCTACTAGCCTTTTATCTGATATATCATTTGGAAATATCTTCTCCCATTCTGTCTGTTGTCTTTTGGTTTTGTTGACTGTTTCCTTTGCTGTGCAAAAGCTTTTTATCTTGATGAAGTCCCAATAGTTCATTTTTGCCCTTGCTTCCCTTGCCTTTGGCAATGTTTCTAGAAAGAAGTTGCTGCGGCTGAGGTCGAAGAGGTTGCTGCCTGTGTTCTCCTTTAGGATATTGATGGATTCCTGTCTCACATTTAGGTCTTTCATCCATTTTGAGTCTATTTTTGTGTGTGGTATAAAGAAATGGTCCAGTTTCATTCTTCTGCATGTGGCTGTCCAATGTTTTTTCCAATACCATTTGTTGAAGAGACTGTCTTTCTTTCCATTGGACATTCTTTCCTGCTTTGTCAAAGATTAGTTGACCATAGAGTTGAGGGTCCATTTCTGGGCTCTCTATTCTGTTCCATTGATCTATGTGTCTGTTTTTGTGCCAGTGCCATACTGTCTTGATGATGACAGCTTTGTAATAGAGCTGGAAGTCCGGAATTCTGATGCCACCAGCTTTGCTTTTCTTTTTCAACATTCGGGGTCTTTTTTGGTTCCATACAAATTTTAGGATTATTTGTTCCATTTCTTCGAATAAAGTGGATGGTATTTTGATATGGATTACATTAAATGTGTAGATTGCTCTAGGTAGCATTGATATCTTCACAATATTTGTTCTTCCAATCCATGAGCATGGAACGTTTTTCCATTTCTTTGTCTTCCTCAATTTCTTTCATGAGTATTTTATAGTTTTCTGAGTACAGATTCTTTGCCTCTTTGGTTAGATTTATTCCTAGGTATCTTATGGTTTTGGGTGCAATTGTAAATGGGCTTATCACTTCTTTAAATCCCCCTATGACCTTACATCTAATTAGCAGTAAAAATCCAAGTCCATATAAGGGCTATATTGCCCTAATTTATCTGGTTCTTGTTGCCTCTCTTACTTCATCTCCTCCATCACCTTGCCTCATTCTGTTCCAGCCACAATGGACCAACACACTGGCCAGTACATTACAAATGACTCCCTGACAGGATTTGTGTTCTTGTTCCCTCTTGTAATAGAGGGAACATCAATGATCTATTCAGGTCCCAGATAAAATGTCTGTAAGTCGTGTCAGATGGAGGAATATGAAATATTAAAGAAAAAGTAAAATGTTTTATTCTCTTGCTAATAAACTCTGTAAGTGAGACTGCAAATTTTCACATAAAACAGGCAAGAAAACTTCAAGAATCAAATTATTGATTGATACAGTCTAAAGACAGATCTGCTCCACTTTTATTTATTTGTTTGTATAAGTGTAGTCACAAACTGTTAATGGAAGAATTTGATTACTGTGAGAATGAAGTCAGAAATTCCTTCAAATTTGATTTTGGATTTGGACTCTGATTTATTATTAATAAGTTATTTATTGTTAATAAAGCTTGCATAGCCACTGAGTGCCATTTATGATGTTGAGGCACGCCTAGCAGTTGAAAGCTGTATGTTGTTTTAAAAATTTTCTTAATAAATTGAGAGGTAATTCTCATGTTGGACAATCCCTAAAGTTTAAGTTGCAAATTCACTCTTGTTCATTTATTCATTTATAGATTCAACAAATTGTTTTACTTCTCACTAGACCATTACAGTTAAAACATTTCTTATACGTTGTATGTCTTTCTATAAAATGCTTTAAACATCGTGGAACACACTGAGTATGAAAAAATCAACATTCATTTAATAAATCTTGTTTAGCACTTGCTCAGTGCAAGACACGAGGCTGGTTTTAGAAATTTCAACAAAAATCATAAAATAAATTAATAGATAATTATTTTATAAAGCAACCTAGAATTCTAAGCCATCAGATAATTATGAAATTGATACCATACATTATCATCTTTTTAACATTAATTAAATTACTCTGAGTGGCATTGCTTTAATTCATATCTCAGTAATTTATATAAGGTGTATGAGGCAACTTACAATCAAGATATTCATTTTAATAACATTAAAAGGTCATTTTTTAAAAGAACATTAAGAAAGACCAAAATCTACAGTTACATAGTCACTATAGCTGAGCATGATATCTGGGTTTCATCTTTTACCATTTATGCGAAAAATGTAAAAAACAAACATGTGAGGGGCGCCTGGGTGGCTCAGTCATTAAGCGTCTGCCTTTGGCTCTGGTCATGGTCCCAGGTCCTGGGGTGGAGCCCCGCATGAGGCTCCTGCTGAGCGGGGAGCCTGCTTCTCCCTCTGCCCCTGCCACTCCCCTGCTTGTGCTCGCTCTCTCTCTCTGTCAAATAAACAAATAAAAACTTCAAAAAATAAAAAGATAAATATGTGGATTGCCAAAGAGGAAATGAGTCTGGATGATTTGAGGAAGGGAAGGGATCAAAGGATAATGATAAATTTATATTTAGATAGAATTTAAATGATTATTTTGACCCACATTATCCCATTTATTATTCATACCAAGTTACATAGTATTGTTCCCATCTTATATGAGGACACGGAGGCTCAGAGAAGTTAAGTGAGCACATCACTCAATTGTAAGTAGCATGATTGATACTAAAAAACAAAATTATTCTTAAACTTCAAGCCCAGTTCTCTTTCTCTACTCTACCAGGTAGAATCTGCGATCATTGTTTCAAACAATTATTTAAAACAGACAAAACTTAGTTATCGTCTTTTGTAAGGCTTTCTTATTTCCACGGCCATCTTACCTAGGCTTAGAACAGACACAGCAAAGGAGAAACCAAAAAAATGATTCTCTTGTCCTAGAACTATTGGATTTGGACTCAAGCAAGGACCACTTAAAGGCACCGAGGCACTAGTCAGCTGGTAAACTCTCCCTGGTCCCTCCCTACAGATTTACCAGAATAGACAACCACAATTTCTCCCCAACCTTGAAACACTTCGGTGTCTGGCAAGACTGAATTGCTGTGGAAAGAGGCTCTCATGCCTGGGATTTTGTGTCTGAGATGGTCACTTGTATTGCCCATTACTTACTCCAAAAAAAAAAAAAGCTTTTGCACTAGTTTCATAGAAAAGGAGAACAGAACAGCCTAAGAACTGTTAGATAGTACTTTTTACTAAGGAGTTTCGACTGGTGTCCCTTAAAGATTATCTTGTTGGCTTAGGAACTATGTAAGTGATTTGCTATATGTGTAGGTGAGTGAGGAAAAGTAGAAAATATGCTTCCCCTTCTTAAAAAATAATGTATACATTTTATATAATATATAGTACATATTAATAAATTATGTATCTTAATGTATATTGTAAATTATATTTGTAACATAAATATATATTTAGTAAGTATAATATATCTATTTTTAGAAAGGGGGAGCATATGATTTTTAGAAAGAGGGAAGCATAGATTTAGTTTCAAGAGATCTGTGCATATACACACACAAACACATACAGCACACACACACACACACACATACATATTAGACATTTTTGAATTTTCCTGCCTTTAGCTCTGCAGCACTGAAGTGCCCTTCTTATCAATGCTTTCACTGTGCTCTAAAGGAGAACTGGACCACAGATGTCTCAAAGGCATAGAACTTATGTTAGTGGACACTAAAGCTTCATCACAACTGGGTTGCAAGGGAAATTATTTAAAAATAATTCCAAGTAAGCAAAACCTGCTTCCATTACAAACAGCAAGATTTAGAGTAGACCTGACTCCTATTATTAACTAGGAGGAGTAGGCCCAGCTGGGGAGCTGGTGGACTGCAAATCCGAGAGCCAGAGCCCCACAGCCGGTTTAGGTTGACCACACAGTTGAGCTGAAACACATTTTTGCTTACCTTGGCTGAACGCAAGGTAAGTACTGTATGAAAACCCAAAAGAAAGCTTTCTGCTCTGACGAGACTTTTTCTGTGCCCATACCATGGGAGTTGGCAGGGTACTACTGGAACCACAAAAGTTAGCTGTTAGGCTTTAGAAAAAGCGAAAAAGCCCACGTGTAAAAACTAAAGCGAAGTCACACCACTTAATACCGTTCTTTAGGTTGTTATTAATAGAACCTTTATATTGAACTTAAAATGTCCGCTTTAACTTCCTACCCATTAAAACTAATGGGTATCATACTGAATTTTGTAGTTATTTAAATAAATAATGAAATAATAAACAACAAAAACTTTAAAGGCTCCTCTCTAAATTGAGTGCCCCTTTAATTTTCAATAGCTGATCAATTTGTTTATCTATTTATTTGTGATTACTGAGCATCAGGCTTATGTTTCTGTTTCCTTAGACACTTTGGCTGTTTTTGGAAACAAAAATTATGGTTTTCCAAGACCATTGTAGAAATCAACAGAATGTTATGGGGCACCGGGGTGGCTCAGTTGTTAAGCATCTGCCTTCCGCTCAGGTCATGATCTCAGGGTCCTGGGATCGAGACCCACATCAGGCCCCTGCTCAGTGGGAAGCCTGCTTCTCCCTCTCCAACTCCCCCTGCTTGTTTTCCCTCTCTTGCTGTCTCTTTCTGTCAAATAAATAAATAAAACCTTTAAAAAAGAGAAATCAACATAATTTTATAAGATGGTTTTATTCTCGTACTACAAATAAAGTGAGATAATGGCAGAGATATTCACAACAGTGTAAACTTTCTCTAAAGTTAATATAATTATAGTATAATAAAAAGTTATCTTTTATATATTTACTACATAAAATGTTAATTTAAAAATCAAAACACTTTATTTAAATGTTTCTGTACAGACTATAATATTTTGACTTTATCATGATGTTTTTGAGATTTTAATTAGCCCATTTTCATGGGATACCTGGGTGGCTCAGTCGTTAAGCGTATGCCTTCAGCTCAGGTCATGATCCCAGGGTCCTGGGATCGACTCCCACTTCGGGCTCCTTGCTCATCAGGGAGCTTGCTTTTTCCTCTGCCTGCCACTCCCCCTGCTTGTGCTCTCTCTCTCTCACTCTCTCTGTCAAATAAATAAATAAAATCTTTTTTAAAAAAATTAGCCCATTTTTAATGGCGGTTTTTAATGGCAATTATCAGTCAATTGGCTAAATAGAAATAATTTCTAAAACTATTTTTAAAGGCTAATTAGAGGGGTGAGGGTCAGAGGGAGAAGCAGACTACCTGCTAAGCAGGGAGCCCGATGCGGGACTCGATCCCAGGACTCCAGGATCATGACGTGACCCAAAGGCAGTCGCTTAACCAACTGAGCCACCCAGGCGCCCCTCACCCCTCTCATTCTCTCTCTCTGTCATTTTCTCTCTCTCTAAAAAATAAATAAAGTTTAAAAAAATATATTTAAAAAAAAAAGCTGATTAGAGAGGCCCCTGGGTGGCTCACTTGGTTAAGCGTCTGCCTTTTGCTCAGGTCATGATCCCGAGATTCCAGGATCGATCCCCAGGTAGGGCTCTCTGCTCAGCAGGAGCCTACTTCTCCCCCTTCCTGCTACTCCCCATGCTTGTGCTCTCCCTCTCTCTGTCAGATAAATAAAATCTTAAAACAAAAACAAAAACAAAAAAACATTTAAAAGCTAATTAAATCATAGATAGTGATACTTAATTTAAATAATATTGGATGACTTAGCAAATCTAGTTTGTAAAAACTATGAGTTATTTTCCCCCAAAATTGAAATAAACATGTTAGCTATTATTTTATTTTATTAAAAATCGGAAAGGAAAATTAAAGTTTCACTTTGTCATACATTTTTCTCCGATTAATCTTTCACATACTATAAAATTTCCCAATTTAGAGTATACAATTCAGTGGTTGTAGTATATTCATAAGATTGTGCAACCAGTTCCACTAATTAATTCCAGAATATTTCATCCCTCCAAAAAGAAACCTTATACACATTAGCAGTCAATCACCATCACCCATCCTCAACCTCCGGCAACCACTAATCTTTCTATCTCTATGGTTTTACCTATTCTGGACATTTCATGTAAATAGAATCACAAAACATCTGGACTTTGTGTCTGGATTTTTTTACTTAGTATATTTCATTCGTTTGTATAGCTCACTGTATGGACACACAACATTTTGTTTATCTGTTCATCAACTGACAGATATTTGGGTTGTTTCTACTTTTAGCTATTACAAATAATGCTCTTATGAATATCCATGTAAAAGTTTTTGTTTGGACATATGTTTCAGTTCTCTTGGGAATATAATTAGGAGTAGAAGTCCTGGGTCATATGGAAATTCTGCTTTTAATTTTTCAGGATATTGTCAATCTTTTTTCTAAAGGGGCTCCACCATGTTATATTCTGAACAACAGTGCATGAAGGCTCCATTTCTCCATATCCTTGCCAACACTTTTTGTTTTTAATTGTTAGATTATAGCTATCTGATTAATTTTTGACTTTCATGACTTCCAGAGAAGAATTTATAAAATTTGCATTTGGGAGGATGGAAGAAGTCAAGGATGACTGTAAAGTTGTAAGTGACTGGAAGATCAGGCTGGATACACGGTGTTGAGCTGAAGCACATTTTGCTTACATTGGCTAAGTGAATGAATGAATGGTGGTGTCATTATTGGAAGCAGAGTGGCAAGGAGAGATGATTTCAGGAAGAGACCTACCTGAGACTGAAGGCATGTCATCATTTACAATAGTAGGATGAGAGCTCAAAAATATAACAGAGTTTATAATGAAAAGTTTTCAAACTTGGTAGAATTAAACATAGACTTGGAGCAACATGGTCTGGGTTTATAACTTTTACTACCTATGTGCCTTCCATCACTGACTAAACTTCTTTGTTCTTTACCTTCTCCATTCATAAAAAAGTACTATAATAATTGTATGTATCTCAAAAAGTTGTTGTGAGAATTAAATAAGTTAATACATTATATGTAAAGTATTTAAGATGTTTCTTTCATATAATAAATGTTAGCTATTAATGAGGTGACCACATATTTTATTGTCTAAAGCAGAACACTTTCAATCTCAAGTGCCCTGGTTTGAACAATTAATGGTCACACTGAGACTACAGGCACAAATGGTCAGAATGGGACCATGGTCTTCCTATCTATTATTACTATGAAACTTTGAGGTTTCCACTGAGTCTGAAACACTTGGCACAATGCCAAGAAAGGGTGAATGGGAGAATACTGGATGCTTCTTTTGCTTCAGTCAAAACTTTGGAACAACTAAATAAAATTAAGACTGGAATGGGAACATAATATAATATAAAATACAGATAATACTACCTACCCAAGAGTTGTTGCAAGTTTTAGGTGAACTAATATGTATAGAGTACCTTACGTTCCTGAAATACACTAAGTGCTCAAAATATGCTAGCTATTAATTTATTAACATCAGCTATTTTTGATGTCTGAAGCATAACCACTCTAAATTATCACTAACAATCAAAATGTCTATTGATAACATCCACAATGATCCATAATGATAAAAAAAAAAAACAGATAGAGAACAAAATTCAGATTGAGAAGCTAAAAGAAGTATATCAAGATCCAGGTTAGAAAGTGAAATCTACATTGATTTTAATCAATCTTCTTGTCATATATATATATATATATATATATATATAAACAAAACTGTGGGAATCAGCAGTTACTTTAGAAAGACTGGGCCTAGATAAATCACAAAGGGATGGGTGGTTTTGAAAATCAAGAGGCCACCTAGAGACTGTCCTCTGTGAATGGATTTACAAGGAGGGTTGAGCGCAGATTGGTGCTGTGAGCAGTACTTGAGGAGGAAGAAAGTGAAAAGTACTAGAAAAAACTTCACATTGCCATTTTGCCCAGAAAGCTGGTTGAAGACCTAGAAATGATCTTGCTAGACAATTAGGGTTCTGAAACTACCATCAGTATGGACAAAGTCTTCATATAACACCTCAAATATTACACTGTCAGAGAAGCCTGTAGTTTTGGCACAAATTCACTGTGGTAATTGCAGTGAAGGCCATGAGTCAAGATGATGATGACAGAGTTGAGCTTATTTTATTTCAGATTCTTTTGAAAGGGAAATGGTAAATATAGAAAGTAAAAAATGGGTGATTTGTAGCCACGAATTTTCTTTTTGGAAGTATTATAGTAAAAATTTCTTTTTGTGTTATTGTTATATTAGTTACAATAACTAGAGATGAGTTCTACAATATTTTTAAAGTTTCTAAATCTCTGGCATACAGTAGTTTTTCAGCTAATAATTGACATATGTTCTTAAAATACTTGCCCCAAAGATGAGCTGTAGACTAAACATAATCAGATTGGAATCACTGGTTTTGCTTAGCAGAATTGAATATTCAGATTTTTTGAAAATTATTCACAAGAATAACAAGTTGCTATCATATCTATTGTCACATACTTGGCGTTCTTAACTATAGTTTAAGTTGGGGATAACATCATATTGGCAGTTCAGAACTTTTTGGAAACAGAATTTTCATCACTAGGAAGTATATAGCAAGGGCTATTGTTCCTTCACTGAAGGATTAGCTCATGAAGGTTCTTTAGGTCTGGATCCAAACAAAATAGTGAATTGAAAGTTTTTCTTTCATGATCTCAATCTTTCCTTTTTGCTTCCTCTCCATGAGTTCTTTCCTGCCTATATCCTCTAGGTCAAAGAGAAATTGCATCTAATCAGAAACTGGCTATATTTGTCTTACCATGTCTCCTTTTCCTGTTAGAGGTTATATTTTTGTATGTTTTTACAAAAGGACCCATAAAAAATAAAGGCAATCATCCCTAACTAGTTGTACCAGCATGATGTTTGCTGTTCTGGGAGTTCTGAATAAGTATTATTAAAATATTAATTTTTAAAACTTATTATCTTATTTCATTATACATACAATTAATAATTGACTCTTCTCAAATACAACACTTATTAAGTTCAATAACCAAACTCTTGAGAAATTAATGTGTTGTTTATCAATATTAAATATGAATTTTATTGAAGCAGATTTTGCCTAAGTCTGTACCTGTAACAGATACAAAGCAAGCAAAATTATATTAGCAATACTAAGCTTTGTGTCAAACACAAAACTGGTGACATGTTAACATTTCTCATGGTCAAAATTCTAAGAATTTTTTCATATAAATTTTTAACAGAGTTATGAAGTGGATTTTAACATCAATGAAACAGATTAATGTATAGTCAGAAATTCATACAAATCTTATAAATAATATTTGTAAATAAACTTATTATCTGTCAGTATTAGTATTTGGCCTTCATGTGCATACTGGCTGTTGACACAGTTTATTGACTATAGTGATCACTTAAAAAACATTTTCAGTCAGCTAACCTTTGGAGAAAAGCACATTTCATAGGGAGAAAACATGGAAGACAGTACTCCAGGGTGCCTAAGAAATGATAACACCCTTTCTTTCCATCACCTTTATCAGGAAAGAGTATTGACAGGGGTCTCCTGAGGTAGAGGCTATGAGAAGGAGGAGGTGATGTGCCTGATATGCTCTGTGTCTCTATTAAGTATACCTAGAATGACCAGGATTTTAGTTTGTCTTTTACTTCATAGGCTCAAGGGAAGTCCTGCTCCTTGTTAATATCTATATATCATAGAAAATTCTGTATTGCTTGTACAATAGCTGTCTCGACTGAAAAATTGAGAATTATTTAAATTAATACATCATGCTGAATATAAACAGTAATCAGTGCGATTCTGAAGACTGTTTTAAGAGACCAATCTGTTGGCACAATACGATGATGGAAAAAACTAAAATAAAACAAATAGCAAAAACACCAAAAACTATGACACATACTAGAACGTGTACAGTGAAATCTCTGTCAGTTGGTCCATACTAAATGTTTCACCAGATTCTTAATAAAGTGTCTTTTAGGGTGTGAACTTGCTGAGCATTTTTCTCTGATATTTCGTCTCAATTACACGCCACCTGCAAAGCAGTCCTATCATTTTGCCCTACCCCCATTACCCTCAATAATTCATTCCTTCTCAAAGATTTTAATCTGAGCCTACATTCCTTCTTTAATCTAGCATCTATTAGTTGACTTTGAAGTTGAGCTTCTCTCCTTCAAGCTTTGGCACTTTAAAGAAATATTTGGCCACATCAAACTATTCCTTTCTTTTCAATATAGTAATGCTTTATTAAGTTATAATAAAATAATTTTAGAAGTCTTTAAAATTAAATACAATCATCTGTCACAGGGAGTGGAGATATCAAGAAATATTATATTTTGGTAGCATTATTCCCACCCAAATTTGGACGACGAGTGTCAGCAGAAATTAGCATTAATTACATGGTGGAATATATTCCCTAACACATCTGTAAATGTGTAAAACATACCCAAACTGGAATAAACCTCAATAAGCAGCATTCGGTATTGTTTATCTCTTCTACACATACTGAATACCAGAACTTTAAGTGGTTTCTAACACTCCCATCTATAGCAGTATCTATCTAAAAAATTCTTCATTTTAGATTTCTTTTAAAAAATGATTAAGGGGCATCTGGGTGGCTCAGTCAGTTAAGCATCTGACTCTTGGTTTCAGCTCAGGTCATGATCTCAGGGTCGTGAGATGGAGCCCTGTGTCAGCTCCATGTTGGAGCTCCTTTTCGTCCTGCTCCTCGCAAGCACTCTCTCTCTCTAAAATGAACAAATAAATAAAACATATTTAAAAAGATTAAAAATGCATTATGAAATAAACCATACAAATTGTTGAACAGTTAAATATAATTTCAGTTTCCTTGACTGCAACTGAATAGTATTTAAACAACAGTCTTTTCAGATTTATTTATATATTCTATGATCTGTGAGCCTGTAACTCCTATAGAGATGTAGAAAATATAAAAACCAAAAGAGATTCTCTTTCTTCTCATCTGTAAAATGCTGACATTGTCATTCACTGATCTTCCTGAACATACCTCGCTTTTACGTGTACCCAGCATTTGTCTTGCTTTCTTGTTCTCTCTCTCCTTTTGGAGAGTTAAGAAGGAATTTAATATTCTTGATCTTTTAGAAGGAAAACAACGAGTACCAGATTAACACACATTCAAGAAACTCCCTGTTGGTGTGAAATCATTAATCAGTTTGTATGTGAGTGTGTGTGTGTGTGTGTGTGTTTTATAACTGTTAAGCATTCTGGATGATGGTAAAAACCTGTAATTTCTCTTTTTTCTTCTTTAACAGGGTTATTCCTTAGGGAGGTTACTTTGAAGCTTTTTTTTTTTTCTGCTATGGAATCATAAGTACATTAACTTTACTATGTAACTATTTCAACTGAGAAACTATTTTTGCCTCTCAACTTTTCCTCAGGCATTTCTCACTAACTTCATTTACTGAGTGTGAGAATTCAAAATGTAAGATGCCCAATGGCCCCTGACAGATTCTAACCTTTGCTCCAGAAGCTTAATGTTCCTTGTGTCACCCACTATGTGTGGAGAGACAGAACCAAATAAGGCGTGATATAGTCTTGGAGAGTTTTCTATATGGTTGGGGTATGTGGAGAGAGCAAGAGAAGAGACTTAATGACATTTGAGACGGATTTCAAAAATTTCTGGATTTCCACAAGAAGGGATCATGGAAAGACAATTTTAAATAACAGCTATAACATGATTATTTGTAATTGCACTAACCAGAAACAATCCAAATAAAAAAAAAAGAGTAGCAGCTATACAAATTATAGCATATTGTATTGCAATTTAATATTAAGTTAATGACCCAAGAAATCACTCAAAGATATGTTTACTAAAAATTGTAGGTGATTATGTATATTTATAGCATATATAATATATATGTAACACATATTAATTTCTTTTAAAATACTTGATTAAAATACCTCTAAAGGTAGGGTCGTATAGATATTTGTTTTCCTTTTGATACTTGAATGTATTTTTTAAGTTGTACTTTATAGTTAAAAATATATTTATGTCTATAAAGAGATGTGCAAACAGCCTTTATTTCTATGACATTCTACTTAGAGTTCTGGAGGTGGGAACAAGAATTAAGAGAGGGATATGAGGAAGTCTTAATCTCAGGAAACAAACTGAGTGTCGCTGGAGTGGTGGGGGGTGGGAGGGATGGGGTGGCTGGGTGATGGACATTGGGGAGGGTATGTGCTATGGTGAGTGCTGTGAATTGTGCAAGACTGTTGAATCACAGATCTGTACCTCTGAAACAAATAATGCAATATGTGTTAAGAAAAAAAAAAGAAGAAGATAGCAGGAGGGGAAGAATGAAGGGGGGAGACTGGAGGGGGAGACGAACCATGAGAGATATGGACTCTGAAAAACAAACTGAGGGTTCTAGAGGGGAGGGGGTGGGAGGCTGGGTTAGCCTGGTGATGGGTATTAAAGAGGACACACTCTGCGTGGAGCACTGGGTGTTATACGCAAACAATGAATCATGGAACACTACATCAAAAACTAATGATGTAATGTATGGTGATTAACATAACAATAAAAAATTTAAAAAAAAAGAATTAAGAGAGGGAAATAGAAAGCAAGGACAGACTACTGCATTTGTCCAAGTGTGACAAAAATGAAGGCAGTAATATCTAGAATGAAAAAAAGACAAATACATGAATTATCAGCAAGACAATGGAAAAAACAACAAAAATATTGGAACTAAAAATGAACAGTAAAGAATCAAGAGTGTTCACCAAGTTTTTAGTCTAAACAACAGAAAATATAGAAATGCTAGTCATAGACAGGTGGGCACTAGGAAGAGAAGAATATTAGTGAGGGTAGATGAGGGATCCTCTCATTTGAGATTGAGATGTTTGTAGTCAGGCAAAGTCTACAGAATGTTGAAAATACGATTCTGGGTTTGGGAAAGGATAGAATTCTAGATAAGTTCCAAGTGTTATCACTAAAAATCCAATCTGACTGGGTAGAAAGAACAGAGAAGATGTAAGTGTAGAGAAGACTGAAGCAGTTTTCCAAGTTATGTTGTGCCATGGAACACTTTGGTATTTTAGTGAAGCCTATGGACCCCTTCTCAGAATAATGATTTTACATACATAAAATAAAATACATAAATTAAAATAGAGACCAATTAGTTTGAAATAGAGCTATCAAAATAATTTAAAATGTGATATATTAATAAAAGTGCTTGCCTTTTAATAATTAGATAAGATCCAGTGGTGGGTCTAATAACTGTCATAATTTCAATATGATGACTCTAAGCAATATTTAATGTGACATAAACTGTCTATGTTTTCCAGCCGAGCCAAATTAATGGTATTGTTAATACCACTATGCTTTGTAGCCTATATGAATATTTTAAGGAAATATTAAATTTCCTTTAGAAGTTACTTAGATGTCCTTTCTTATCTAAATTAATGGACTCCCTGAACTGTACCCGGTGACTTTTTGGTGGACATGATTAAGAGCTCCTTTACAGTAGGTCCACATTATAGGGTATGTGGAGAGACACAGATGCCTAGGACTGGTTTGGGACATGGTAGAAGACATTTGGGTAGCGAGACTTCCCAGCAAAGGCAAGTTTGTGTTAATGTGCAGCAATGCCAGAGGCAGCATAATTTCTAAGGTCGTAACCTCCAGGCCAGAATGCCAGTCAAAACACTATCTATACAACCTTGAACAAGTCGCTTAAACTCTTTGTGCCTCAGTCTCTCTGTTTTTTAATCTTCATAGGGTTATTGTGAGAATTCAAAGTGTTAGTGTTTGGAGTATGCTCCAGTGCATGTTAAGCACTATATAAAAAGTATTTACCAAATACATAAATATGGTCAGGGAAACACCCTGCAGACTGAGCAATGCAATTAGGTTCCAGCTTGCCTTTGTCTCAAAGGTCTTCTGAGTCAGTGAAAGAGGCAAATATTGAGTAGACAGAGATAAGAAAAGAAAAGAGAAAAGAAAAGAAAAGAAAGCCTAGGAGAGTGCAAGTCATGATGAAATGAATTTCAAGGGGAGATAGTTCAGAGGAACAGATACTACTTGGAGGCTAAAGACTGAGACTGAGAACATTTCTTCTCTACTGGTACAGACAGCGATTGGTAAACAGTAAGTAGATCATCAGTGGCCTCCAAGAAAGGTTCTAATAGATGGACAGAAGCAGATGGCAGACACTGAGCCATTTACTGAATAGGTTGATAGTGAACAAACAAAGGCAGCGAATTGGATTACTTTCCTCAAAAGTCAGTCCAAGAAACAAAGGAGGTTAAAAGCTTATCAGATTTAACAGAAATAGCCTGAGCACAGTGGATGGTACAGGGAAAGTAGTCAACAGAGAAAGATTATAAGTGTAAGGTGTAAGAGAAAGAGTAAGTAATTGAAAGAACCATGTCCTGATTAATGTAGGTAAGAATAAGTCTAAAAGCTTATCAGATTTAACAGAAATAGCCTGAGCACAGTGGATGGTACAGGGAAATTAGTCAACAGAGAAAGATTATAAGTGTAAGGTGTAAGAGAAAGAGTAAGTAATTGAAAGAACCATGTCCTGATTAATGTAGGTAAGAATAAGTCTTATGTGGAAAGATTTACCTTGGACTAAAAAAGAAGAGGTCAAATCCTTTTGAAGCTGGGGTCTCTACGGAGAAACAGATGAAAATAGTAAATGTTGTGATCAAATTAAAAACAAGAATTAAAAGGTCTATGCTGGAAGATCTCCTTCACCCAGAACTATGGTGGGAGAGATCTGCACAAGAGTAGGGGGTGAGGATAAAGATGGAAACCTCAGGGTGAGCCAGAAGCATTTTTTATTAATTGCTATAGAAAATGCAACAAGCGTCTCATTAGAGATGACTAGAAACATTAGCAAGTAGCTATGGGGGGGGTCTAGCTGAAATTGGGCTAAAAAGGATAGTTAGATTTCATCTTAAATGTCAGTATGCTAGGTAAATCCTTATTGATCAAGCTCCAAGAATATGTTGAATTGTCCCTGCTGTGTATTCTCATCATGCCCTGAATTTATATAATTATTTTTGTTGTATGTGTGACTTCCTTGTTGGAGTGTAAACTTTGTAAGGACATATTTTTGTTCATTTGCTTATACAGATTCAAATTCTGGCACATAAAGGATATTGAACACTTTTTTTGTTTTGTTTTTAATAAATGCCTTTTATTTTCTGGAAGTACTATGTATTTGAGAAGACTCTACCTTAAACTTCAGGCCTTAATTCAAGTTGAAGCATCAATTCCAACTCTAGCAAAGCCAATTTTGTTATTAACAAATTAATGGACCCTCTTTCCTCACAGTTCTTCATATGTCCTTCCATGATTTATCCTGCTCATTTGTTTCTTGTTTATGGCCTACATTTATCTCTCCAACTTGACCAGTATAACATTTCTTCTCTACTGGTATTTTGCAATTATCCTTGAGTGCAATTCTGTTCTTGATGGGCATCCCTTCCACTTCCTTTCCTGTTCCCTGTGATTCTAAGTGTTCTCAGGAGCCCAGCCCAGGGTAAAGCAACCTACTTAGTTAGCTCTTCTAATGGATGTAAACTGAACCTGGCAATAAAGGTAAACAATGAGCAGGGAAGAAATAATAATTCATAGGGCTGATTAAGGGTCAGGAATTGCTTTGGTGCAGGAGAAAGTCTAGAAGATGAAGAAGTCAAGAGTATATAAAGTTAGATAGGAAATTGAGCTCAAAAGATAAGTGATTCTCTGTAAGAATATGTATAGGTGGGGGACTTAATTGTTACTTCCTTTGAACATTTATTGAATAACCACTATAATCCATGGCTTCCATGAGGAGAAAAAAGGAATAGGTTGAATAAGGAAATAAAATTTCAAATCAATGCAGAAGTTTCAGGTCTAGATTTTAATGTTTTAAAACTAATTTTACAAAATTAGTTCAATTCAACATAAATTCATTAAACGTAAAATTTTGATTTTGTAATACAAAACCTACTCTGTGTCAACTACTGTTTCAGTCTTTCATTTATGATTCTTGATTATGTGCACAAGAACATATGCAAGCTATTTCTTCAGTGATCACTGAGATCAGTCAGTGATCTACTTTATTTAATAAGCTCTTGTCTAATGCTTGCTATGTGTCAGGCATACTTAAGTGCTTTACCAACATTAGCTTATTAAATCTTATGATTTGGCATTTAAATTTATTTTCCCTAGTAATTTATGTGAGGATCCTAAACAGTGACTCTCCTGGAACATTCCCATCGATAATTTCATTTAAACCAAACATATGAAAACAAATACATTGAGGTAGTAATTAAATGCTACCACGGTGGACATTTTATCCATTTTAACAGTGTCTTTGAATCTCCCTTAGTATAAAAGAACACACATAAATAGATTCATCTATTCATTTATTTATTCAGGAAAGCATACTTTTGTTTATTCAATAAACTTTTATTGAGTAGTTGCTATGTAAAAGCGACATGCTCAGTGTTTTTTAAAAAGGACGTACAAATAGAATAACTTCAAATTCAAGAAGTTTATAAAGTGAGGAGGTATTCTGGGACAAAGAATTCAGATAAGATAAGAAAGCAAATAATGCCACATGATACATGGAAGCTCGAGGAAAACAACATTAATAATAAACATAAAAACAATACCAAGGTGGATTGTGTAAAATTAAAAAGAAAGGGGCATTTAAGCTAAATATGTGCCATTTTGGTGATGGAAGTCCTTACTATTACCCAAGCCAACAGGGTGTAGAAATATGGATGGACTTCAGCTGGATCAAGATTTTCCTGGGCTAATGTGATGTGTTAACAATTGTTAGGGGAAAATCGTTTGCTAAACTATCGAGAAAATGTAGCCTCTCCAGTAAAAGGAAACTTTGTCTAGTTTCCAGCAGCAAAATAGTCTACCAGTTGTACATTTTTTGTTTGTTTTACTGTTTCTGAACTTTGATTGCTGTAAGAACTAGAAATATCTTTCATCTCCAGCTGGCAATAAAGTTCTACTCCATTTTCCAAGTTGGATTGCTATAATCTTCCTTAATGAGTCTACCATAGCTCACTCTCCAGAGCCTCCAACTGGATCAGAAAATAATCCTTAGCCAAAGGAGCAGCAGAACACCATGGTTTCTCTATCTTGAAGTAATGCTTTTCTCAATAGTTATTACTTAATTTCTGTTCCAAGGAAGAGGTGTTTTGAAAGATTAAATAAACAATGAGCCTTGAAAACCCATGAGCCTTGTTTTCTTCTCTCTACTTTGTCATAATAAAAACACTAATTCTGTTCCCAGAAGGGGGAAGACAGAGTGGAAGTTCCCACAGTTTAGCCTGGTACAATCAGAAAACAGCAATTATATTTTTACAGATGACATCATATGATATCTTCTCAGACTACAGCAATATTTGCTGGTCTAAAATATTAAAACTACTAATAAATAAATTTTTGGATGAGGAAGTTGTAAATGATTAGCTGGGTTGCAAGTTCTGAAATTTTGTAACATCTGCTTCTCTTATAACAATAACATATGAATGAAAAGTTTCTTCTATGCTTTCAGGAATGTTGTTAATCTTGCATTCCATATAAGCAGGTCTGGTATTAATAACATTCCAAAATAGACTAAAAATGTCATCTGAATAAATGTCTCATGAAAAGCCAGTTAAAATAGATAACTATAACCTCATTTTAAGAAAAACGTAAGACCGTGTTTGGATTTGCTTGTATTTACCATAGTTGAGTATTTTCCATGTAGTTAGAAGTGAATTCACACATTCATTATGTATCATTGTACTTTTTC
Source organism: Zalophus californianus (assembly GCF_009762305.2). Classification (NCBI taxonomy): domain Eukaryota; kingdom Metazoa; phylum Chordata; class Mammalia; order Carnivora; family Otariidae; genus Zalophus; species Zalophus californianus. The sequence continues at coordinate 87,005,235 of NC_045598.1, forward strand.
CCCACCTTATTTGGGCACTCATTGTAAAAGGCTGCTGTCAAATTCTGCTATTTGTAGCACCTACGATGGCTAAATGGGTACAGATAGAGGAGGTCAGATACTAGATAAAAGCTGTCCATTAATATGGACATGGAATCTCGTCTTGGAGGACTACAACGTGTGGCTTCTGATATTTTTAGGACTCTTTAGGCATTTTCTTCTATATGAAGACTGATATTATGTAGAAGCTATGAATGTGGGGCACCTGGGTGGCTCAGCTGGTTAAGCGTCTGCCTTTGGCTCAGGTCATGATCTCAGGGTCCTGGGATCGAGCCCCATGTTGGGCTCCCTGCTCAGTGGGGGCCTGCTTCTCCCTCTCCTCCCCACTTGTGCTCTCTCTCGCTCTCTTTGTCTCTCTCTCTCTCAAATAAATAAATAAAATCTTAAAAAAAAAGAAACTATGGATGTTTGTAGTGTTTTGAAACCATAAAGCAGCAACTTATAAAGGGGTGATTTTACATTTTCTATACATTAAATCAAATGTAGAAGACAAAATCATTCCAAAGCTCACCTCAATAATATTATAGTATTATAAACTCCTGGAATCTGATTCAAAGCCTGGCAAAGCTCTGGTCATTTACTGAAAAATAAAACTAAACTAAAAACAACAACAATAAAGAACTCCAAATCAACCTGAGTTTCCTAGGAAATCCACAGGGCTAATGTGTCACTTAAAGTGGTTCACGAATGGTCAGTTGGCAAGAAAACTCGTACTGGACATATATCGCAATTTTATTTCACACCCTTCAGGGCTTTTGAAGTTTCAAACTTACTTATAGAGATATGAGTAAACACACCTTGAATATTTTAAACAACTTCCAATTTTTTTGTGCGGGATGAAAATTTCCTTATATGTATAACCAAAACAGTTCTAGTTGGTTTTATTACGTGTGTTCAATTTAACCAGCTCATTTTCTTCAGATTCGTTATCACCAGGACATAATAACCAATCAAATATATAAGATTCATGCCAAGTGACATTTGCAATTATGTAATCAATGGAGTAAAATAGTAGGCCTCATTCTCATACCCACTGGGGAAAAGGGGGGCAAGAGAAGAATTAAAAAAAGAGAGGCAGACAAAAAGAGAGAAGAAACAAGAGTATGCCAGATTTCCAACATCTTCACAGGCAAGCGTCACATCGTTAAAAGGAGGCTTGGTAGTGATTTGCCAGGGCCCCTGTATGTGGTAAAGCAGTAAACCAGGGGCAGGATTGAGAATGAGGAGGGGTATCATATTTTTTACTACATTTGCAATATTTTGGTAATTCTTTACCTTATAAGTCTTGGTGGAAATCAAACACCACCTCTCTTTAGAGAAGCACAACGTCTTGGCTTTCCCAGCTAGGGTACCGCCACGTGACCTCGCTTCACAAGCCACTTAGTAGGCTTAAATTTGGACTGTGCTTCTCCCTCTTTCAGTCTCTCTCTCTGGTGGCTGTGGTAGCCGTTTCTACAAGGCCAAGTTCCCTGTGCAGAAGGTTTTGTGATTTATTTTTTAGTTGGGAGCACACATTCCTTGGATCTTTGTGGGAATAGTTTGAGGCCCGGGTAAAGGATGTGTTCTTCTGAGAGGTTACAACACAGACTGTTTTCACAGGCACAAACCTGGTCATAATACTCTGGGAACTGCAGAGAAATCAGTTTGACTAGTCTGATAAATAGTGATTTAAATAGGCTTGTATTTAAAGAGCCATTAGCATGTCTTTTTGGCACGTGTGGTGCTGATCAGTGATCCTTATTAAAGGTCTAGGATTAGGCTTGTTTAAGAGTATTTAGAGGTGGAAATGAAAAATATTAGGCAAGGGGGAACTATAGTTGCAAATAAGCACATTCTGATTTTTAATGACATTTGATGAAGCCTTTTTTATATTTGTTACAGTTAACATTTTTTTCCTTCAGTGTGACTTTTCAAATGGAATCAAATGGAAACTCTAATTGATGATATTTGCACATGGATTGTACATCAGAAGCCACAAATTAGTGTTTCATCCTATTCTAAGAAATACGGTTTTGGCACTTATCTTCAGGTGAACATATGTAAGAATTTATTTTGGATATTTGCTCCTGATTGGAATTGCCGAGTCAGTCAGTGTCTTAAGGCAAGACCTTCTCCAAATGGTTGCATGAATTCATATCCCAAGCACTGTAGGATATTCTAGTCACACCACATCTTTATCAACATTTAAACTTGTCAGACTATATCATTTTAACCTTTCTGATGTGTAGTAATATCTCACTGTGATTGTAATTTGCATTTCTCTGATGACTTATGAGGCTGAGCACCCTTGATATGTTTATAGATCTTCTTGATAACTTCATTTGTAAAGTACTTACTTAATTCTTTTACCTATTTTTCACGGGCTATCAGTATTTTTATTGATTTTGGGGGAAATCTTTATATATTCTGGAGATATGTCCTCTATTGATCACATGTACTATGTAAAATTTCCACTATTTTGTGGCTTGATTTTGATTAACAAATTTTTAAAATTTTATTTTAGTAAATTATTTAATGTATCTTTCAAGCTTAGAGGTTTTTGTGTTCTTATTTAAGAAATCTTTGTCTACCCGGGAAATCTTGAAGGTATTTTCTCACAATCTACCAACTGATTTTGTGCAGGCTGTATAGGAGAGGTAAGGATTAATTTTATTCCATTTATACATCCAGTTGACCTAGAATCATTTTTTTTGAACAAAACCAACATGTCTATCCTGTTTTTCAGTGCTATCTTTACTTTAAATCAAATATTTGTACCAATACCACAATGTCTTAATTTCTGGAGTGTTTGTATCAATACCACAAAGTCCTAATTTCTGGAGTGTTCTGATAAATTTTATAGGTATAACTGTAGGTCTTCCAGTTTTATTCTATAAATTTGCCTTTGCATTTTTATATATGTTTAGAGCCACCTTCTCATTTTTTGACAAAACAACCTGTAAGAATCTTGATGGGGATTGTATTAAATCTGTAGATCGATTTTGGTAGAATTCACATCTTCATAATACTGAAACTTCCAATCATTAGCATGGTAAATTTTGACATAATTGGGTCTTTTAAATTTATCTCAATAGTGGCTTTATAGTTTTCCATATAAAAATCTCCCATCTTTTGTTAGAATTACTTCTGTGTATTTGTTGTTTTATGAAGCTATTGTAAATTAAACATATTTTTAATTTTTTGCTTTCTCAATAGTTGCTCTCAATGTGTAGAAATACAATTGATTTTTTGTATAGAGTTTTGCAGTCCAGTAATCTTCTTAGGTTCAGACACTAATTCTAATAGTTTACCTGTAGATTTTAAATTTTTTCTCTATAAATGCAATCAGGTCATTTCTAAAACAAAAAATAGAAGCTTAATTTTTTTCCTATTCCTATAGTTTTTTTATTCTTTTTCCTTGCCTAACTGCACTAGTTAGGACTGTCAATACAAAGTTGAATAGAAGTGGTGGTAACCAGTATCCCTCTCTAGCTTCTGATTTCAGAGCTACGAATCAATATTTAAACATTAAATATGATATTTATGTAGCACTTTTGTAAAAGTGTAAAAAAGTGTAAAAAAATTATGTAGCCCTTTTTCAGACTAAACAGCATTGCCTTCTAATTCCTAGATTGCTAAGATCTTTTATTATGAAAAAATACTGACTTATATTAAATGATTGTTCTGCTCCTAAAATAATCACATATTTTTGTTTATTTATTAATGTGGTAAACATTGATTTTTAGAATTCGCTGTACATTTTGTAATCTATTATCCATTTATATGGTATTGGATTGAGTTTGCTATTTTGCTTGGGATTTTTATATCTAAGTTTATGGGAGAGATAAATGATCTATCTTTGTAATATTTCAAGTTTTGATACCAAAGTAATAATCCTGACTTAGTAAAATAGTTGGGAAGGGTTTTTTTTCTTCTTCTTCTTCTTTCCTAGGAGTATATATATATATATATATGTATATATGTACACACACACACATATATATCTGTATATATATACTAGTTATATATATATATGACTACATGTACAAAAAATATTTGAATGTTATTGAAATATTCAGTATTCCTACTAATTTTGTACCTACTTCACTTATCAGTTACAAAAAGATGCTTTAAAATTTCTAAACTTATTTGTAGATTTCTCTATTTCTCTTTTCAGTTCTATTTTTTTTACATTAGCTGAAGTTATAATTAGATGCATATATATTTATATTGTTATATCATTATAGTAAATAGATTTTCTTATCATTATAAATTGTCCTAGTATTTCTAATACTCATATTGAGTTCTTTATATGACTATAACAACTTTCATTTGGTTGGTGTGCATGGATATCTTTTTTATCTTTTTATTTTCAATATTTTAAAATTAGTATCTGTCTTGTGAGTGCAATTTAGGGAGTAATAGGCACCCAGGACTACTCTTACCTCTTTTTTTTCCAAGATGAGTTTGCAACTTTTAAATAAAAAGTCAAAGGGCTAGAAATAATTTTGACTAATTACAAATATCAAAATTTTCAATTAAGAATGATAGCCCGAGGGCGCGTGGGTGGCTCAGTTGGTTAAGCGACTGCCTTTGGCTCAGGTCATGATCCTGGAGTCCCGGGATCGAGTCCCACATCGGGCTCCCTGTTCAGCAGGGTGTCTGCTTCTTCCTCTGACCCTACCCCCTCTTGGGCTCTCTCTCTCTCACTCTCTCTCTCTCTCTCAAATAAATAAATAAAATCTTAAAAAAAAATGATAGCCCGAAATATTCAAGTGACGAATCACTAAATCCTGCACCTGAAACTAATATTACACTGGTTAACTAACTGGAACTTAAATAAAAACTTGGAAGAAAGAGAAAAAGAGAATGATAGCCCAAACAGAAGAAGGTAACCACACCTCTGCAGGTAATCATAAGAAAGACATATAGGACACATAGAAGAGAATCTGAAGAAAAATCCAAGCAATACAAGAAGAGAGGAATTTCATTGCAGTATATGGCAAAGAGTTTTGAGCATTTTCTTAGAAGTCAAGATGGAAGATGGGAAATCAGTATCAGAACCATTCTAGAATAATCATAATTATGCAACTGTTTTCTTCATAGCAAAGTACATATAAATTCCCTACCACAGTGTTGGTGTAGTCATTCACAAATTGTTATTTCATTCTCTTCATAAACTAAAAAACCAATGAACCAAACCATATTGATGGGGGTAAGGAAGAAAAGAATTAACATATATTTGGGAAGCATTATTTTGAGGGGATAGTGTAAGCTAGAGACAAAAAGAACTACATAAATGCAAAAATACCGATGTGCTATGCCAGAGCATTTATAGAATATAAAATGTACTTACCATATTTCTCACAGATGGAAAAAGCACAGCTTAGTTTTGAAGTGTGAGAAACAAATTATAACTGTGGGCAAGGGAAGAAATTGTTGAGGAAAACTCAATCAGAAATTAAGTGGTGAAACCAAAAGATATCTACTGGATTTGACAAAGATCACTGATAATATTGACAGGAGTTGTTTTAGTAGAGGAATGGAGGAGGGGCAGCTGGTTGACTCAGTTGGTAGAGCATGCGACTCTTGATCACGAGGCTGTGAGTTCAAGCCCCACATTGCGCAGGGCACCTACTTTAAAAAACAAAAACAAAAACACAAACAAGAATGGAGAAGTGCACCTACAGCTGAGGAAAAGTGAGTAAGAGATGCCACAAGGAAACATTGAGGTAAGTCAAAGGGCTCAAAAAGTTTGACAATGAAATGAAGGAAAAAGGTGGTATAGAAACTGGAGGATGACAGAGTCAAGGGAAAAGTGTTTTCTTTTTAATTAGGGGAGCACAATTTTATATATACATACATATGTGCATTTATTAAAAAACAGACAAGGATACTGTTTCTAAATGTTAGAAACAAGTAAGGAAGTGAGGAGGAGGGAAGAAAATTCGTACAGGATTGCCTCTATTAGTGAAGAAAGGGAAAAGATCATCCACAAAATCAAAAAAGAAAATAGAAATGAAAAAGTGCCAAGGATGGTGACAAAAGTTTGAAACACCTGTTGAGGAAATAGCTGAATCAGGATAAAGGCAAGAATTGCCATGCCATAGTGGAGATCCAAATGAGGTTGAAAACTAAAATTCTAAAGAAGTTAGCAGTCTTCAGGAGCATGTAATGTCCCCCTAGCCATAAAGGATGCAAGAGGAGAAAAAGAGTAAAAGTTAATTAAGATAAATGTGGACGAGATAGAAATGTAGTGTATTTGTGTGAATATTTATTGGGTTGTACAATTAGAATTTGTTCACTTAGTGGTTTATAAGTAATAGCTCATCACTGAATGAGACTTTTTTAAAAGCAAACAATGAAAATGAAAAAAAGGAAAACAATGAATGAACCATTTCAGGTTCATCAAAGTCTAGCTTGGATGGATGCTATTGACTATTACAGTCAGGATTCTTACATTCACAAGAGCTTTGAAATTCTGACCTAGTACTTGAACTGATTCTATAATTCAGTTGCTCTGAGGTGGGACTGCAGATTCTACATTTCTAAGAAACTCCCAAATGCTGCTTCTGATCTGTGGGCCACACTGCTTACAGTACTACAGGTTACACAAGAATATCTGCGCGAAAAATAATACAGTTTGTTGGGGCGCCTGGGTGGCTCAGTCGTTAAGCGTCTGCCTTCAGCTCAGGTCATGATCCCAGGGTCCTGGGATCGAGCCCCATGTGGGGCTCCCTGCTCAGCAGGGAGTCTGCTTCTCTCTCTCTGCTCTCCCCGCCCCTGCTCATGCTCACTTGCACTCTCTCTCTCTCAAATAAAATAAATAAAATATTTTTTAAACAGTTAATTAAATAAGTGCTTTTCCTACCCACTAAATGGTGTGATTGATTTTTTGACTTAAATTTCTTTCAATTAATTGGGACACATTATTTTCCTGTAGATATTTGGTATATTAGGTTATATGGCTGCGGATCAAAGACAGCATTGACGTTCACACATGACACCTGTGTGCTGTTTATAAACTGGTGTATAGAGTATTTTCCCAGTATTCCTACAAAAGGTGATAACTTCTGCCTGTTCTCCCTGCTCTCCCTTGTCCCCATCCAGGATGCTACATAGAACTAGGCTAAAACCATTGTTCAAAGGATCCAATTTAGATGACATCATAGATTTATTTTGGCATATGAGGTCAATTTTATGAATAATTTATTTTTACAGTACAGTGTTTTTCCATAAACTTGTGAAATAATAGAACAAGTCTTCTTTATGAAAACTTCCCCAACATAGCTGCTCTGCATCTCTGCCATTTCCTTCCATTAAGACTGAGGCTCAAAGACACTGAGGTCCTTTCTATTTTATGTTGTATCTCTTGGATCAATTGGAAAAGTTCTCATTAAATTGGGAGGTGTGCTTTAATTATATGCAGTGTTCTGTGGATTTCAAATTTCAGTGTTTTGGAAATAGGAACTTGCATTTCACTTTGGTTCAGAAAGTAAATTTCCTGTTGATTATGAGACTGTGAATATTCATATTTCACCTGAAATCCTCGCCAACACAGAGGTAGTTGAAACTGGACTAAAATTTGCTGTTCCTAATCTCAGGAAACAAACTGAGGGTTGCTGGAGTGGTGGGGGGTGGGAGGGATGGAGTGGCTGGGTGATAGACATTGGGGAGGGTATGTGCTATGGTGAGTGCTGTGAATTGTCTAAGACTATTGAGTCACAGACCTGTACCTCTGAAACAAATAATACAGTACATGTTTAAAAAAAAAAGAAGAAGAAGACAGTAGGAAGGGAGAAATGAAGGGGGGGAATCGGAGGGGGAGATGAACCATGAGAGACTATGGGCTCTGAGAAACAAACTGAGGGTTCTAGAGGGGAAGGGGGTAAGGGGGAGGTTAGCCTGGTGATGGGTATTAAAGAGGGCACGCATTGAATGGAGCACTGCAATGAATCATGGAACACTACATCAAAAACTAATGATGTAATGTATGTGATTAACATAACATAATAAAGTAAAATTTAAAAAAAGATAAAATAAAATTTGCTGTGTTTCTGGATGGCAATAGTTTTAGTAAAGAATTTGTTACAAAAACAAATGGCAATTTCAGCAGGTATCCAAGTGTTTCATAAACATTTTAATAGTACAAAAATATAAAGAAACTATAAAATGTAGAATTGTGTCATTTATTCATTAATTTTTTCCACTCATTTTAAAATACAAAAGGTGGTATACAGGCATTTGGGATTTAGGAAAATAGCTTTTGGAATCAATAACTTGCAGGGCTTGCTTTTGATCTTGGTAATAGTGGTTTATAGATTTGGTCATATCAAATAACCACACTAAACACCTACATAATGATGCCTGGCATTGCATGTCTAGAACATATGTTACACTATTTTACATATATTATTTCATTGAGTTCTCTCAATAAAATGATGTAGATACATAGATTTTTATCTTACAGTCAAGAAACTAAGCGGAAATGTAGCAGCATTAGAATTCAAACCCAGATTTCTCCTAACCTAAAACTGATACACATTTCACTTCACCACAGCCCCCATACAATGACGATTAGATTCTAAACTGAGAGATTTAAATTCTGATGTTTAAAATGGACTTTTAAGAAAAAAGGGGGACCTTAAAGCATGAGCTACTTAAAATATTTCTCCACTTTTAGAACAAACTGATGGTTGGGGGGGCATGGGGTTATGGGTAAAACAGGTGAAGGGGAATGGGAGATACAGGCCTCCAGTTATGGAATGAATTTAAAAATTCTTTTTCTTCAGTTTTGATATGTAAGACTAATGTTTCCCTAATGATTGACATTAGCCACTGCCTGAATATGCTGATTGTTTTCTACTATAACATATTCAGCCCCTACCAGAATATTTAAACCAGCAGGGTTATGTTTTTAGTTTTTAATCTATGGGATCACTGTGATGTAGTTAGCCAAAAACATGAGACCTAGTCATTGATGGCTCAATACTCTGATGACAATGCAGACTCTGCCACAAAACTGCAATTGGGACAATAGAACACAGGATTTAATGAATATACACGTGAATTGCCTTCAACCAGACTTCAAAAAAAAAAAAAATCCATGGAAAGTAGTCACAGAAGGAACAGCCCAGAAATTTCTATATAAGTTTTGCTTGTCATCAGGTTAGCCATTGAAATTGTGCTCTATAGTTAGAATCTTGCTAACAGATTTTTCATTGATTTGGGTTTATAAGGAAAAAAAAATTTTTTTTTGTAAAAACTTTTCATTGTATTTAGTATAAATCAGAAAAATGTGCTTCCTTTTTATTTATTTATTTATTTATTTTAAAGATTTTATTTATTTATTTAACAGAGAGAGAGAGAGACAAAAAGAGAGGGAATATAAGCAGGAGGAGTGGGAGAGGGAGAAGCAGACTCCTCGCTGAGCAGGGAGCCCAGTGCGGGGCTCGATGCGGGGCTCAATCCCAGGACCCTGGAATCATGACCTGAGCCGAAGGCAGACGCTTAACAACTGAGCCACCCAGGCGCCCCATGTGCTTCCTTTTTAGAAAAGCATGTCATTTAGGGTAAAATACTAAAATAAAGAAAAGAGTATTCTAAGGAACTTAATGCTTTGCAATACTTTAAATGGTCCCATAAAACAGATAAGCAGAATTGATTTGAATAAGCTGGCCTAAAATTATATGTAATGTACAAGGCATGAGTCTACTTTTAGTCCTCATCTATAAATTGGGTATTATATGTTTTATTTTTTTCTCTAAACTATCTGATGTATTTTTTTATTCACATTTAGTTTAACAACATCCACTTATAAAAGCAAGATTACTAATATTTAATTAAAAATGGAATACATTTTTTGTATTTATCAAACTATATCTTCTACCTTTCTTTTTAAAAGCAATATCCAATATCTACCTACTTAGTTAATTTAATAGCTTTAAACTCCAATTATTCTATAGCATTCCATAGAGCTAACAGTATGAAACTCTGGATTGTTGAAGTGTTAATGGATTAATTCATCATTGCTCTTTTACTAACTTAGTTTTTTTTTTTACTGAATCTATGTTCAAAGTTTTACTAAATATGAGGTTAGCTTCATAAATTATCTGTACCTAGATGTTGAGCAAAGTCAATCTTGGTTATTGATAAAGAATAATAATTGGTCAGCTATATGTCCAAGTCAACTTTGGATAGTCATGCTAATTTTGTGTAGGGAAAATAGAAATTAACAAAGAATGTACCTTATTAAAATTGGGAAGTCTACGACAAGAAGAGCATAAAGATCCACTGCTGAGTCAAATAGGAACCTGTATATGGAAACCCAAGGTAGCATATAGTCTATTAAAGTAAACATAAGAGGAAAGCAAAAAATGAAAAGAAAAAAAGAAAAGAAAATCAAGAAAAAAAAACCTAAATAAAGACATTGTGTCCAGTTAAAATAATGAAAACTTGCTAGTAAATTAGCATCTGCAATAATAGGAATATATATATTTTTTGAGATTTTATTTGCGAGGAAGAGAAAATGAGAGAGAGAGAATGGGCAGGGGGAGAGGGAGAAGCAGACTCCCTGCTGAGCAGGGATCCAGACACGGGGCTCAATCCCAGGACCCCGGGATCATGACCTGAGCTGAAGGCAGATGCTTAACTGACTGAGCTACCCAGGCACCCCAGGAATATAATTTTTTAACAAAATAATTTCTTAAAGACACTACTTCCCTGGCAAACCACTGAGAGAAAGCCCATATGCTGGGACCAGAGACATAAGCCTCAGACCGGAAACAAGTATACTTTCCAAACTGGTAAAACAAAAAGGCATAGAATTAAAGACAAGAAATAGACACGTACAGCTTGCTCTCCAGATTTAGCAAAAGCTTCTAAGACACTGCTCCAGTTAGGCTTCCCAGACCAGGTGCTGCGCACCCTCAAAGACAAGTGGTACAGAATTGCTTCAGGTGCTTAAGAGCCTCGCCTTCTTTCAGTTAACACATCTCCAACCTTGGCTGCCAATAACAGCCATAGATCTGGATTGCCGTCTATAGGAAACCAAAAGCCCTGGTATAGCCAGACTAGAAATAAAAATAATTCTTTGGCACTGCTAACAGATGGAGAAGAAAAGGTTAGTAAAAATATGGAAGTCTAAAAATGATTGCAAGGGTGAAGTTATCTGCTTTTCTGTTCTTAATACAAGACCTCAGTCAACAAATAGTTGTTGAGTGTATAACTTGTGCTAGGCACAGTTTTTCAGTGCTGAGAATTCAGCAGTGAACAAAAGAGGCAAATCCCTGCATTTGTGTTGCTTACATCCCATTGGACTTGGCTTACTTTGGGTCTGTTTTCTTCAAGGCTGAAGGTGTCTAGGTTTTTTTGTTTGTTTGTTTGTCTGTTTGTTTTAAGATATATATTTCACACGCCATGCAATTCACCTATGTAAAATGGACAATTCAATAGTTTTTAATATATTTACAGATTTGTGCAACCATGGGCACAGTCAAATTTTAAAAACATTTTCATCATCCTGCCCCTCCAAAGATATCTCATATCCCTTAGCAGACACTCCCTTTCCCTCTCCATCCACCTAGCTCCAGGCAACTAGTAATATGATTTATGTCTATATAGATTTTCCATTTTTGGATATCTCATATAAATGAAATCATACACTATATGGTCACTTGCAAATGGCCTCTTTAACCAGTCTTTAATGTTTGCAAGTTTCATTTATCTTGTAGCATGGATCAATACCTCATTCCTGTTTGAAGCTATCTAATTTATAGTTGTTAATTTAAAATGAGACTTGCCCTAATTTATGCCCTTTTTAGGCTTGTCCATATTCCATAGAAAATTTCAGCTCTAATTGAATATAAAGCTTTAAATGAGATGGTTTAATTTTAGAACTTGAAAACATTTGGAGAGCATCCAGTTAACTAAGAGATGAGTAGATAGAGAACTACAAAAGGGAGTGGTTTGGTGAAGTTCTCAGAGCAAGATAGGGCTAGAACCTATTTCCTTATATCCTGGCTTGACTCTTTTATCAAGGCTTACTTGGTATGAATTGTGATTGCTTTTGTTTTTTTGTTTCGTTTGTCTGTTTTATCTATAGGATTCTGTAACTTTTTTTTAAAGATTCTATTTATTTATTTCAGAGAGAGAGAGAGTACACAAGTGAGGGGAGAGGCAGAGGGAGAGGGAGAAGCAGACTCCCTGCTAAGCAGGGAGCCCGATGTGGGCCTCGATCCCAGGACCCTGAGATCATGGCCTGAGCTGAAGGTAGACGCTTAACCTACTAAGCCATCCAGGCACCCGGATTCTATAACTTCTTTAAATTGAAGAAAATAATTTTGATTCCTTTCAGTTTATAGCCTTTTGGATTTTCCTGTAAGACTATGTGTTTGTTTCTAGTCTACGATATGAGGAAGGAAACTATATAAATCAAGCTAATAAGGTTTTACTTGATCACAACCTAATGCCCCATTTTATATTAGTCTTAAAAAAGTATTGTAAAAAATTGCTCACCCTAAAACTGCACACCTTATAATTTCCAGTAGCACCTTCTCTATCACTGAATTCAGTTGGCTTTCTGTTGTATAAATTTTTAGGAGGATATAGCCAATAAAATTGTATCTATAACATCTATATCTATTTTTCTCAACTTCATAAAATCATTCAGGATACATCTTTTAAAAAATTGTAATGAACAGCGCTTGAGATTATAATGTCAGAAAACCAGATTACGATTTTTCAATCTTTTCAGAATCCACAATTAAATCCATTAGGTTCCAAATGAAGTGAATAGGGCAGAGTAGATGTAATCTAACCAGAATCCACCACAGTTTTCTTTTTCTTAACAAGTATTCAGCCTCCACTGAGGCCACATACCAAAGTAAAAGATTTACTTCAGCTACTATATATCAAATTTCTTGGAAATTTCTTTTTTCTTTTTAAGATTTTATTTATTTATTTGAGAAAAACAGTGAGAGAGGGAAAACAAGCAGGGGGAGTGGGAGAGGGAGAAACGGGTTCCCGTGGAGCAGGGAGCCCAATGCGGGGCTCGATCCCAGGACCCTGGGATCATGACCTGAGCCGAAGGCAGACGCTTAACGACTGAGCCACCCAGGTGCCCCAGATTTCTTGGAAATTTCTAAAGAAATACCTTCAACATTTGTTGAACTTCATTTGCTGTTATCCAAAAGTTTTCTTATGGTCCTCATATTTATTTTATATTTTAATATTTCCTCCATGGCTTCTGGTGTTATAGTATTTTACTTTCATTTGATTTGTTTCAACTGAACCCCTGCCCCTACATCTTTCCCCAAAACAACCATTAGGATCCTTAGGGTATTATGTGTTACTTTTAGTTTCACCTACCTCTGATTATTGTAATACAGTGCAGGTACCATGCGCAGAATTTGTGTTTCAAAATTATACCTACCTCTCCAGAGTGCTAATGGGTGTCTGCCTCACCATGTATTCAGAATTATTTATGTAGTACATATTTTAACTGATTTCCTATTTCATTACTGAAGGTAGAAATTGAGAAGTTATATGAATTCCATCTAAGCATTTGATTCCATTTGATATGTAAATAGTACAGGAATCTCTTACCTATACAAGAAATCAAATATGGCTATTATTTCTTTACAAGAAATTGACTGTAGCTATTATTCATGTCATTTATTTTTCTATATTAAACATGCTCTTACATTCTAACATATCTTCAGATCTCTTTTCATTAGTCCTTAAGGTATACATTAAAATCTATATTGAGAAAAAAAATAGATGTGATGAGAGAAGCAAACAGTAAAATATTATCTCAGAGAGGGGAGGAGCAAGACCGTGGAGGAGTAGGAGACCTAAATTTCGTCTGGTCCCAGGAATTCAGCTGGATAGGGATCAAACCATTCTCAACACCAACGAACTCAACAGGAGATCGAAGAAAAGAATAGCAACAACTCCCTGAACAGAGAAGCGACCACTTACTGGAAGGTAGGACGTGCGGAGAAGTGAATCTGAGGCGATATTCGGGAGGATAGACGGCGGGGGAGGGGGCCTCCGTCAGCCGCTTCTGGCAAGTGATAGAGCCGCGGAGCACAAAATCAGAACTTTTAGAAGTCCGCTCTGCTGAGGGACGTCGGTCCAGTGGCTGGGGGGGGGGGGGGGTGGAACACTCGCTGGGACAGCATGGTCTCGGGACCCTCGGGGTCACAGAAAGACCAGGGGTGCCTGAGTGCAGCAGAGCTCCCAGATATCAGAGCAGGGAAGCCGGCTGCAGAGACGGAGCCGAGGCGCGGGCTCTCAGCTCGGGGTTGCCATAAACTGTGATCCGCGGCCCAGTCGGGCCACTGCTCCTCCAGCAGGGACCCAACAAGCGGCAGATCTGGGGAGACTCCCCTTCCTCCCTCGGGAGGAGCAGCACGGGAGTGCAGTGCAGGGACCTGCTGGGTTTGGAGACTGCACATGGGGTTGTGTGCCAGAGACAGAAACACTTGGTCACAGGCCGGGTGAGCACGGAGTGCGGCCGGAGACCGGGGAGCCGGGAGCGACTGACTGCTTTCCTCTGGAGGCACAATGAGGAGCAGGGCTCCGAGTTCTTGGCTTCTCTGGGGTGGAGATTGGGAGGCCACCATTTTCACTCTCATCCTCCAAAGCTGTATAGAGAGCTTGCAGGGAACAAAAGCTCCCGAGAGCAAACCCGAGCAGATTACTTAGCTGGGACTGACAAGGGCGCGGCAATTCCACCTCCAGCAAAGACATTTGGGAACCACGGCAACAGGCTCCTCCCCCAGAAGATCAGTAAGAACCGCCAGCCAAGACCAAGTTTACCGATCAATGAGAACGATCAATGAGAACGGGCAGAACTCCAGCACTAGGGGAATACCGCACATAGAATTCATGGCTTTTTTACCATGCTTCTTTAGTCTTTCAAAGTTAATTTTTTAACTTTTTTTTTTGAATTTTTCTTTTTCCCTTTTTCAACCAACATCTTATCAATCCCTTTTTTAAAAAACATTTTTATTTTTCATTTTTAGAGTCATATTCTATCCCTTCATAGTAGTTACCCTTATTTTTGGCATATATATATATAAGTTGTTGTCTCTTTAAAATTTTGAGACACAGTTTTCTTCTAACAGATCAAAATATAGCCTAAATCTCTAGTGTATGGCTTTGTTCTACTCTCCTGCCTGATCACATTCTCTCCCCCGCTTTTATTTATTTATTTATTTATTTATTTTTAAAGATTTTATTTATTTATTTGACAGAGAGAGACACAGCGAGAGAGGGAACACAAGCAGGGAGAGTGGGAGAGGGAGAAGCAGGCTTCCCACGGAGCAGAGAGCCCGATGCGGGGCTCGATCCCAGGACCCGGGGATCATGACCTGAGCCGAAGGCAGACGCTTAACGACTGAGCCACCCAGGGGCCCTCCCCCTCCTTTTTTAAATTCCTCTTCTTTCTTTTTTCAACCGACTTCTTATCTTATCAATTCCTTTTTAAAATCTTTTATAATTTTCATCTTTACAGTCATATTCCATCGCTTCATCGTATTTACTCTTATTTTTGTACATATGTTTTTCTTTCTTTAAAATTTTGGGAGGTACTTTCTTCTAACAGACCAAAATATGCCCAAAGTCTAGTGTGTGGCACTGATCTATGCACCAGCCTGAACATATTTGATAATATATATTTTTTTAATCTTTTAAATTTCTTTTTTTTTTTCTTTCTTTCCCTTTCTTTTACCCTGGTTTCAGGTCTCTTCTGATTTGTTTAGTATATATTTTTCTGGGGTCGTTGTTACCCTGTAAGCATTTTGTTCTCTCATTCATCTATTGTTCTCTGGACAAAATGATAAGACAGAAAAAAATCAACTCAAAAAAAAGAACAAGAGGCAGTACCGACTGCCAGGGACCTAATCAATGTTGGACCTAGAGTTCAGAATGACGATTTTAAAGATACTAGCTGGGCTTGAAAAAAGCATGGAAGATATTAGATAAACCCTCTCTGGAGAAATAAAAGAACTAAAATCTAACCAAGTTGAAATCAAAAAGGCTATTCATGAGGCGCAATCAAAAATGGAGGCTCTAACTGCTAGGATAAATGAGGCAGAAGAGAGAATTAGTGATATAGAAGACCAAATGATGGAAAATAAAGAAGCTGAGAAAAAGAGAGATAAACAACTACTGGATCATGAGGGCAGATTTTGAGATGTAAGTGATACCATAAGATGAAACAATATTAGAACAATTGGGATCCCAGAGGAAGAAGAAAGAGAGACAGGGACAGAAGGTATATTTGAGCAAATTATAGGAGAGAACGTCCCTAATTTGGGGAAGGAAACAGGCAAGGGAAGCAAGGGCAAAAATGAACTACTGGGACTTCATCAAGATAAAAAGCTTTTGCACAGCAAAGAAACAGTAAACAAAACCAAAAGACAGCTGAGGGGCACCTGGGTGGCTCAGATGGTTAAGCGTCTGCCTTCCGCTCAGGTCATGATCCCAGGGTCCTGGGATCGAGCCCCACATCAGGCTCCCTGCTCAGCGGGAAGCCTGCTTCTCCTCCTCTTACTCCCTCTGCTTATGTTCCCTCTCTCGCTGTGTCTCTCTCTATCAAATAAATAAATAAAATCTTAAAAAAAAAAAGACAGCTGACAGAATGGGAGAAGATATTTGCCAATGACATATCAGATAAAGGGCTAGTATCCAAAATCTATAAAGAACTTATCAAACTCAACACCCAAAGAACAAATGATCCAATCAAGAAATGGGCAAAAGACACGAACAGACATTTTTCCAAAGAAGACATCCAAATGGCCAACAGACACTTGAGAAAGTGCTCAACAGCGCTTGGCATCAGGGAAATCCAAATCAAAACCGCAATGAGATACCACCTCCCACCAGTGAGAATGGCTAAAAATAATGAGTCAGGAAATGACAGGTGTTGGCAGGGATGCGGAGAAAGGGGAACCCTCCTACACTGTTGGTGGGAATGCAAGCTGGTGCAGCCACTCTGGAAAACAGTATGGAGGTTCCTCAAAAAGTTGAAAATATAGCTGCCCTACGACCCAGCAATTGCACTACTGGGTATTTACCCCAAATATACAAATGTAGTGATCTGAAGGGGTACATGCATCCTTATGTTTATAGCAGGAATGTCCACAATAGCCAAACTATGGAAAGAGCCAAGATGTCCATCGACAGACGAATGGATAAAGAAGATGTGGCATAAGCGCGCGCACACACACACACACACACACACACACACACACACACACACACACACACAAATGGAATATTATGCAGCCATCAAAAGGAATGAGATCTTGCCATTTGCAACGACATGGTTGGAACTGGAGGGTATTATGCTGAGCGAAATAACTCAATCAGAGAAAGACATGTATCATATGATCTCACTGATATGAGGAATTTTTTACCTCAGGAAACAAACTGAGGGTTGCTGGAGTGGTAGGGGGGTGGGAGGGATGGGGTGGCTGGGTGATAGACATTGGGGAGGGTGTGTGCTATGGTGAGCGCTGTGAATTGTGTAAGACTGTTGAATCACAGACCTGTACCTCTGAATCAAATAATACATTATATGTTAAAAAAAAAAAAAGCAGATAGTAGGAAGGGAGAAATGAAGGGGGGGGAAATCAGTGGGGGAGACGAACCATGAGAGACTATGGACTCTGAGAAACAAACTGAGGGTTCTAGAGGGGAGGGGGTGGGGGGATGGGTTAGCCTGGTGATGGGTATTAGAGAGGGCACATACTGAATGGAGCACTGGGTGTTATACGCAAACAGTGAATCATGGAACACTACGTCAAAAACTAATGATGTAATGTATGGTGATTAACATAATAAAATAAAAAAATTAAAAAAAATTATCTTGGAGAGAGACCTGAATGCACATTTCAAAAGATCTAATGGTCCCAACTGCAGCAGGGTTCCCCATTTTCAGTGACCTCAACTCCACTTTTTCTCTAACCTTTCCATCACGGCCTCAAGTTCTTGCACATCTTCTCAGCCAAAGGCATAATGAGGAAGGAACCGAAGTGCCTAGTCCCACTGAACTGTCTGCTGCTGAAAGCCTGGAAGGACTCTCTTTCCTAGTAAGTGTTTGTTTTACAACACAAACTTTTTTCATGTTGAGTCCAGCAAAAAACAACTCATAACAATCAAATCTATTTTGGTTGGCAAGATAGGGATGAATCGATGATTGTTTGCCTGGGTTCTAAAGCCATCTTTTCTGCTTTCTGGAGGGTCCCCTCCCTGTAGTCTCCAGGCATGCCAAGTGAATACTTGGACCCTACTTTTGTTTCTCAGTTTAGCAATGTTTTGAGAGTTCCTTCTTCATCCTTCCCAAACCTGAATCCTTTTTAGCCTCTTTAGAAGCTCCTGCCAAGACCCTGTAGGTTTTGTAACCTCAAACTAAATGTTATACTGTAAATAAACGAATTGGATTTTCATGGTTCTTGTGTTTTATTTTTTGTCAATCACAGCCCAATAGTTATATTATCATATTTAGGTTTTTTTAAGGAAATTTTATATTTTATTCATCTTAAATTTTATAGAAATATGCATAGGAACAAATATATAGAAATATATAGAAATAGGAAAAATGGAACTAAGAGGGAAGTCTGAAAACACTAGATCCTAAATTGTATAAGGCTCTCTGGCCAAAAGTTTCACCTGTTATTTTTCTGGTCACCAATTCCAGTATGTTGAGGGTTTTTCTCTATACCAGCAAGCAATTCTCAGACACCAGCTGTCCTACAATTCAACTCAGTTCTGTTACTATCTCCCAGTGGTAGCATCAGATTCCACAGGTTAAGGGTGCAGTCCTACAGGATTGCCTCCCCCCTTCACATGCCAATAGCAAGCCCAGTTGTCACCCATGCTTCTGACCAACAGGCTATGGATTGGAGGTTCAAATAATCCACTCCTCGATTTTGATCCATTTGCTAGAGTGGCTCACAGAACTCACAGAAACATTTTACTTACTAGATTACCAGTGTTGAAAAGAAAACTACAGGCTCAAAACAACATTACTTGGACTTGCCTAAGTCACCAAACCAGGACTTAAGACCTAACCTAATTGCAGTTTCAAACCCCCAAAGAAATGTTAAGTCTTAACCTGCCAATCAGGAATTTTCTGATAAGCACCAATGAGGTAGTCTGTCACATGGACTCTCTTCTTCTCCCAAAGGAAGATGAGGTAATCCACCTAATAAGACCCCCTGCCCTTCCACCTAAGGAAAGGTGACCTTGCCTGGATCATCCCTTCTTTTCTTTGGCTATTAACTTTCTTGCCTCACCCTCCTTCCTATAAAAAAACTTTCCTTTATTTCAGAGCTTCCCTCTACTTGCTAGATGAGATACAGCTGATCCAATTGGATCTTCAAATTTACTCTGCTGAATTTTTCTTCTTTAACAACACTTTATTATAAAAGGATATAACTCAGAAAGAGCCAGATGAAAGAGATGCATAGGGCAAAATATGTGAAAAGGGTATGGAACTTCCATGCTCTCTCTGAGGGACACTTTCCCCAAATTTCCACACATTCACCAACCCAGAAGCTTTTGGGTTTTTATGGGGGCTTCATTACGTAGTTATGATTGATTAAATCATTGGCCATTGACTATCAATTCCCTCCAGCCTCCAACATCTTCCCTTCCATGGAGGTTAAGGGGGATGGGTTGGAAGTTCCAACCTTCCAATCAGCCTAGCAAACCAGCACCCACCATTAGGTGTGATCCCAAAGTCACCTCACTAACATAATAAAAGATATCTTTGTTGTTCTCTTTATATAGGAAATTTATTGATTCTATTAACTTATTTGATTTTTTGAAAAGAAGCTAGATCATGTAAATCCTCTCTTCTAAAACCCCCAGCAGCTCCCCATCCCCTTCAGTATAAAATTTTAAATTCTTATCATTGCCTGTAAAGTTCTATATCAGGAGTTGGAAAACTTTTTCTATAAAGGCTTGACATTACATATTTTCTGGAGTAACTACCAAACTTGCTGTGGTAGTATAAAAACAGTCACAGATAAGGCAAAAACAGAAGGTTCTGGCTGTGTTCCAATAAAACTTTATTTATTGACACTGAAATTTGAATTTCATATCACTCCCAAGTATTATAAAATATTATTTTATTTTTGATATTTTATTCCAAACATTTAAAATTGTAAAAACCATGTATAATTGTTGGGAAGGCATGTATAAACAGCTGGTGGGTCAAGTATGAGCTGTAAGCCCTGCTTTGTATAATCTACACTATCCCTCACAGATGTCATTCACTCCATCACACTCCCTCTCTTCGTGGAACTCCAGCTACTCTGGCCTCCTCGCTGCTCCTTGCATACACCAAACACATTGTCTTCTCAGTGCTTTTGCACAAGCTCTGTCCTTTGCCTAGAACACACTTTCTCCTAAATTTTGAATACCTGGTGTCCTTCAGCTTTTAAGACTAATTATTTTCTTATCATCCAATTCAAAAACATCCTTTCCTACACTGTTATTCTCTATCCTCATGTAGTGCTTTATTTTTTCTTTAGCGCTTTCCTCCAACTGAACTATATTATGATTAATTTGTTTATTTTCTGTCCCCCCTTTATTAGAATGTAAGATCTATGAGAAATGAGATTTTGTTCCTTCACTGCTTCATCCAGAACAGTGCCTGGCACAAAATATGTGCCTTTGCCTCAAGAGGAGATCATTCTAAGGTGCATTTTATACTCCATAGCCAACCTCGCTCCTCCCATGGATCAGGCCTAATCCCCGGACCTTAGTTTCTAATATCATTCTCCAATAAAAGAAATCAGGACTTCTTGAAGAAAATGGCTAATTCTAGGACTGAGGGCATGGAGTGAACATGGGGTATTCTGCAGTGTAAAAACTAAAACAACAGGGGGCACCTGAGTGGCTCAGTTGGTTAAGCATCCCACTCTTGATTTTGGCTCAGGTGGAGATTTTCTGTGGTGGAATTGAGCTCTGCATGGGGCTCTGCACTCAGCAGAGAGTCTGCTTGAGACCTTCTCTCTCCCTCTTCCTCTGCCCCTCCCCCCACACATGCGCATGCTATCTCGGTCTCTCTCAAATAAATAAATAAATCTTTAAAAAAAAAAGGAATGTTTTAGAAAAATAGCAAAACAACAACAACAACAAAACAATGATGAGGCATGTCACAGTAGCCAAACGGCCAAAGCTGGAACAATTTAAACAACAAAATAAATTAAAGTTTTGGGTTATAACCCAAATTATAAAATAAATATCTATGAATTGATACTGACATAAAAGATAAAATAAACAAACAAATAGGTGAGAATAGAAAAATCTTCCCTGCAGAAGAATCGAATACCATTTGGATTACTACTAGAGGAAACCACCCTGAAGCTTCTAAGATGGAATCTTAATATTATGGTATACACCCAAAGAATCTAAAGTTAAACTATTTTTGGCATTGCCAATATTCAAAAAAATTATCAAAGTTAAAATATTAATGTTTTCAACAACAGTTGGCATCATCTTTCATATATCTACAATGTATCAAAATATTATGATGTTGCAACAAAGTCATACATTCTATGATTATAGAAGAAGCTTTTCATTGATCTTTAACTTATTTTACCTAAGTATATTATGGGTTCCATCAGAATGGAATTTGGTGGGATGCAAACTAATGTTTCTTGAGCATTTATATTTCATCATGCATTAAACTACTCTTAGAGTCTCACGTCTCTTATCCAGTTCACTCCTCACCATGCCCTAAGAGATAGTTTAACACATTTAGAAAGGGGAAGATAGAGCCAGTGACTATAAGGCAGTCCTACTGAAACACCAAGGCAGATTCTTCATATACAGTGCTCATCATTCTATTCCTAGAACCTGAAACAGTGATAGGGAAATAGAAGATCATCATTAAATATGTATTGAGTAAATGAATGAGAATAGGTGGCCTTGTCCAAAGTGACACAATTACTTATAGAATCAGGATAAAATCCAAAGTGCCTACAAGGCCCAATTATGAGCCCATGTCATGGCAAGGGGACTATAGGCTGATTGAGGATAGAACCTAAAGGAGTCCACACCCCTCCAATGCAACATCCTGAACATAGTAGACATCAAATCAATGAATCTCCAATGAGCTTGTTAATGAGCCACAAATAAAGGACATTTAGACAAACTGGAAAAAGGGGTGAAGATTTTCTTAGATTTGACTCTTATGGACAAATTACTCTGCTCTTTCATTACCTGAAATGAAAGCTCTGATTTTGTAATATATTCAAACTCCTTTGAAAGCTCTGAATTTTATAAAATATTCAAACTTCTACTTTTCAGAAGCTCATTAGATCCATTTATTGCATACTTTTCCTTTTTATGAGACTGTAAAGCTTTTATGCTGACTGTAGCACAAGAAAAGAAATAAAGCACCATACACCATGGAGTGACTTCATCTGCAAATAGCTTAAAGGGAAACATAAAAATAGAAACCCAAATGCAGATGTATTTTGAAGGAATGCTACATAATTACCAATGAATGCAAAGAGGAGAAAGTTTCTCTGATATATATCGAGCAGTAAAAAACTAAGTTCTGTCTGGAAAATCCATTTTATTATGCACTACATTTAGGGTGGGGGAGAGTCGATTATAAATATAGAGCCAAGAGACAAGTGCTACAATAAATAGAATTTTCATTATTGTGAAATCACTGCTTTAGCACTTGCCTACTTTAAAATAAATAAATATATATGTGAAAAAAATGTTTGCATTAAAAGTTACTAATCTTTTAATTCCCCAAATTTCCCTTCATTTTTAAGTCTATGTTTTAAGGTCATTTTGAATAAGTACAAGTATCGAGGTGTCTGGGTGCCTCAGTCAGTTAATCGTCTGACGCGATTTTGGCTCAGGTCACGATCTCAGGGTTGTGAGATGGAGCCCCACCTATGTTGCATAGGGCTTCATACTTGATGGGGTGTCTGCTTTGGATTCTCTCTCTGTCTCTCTCTCCCTCTGCCCCTCCCCTTCAAATAAATCTTTAAGAATAAATAAATAAATAAATAAGTACAAGTATGAAATCCATTGCTTTGAAAATACTAACTTATTGTCAACAACGGTGTTGTCTTATTTATTTTTTTAATCAGCTGTCCATTTATGTGCTTATTGAACAACTATTCTGTGCCAGACATTGGGCATTAGGCTGGAAACACCCCAATTTTATGCACTTACAGAGTTCATATTCTAGTGGAGAAATCTAGGAGACTAACAACAGTCAGTCAATAGTACTTGAGAATAACAGTAAGAATAACAGTAATCTCAGAAATAATACTAATAATTACCATTTTTGAATGTCTATCCAATGTCAAGTACTGTGCCATAATTTTAATCTTATTTGATCTCACATCAAATGTTGGAGACAGATATTTACAAATGAGACAATGAAGTGAACAAAAAATGTGAAAAGTAGTAAATGGAGGACTCCAGATTTGAATCCTGGTCTTAGTAAAAATCCCAGGCCTTTTAACTATTTTACACTGCCTTTCAAGACTACTAAACAATTTGAGGTGAGAAACAAACACTTTTGTAAAAAAAAAAAAAAAAAGCATTGTGTTTTATTTCTAGAAATATAATCTGGAATTATAATTATAGATTATATAATCTAGCATTCATTTCTAGAATATAAATATCTAGCTAGGATCCTTACTAGGTTAATAACAAAGATTCTGGGGTCAGTCATTTTGAGGTAAACTCTAGATCTGCCAATAACTAGCTGTGTAAATCTGCATTGGTTCAATATTTGAACATATAATATTTAAACTTTATAAATTTAATATTTAACCATTCTTTGTCTCAGTTTTATTATCTATAAATGCTTGTATGAATATTGAATGAGCTGATAAGTGTAAAGTCCTTCGTACAGTGCCTCGTTGTATAATAAATAAATATTAGCTGTTTTCATTGCTATTAATCTGTATTCTGTGGACTGATCAGAACAGATCTGAAATTTTAAGGGATTCTGTTAACAATCCTTCTACTTCTCCCAGCAAATTTCAGGTTCCCATATTCTTGTATGTCCTCCACCGCTAGTAAACATTGGTCACTTGTCTATAAATGTCTCTTGTGCTCGCTTCGGCAGCACATACACTAAAATATATAAATGTCTCTTTCCTTCATTTCCATGGCTTCTACACACCTTAATCTTCCATTTTAATCTTTCTCCTGCTATATTCTTTAATCTCTATATTTTTACTCTTTGTTCTTCCATTTTGTTCATTTCAAACTTGTAAAATTGATTCATAATTTACCTGACAATTTTTACATAATTTTTTCCCTTATGTTGACCCCACTGCACAATGCCTGCTATTCAATCAGTATTTTTTTAAAGATTTTATTTATTTTTTTGACAGAGAGAGTGAAAAAGAGAGAAAGCATGAGGGGGGGAGGGTCAGAGGGAGAAGCAGACCCCCCCCCCCCCCCCGCAGAGCAGGGAGCCCAATGCAGGGCTCGATCCCGGGACTCCAGGATCATGACCTGAGCCGAAGGCAAACGTTTAACTGACTGAGCCACCCAGGCACCCAATCAGTATTTTTATAATGTTCTACCGACCGTTATTTTCTTCCCTTTCTTGAGGTATCAGTGCATGTTCTAACGGAGCATTGTGCAGACAGGGAAACATTGTGCGTTTGTTCATTAGGTAAATAAACCTTGTCAGCTACCATTTTGTAACTTGATATCTCCTATTCAGAAGAGTAAATAAGAAGGTGAGGAAGAGTAAACTTCTATTTACTACCTTTTTTACTTCTTTTATTTTATTCTTTAGGTTCAGTCTTTTCCTGCAAGAGTCTTATATTGTATTGTATTATGCTCTATCATATCATATCATATCATATCGTATCATATTGTATTTTATTCTAGGAAGCATTCAATTTGATTTGTATGAACTCTTTCCAACTTCAAATATCTCTCTTTCACTGTCTTCTGGACACATTACAAATGAACATGAACATTTTCTGAACTATAATCTAGTGCCAAAGTGGAGTGGGTTCATCTGACCACTACATTGTTATAAACAAAACTCACACCGTAATTTTTTCTCAAATGACATCACAAGATTTTCTATCCAAAGCATGAATATCTTTGGATGAGGGAGGCAACCAGAAGTGAAAATAGATGTAGGAAAATTATATATTATACTTTGTAATGTTTGTATTCAGCACATTTTGAACCAACATCTACCCCTTAGATGTAGCCATGCGATGTCTATGGATTTTTAATGACTGGGTATCCAAGCATTAAAGGCTTGGAAACAATGGATTTGCAATTAAAACCCTATGAAATGCCATAAAAATGAACAACTTTTACTTCAGATATGAACAGCCAATCATAGTTTTACTTTTAAAATGGAATGGAAATATATTCAATATACCATCTAAGTGATTTATACTAATCCTGGAAACATTTTCCTCCAAAGTCAACATGAAAAATTTCTCCATAACTAAGGCCTGTCATAAGTGTCAGTTTTGGGGCACTCTTTTAGTGAAAAAATTTCACTCTATGAGTATTAACCAATGTCTCAATACTATCTCAGGAAAAACATGAAGGTGGAGGGGTGAGGGGAAGGGGATACAAACAGCAGGGCCTCCTCCCCAGGATGTCTCCTTGCTTGCTACTTAAATCATACTCCTCAGATTGGAACTATCAGTATCTCTTTTTGACCAATGCTACTCAAATTTGGAAGTGTTTATGATTCTATCTTGATTCAAGAGGTCTGGGATGGGCTGAGATTCTGCATTTCTAGTAAGTTCTCAGGTGATACTAGGCTGCTGGATCATGGTCCATACTTAAAAAAAAAAAGATTTTATTTACTTATTTGACAGAGAGAGAGAGAGAGAACACAAGGAGGCAGAAAAGCAGGCAGAGGGAGAGGGAGAGGGAGAAGCAGACTCCCAGGCGCCCCCCCCCACCATGGTCCATACTTTGACTAACAAAGGTTCTAGAAAGCCAAGGATAACTACTGTAGATGTTGTACTTTAACAGCCTACCCATGATGATGTTATTTTATGATGGTATACCTTCCATATGTATACTTGTGAAGTAATTTAGAAATAGCTAATATTTATTGAATACACATGTATGAGATAAAATTTATAGGTAAAAACTTATTTTAAGAAAAAATTAGGTAACTGATAAAGTTTTCTGAGGCATGAAAATCACAATGAAATTTCATCAGACTACTGGAAAAGGAAATATATACGTATAAATATATACGTATATATTTACTGAAAGATGGCACATTTTATGTTGAGGCCATAATTTAATTCAACTTCACTTGACAGCCATATCCTGATGATGAAAAAAAAAAACTTTATGATTTCTTAGAGAGCTTGAAAAGGAGCACTCATTTCTTTTTTCTCTTTCTTTTTTAAGAGAGAGAGAGAGATCACAAGCAGTGGGGAGGGGGAGCCAAAGGCAGACACTTAACTGACTGAACCACCCAGGTGCCCAAAGCACTCATTTTTAATTGTGCTGAACAGCCATTTCTTTCTCATAAGGGAAAAAAAAATAGTAAAATCAAGATATTTTAAAATTATTAAGTTGTCAAAAATTTTGAAATCTCTATCAATATATTAAGATTGTGCAATTATTTTTGGCATTTCCCTATTCTAAATGAAATAGTTGTTTTTACTACCTGATTGATTTAATTCCCGATAGATGTGGCATATCCTGCTTGGGCAGCATTTTGTAAAATGGGATATTGCTATGTGAATAAAACACTTGAACAAATGCACATGCAAAAAAATTTAGACCTTTTAGAACTGCAAGAGTCCTTGGAAATCATCTGGTATAATTCTTTTATTTTAAAAAGGACAAATCAAAAGTCACATGAACCTAGGTGATTTATTCAAGGCCCCACCCAGCTAGGTGGTTGCAGAGCTAGGATAAGAGGCCAAAGCTCCTGATGCCTAAGAGTTGCTGTTTGTTTTTCCGTAATAATTTGAATTTCTGGCTTGTTTATCTGAGTTCAGCTTTTCAAAAGCCCAGAAAATGATGATGATGATGGTAATGATGATGATGATGAAGATAAATGTGTGTAGCATAAAAAGGGTCCACCCCAGATATATCTATATGCTCATTTTTTTCTGTTTAAATGAAATTAAAACATTTACCAAAGTATACATTGACTGTAAAAAGAAACAATTTCAATGACAAGTTATCAAATAAGGACTAGTGTATTTGTTGAAAGAAACTTATATTCAAAATTAAAGGGTATGGGTTTATTTTTTTATTTTTTTAATCATTATTATTATTTTAATATGTTACATGAATCACCATACATTACATCATGTGTTTTGGATGTAGTGTTCCATGATTCATTGTTTGCATGTAACACCCAGTGCTCCGTGCCGTACGTGCAGTATGGATGGGTTAGCCTGGTGATGGGTATTAAAGAGGGCATGTTGCAAAGTGTATGGGTTTAAATTGAAAAACAAAGTCAGAAATTCAATACACATATTTGAAAAATGGATACTACTTTTCTTGTTTTGAATACAAAATAATGTCATAATTAAAATAATTTTCACAACTCTGGATCCTCACCTGCCTCTCATAGCAGGAAAGCCAGCCTTTACCCAATATCCCAAACTATTCCTAAGGACTTGCTTGCCCTGGCTTGTTGAATTCTTGCTCCTTTCCTGCTTGCCTGGCTAATGTGGCCAGAGACTGAGAACTCAAGTGTACCTTATTAAGCCAGATTTATGCAAGGGTTGGCCCTTTCACAGCCTCTCTTTGTGGTTAAAAGTTCTCCAGTACCAAATTGCTCTCCTGGCTAAAGTTCAGAGCAGTTCAGCTATCCGGTGCAAGGCCATAAGCAATAGAAATTGCCATGGAGCTGAAGCTCCGAGTTAGGCAGAAATGTAAGATGCCCAGAAGTCAATCTGGCTCTGAGGTAAGGCCTTTTTCAATGCAGCTGCTCATTCTTTGGGAAAGGATTCCTCCCAGTGTTAAGTTCATTAAAGAGATTCCACAGCAAAAAGAATTACCTTGAGCCTTAACTACAACAGTTATTTTTTTTTAATTATTATTCTTTTAGAACTTTTTTTAGAGCAGTTTAAGGTTTGAAGTAAAATTAAGGGGAAAGTACAGAGGTTTACCATATCTACCCTACCCCTACCCTCAACATGCATAGCTTCTCCCATCATCAACATCTGGCATCAGAACAGTACATTTGTTACATTTGATAAACCTACATGGACATATCACTATCCCCCAAAGTCCATATTTACCTTAGGTTTCACTCCTGGTGTTACACATTCTATGGATTTGGATAAATGTATAGTGTCACGTATCCATCATTATGGCATTATAAAGAGTATTTTTACTGCCCTAAGAATCCTCTGTGCTCTGCCCATCCTCCCTCACCCCTAACCACCGGCAACCACTGATCATTTTACTGTCTCCATTGTTTTGCTTTTACTAGAATGTCATATAGTGGGAATCATACAAGATGTGGCTTTTTCAAATTGGCTTTTTTGTCTTTTCATGGCTTCATAGCTCAGTTCTTTTTAGTGTTGAATAATATTCCATTTTCTGGATGAACCACAATTTATTCATTCACCTAGTGAAAAACATCTTGCTTCCTTCCAAGTTCCACTAGCTATGAATAAAGCTGCTGTACACATCTGTGTGCAGATTTCTGTGTGGACATAAATTGTCAACTCCTTTGGGTAAATACCAAGGAGTGTGATTGCTGGGTCATATGGTAAGAGTGTGTTTTAGTTTCATAAGAAACCGCCAAATTGTCTTCCAAAGTGCTGTGCCATTTGCATTCCCACCAGCAATGAATGAGTGTTCCTGTTGCTCCACATCCTCACCAGCATTTGATGTTTTCAGTGTTCTGAACTGTGGCCATTCTAACAGGTGTGTGGTGGCATCCCATTGTTTTAATTTTCATTCCATTTATAACATATGATATAGGATATCTTTTCATATGCTTATTTGCCATTTGTGTATCTTCTGTGGCAGGGTGTATGTTAAGGTTGTGCCCCATTTTTTAATGGGGTTGCTTGTTTTCTTATTGTTGCCTTTTTTTTTCATTATGTTATGTTAATCACCATACATTACATCATTAGTTTTTGATGTAGTGTTCCATGATTCATTGTTTGCACACAACACCCAGTGCTCCATTCAGTATGTGCCCTCTCTAATACCCATCACCAGGTTAACCCATCCCCCCATCCCCCTCCCCTCTAGAACCCTCAGTTTGTTTCTCAGAGTCCATAGTCTCTCATGGTTCGTCTCCCCCTCCGATTTCCCCCCACTTCATTTTTCCCTTCCTACTATCTTCTTATTTTTTTTAACATATAATGTATTATTTGTTTCAGAGGTACAGGTCCGTGATTCAACAGCCTTACACAACTCACAGCGCTCACCATAGCACATACCCTCCCCAATGTCCATCATCCAGCCACCCCATCCCTCCCACCCCCCCCACCAGTCCAGCAACCCTCAGTTTGTTTCCTGAGATTAAGAATTCCTCATATCAGTGAGATCATATGATACATGTCTTTCTCGGATTGACTTATTTCACTCAGCATAATACCCTTCAGTTCCATCCATGTCATTGCAAACGGCAAGATTTCGTTCCTTTTAATGGCTGCATAATATTCCATTGTATATATAGACCACATCTTCTTTATCCATTCATCTGTCAATGGACCTCTTGTTGTTGCCTTTTAAGAGTTCTTTGTATATTTTGGATAACATATTTTGTCTTTTATCAGGTGTGTCTTTTGCAAATATTTTATCCTAACATATGGCTTGTCTTCTCATACTTTTGACATTGTCTGTCACAGAGCAGAAATTTTTAATTTTAATGAAGTCCAGCTTATTAATTCTTTAATGGATCATAACTTTGATGTTTTATCTAAAAAGTCATTGCCACATCTCAGGTCATCTAGGTTTTCTTCCAGGTTATCTTCCAGGACTTTTATAGTTTCACATTTTATATTTAGGTCTATGATATATTTTGAGTTAATTTTTGTCTGTATAAGATTTGTCTAGATTCTTTTTTTTTGCATGTGGATGTCCAGTTGTTCTAGTACCTTTTGTGCAAGAGACTATCTTTAGTCCATTGTATTGCTTTTACTCCTTTGTCAAAGATCAGGTGACTAATTATGACATCTTTTAAAGAACATATTTTTCAACTTGCTTGCCTTCCACTTTCTCAAGCATGTCCACAATCATAGGTCTGAGTGTAAACATCAACTATACAGTGTGCTCAAATTCCACCTTCCCTAAGACAATGTCAAGTGCAAGTCACCAGTCTAACGTCTCTTTCATAATGAAGATTGTCTTTTGCGCATGGACTGACCTTCCTTTATAGAAAACTTCAATGTGCAACACTCTGAAATCTGAGATGTTATAATAATCCTCAATCTCAAGGAGAAAGAGTATGGTTTCACTTCCTTTATAATTAGAAGTTTCTTTGGCTCTTAGGTAAAATTTTAGCTGCAAATACTCTTGTCAGAAAGGTACTTCCTAAATCCATACAGCACCAGAGTGTAAACCCTGGGCTCTTGACATGCCCAAGTATTCTGATATACTCCTTTCAGGAAAGTACAGAGATCTTTCTACATAACTACAGGGAAAGGGGAATCAGTTTCAAAGGTGATAATACAACATGTGAACAAAGCACATTATGGCTACCTTTAAATATCAGCCCAAAGAGAAACAAGAACAATTCAATGCCTCATTCCCACTTGAGATAGATACAGATAAGGATACAGCCAAAGATAGTTCTTTCGAACACTGAAAATAACTAAACTTGAACAGTTGATACCAAAAGAAATCCAGGGTAAAGGAAAGATGAATATATAACTATTATAAAATAGATAAGCTTTTTGGTTTGTTAATTGATGATTGACAATGCAAACATTCAAAAAAGGTTTATTAAGCATCTGGTCTACAATAAAAAAGACATTTTTCCTTTATTTCAACTTCTTTATATGTATACATTTAACTCTTTATAACTATCTCTTAAATTGTTTTATATATTTTAAATTCTCATTATTATCTTTATGTAATTTAGGAAACCAGTGTTTATTGACCGTGTAATAAACTAGAGAATGCAGTATTGTACCCTTGAATGAAAAAAAACTCAAATATTTCCATGTGTTTTGACAGTTATTTACTTGCAAAAAATAAATTTATTTACTTATTTTTATTTATCTGGCTAATCATACCTTTTTATCAAAAACTCTAAACCTTAGATAACTGGCTTGTTATTCATTATCTCATTCATTCAGTATTTACTGAGTATTAACTATTGCCATATACTAATCTAAGTTCCGGGATACAACATTGAATAAAACACATACAGTTATTTAAACTGAGATTCAGATATCACAGATCGCTTCAGTCCCCATTGATTTCAGTGTCCTAAAGAACTTACAGTCTATTACACAATTTTAAAACTGATCATAATTATTCATCAAATTTTTTTTAAATATCCAATAATACCGTTGTAATAATACCTGGCAAGAACACATAAATTAAATAGTCAAATAATGAGAGGTAATTTAAAAGATACGTTGAACTTGATTTGGGGACCTAAAATATCAGTTTAGTAAGTTTAGCTTTAATCCTCTAGCAAATGAGGAAATTTACTCCTTTCACTGAGTTAAGCAAATGGCCTTACTGTGTCCACAGTAGATAAAAGAAGGCTCCAAATAGAGTCAAAAAAAACTGTCAGAGGTTTACAGCAGTGTCCACAATAGCCACATGGCAGAAGGAGCTGAGATGTCCCTCAACAGAGGAATGGATAAAGAAGATGTGGTCCAGATATACAATGGAATATTACTCAGCCTTCAGAAAGGATGAGTACCCACCATTTGCATCAACATGGATGGAACTGGAGGGGATTATTCCAAGTGCAATAAGTCAAGCAGAGAAAAACAAATATCATATGGTTTCGCTCATATGTGGAACATAAGGAATAGTGCAGAGGACCACAGGGGAAGGGAGGGAAAACCGAATGGGAAGAAATCAGAGAAGGAGACAAACCATGAGAGACTCTGGTCTCCGGGAAACAAACTGAGGGTTACAGAAGGGAGGGGGGTGGGGGGAATGGGGTAGCCGGCTGATGGGTATTAAGGAGGGCATGTGTTGTGATGAGCACTGAATGTTATACGCAACTAATGAATGGTTACCACTACATCAAAAACTAATGATGTACTATATGTTGGCTGATTAAACATAATAATAAAAAATAAATTAAAAAAGAAAAGAAAAAATAAACAAATTATTCATAAGGGGAAAAAAGTAGTTTCTAACATACAGGATGAACAATCATTAGGATCTGATCTGGGTGATAGTGGAAGAGACAAATAGAAATTATAAAAGATCAACTTGTCCTTATCTCCATTCCTTTTAGGTGCCCTGCTCAGCTCGATAAAGCAGGGGACTGACTCTTACAGGCTCTATTTCCCAGGCTCCTCGGTCACTGGACTTCTAGCTGGATTAGGCCAATAGAGACTAAAATACCCTTGCTTTTTCGCTGGCGTCTCTAATAGGAGCTGCTTATCTTCTGCATCCAGGAAAGGCCTGCTGAGATGCCAGCTCCTGTCTGGGGACCCAGTCCTGAATGGCTATAATTCTGCCTTCTCCTTTTGTCCCTCAGACTATGAGTGAAAGCAACTTCCTGTGTTCCTCATCTTTAGGTTCCCTCACTCTTCCATGGTTGACTTCTCAGCCTCTTCCATTAGTTATGTAACCAATCCCCTGCATTGAATTCCCTCTATTTTAAAAACTCTGAATGATACTTTTGTCTGTTTATTTCCTGAAGAGACCCTAGCTGGCACATATAGACAAGGGTGTTCAGCATTTCTGGATTAATGTTTATGCACTAATGAGGTAGGTATTCATTTAAGTCAGGGCCACAGTTCCATTCTGTCAAAAGTAGCGACAAATGGATTTTTCTAGTTTGAACATCAAATTTTGTTGCTTAAAAGTCTTTTAGCCAATCAACAGAAACTCAATTCTA
Source organism: Zalophus californianus (assembly GCF_009762305.2). Classification (NCBI taxonomy): domain Eukaryota; kingdom Metazoa; phylum Chordata; class Mammalia; order Carnivora; family Otariidae; genus Zalophus; species Zalophus californianus. The sequence continues at coordinate 87,038,284 of NC_045598.1, forward strand.
GTAACCTAATCCATGAACTTTGTGGGTGAGAAGGTGGGGATTATTTAGTAGAAAAAACCCAAAGGCAGAAAATAAAGCTAACAACTTGAAACTGTAACATTCAGGATTAGTTTCCTAGGCCTATCACAACAAAGTACCACCAACTACATGGCAGAAAACATCAGGAATTTATTCTCTCACAGTTATGATGCAAGAAATCTGAAATTAGGTGTTAACAAATCCACACTTCCTCTGGAGGCTTTGAGGGAGAATTTTTTCCATTTCTCTCTCCTTGCTTCTCATGTTTGCTGGTGTTTCTTGGTATTTCTTGCCATTCCTTGGCTTGTAGACTTACCACTCTAATCTCTGTCTCTGCCTTCACATGGCATCTTCCTCTATATATTAGTGTCCAAATTTTCTTCTTCTAGATAAAGATGCCAGTCATTGAATTAATCCAGTCATTAATTAATCCAATTAATCCAGTATGATCTCATTTTAATCTGATAACGTCAACACAGACCCTATTTTTAAATAAGGTCACATTCTGGATTCCAAGTGGATATGAATTTGTTGGGACACACTATTCAACTCAGTACACACTGGGAACAAAAGCTACATTTTTATTGTAATAAATTCCAGTCACTGAAAGCAATCTGGAAGAGTCTTTTCCATGGAATTTTAATTTAACAAATACAATTGTAGAGAAGTATACTTCGTCATTCAGCTGGTAGTAATGTATTGAACATTCCAATATGTAAACATCTACTGGGTATATCAATACATTTTGGATATTAAACATAATTTTATTTTAATTAACTAATTAACTAATTAATTATTTTTATTGTGATGACACAATACAAGATTTATCCTTTCAACAAATTTTTAAGTGAACAATATATTGTTATTAACTATAGGTGCAATGTTGTACAACAGATCTCTAGAACTTGTTCGTTTTGCACAACTGAAATTTTATACTCATTAAACAACAATTCCCAATTTCCTCCTTTCTATATTTGACGTATGTAAAATAGTCAAACTTCTGGAAACAGAAAGTAGAATGGTGGTCTCTATATTTTAAAGGGAAAAAAATTACAGAGAGTGAATCAGGCTGAAACTTTGAGAACAAAGTGTGTTTATCTTAAATATAAGATTTATCTAAGTAAAGATATGTTTATCTTACACTTATTTACTGTGAAGCTTGGAGCTAAAAATATTAAATGGGATAAGATAGTATAGTACAATGCAAGATTAAAGGATAGTTTACAGATTGCACATATTGTCAATATTGCTTTCTTTGCAGAAACATATGTGCAGTTCACAAAATAAGTTATGCAGTCTTGACATGTGTACAATGTATTTTAAATTGATTGATTTTAATGTGATCAGCACTATCCCTTGTATTAGTTGGCCTCTATGATTTATATTAGTTGAAATACAGTTGTATGATTTAATAAAGGATCCACTGAAAGGAAAAATAAATAAATAAAAATAAAAATTTTAAATCGAATTTTTAAATTTCTGATTAACCAAATGCCAAATTCTTTATACAAAATAGTTTGTAAGTACACCTGAAATATATAGCAAACAGAATAAAATTCTTATATTTTTTCTGAAGCATTTCTATTATTATTGAAAATGATAGTAATTTTTTTCAAAATTGATTTTAGTTTTCAAAAATGTCTGAGATAATCTTACTAAATATCAGTAGTGTGTTTAGCCTCCTCACCCTTGAACAATACTTTATTGTTGATGTTGTTTTAAAAAAAATAAAGAAAATATTTTAAAATATTTTTAAGAAATTTAGAACTAAATTTTTATACATCAATATTTTAAAGTTAAAGCTGTTGAAAGTGTGCAGCTTCTAAATTATTTTTCCGTTCAAATTTTTATTCTAATATAAGTATGCTAATTTATAAATAATTACAAATATTTATCACTCATTGATCCTTCCTTACATGTTAGGAGTTGTAAAAAAACGCAATGACAGGGACACTTGGGTGACTCAGTCGGTTAATCATCTGACTCTTGATTTCAGCTCAGGTCATGATCTCAGGATCGTGGGCTCAAGCTCCACATTGGGCTCTGAGCTGTGTGTGGAGCCTACTTAAGATTCTCTCTCTCCCTCTGTCTCTGCCTCTCCCCCACCCCACTAGTTTGTGCATGTGTGTGTGTGCATGTGCGTGTGCACTCTCTAAAAAAAAAAAAACACTCACAATAGTAAAACTATACTGATTGGTCCTCAACCTCTGTTATTATTATTTTTTTTTATTGAAGTATGGTTGACGTACAATATCCTATTAGTTTCAGGTATATTCATTACAATTCTATGTTTTTGTATATTATGAAATGTGCCCCATGATAAATCTAGTTACCATCTATCACTATACCAAGTTATTATAATATTATTAACTGTATTTCCTATGCTGTACATTATATCCCCATGACTTGTTTATCTTATAACTGAAATTTGTACCTCTTAATCCCCTTTACCTATTTTGCCCCACCTCATCCTACCTCCCTCTGGTAACCAACAGTTTGTTTCCCATATCCATGAGTCAATTTCTATCTTGTCTTATTTGTTTTGTTTTTAAGATTGATGACCTCACTGATATGAGGAATTCTTAATCTCAGGAAACAAACTGAGTGTTACTGGAGTGGTTGGGCGTGGGAGGGATGGGGTGGCTGGGTGATAGACACTGGGGAGGGTATGTGCTATGGTGAGCGCTGTGAATTGTGCAAGACTGTTGAATCACAGATCTGTACTTCTGAAACAAATAATGCAACATATTTTAAGAAAAAAGAAAAAGAAGAAGATAACAGGAGAGGAAGAATGAAGGGGAGTAAGTCAGAGGGGGAGATGAACCATGAGAGACAATGGACTCTGAAAAACAAACTGAGGGTTCTAGAGGGGAGGAGGGTGGGGGGATGGGTTAGCCTGGTGATGGGTATTGAGGAGGGCACGTTCTGCATGGAGCACTGGGTGTTATGAACAAACAATGAATCATGGAACACTGCATCAAAAACTAATGATGTAATATATGGTGATTAACATAACAATAAAAAATAAAAAAAAGATTGACATATAAGTGAAATTGTGTTTTTTTTTCCTTTCTGACTTATTTCACTTAGCATTATACCGTTTAAGTCCATCTCTGTTGTTGCAAATGGTAAGATTGTATTCTTTTTTATTCTGAGGAATATTCCATTGTGTATATTGGCTATATTTTCTTTATCTATTCATTTACTGGTGGACACTTTGTTTCATTCCATTCCTTGGTTATCGTAAGTAGTGCTGCAGTGAACTTAGGGATGAATATATCTCTTTGGATTGGTGTGGGTCTTTTTTTCCTTCATGCAAATTATCCAGAAATGGCATTGCTGGATTGTATGGTAGTTCTATTTTTAATTTTTTGAGGAATCTCCATACTATTTTCTGTAGTGGCTGCACCTACTTAGATTTTTACCCATAGCATATGAGGGTTTCCTCTCCTCCACATCTCTGTTATTTTATTTACCACTTTTTATAAGTGTCCTGATAATTGGTTCAAAAAAGCACGTTACACTGAATATATATATGTATCTAGAAAAACACTAATTTTTCTTGAACACTTGTGTTTTAGGAACCTTAGGGCTACTATTATATGTACTTCTTATAATCCTGCTTTCAGGAGTTATTTATTGGTAAATGTGCCTTCTTCTGATTGGCTTCTGTTATTCTGTGTGAAATTTCCCATGAATATTAAAGTTGGCAACACAATCAAGATTCCCCAGTTAGGACTGTTATATGGCTTGGTTCACATTACTAGGTAGCACTACTGGGAGAGATACACAAATACAGAAATACCTAAGAACCCTGAAATACCTGTGCTGGCCAGACTTGATATACTCTAGTGGTAGTTGGAATTAACAACCATAATTTAAAAAAAAAAGTTAGAGTACTTAGAGACTGACTACCTAGTCATAGGTATATTCTCAGCATCATCACTATATTAACAATAATAAAAGACCTGTGCAATGCACTTGTTCAATAATCATGTATTCATTCATTTAGCAAGCATAAGTGATCCTTATTGTATGCAGTGAATTGTGCCAGATGCTAAAAATAAAATCATAAAAGTCATAGTACCTATCCTTAAGGATCATATAATTTAATAAAAGAGAATTTTATTTATAATTGAGAAGATATTAGAACTCGTATCTAGATTAAGTAACAAATACAGAATTTACCCTTCTGCTTAAAACAATTGAAACACCAGACAAAATATATAAAATAATAGATTTCATTTGGATATAAGACAGCACAAGAAAATGATCCCTGAGGGAGGTAAAACAAAGGTAGTGAATTTAGAGACTTTAGAGTTTCCAGGCTGGAGCACAAGGAGGGACATAGGTAGACACTATTAACCTCCATGATGGGAAAAGAACAAAATGGTAATCTGGGGAAGCTAATGCAGTTAGATGTCATGAGGAAGGGTACCAAAGAGGAAAAATGACAGAGAAAGAGTTACCTAAACCTGTGGAGGAGTCTGATTAAGGGCATCTATGAAAACTCAACAGCTAACATCACATTTAATGGTAAAATACCTTTTTTTTTCCTAAGAGCACTAACGAAGGAAGGATGTCTCTTCCCATACTTCCGTTTGACATCACACTAGAGGAGCTAGCTAGTGCAGTAAGGCAAGAGAAAGGGCAAGGTGGGGGAAAATAGGCATTGGAATTGTAGAGGAGGAAGAAAAACTCTATTTATAGACAACAGTGTCATCTACATAGAAAATCCTGTGGGAGCTATAAAAACATCTACTAAACCTAAAAAATGAGTTTATGTTGAATGATACTATATCACTATACAATAATCAATTACTTTTTCTTTATACTAGCAAAAACCCATTCAAAATAGAGATTAAAAATAATGCCATATAAAATACAGTTGACCCTTGAACAACATAGGGGTTAGAGGCACCAACCCCTTGTGTAGTTGAAAATCTACATGTAACTTTTGAATCCCTCAAAACTTAACTACTAATAGCCTACTGTCGCCTGGAAGCTTTATTGATAGCATAAACTGCCAATTAATATATTTTGTATGTTATATATATCATATACTGCATTCTTAAAATAAGCTCAAGAAAAAATGTTATTGAGAAAGTCATAAGGAAGAGCAAATACATTTACAGTACTGTATTGTGTTTATGAAAAAAAAATCCATGTATAAGTGGACCCATACAGTTCAAACTTGTGTTATTCAAGGGTCAACTGTAGCATCAAAAATATGAAATAGGGATAAACCTGATAAATATATATACAATATCTGTATACTGAAAACTAAAAACCATTGCTGAGAAATTAAAAACCCAAATAGGGGCACCTGAGTGTCTCAGTCTGTTATGCGTCTGCCTTTGGTTCAGGTCATGGTCCCAGGTTCCTGGGATCAAGTCCCACATTGGGCTCCTTACTCAGTGGGGAACCTGCTTCTCCCTCTGCTTGCCACTCCCACTGCTTGTGTTCTCTTTCTCTCCCTTTCTGGCAAATAAGTAAATAAATAAATAAATTCTTAAAAAAAAACCAAAACAAATAAATGTATATCTTGGAAGACTCAATGTTGTTAAGATACAGTTCTCCCCTCGTTATTCTATAGATTTAATGAAATCTCAATCAAAACCCCAGCCAGCATTTTTGTAGGAATTGACAAATGAATTCTAATATTTATAGAGAATTGCAAGGGATCCAGAACTAATAAAAACAACTTTTATAAAAAATAAAATTAGAAGATTTATTATCTAATTTTAAGACTCCTTATAAAATTAGGATAATCAAGGCAGTGTGGTTTTGGCATAAAGATTTAAAAAATAGATCAATGACAGAACAGAATCGAGTCTAGAATTAGACCTATAAGTACATTTAATTTATATTTTTAATACCAAGACAATTCAACAGGGAAAAAATAATATTTTTAACAAATGGTCCTAAATAATTGTATAACTATTACAAAATAAACAAAAATAAGCCTTTATTATTACCTCACAGTATATACAAAAATTAATTTGAAATGGTTCATAGACTCAAATTTGGAAAACTTCTAGAAGAAATCATTAGAGAAAAATCTCAATGATCTTGATATGTTTCTTAAACACAATACAAAAGGACAAACTATCACAATTGAAAACTTTGCTCCTCAAGAGACATTGATGTAAAAATGAAAAGGCAAGCCCTTCCTAGGAGAATATTTTTTCAAAACATATCTACACAGGAAAGATTAATATTGTCCAAAGAAATGTTAGGCTCTGTACTGGGTGGAATAGTATCCCCTCAAAATTCACATCCACGTGTGATGTAATGAGTACTGGGTATTACCCAAGACTGATGAATCACTGACCTCGACCTCTGAAACAATTAATTTATTATATGTTAATTAATTGAATTTAAATTTAAAAAAAAACCTCACATCCACTCAGAACCTATAAATATGTCCTTACTTGGAAATAGGGTCTTTGCAGATATACTCTAGTTAAGACCCTACTTGATTAAATCAGGCCCTAAATCTAATATGACTGGTGTTCTTATAAAAAGAGGGAAACTCTAGACACAGAGAGAGAAACACACAGAAGTCAAGGCTATATGTAGATGGAGAGATCCATCTGCAAATCAAGGAATACCAAAAATGCCAAAGAATGCCAGGAAATCCCAGAATCTAGAGGAGGCAAAGAATTCTTCCCTACAACCTTTGGAGGGAGCATAACTCTCTGCTAACATCTTGATTTTGGACTTCTAGCCTCCAGAACTCTGGGAGAATCAATTCCTATAATTTTAAACCACCCAATATGTGGTATTTTATTATAGCAGCCCTAGAAAGTAATATACACTCCTAGGTATTTACACAGGAAGAGCAAAAGTATATGTCCACAGAAAGACATACAAAAATATGCATACCACCTTTTTTTGGTGATAGCCCCAAACTGGAAACCACACAAATGTCTATCAGGTGAATGGATAAAAAATCTTGGTATAACCAAGATTTGGTATAACAGTGAAATACTACTCAGAAATAAAAGCAAATAAACTATTGATACATGCAACAACATTGATGAATCAAAAAATAATCATGCTGAGTGAAAAAAGCCAGAGATAAAAGAGGACATTGTATGGTTCCATTTATATAAAATTCTAGACAATCCAAACTAATCTATCATGATAGAAAGCAGATCAGTAGTACCCTGGGGATGCACAGGGAGGGTGGAGAGGGATAGAAGGAAATACAAAGGGACATGAAGAAATTTTTGTGGGTGACAGAAAAAGTTCATTATCTTGATTTGTGGTGATGGTTTCATGGCTCTATACATATGTCAAAGCTCATTAAATTATACACTTTAAAATATGCAGTTTATTGTATATCAATTAAACTTCAATAAAGCTAAAAAAAGGAATTCACTGGGATGAATGCCATGGAAAAGAAAAACCGTGAGATATGTGGGGATGTGCTGGGAAGGCACCTAACCCAGGCTAACGTTTGGAGGTACGAAAATACTACCTAGAGAAGATATCTTGCTTTACTAGTAAAGGAGGAATAAAACTGATCTGGGAAAGTGGAACTTGGAGAGAACTTTCCAGCATAAGGAAGCAAAATGTACAAAGACATAGAGGCAGATACCCTTAAAGTCCTCTCACAATCTGAGGGCTGAAGTAAAGCATGTGAGCGGGAGGAGGGGAGGATGAAGTTAAAGAGGAAGCGGAAAGGATATATGAGACCTACATTCCATTTTAATGAGTCCGGGTTTTACCCTGAAAATTATGGGAAGTTTCAAGGGCTTTTACACATAACATGCTCTATCTCTGCCACTTTTTTTTAAAAGTGGTTTTGAAGAGAGAAATAAGTAAAATAACTAGCTTAATAGTCATCGTTGATATAGGCACCACTTTAGGAAAGAAAAATTTTTAAATTCTGTCATCAGTTATATCCCGATTTTGTTTATGCTGACCACAGTTCTTTGAAACTACTGCTTTTGTTTACAGTCAATTCCACTGCAATCTTAGAGCATCCTTTCAGTAATATAAACATTAGCTGGTATCACATTACAATGAACAAAATTTTTATTTTGAAGAGTTTTCTGTAGTCTCTTTTTTAGATTAAAGGCATTGTTCTGTTTCACTTTAAATCTTAAATGCCTCTTCCAAAATTACGAACCTCATACCTCTTAACCTCAACCAGGAAAAAAACACTAGAGTAATATAGAAGAATAGTGGTTCTTTTAAACCACTTAAAGGACTGTATTCACATTCCTGCTAACTCTCCCTTCTACTAGTTTCACCTGATGATAGTTAATGCCTGTTACATAAACTTCTTCACCCTCAAATATATACAAATAAATACACAAGCATCTAAAGTATTTTGGTGTCATCTGCATTTATAAAAACTGTACTATATATATATATATATATATGCAACTTGCTGTTCTCAATAACAATACATCAATTTACATAACGGACATGCCTCCTGATTGTGAATTTCTATTTTTATAAAAAATATATATAAAATACGTATCTTCTGTTTTACCTAAGAATTATATACAGTCCTGGCTATATATGGCTTAAAGATTAAACTTCTCCCTAGATTTGGCACTTTCAAATACATGCAATCCCAGCCAACTCCACCCAGAAAGGTCTGAAGTAATTCTCCTTCTTGGATATTGTGAGGACAATGTCACTTCCATCTCACAATACGTATTGTATGGAAAATGATAAGTTTTCATAAACCTGATGAAAGTATTCTTGGTTGTATTTCTGAGCTTTTTCAGATTATTCTTTTCAAAACTCAAGGAGGAAAATTCCTTTATCTCATATTTTTGTAAACTGCAGAACTTGAGTTTTCTCTGTATCAGTCTGAGTTCCCTATTAAGGGGAAGGCTTACTGGGGTCCTCTAGTAGGGTATACACATATAAACAAGTGATGACAGGGGACTGGGCAGAGAGATACAAGCTAACCTGGAATGCAGTTGCATCTCAGACCTCAGCCAATCCTCTTGGGAACTCTGGAGAGGAGATGGGCCTTTGAAGTTGTCCCAGCTTGAGGTAGGGCCTTTGTATCCCTTCATTAGGCAGTCATTGGCCTTGGGCTGCCCCTAGCCACCTTTGGCAAAGCAGTTCCTTATAGCTGAGCACCGTTCTTTTTAAGGGATTGAGCTGTGTATGGTCAGTTGCTGTTATTGCCAGTTATTAGGGGATGATCTTAAGGAAGGAGTTTAGGAAATCTACCAAAGCATCCCCCCCAATAACCAATTGCAGAATGATAAATCATAAATTAAGATTTATTTTTGTCTTTAACCAATCAAGTTACATTGTGCTGGGGGAAAAAAAAACTTGTTTGGCCACAAATGTATACATAATGAGTGAGCATGTGCATGCGTATAAATGTGTGTTATAATCCATCTACTTAAATATTCTTCTTAAAATAACCAGGTCATCCAAATTAGTCCAGACACAGAGAACTATTTGGTATTATTCAAAACCAAACTGCCAAAGCTATGAGTGACGCTAATGGAACATCATTGATGAATTAGAATAAATAAAATTCACACAATTATAAATCCTTTATTTTATATAACATTTTTCTTTGAGGTCCTTTTCTTTATGAATCTGAAAAGCAAGAGAAATAATTTCTAATTGAGAAAAGATTTGATCACACTTCTTTCCTCACTAGGAATCTGTGTTAGCTAAGGTCTTAATGGCTCTTCTGGTTCCAAAGGACATTAAAGCACTTCAAATAACTCAAATAATGGGAATTCTATTATACAGATATATGTTGAAATAAGAAAAACAAATATTTCAGTCATGAGTTGAGGCTTCCTAGAAACCAGGAAAAGCTCAATTATGCCTCTTGAGAAAAGTAACTATAGTGTAGTAACCATATACAGTAACTATAGTTAGTCAAGCTTACCAGAAAGAAAACTGGGAAATGGTTCATTCAAGATTCATTGTGGTTTTAGTAAGCACAACCTCTTGAAATAGCTTCAAAACATGAGTTGGTTTTATACCTATTGTGATATTCTGCCATTTTGGTGACACAGCTTCTTTCTGCCTCTTCTTGATTTTTTAAAAATGTATATTTTCACTCTGTGATCGATTTGATGACCTTCTCCCACCTCCCACCTCACCGTGGCTCTCCATTTTGAATTCCCAATGAGTAACCACCATATTTTTTGCTTGATCCCTGACTTGGAATCTTATAGCCTCATGTACTAGTGCATAGGTTAGATTCTATTGTGTCATATCACCTTGCCTGTTCCAAACAACTAAGATCAGGTTTACGATAGCATGGTTCAGAGCACGGCCCCATATGCCAACAGAACAATCTGGAGTTCCATCAGTAGAGACCTATGGTCAGGGCAGTTTTAGTTAAAAGAGACAAGAGATAACAGATATCTCATGTTATGTAGATAGAGGAACATTTAATTACACTTACACATTTGAAAATAAGGTTTCTATATATCAGCTATTGTTTAAATGCATGGATCTACTCAAATACACATACACAAGTGTGCATGCACACACACACACACACACACACGTGCATATTAAAACATCCATGAATAGGCTTTAAAATTTATTCATCACCTTTATCTGTTTTGATTTCATGATAAGATACCTATAGAGAATGGCTAATGAGTATTCAAGGAAAATAATCTGTGTATTACTGAATGGAAATTAGCAGGAGATTTTAATGAGAATAAAGCAGTTATTAACAATGACATATTCTCAGGAGGGAGCTAGATACATTGTCAAGATAAAATATTCTAGTTTGGACCTGTGGAAAATTTAGTTTTAAGCACCAATTTTAACAAAGATGAACAGTATGTAGACCCTTGACACAGAAGCTTGTTATTACAGAGAAATTTTAAAAGCTTTGAAAGTAATTATCTAAAGCACATTTGTCCATTACGTGATCTTATTTAGGAAGTTTACAAAACCAACTTGCAGGAAAACCATTTTTGTGTACTTCATCAATGCAATCACAACAAATAAAAATAAAATTTTGTACTGATGTGGATATAGAGTTTATAAAGCTCCTTTATTTGATCTTCATGCAAACTCTGAAAGGAAGACAAGGCAAAGGGTCTTTGTGTTTTCATTTTTAAACCCACTGATATTGGCAATAAATAAGAAAATGCTTGGGAGCCTGGGTGGCTCAGTCGTTAAGCATCTGCCTTTGGCTCAGGTCATGATCCCAGGGTCCTGGGATCGAGCCCCACATCAGGCTCCCTGCTCCGTGGGAAGCCTGCATCTCCCTTTCCCTCTACCTCTGCTTGTGCTTTCCCTCTCACTGTGTCTCTCTGTCAAATAAATAAAATCTTTAAAAAAGAAAGAAAGAAAGAAAATGCTCAATAAATGTTTAGTATATTGATGGTAAGTAAAGGAGCCTGAGGGAAGGAGAAAGAACGCAACAAAGTCACATGAGTGTTGAGGCCAGAAATAAAGCTTATGTTTTCAAACGTGTACTTTTGACTATTTTGAAGACCAATAGTCTATAATTATAATTCATAATGGATTTTAAAGTGCAATATTAGAGCAAAATTTAAGAAAATTTTATATTGTAGTACTAGAAAACCAGATATGTTTTACATAAATCTCTTTATAAATATGGTATCTGAATTTACCTAAGTGGCATGTTTCAGTTCAAACTACCTATAAGTAGTAAAATGCCATGTGGGAATAAAATGACAGATACAGACACCAGCAACATTTATTCAGTGGTCAAAATCCCATTTCATTTTACGTGAGCCTCCAATTATGGGAGTAGCTGTATAATGGAAAAAAATTTTTAATATGAGAAAACCTCAGATTATAAAAGCAGTGTGGGTTGAAAAACTAACCTTCTTCGGGGCACCTGGGTAGCTCAGTCAGTTAAGCATCTGACCGGCTCAGGTTGTGACCCCGAGATCCTGGGATGGGCTAGCATTGGTCTTCCCACTCTATGGGGAGCCTGCTTGTCCCTCTGCCCCTCCCCCTGCTCATGCTCTCTCTCTCTCTCTCAAATAAATAAATAAAATCTTTAAGAACAACAACAACAAAAAACTAACAATTTTCAAGTAGAGGGAACATTAAAAATATGAACACATAAGACAATATCTCTAAAGGTAAAACATGCATTTTCAATAAAAATGAAAGAACAGTTTGTTTACATTTTTCACACTCATATTTATATTATTACAAAAAAGAGGATAACATTGTTACAAGGTTAAAAATTGTAGAGAACTCATGGAAAGTGCATAGGTGGTTTAGGCCCCAATCCCATGTCAGTGTTTCTTAAAGTATGCTCCAGATATCTCCTACACCAAAATCAGTGCAAGCACTTGCTATAATGAATACTACTCGGCCCTACCACAAACCTATTAGTATGGAATCTCTGAGGATAGGGTGCAGAAATCTGCATTTTTTAAATGATCCAGGTAATTCTTGAAGACTCTAAATTTGAGACTTATTGACCCTAGGGATTCCTGCTTTATCTGCCCCAAATGATGATTTGAACACATTTGCTGTGCTGAGGCCAACCATTTAAAAGAGAAATTCGATGAGACTAAAGAGAGTCTTATAATGTCACTTGAACACTTACATTTTACCACAAAAAATCACTGCTAACTGTCCCGACCAATGGGCTTAAGTATACAACAGTGATTCCCTATTGCTACCAATTGGGAATTTCTTAGCATTTAATAAGCTAATTTTCAAGAAGCTATTTTTAGAAGAGCCAATTTCTTCTTTTTCTTTTTAAAGAATAGCTAAAACATATTTTGAACATATTAGACACATTTTAAAAAAGGGTTTGTCTCACTGAATTTATTATTTGTAAGTCTATATCAGAATAAATGAACATTTCAGTATTGTTGATTCTCAAAGAAACCAAATCACATTCGTGTATATTATAAAATAAATTTGAACACAGTAATATAAAAAAAGCAACTTTAGAGAAAAATATATCATTTTCTGAATTGTATAAAAATATACTTAAAAATGATGGATTTTCAAAAATTATTTTTATTGGTTATAATTAGGGATAAATATAGCTTTAAGCATTATATCTGGGTTTACCAAGTTTTCCACAATGAACACATACTGCCTTTAAAATAAAATAAAATACAATGATATTTTTAAAAGATTATTTACAGTTCATTTGTATGTATTAACAATAAAAGTCCAATTACTTGATTAATTACGCATTAAGTTTCCATTCAATCAATATGTACTGAGATGTACTGACACTCTCAGGATTTATGATTGGTTCATGGATGGGATAATGAATAAGATAGCCATAGTTATAGAGCTTCTGGTCTGGTGGGAAAATATGGGCAATTAAAACCAGCAATAGTTTAGTCTGCAAGAGAGCTTATGAAAAGATGTTCAGGAACATAAAACAAAAGCTCTGGGACCCAGACAGAAGGAATTAGGGAATACTTCTAAGAAGTAGAAGCCACTTAATTGAGAGTCTAAATGTTAGTAGATGATAGGTGCAAATGGAAATAGAGCTATCAGTATGGTGCTTTAGGAACCTAAAAGCAATTTAATACAGCTAACACTTACAGTGAAAGCATATATCTGTGTATATATAAGAGGAATTTATCATATCTGTGTAAGTAGGAAGGGGTAAGATATGAGACCAGTAATGTAATCAGAGCCTAGATAATGAAGAAACCTGCAAACCATGCTCTTATATTTAGATTCTATTTTTTTAAGGCTTTATTTTTAAGTAATATCTCCACCCAATGTGAGTCTCTAACCTACAACCCTAAGATCAAGAGTCACAGTTTCACCAACTGGGCCAGCCAAGCACCCTGGAGTTTATTCAAAATAAAATAAGAATCAATGAACAAGTTTAATTTAAAAAAAAAATGACGTCAGATTTTTGTTTTTATTTTTTATTTATTTATTTTTAAGATATTTATTTATTTATTTATTTGACAGAGAGAGACACAGTGAGAGAGGGAACACAAGCAGGGGAAGCGGGAGAGGGAGAAGCAGGCTTCCCGCAGAGCAGGGAGCCCAATGCGGGGCTCGATCCCAGGACCCTGGGATCATGACCTGAGCCGAAGGCAGACGCTTAATGACTAAGCCACCCAGGCACCCTTGGATTTTTGTTTTTAAAGAGTGGTGCAACTCTCCTGTAAAAATTAGCTGGACAGGACAAGACCAAAATTAATAGGGTAAGTTAGGAAATTGATAGAGTACCCAGATGAAAGGTGATGGTGGCTGGGAGTAACATAGTAGCAATGAAAATGAAGAATAAGAATGGCAAGACTAGCTAATTATTTGGATTTGAGGATGAAAGAAAATGATCAGTCAAAATTATGTCTGTTTCTGGCTTTGGAAACTCCAGATGTGAATGTTTTTTGCAGAGGTTGAGAACATAGAAGAGTCATTTGATAGGTAGAGGAGTAAGGAGAAGGTGAAAAGTTCAGTTTGGAACATGTTAAACTGAGGTGACTGTGAGATATTCAAGAAGTAATATCCAAAAGCATTTGGATGTATGGGTCTGGGTTAGAGCATGTATATGGGAGGCACCATGACATCAATGATGGTAACTGAAGTCATGTAAATTCATTTAATCTTCCAGGGAAGTACATAGAGGAGATGGAGAAGGTGCCAAAGATACAACTCTTGAGATGCCTGAAACAGATCCAAAGGGGTTAAAGGAAATAGATAGCAACCACAAAGACAGGAGGTACATTAGACAAGCCTGCTAAAGCAGAATAAATTGATTTAAGAAAGAAATTATCAAATTGTTAAATACTGCTCTGAGTAAAAGTAAAGAAGAATCCATTGGCTTTAGCAACAACAAAGTCATCACTTACCTTAATGAGAACAATTTTGTTCATATGATAGGAAGAGAAACGGATTATCCTGGGTCAAGGAAGGAGTGGCAAGTAAGGAGGTGGAAAGAGAGTGTAAATTACACTTTTTAAAAAATATGGCTGTGAAGAAGAGAACTACAAAGCATCAAAAGGTGTGTGTGTATGTATGTGCGTGTCTTTGTGTGTGTCTGATATATATATTTTTTAAAATAGGAGCTTCCTCAGCTATTTGAATGACTAAGGAATAAACCTAAGCATAAAGGTAGAATATAAAATATAGAATGAGAAAGAATAGCTACATTAGATATTATTTTTCTGAAATGTTGAAATACAATGATAGAAATTAAACTTAGAAAAAGTAACTTCTTTTTACAAAATACATAATATGAGGTTAAATTCACAATGACAGTTTTATACAAAGGGGGGAAAAAACCTTCATGTAGAGTTAATATGTGTGAAATACTAGTTGTGTCTATCACAGCAACTCTGAAAAGATAGGAGAGGATACGTACATGATTAATTTAGGGAACCAAGATCAAAATAAATCCCCCCTCAAATATCTTACCCATCCACCCACAAGCAATATATTTTATTCGCAGACCAATGATTGATCTAGAGAAATAGTAAAGATAGTATAATAGGCTGGGGAGCAAGATGGCGGAGGAGTAGGAGACCTGGATTTCGTCTGGTCTCAGGAATTCAGCTGAATAGGGATCAAACCATTCTGAACACCGACGAACTCAACAGGAGATCGAAGAGGAGAGTAGCAACAACTCTCTGAACAGAAAAGCGACCATTTACTGGAAGGTAGGACGTGCGGAGAAGTGAATCTAAGGTGATATTTGGGAGGATAGACGGCGGGGGAGGGGCCTCCGTCGGCCGCTTCTGGCAAGTGCTAGAGCCGCGGAGCACAAAATCGGACCTTTTAGAAGTCGGCTTCCCTGAGGGACGTCGCTCCAGTGGCTAAGCGGGGGGTGGAACCCTCGTGGGACAGTGTGGTCTCAGGACCCTCGGGGTCACAGAAAGACCGGGTGTGCCTGAGTGCAGCAGAGCTCCCGGGTAACGGAGCGGGGAAGCCGGCTGCAGAGACGGAGCCGAGGTGCGGGCTCTCAGCTCGGGGTTGCCATAAACTGTGATCCTCGGCCCAGTCGGGCTACTGCTCCTCCAGCAGGGACCCAACAAGCGGCAGAGCCGGGGAGACTCCCCTTCCTCCCCCAGGGAGGAGCGGCACAGGAGCGCACCGCAGGGATCTGCTGGATTTGGAGACTCCACACGGGGTCGGGTGCCAGAGATAGCAATGCTAAGTCACAGGCCGGGTGAGCACAGAGTGCAGCCGGAGACCGGGGACACGGGAGTGACTGCTTTTCTCTGGGGGGCGGGGCCCCGAGTTCTCGGCTCCTCCGGGCAGAGATTGGAAGGCCACCATTTTCACTCTGGTCCTCCAAAGCTGTACCGAGAGCTTGCAGGAAACAAAAGCTCCTGAGAGCAAACCCAAGCAGATTGCTTAGCCCGGACCGACAAGGGCGGGGCAATTCCACCTCCGGCAAAGACATTTGGGAACCATGGCAAAGGCCCCTCCCCCAAAAGATCAGCCCGAACAGCCAGCAAGCCAAGACCAAGTTTACCGAACAAAGAGAATGGGAGAACTCCAGAGATAGGGGAATACTGCACATAGAATTCATGGTTTTTTTACCATGATTCATTAGTTTTTCAAAGTTTATTTTTTTAACTGTTTTTTTTTTTTGAATTTTTCTTTTTCCCTTTTTCAACCAACATCTTACCAATCCCTTTTTAAAAAAAAAACATTTTTAATTTTTCATTTTTAGAGTCATATTTTATCCCTTCATAGTAGTTACCCTTATTTTTGGCATATATATATATATATATATATATATATATATGTTGTTCTCTCTTTAAAATTTTGAGATACAGTTTCTTCTAACATCAAAATAGACCCTAAATCACTAGTGCATGGCTTTGTTCTAGGCTCCTGCCTGATCACATTCTCCCCCTTTTTTTTCTTTTCTTTTTTTTACATCTTCTTTTTTCAAACAACTTATCTTATCAATTCCTTTTATAAAATCTTTTATAATTTTCATCTTTACAGTCATCTTCCATCCCTTCATTGTATCAACCCTTATTTTGTGCATATATAACTCTTTCTTCCTTTAAAATTTTAGGAGGCATTTTCTTCTAACAGACCAAAATACGCCCAAAATCTAGTGTGTGGCACTGATCTATGCACTAGCCTGATCATATTTGATCATATTCTGTCTTTTTTGTTTTGTTCTGTTTTTGTTTGTTTTTATCTTTTTCTTTTTTTTCTCTCTCTTTCTTTTTTCTTTCTTTCCCTTTCTTTTCCCCTGGTTTCAGGTCCTTTCTGATTTGTATAGAGTATATTTGCTGGGGACGTTGTTAACCTGTTAGCATTTTGTTCTCTCATTCATCTATTTGCCTCTGGACAAAATGACAAGACAAAAAAAATCACCTCAGCAAAAAGAAAAGAGGTAGTACTGTCTGCCAGGGACCTACTCAATACGGACATTAGTACGATGTCAGACCTAGAGTTCAGAATCATGACTTTAAAGATACTAGCTGGGCTTGAAAAAAGCATGGAAGTTATTAGAGAAACCCTTCCTGGAGAAATAAAAGAACTAAAATCTAACCAAGTCAAAATCAAAAAGGCTATTAATGAGGTGCAATAAAAAATGGGGGCACTAACTGCTAGGATAAATGAGGCAGAAGAGAGAATCAGCAATATAGAAGACCAAATGATGGAAAATAAGGAAGCTGAGAAAAAGAGAGATAAACAACTACAGGACCACGAGGGCAGAATTCGAGAGATAAGCAATACGATAAGACGAAACAACATTAGAATAATTGGGATCCCAGAAGAAGAAGAAAGAGAGAGAGGGGCAGAAGGTATATTGGAGCAAATTATAGCAGAGAACTTCCCTAATGTGGGGAAGGAAACAGGCATCAGAACCAGGAGGCACAGAGAACCCCTCTCAAAATCAATAAAAACAGGTCAACACCCCGACATCTAATAGTAAAACTTACGGGGTCTCAGAGACAAAGAGAAAATCCTGAAAGCAGCTCAGGAGAAGAGATATGTAACCTACAAGGGTAGAAACATTCGATTGGCAACAGACCTATCCACAGAGACCTGGCAGGCCAGAAAGGACTGGCATGATATCTTCAGAGCACCAAACGAGAAAAATATGCAGCCAAGAATACTATATCCAGCTAGGCTGTCACTGAAAATAGAAGGAGAGATATAAAGCTTCCAGGACAAACAAAAACTAAAGGAATTTGCAAACACGAAACCAGCCCTCCAAGAAATATTGAAAGGGGTCCTCTAAGCAAAGAGAGAGCCTAAAAGCAGCAAAGATCAGAAAGGAACACAGACAACATACAGTAACAGTCACCTTACAGGCAATACAATGGCACTAAATTCATACCTTTCAATAGTTACCCTGAATGTAAATGGGCTAAATGCCCCAATCAAAAGACACAGGCTATCAGATTGGATTAAAAAACAAGACCCATCGATATGCTGTCTGCAAGAGACTCATTTAGACCCAAAGACACCCTCAGATTGAAAGTGAGGGGATGGAAAACCATTTACCATGCTAAAGGACACCAAAAGAAAGCTGGGGTGGCAATCCTTATATCAGACAAATTAGATTTTAAAACAATATCTGTAATAAGAGATGAAGAAAGACACTATATCCTACTTAAAGGGTCTATCCAACAAGAAGATCTAACAATTGTAAATATCTATGCCCCTAACATAGGAGCAGCCAATTATATAAGGCAATTAATAACAAAAGCAAAGAAACACATTGACAACAATACAATAATAGTGGGGGACTTTAACACCCCCTCACTGAAATGGACAGATCATCTAAGCAAAAGATCAACAAGGAAATAAAGACTTTAAATGAAACACTGGACCAAATGGACTTCATAGACATATTCAGAACATTCTATCCCAAAGCAACGGAATACACATTCTTCTCTAGTGCCCATGGAACATTCTCCAGAATTGATAACATCCTAGGTCACAAATCAGGTCTCAACCGGTACCAAAAGATTGGGATTATCCCCTGCATATTTTCAGACCACAATGCTTTGAAACTAGAACTCAATCATAAGAGGAAAGTCCGAAAGAGCTCAAATACATGGAGGCTAAAGAGCATCCTTCTAAAGAATGAATGGGTCGGGGTGCCTGGGTGGCTCAGTTGGTTAATCGACTGCCTTCGGCTCAGGTCATGATCTTGGAGTCCCGGGATCGAGTCCCACATCGGGCTCCCTGCTGAGCAGGGAGTCTGCTTCTCCCTCTGAACCTCTTGCCTCTCATGCTCTCTATCTCTCATTCTCTCTCTCTCTCAAATAAATAAATAAAATCTTTAAAAAAAAAATAAATAAAGAATGAATGGGTCAACCAAGAAATTAAAGAAGAATTAAAAAAATTCATGGAAACCAATGAAAGTGAAAACACAACTGTTCAAATTCTTTGGGATACAGCAAAAGCAGTCCTGAGAGGAAAGTATAGAGCAATACAAGCCTTTCTCAAGAAACAAGAAAGGTCTCAAATACACACCTTAACCCTACACCTAACGGAGCTAGAGAAAAAACAGCAAATAAAGCCTAAACCCAGCAGGAGAAGAGAAATAATAAAGACCAGAGCAGAAATCAATGAAATAGAAACCAAAAGAACAGTAGAACAGATCAATGAAACTAGGAGCTGGTTTTTTTGAAAGAATTAACAAGATTGATAAACCCCTGGCCAGACTGATCCAAAAGAAAAGAGAAATGACCCAAATCAACAAAATCATGAATGAAAGAGAGGAGATCACAACCAACACCAAAGAAATACAAACAATTATAAGAACATATTAGGAGCAACTCTATGCCAGCAAATTAGATAACCTGGAAGAAATGGGTGCATTCCTAGAGATGTATCAACTACCAAAACTGAACCAGGAAGAAATAGAAAACCTGAACAGACCTATAACCACTAAGGAAATTGAAGCAGTCATCAAAAATCTCCCAACAAACAAAAGCCCAGGGCCAGATGGCTTCCTAGGGGAATTCTACCAAACATTTAAAGAAGAATTAATACCTATTCTCCTGAAACTGTTCCAAAAAAATAGAAATGGAAGGAAAACTTCCAAACTCATTTTATGAGGCCACCATTACCTTGATCCCAAAACCAGACAAAGACCCCAACAAAAAGGAGAATTATAGACCAATATCCTTGAGGAACAGGGATGCAAAAATTCTCACCAAAATACTAGCCAATAGGATCCAACAGTACATTAAAAGGATTATTCACCACGACCAAGTGGGATGTATCCCTGGGCTGCCAGGTTGGTTCAACATCCGCAAATCAATCAACGTGATACAATACATTAACAAAAGAAAGAACAAGAATCATATGATCCTCTCAATAGATGCAGAAAAAGCATTTGACAAAGTACAGCATCCTTTCTTGATCAAAACTCTTCAGAGTATAGGGATAGAGGGTACATACCTCAATATCATAAAAGCCATCTATGAAAAACCTACAGCCAATATCATTCTCAATGGGGAAAAGCTGAGAGCTTCTCCCCTAAGGTCAGGAACGTGGCAGGGATGTCCACTATCACCACTGCTATTCAACACAGTATTAGAAGTCCTAGCCACAGCAATCAGACAACAAAAAGAAATCAAAGGCATCCAAATTGGCAAAGAGGAAGTCAAACTCTCACTCTTTGCAGATGATATGATACTGTATGTGGAAAACCCAAAAGACTCCACCCCAAAACTGCTAAACTCATACAGGAATTCAGTCAAGTAGCAGGCTATAAAATCAATGCACAGAAATCAGTGGCATTCCTATACACTAACAACAAGACAGAAGAGAGACAAATCAAGGAGTCGATCCCATTTACAAGTGCACCCAAAACCATAAGATACCTAAGAATAAATTTAACCAAAGAGGCAAAGGATCTGTACTCAGAAAACTATAAAATACTCAAGAAAGAAATTGAAGAAGACACAAAGAAATGGAAAAACGTTCCATGCTCATGGATTGGAAGGACAAACATTGTGAAGATGTCAGTGCTCCCTAGAGCAATCTACACATTCAATGCAATCCCCATTAAAATACCATCTACTTTTTTCAAAGAAATGGAACAAATAATCCTAAAATTTGTATGGAACCAGAAGAGACCCCGAATAGCCAGAGGAATCTTGAAAAAGAAAAGCAAAGCCGGCGGCATCACAATTCCGGACTTCCCGCTCTATTACAAAGCTGTCATCATCAAGACAGTATGGTACTGGCACAAAAACAGACACATAGATCTATGGAACAGAATAGAGAGCCCAGAAATGGACCCTCAACTTTATGGTCAACTAATCTTCGACAAAGCAGGAAAGAATGTCCAATGGAAAAAAGACAGTCTCTTCAACAAATGGTGTTGGGAAAATTGGACAGCCACATGCAGAAGAATGAAACTGGACCATTTCCTTACACCACACACAAAAATAGACTCCACATGGTTGAAAGACCTCAACGTGAGACAGGAGTCCATCAAAATCCTAAAGGAGAGCACAGGTAGCAACCTCTTCGATCTCAGCCTCAGCAACTTCTTCCTAGAAATATCACCAAAGGCAAGGGAAGCAAGGGCAAAAATGAAGTCTGGGATTTCATCAAGATTAAAAGCTTTTGCACAGCAAGAGAAACAGTCCACAAAACCAAAGGACAACCGACAGAATGGGAGAAAATATTTGCAAATGACATATCAGATAAAGGGCTAGTATCCAAAATCTATAAAGAACTTATCAAACTCAACACCCAAAGAACAACTAATCCAATCAAGAAATGGGCAGAAGACACGAAGAGACATTTTTCCAAAGAAGACATCCAAATGGTCAGCAGACACATGAAAAAGTGCTCAACATCACTCGGCATCAGGGAAATCCAAAATAAAACCTCAATGAGATACCACCTCACACCAGTCAGAATGGCTAAAATGAACAAGTCAGGAAATGACAGATTTTGGCAGGGATGTGGAGAAAGGGGAACCCTCCTACACTGTTGGTGGGAATGGAAACTGGTGCAACCCCTCTGGAAAACAGTATGGAGGTTCCTCAAAAAGTTGAAAATAGAGCTACCATACGATCCATCAATTGCACTAGTGGGCATTTACCACAAAGATACAAATGTAGGGATCCGAAGGGGTACGTGCACCCCAATGTTTATAGCAGCAATGTCCACAATAGCTAAACTGTGGAAAGAGCCAAGATGTCCATCGACAGATGAATGGATAAAGAAAAGTGGTATATATACACAATGGAATATTAAGCAGCCATCAAAAGGAATGAGATCTTGCCATTTTCAACGACATGGATGGAACTGGAGGGTGTTATGCTGAGCAAAATAAGTCAATCAGAGAAAGACATGTATCATATGACCTCACTGATATGAGGAATTCTTAATCTCAGGAAACAAACTGAGGGTTGCTGGAGTGGTGGGGGGTGGGAGGGATGGGGTGGCTGGGTGATAGACATTGGGGAGGGTATGTGCTATGGTGAGCGCTGTGAATTGTGCAAGACTGTTGAATCACAGATCTGTACTTCTGAAACAAATAATGCAATATATGTTAAGAAAAAAAAAGAAGATAGAAGGAGGGGAAGAATGAAGGGGAGTAAATCGGAGGGGGAGACGCACCATGCGAGACGATGGGCTCTGAAAAACAAACTGAGGGTTCTAGAGGGGAGGGAGCTGGGGGGATGGGTTAGCCTGGTGATGGGTATTAAAGAGGGCACGTTCTGCGTGGAGCACTGGGTGTTATGCACAAACAATGCATCATGGATCACTACATCCAAAACTAATGATGCAATGTATGATGATTAACATAACAATAAAATTTTTTTAAAAGATAGTATAATAATTTACATAAGTTTTAAGATCTTTTTTCCCCACTTTTTTCTACTCATTGTTAACTACATGTAATCTTACAGCAAAATATGTGTCCTTAATCTCACTTCATTCGTCTTACCCTGATAAAACCTCTTTGGCTAAAGTCCCATAGAATTTTTCATACTTTCCTTTAGGCTTATTTATACTGTGGTTTTGCTGATGAATAGTGCATTCACCAACCTATAACACAGCAGTCAGTTCAAAATAATTTGTATTTCTTCTTGAATCTAAACAATATACATATGGAACTTCCAATATGAGGTGAGCAATAAAAGTAACTTGGCAGGCCAGTTATTTCTAAAACTCTAATTGTAAAAATAAAAAACAAAGTTCAATCAACTGTAATCTTTAGAATTTTTAATCAGCGTATTAATTAGTATGTATATGTGAATACTCGTATCTACTGTCAAGATGTGTTTGATTGTAAGAGGATAAAAACTGTAAACATTTTACCATTGTATCAGTGAAAGAAAAATTAGAATATGACTAACTAATATATTTTATTTTATTTTATTTGGAACTAAGAAAAGATCTTTTTTGTGATTCCTTCCTTCTTTAATAATATTCTGTTAGTAAAATAGAATAATTATAATTCTATCTTTGGATAGAGCTGACCTTTATTCATGCTAAATAAATTCCTGCTGTGTGTAAAATTCTGGTAAAGCTACTAGAATCTCAGCTTAATGTGGGCAGGTTTCTTTTGGGTTGACTCTTTTATAAATAAATAAATAGTTAAATAAATAATTAAATAAAAATTGTTTAAATGAATGAATGAGCTTCATTAATTAATCCTCACAAAACTAACTATAGCCTTAGCTTTAATTTTATGAATTAAAAAAAAATTAAAGGTCAGGGTAAATAAACTTGAAAAGACTCCAAGTTAGTCCATGATACTACAACCCAGTTGATATTCTAACCCAGGTCTTCTGAAATTAACTTTTGAGTTTTGATCTTGTCAAATCAGCATTTTAACTCTGATCACATGATCTACATATATTACCTCATTTAACTCTGATAATACACCATGAGGTAAGTTTTATTACCATTTTTTAATATGAGAAAACTAATACTCAGTGATTATACAATTGAGTAAGTTATTGACTTGGGAATCAAACCCAGCTCTATCAAATTCCAAAAACTACAATTTGGGATGTGTCTGAATGATTTGGATATTTTGTTTCAAGCTAAAAAAAAATTTGTTACAGAAGGAACTATCCTATTTACCTTATATTTTGCTATGTTGATAAATCATATTTTACTATCTAATGTTTACTTCTAATCTGTTAGGTTCAGTTTTTGACTGACTTTATTTTTGGGTTAAAAGCGTTTAACTTCTAGTGATGTAATTTAGAGAAATATGTTGATTTTTATAACTTTTAATTCTCTATGGTATTTCTCATCTTTTTTTAAATGATGAAAATCACATTGAACTAAAAAGAAACCTGAAAAGGGACATTTTGTTGCACATTGCTGTAAGAACTTTGTGGCTGATTGCACAGCTGCTAGCTCCTGACCTCTTAAATTTTGATGTTTTCTCAGCTTTATTTTCTCCCAGGAGAAAAAAAAATATGAGGCAGGAAAGAGCCTTCTAAAAGAGAGCCTATCTAGAATTTATCAACTGAACACCTACTTTTGAGTGGAAGTCCAAAAATTAGGTGAATGCCACATTACTCATTACCAACCCACGAGGGTCAAGCCCTTTAGAGCCCAACCCTAAGAGAGTGGGTCGGTGTGGGAGGGACCTGATAAGTGACTCATTTTCTACTGTCCCTTTCTCCAAAGGAAGGCCCTAGCGTGTGGCTATTCCTTTGTCCAAGGGCAATCACTAGAATTTGAAGAGTGTTGTTGGCACCATATTTTACCACACTGGCTACCCTGACTTCCTCAATGACACATTACAATAAAGAGAAAAAAAAAAAACTTAAAGAAAGAAAGAAAGAAAGAAAGAAAGGAAAGAAAGGAAAGAAAGAAAAGAAAGAAGAAAGAAAGAAGAAAGAAAGAAAGAAAGAAAAAAAGAAAGAAAGAAAGAAAAAAGAAAGAAAGAAAGAAAAAGGAAGGAAGGAAGGAAGGAAGGAAAGAAAATCTGAATACTTGAGCTCACTGATCTTGATGTTGAACTGTTTAATTTACAGGATAAGAAAGAAAGAAAGAAAGAAAGAAAGAAAGAAAGAAAGAAAGAGAGAGAGAGAGAGAGAGAGAGAGAGAGAGAGAGAGAGAGAGAGAGAAGAAAGAAAGAAAGAAAGAAAGAAAGAAAGAAAGAAAGAAAGAAAGAAAGAAAGAAAGAAAGAAAGAAAGAAAGAAAGAAAGAAAGAAAGAAAGAAAGAAAGAAAGAAAGAAAGAAAGAAAGAAAGAGAAAGAAAGGGAGGAAGGAAGGAAGGAAGGAAGGAAGGAAGAAAGAAAGAAAGAAAGAAAGAAAGAAAGAAAGAAAAAGGAAGGAAGGAAGGAAGGAAAATCTGAATACTTGAGCTCACTGATCTTAATGTTGAACTGTTTAATTTACAGGATTAATGAGATCATTAAAAGAAGTAAAACAACATATTTCAACCTGGGGTGGATAAGGCACAATGCATTTTTCCCTCCCCTTGCTAGCTTGGCTTGTAAATTTGATTGTATTTATGCCTGCAGAGGAATTTCCTAGGCTTTGTGGATAGGACCTATAAAGAGCTATGGGAGGTCTTTGTGTCTCTAAAATGTGCGTGTTGGGTTTTCGGATTTTCAGGGAGGTGGAATTTTGAGGTTGCTTAAGGGTTTTGAGTACTGCTTGCTTTCATTCTTCTTCTGGCTTAATATTTCTTTTTCTTTTTCTTTCTTTTCTCCATAGAAGTTGCAATTAATTTAGTACTCTGAAATAGTTTCCAAATATCCAAGTATCTTAATAGGAGAAATTATGTAAAAATGTAAGCTCTTAAAAGTCTCCTGATAGAAATATTATTGTTTCAAGACCAAGATGGTATACTGGGCATACCTATTTTCCACTCCCCTCAAAGCCCTTTAAAATGCTGAGAAATTACATTGAAATGATAATTATCAAGCGATTGTTCATCTTATTAAATTATTATTTCTCAAAGCATTGTCAGAAGGCTACTTGGGAGCACCTCCCTGATGGAGACCCAGAGAAGCATTCACAGAGCTAGGTGGTATGGATAAAAGAAAAGAGTGTTGGATTACAGAGATAGGGTAATTAAATGAAGGATTGGTTATAGAGCAAATGGGACTACCTATCCCTGCTTCATGTGTATCAGTAAGCTCCCAGCACAGCCTTGAGAATTGGTTTCTGAACAAAGGAAAAGAGTGTCCTGACTGGTGGGGGAGGGGTAGATTTAAGGAGAATAGGGTTTTCAGGTAATTCTGGATAACCACAGAAAGAGCAGAAAATAGACAGGAATAGATAGGAATGGACAGGAAGGAAAGCTCTAACCATTCCCTCTTTACTTTTACAAGAAATGAGAGCCTGAACCTGTCTGTCCTTTCCCCAACCAAGGCCAGAAAGAAGAGCTTTCCTCTTGGCAACACCCATGCACTTACAGAGCCCTGAGTTCAGCTTTCTTATTCAGTCTTTGTGTGAGAGTGTGAATAGGGGCTGAATGGGGCACTTATTTGTAATTTATTCAATAAATAAATATTTACTAAGTCTCTTGTATGTACTGGACATTAGTCCCTACAGTGGGACTCTTGCAGTAAATAGTGCAAAGATCCTGCCCTCATGGACCATACATTACATTCCAGTAAGGAAACATGCATTAAACAAATAAACTAAACTGATACACTCTAATTACATATTGTTAAGTGAGAGAAAGAAAAATAAAGCAGGAGAGGGAGCCTATCAGTGAAACGGTGCTGTGGCGAGGGGGAGTGTGGTCAGGAAAGGCCTCTCCCGGAGGTGATACTGAACAGAAACCTAAAAAAAAAAATGAAGGGGACAGTCATATAGAGGAAGAACAAGGAAAGCTGCTTGTGCTAATTCCCTCTCAATTCTCTGAATTGAGAATGAAATCAGTGTGTATATATACAAGGACCCGCAAGGCCAGTGTCCAAGCAGTAAGTGCCATGCATAACTGCACCAGAAATTCATGAAAACTTTCTACTCTCCTCAACATCATCACTTATGTATGAATTTGAATAATCAACCAAGGATCAAGAGATCCTTAAGCAAACCAAAATTGTGAAATAGAAAGACCAAGATGAAGGAACATCTAAACCCTGATGGATAAGGGGGTTGTATAAGGGGAAATAGACTCATAAAGTTTTACATTTTAATTGAGAGGCAAAGATAGCCATAAATTAATAATAGGCAATATTAAAAAAAGATCAAGATGGAGATCTTAGAAATGAAATTGATGTGGTGCTATGAGCAAACAGTCAAGAAAGAATTCTTGAGATGTTTGTAGTGCAAAAAGGTTTTTTTATTATAGTAGGGGACAGGACCCGTGGGCAGAAACCTGCACATTTGCTGCGTGAAGCTGGTGGTTATATGCTTAGTCTTTGAGGGGGAGGATGTGTAGGGAGTATTAGATCATAAATGTCTTCTTCGAATTTCTACTTGTAAAACTACTTTTGCAATATTTCTCTAGTGCTTATCATTCAGTTTGATACTATTGGTTAGATGTGCAGGCAGTCATGAGACCTTTTAAGAAGGTAGCATCCAGTAGGTATCTGATCCTTATTGGAACTATGCAGGCTATAGGTCAGCCTTCTGGGCTAAAGGTGGACATTTTTGTGCTTCTATCCCTCATCAGAACTATTACAATAATGCTTTTAACTTTTATACATATAACCCTACTATCTATAGAACTATAAATATTCTTTTTATGAAGTAAAACTAGTGAAATATTCCTAAAAGCTAATCAGAGTGGACTGATCTAAGCCAAAAACATAAGGAGTGGGTTTCAAAAAGAAAGATCAGAGTATTAGGCATTGTTTTTCTTCCTGTTGAGCTGATAGGTTTTCAGGTACACACCAATCACACACTCATTCAATTAGGACCATGATTAGAAGTTAGTTTCTCATATTTAAAAGCCAAGACAAGCTCTTAGTTTTAGTCCAGTGATTTAAATACTGTACATGAAAACAAAAGCAACAGTGTCCAAATGTAAGTATTCAGACTCACTTTGAGCATTTGAGATTTTAACAAAGTTATCAGAAAGAAAGATATCCGAGAGAAAGATATCAGTCGGTTAAGCATCTGCCTTCAGCTCAGGTCATGATCTCAGGGTCCTGGGATCGAGTCCTGCATTGGGCTCTCTGCTCAGTGGGGAGCCTGCTCCTCCCTCTCCTTCTCCCCCACTCATGCTCTCTCTCTTACTCTCACTTTCTCTCTCAAGTAAATAAATGAAATCTGTTTAAAAAAAGAAAGAAAGAAAAATTCTCCTTTTTAATCTGAAAACTAATGACCATTCTAGGGGAGTAGGGAGGGTCACACAGGAAAAGCACCTAGGGCAAATTAAAAATATTGCTAAAGTTAAATCTTGTGTTTAAGTTATTCTTGAACAATATTCCCAGATTTTTCTGCTCATTCATTCTGGAGTGACTTTGCTTTCCTTTACTTTTTTCATTGATTAGCCATATTTTACCTCACCTTCAAAAACTAGAGCAAATTTTGTTTGCATACAACTCTTGCATGAAGCCCTCTTGGACCACCTAGATTTTTTTTCTTTAATCATGTCACAGTTTGTGATTAAGGTTATGAATTTGTTCATTCTGTAATATGTCGTCAGATTAACACTTATGCGTAGGTAGGAGAGGCAAGAGCTGCTTCTTGGTCATAAATGATTAACCACAGTGCTGGAGTCTGCCAATAGAAATGTGTTCTATTGGGAGGCCCCTGGGTGGTGCAGCCGGTTGGGCATCCAACTCTTGGTTTCAGCTCAGTCAAGATCTCAGAGTTGTGAGATCATGCCCCGTGTGGGCTCTGAGCTCAACGAGAAGTCTGCTAAAGTTTCTCTCTCCCCCTCACTTTGCCCCTTGCTGTGCTTGCTCATACATGTGCTCTCTCTCTCTCTCGAATAAATAAATTTAAAAAAAAAATGTGTCCTATTGGAATAAACATCATTTCCTCCAGTCAGTTCAATTAAAATTTAAATACCACCGAATGGTATAATATGTTAAATCTTTCATGTCTTTCCACTGTCTAATCAGATTGCTCTCCTCAATAACAGTAAAAGCAATTAAAGAATACACACAGTTTTAAAGTATTTTTTAGCCCAGGAATATTTAGCAATGAAGAACAGAAAGGAAAAACTTTGAATTAGTAGATAAAAATACAAAAAATGGACATATGTACACCTGTGGCAGACCACTTACCACAAAATTTTCCAAGTGGTAATTTAGTTTCTTACACTGGTCTATAATTTTATCTTCTGCATGTCTTCTGTGCCTAAGAAAACTGCGACTTTTTTAAGGGAAAAACTACCGTAAGCCAAATATTGTTTCTATGATTACTTAGATACAGGAATTCAGAATAATGGTTGTTATTTTAAAAATGTTTTGCTTATTTTTACTTTTCTACAATATGACTAATAAAATAGTGTGAAAAATAAAGTATGTAAGTATATAAAGTATGGAATTACTTATAATCAGTATTGCTATAAATTTTATAATTGTCATTACCATGTGCCTTAGTCCATTCAGGCTGGAGAGGAGAGAGAGGGAGAGCAAGTCGTGGGGGGGCAGAGGGAGAGGGAGAGAGAGAATCTTAGGCAGTCTCCATGCTGGACATGGAGCCTGACTTGGAGCTCGAACTCATGACCCTGAGATCATGGCCTGAGCCAAAATCAAAAGTCTGATGCTTAACCGATTGAGCCACCCAGGTGCCCCTTTATCCGGTCAATTTTTACTGAATTTTTCTGTAGCAGTGAGAAAGGAGGTGTTCTATACCCTAGTTCTCCCATGGTTGTGCATGACACAGGAGCAATCCAGAGATCTCTATGAATCACACTGTGAAACACAGAGATATTTGAGAGTCGAAAGGAGGCTGTCCCACCATGGAACATGTATAGTAAGGGATGAGGTGACCTTGCAATAGAAATTGCTGAGTACCAAATTGAAAAATGCAGCTGAGTTCAGAGTGTCCCCAAGGTAAGGTCTAGTTAATGAATAAGAGGGAGGGATTTATGGGACACCCATGACAAGAGCACAGACCATAAATTTGACCTCAAACAAGGTAAGATGATTACAGAAGTTAGTCCCATCTCTTTTCCTAGGGAAGAGATAAGGTAAACTCATTTAATCATCACAAGAACTCTAGAGAGTAATATAATTATCTTTCCCAAATCAAGTTGGGGAAATAGAAATTCAGAGAGACTAATTAACTTGGCTATAGTCATACAGCAAATAATTGATAAAAGATTCCAGCTTATTCAAAAATAGTACTGAATTTTCTTATTTCATTTCCATCTTTGTTCACTTCTCATATGAGACTGTTACTGTATATCCCTATTTTAAGACATTTTTGGTTTAATTAAATCTGAAAATTGACCATGTTTGATTATTGTTGAAGTCAAAAAGCATTTTCAGAGGCAGTATGTTCAAGGTAATCCTTTTTTTATTATTTCTTTAAGGATTTTTATTTATTTATTTGACAGAGAGACAGTGAACACAAGCAGGCGGAGTGGGAGAGGGAGAGGCAGGCTTCCCGCCAAGCAGGCAGCTCGATGCGGGGCTCGATGCGGGGCTCGATGCGGGGCTCGATGCGGGGCTCGATGCGGGGCTCGATGCGGGGCTCGATGCGGGGCTCGATGCGGGGCTCGATGCGGGGCTCGATGCGGGGCTCGATGCTAGGACCCTGGGATCATGATCTGAGCCAGAGTCAGACGTTTAACAACTGAGCCACCCAGGCGCCCCTGTTCAAGGTAATCTTAAAGAAGTGTTTAAGGAATACACAGGAAGGAAAATGTTCTAGGATGCAGGAAAAGGTTGTGCTATTTAAAGTCCCTCCACTCTACAATTATGATTTAATTTTAAAAAACTAATTAAAAATTTTCTTAGTATAATGGATACATTACAATATTCCAGATAAAATTCTAGAAAAATAATTTTAACTTACTTAACATTTTCAAAGTTTTTTTTTCTTTTTTGAAGAGAGGATGAAATTCAATATTACTTATATTCTAACTTTTGTTTTTAAATAATTTATCCTTTAGTGATGCTATCAACATATATTGACAAAATTATTTTGAATGAATCCTTCATACATGAATGGTAACACAAATTCATTAGTTTCATAGACTCCCTGCTGAAATCTCAATGGGATTTTAAAATTTAAATTAACCGTCCTATTTTGTTGATGAAAAAAAATATAATTGAGCTGTTTTTCATGAGTTTTATTCAGTGACTACTGAGTTACTTAGTTTCCTCAAATGTTATATAAATCTAAATGCTTCCATTTACTATTAATGCCTTGATTAAGCATTGCAAACTGCTGTGGCATTTTACACATGCCCCAAAATGTTAGTATCTTAAATAACTCAACGTTCTTGCGCAAATGCAGTTGCTTGTTTCTGCATTTGCTTTCTTTACAGTTCAGACTTGCAAAACAAGATGAAGTCAGGAAGATGAGTTTTCAGAAATATTTGGAGTAAATAATTAGGCCAAACAAAAAACCTTAAAGGTAGGCTCTTATAGCTACACAAAAGTCTTTTGAGAAATTGGAAAAGATTTGTTTGGAATCAAGGAAAGAAAGTAGAACTCTGAAAACAATAACCACATTCACATTTTCCAAGTATTAAATAATATAATTAAATATCTATTCAAAGAGGAGTAGGGAATGTGAGCTAATTAATGATGGTAAATGGAAATATCTGATCATTTTTGGATACAAATTTAGAAATTTGAGTAGAAAGATAATAAAACCAAAAAGTAAAGCTTAAGTTGTATAAATAAAAAGCAATCCTTTACTAATAGAATCAACTTCAAAGAAAAGAAAAATGATTTATCTTCCTATTTCAAATATAAGGTAAAGTAAAGTTTGGGCAGACATTAACTGGCAACATGACTTCTGTTATTTCAGATTAATGGTTGACTTGTAGTGATCAGTGATCCATCATATACATATGTGATATTTGAGCTGAAGTGTACTTTTTTTTAACACATGAGTAAATTGAAATCTAGACGGGTTAATATACAAATACATATTGAAGACATCAGGGTTTAGACCTTCAAACTGAATGTTTTCATTCAGTGACCTTCTTTTTTAATTCGTTCTTGCACAACCTATGTTCTAACAAGGGCAACAGACACTAAATAATTATGACAAAATGACATAAATGTTTTGATAGAGGTGCCTTTTAGCACAAGGATTTTCATTTAGCTGAGTCTCAAAAGATAAAAAGATATTTATTAGTCTTGAAATGGTGGGGGAGGTATACATTAATAAAAAATATAGAAGTGTGAAAAATGTGGTCTCTTCAGAGAATCACTGGGGTATAAGGTACATTAGGGAAGACTGTTTTGTTCTTTATACCTTTGTCAAACCACTGCACAACAAAAATGGAGGTTTTTAATATTGTAAAGCTGATAGAACATAACAGCACGTTTTTCATAGCACCAATGAGACATATCCACTAAATAAATTAACATATTCAGTTTGATTGACTCATGTGACAAGTATATTTACATCCCAATATATGGGCCAAATAACTAATAATATATAAAATGTGCCCTTGTGCATATATTATCTATTTCAACACTTGGAGGTGAACCAACTGTAACTCAAGCAACTAGAACCAAAAACTTTGAGTAAATCTACACCTTAGGTACACTCCTTAAGTTGTGTAACCAAATTCTGGTGGTGACACTCAAGACTTCCTTTTAGGTAAATGTCCTATTGACCTGTCATCATTTTTAACTAATAATTTACTTCTTTACCATCCTATATCCTTAATCAGGTTTTGTAGTTATTTTAACAGAAGCATGAAAGGCCATCAGGAAAGGAAGAGAGCCTCCATGCAAAGCTAGCAGCCTTCTGGGTAAATGGGCAGAACACATGGAATCATCATTCATTTGGATACCCCGCTATTCTGCGGAATTTTGAAAAGACTCATGAACAGAACCCTCCATAACTTCTTAAGTTTGAGGTGATGCAGGAAGAGAATAGTCTATTTAAGTAACACTTTCACTTATTTTCTATTCCTTTACCCATGTAAGGCCCTAAATTTGCAATATTATTATATTTAGGCCCCTATAGCATATGATTTTGTCAAAAGTTCAGAAATTACAGAGGTAAAACCCATGAGTCACCAAAGTAGTAATTACTAAAAGTTTATTGTATACATACCACAAAGACATTTTGCAAATTGGGAGCATTCAAACCAAACAGAATGAGGCTCAGACATATATTGTTATAAAGCATTATCTATATATAGTGAGAAAGCAGTGACTTTCTATTCTTCACAGTGATTGGATGATATTAGAATTTTCTTGTATGATGAGGAATTGGCCAGTGGCTACCTCATATCAACCTTTGGAAACGGTTTAAGTTTTGCTTGTGATTTTCAGAGTCATAAGCAAAAAGTGACTCAGGTCAAGTTAGCTCTTCAAAATAAGCTAAATTAAGCTTTGTTTGTCAGACTAAACTATTGTTTTTCTGCTCCAGAAATTTTCAGAGCGGGTCTCCACTTGTTTTTTTTTTTTTTATTTTAATGCCTTCTAGGCAATACTAAGAGAAATATAAGTTGGGGCACCTGGGTGGCTCAGCCTTGGGTTCAGGTCATGATCCCAGGACCCTGGGATCAAGTCTTGCATTGGGGCTCCCTGCTCTGCTCAGCTTCTCCCTCTCCCTCTGCCCGTCTCCCACCCCAAACCCCACTCCCGCTCATGCATGCTCTCTTTCTCTGTCTCTCTCAGATAAATAAATAAAATCTTAAAAAAAAAAAAAAAAAAACAGACTTAAGTCAAAAGCCCAGACATAAGTCAAAAGCCCAGAATGGCTTATTGGAATAGGGACTGCTTTTTCCAAAGTCAATGTGTATTTATTGAACACCTTTGTACAAGGAAGTTTTCAAAGTTCTATACATATATTCTTGCTCTCATGGAGCTTATATTTTACTAGTAGATATTGAAATTAAGAAAATGCCACAAAGTAGTCTAACAAGTTCATAATGGCATCCAGAGATATAAATGCAAGCAGTTCAACATCACTTCTCCAACAGAGCTATCTTTCTGAAGGAGTTCCTCAAAAGTTTTGACTGAAGACTGCCCGTTGTGGTAAACTTCCAAAAATACATGAGCCCCTTCCTATTTTACACTGGCCTAGCTTATTCTCATATCTTAGAAAAAGGAGGATTTGTCACCAGGGTAAAATTTGTCATTTAACAAGTGGATTCCAAGAGCAGACCTCATCTGATGCAAACTTCTCTATAAAGGTGGCTCTAGTGTTACAAAAGTCTGAGCTTCTTGACATCATTGCCTTAGCCTGCTATCCTATCAGTCTTTCAAAATGTTAAATGAACTATTTATTTTGTGGTCTTCACCACTGTTACACTCTTTTTTTTTTTTTTTTTTAGTGTTCAATGATTCATTAGTTGCATATAACACCAAGTTCTCATCACAACACATGCCCTCCTTAATACCCATCACCCGGTTACCCCATCCCCAACCCCCCCTCCTTTCTGTAACCCTCAGTTTGTTCCCCAGTGACCAGAGTCTTTCATGGTTTGTCTCCTTCTCTGATTTCTTCCCATTCTGTTTTCCCTCCCTTCCCCTGTGGTCCTCTGTGCTATTCTTTATGTTCCTCATTTGAGTGAAACCATATGATAATTGTCTGTCTCTGCTTGACTCATTTCACTTAGCATAATCCCCTCCAGTTCCAACCATGTTGATGCAAATGGTAGGTATTCATCCTTTCTGATGGCTGAGTAATATTCCATTGTATATATGAACCACATCTTCTTTATCCATTCATCTGTTGAAGGACATCTTGTCTCCTTCCACAGTTTGGCTATTGTGGACATTGCTACTATGAACATTGGGATGCATGTGCTCCTTCTTCTCACTACATCTGTATCTTTTGGGGTAAATAGCAGTGCAATTGCTGGGTCATAAGATAGCTCTATTTTTAACATCTTGAGGAACCTCCATACTGTTTTCCAGAGTGGCTGTAATACTCTTCTTAAGGTAGGGAATGTGTCTTAACACCTCTGAGCTTAGCACAAAAGAGCTGTTCAATAAATATGTGTTTAACTAATTTAAGGGAACTATTTTAAATAATGCACCACTATTATAAAACTTCATCAATAATACTTATGCTGCTGAAAGACTATGATTAATCTAAATGTTCACTAAAGACTCTGTCACACAGCTACTAAAAAATATGTATATATGTAGTTATATATAATAATATACATATATTATTGTTTGTATACATATACATGTATAATATACATATATTATTGTCTGTATATATACACATATGTATAATAATATATATGATACTTTCATATAATTTTTACTGAAATACCAATATATGGATTACATATAAAGTATTATACCAAGCACTTCAATTTTTTTATTATTATTATTATGCTCAATTAGCCAACATATAGAATATCATTAATTTTTAATGTAGTGTTTAACAATTCATTAGTTATGTATAATATCCAGTGCTCATCACAACACAGCACTTCAATTTTTTAAAGCTTAGTCATAAAGTTAAAGGTTAGAAAAAGTTATACTGATAATCTTTGGGTAGTGAGGTGATAGAAGATATTGTTTTATTTTTTCATTACCTTACTCTGCATTTAGCAATTTTTCTTTAATATCTGTACATTTTATAAAGTGGAAACATAAAAAATAAATCAAATTTTTTTGTTGTAATGCCAACATATATTACACAAGTATTCATTTATTTATTTTGCAGCCTGGTGTCACTAACTTATTAACAATTTATTTAACATTCTAGTAACTTAGGTTAAAAAATAGAAATACAGGAGAAAGAAAAAAAATAGAAGTGGTAAGGAAGGCATTTACAATGTATAAGTAGTAGTGTCTCACTTATAATAAAATCAAATACTTTTCAAATATTTAGCTAATTACCAAATTTGAATAGTGTTCTCAGAAACATAAAAATACAGAAAAGAAATAATTCCTTATAAAATATGCTCTGTATTAGTTTATATTACTTCCTTGCACTCAAAATGTTCAAAATGTTTTCACTTTCTCTCATTGCTTTTGTAAATTTGATACTGTGCCAAGAGGAACATCTCCCAGCTGAACAAATAGATTTCTTCTTAGTTCAACGGAGCAGTGAAATGTGCACTGCAAATAATTTGAAACTAATTTACAGTTTTGGCCCAAACACTAAATAAAGTTTTGGGTTTTTTTTTTTTTGAACACTTACCAGTTCCCCTCTACCTGGTTAATCACTTTTTGAAAGATGTACAACTTCATTAATGGTTTCCCATTGCTTTCAGTACACACAACTCAAGGAAAGATTAATTTGATTTTTGAATTTTTTTGGCTAGTATGTAAAGAAATTAAGCTATGGGTGGGTCACTGTTATTCTTGCACTCCATATCATTCTGAAACGGGAAATTAATGAGATATGTAATCACTAGTAGCTCCTATTTCAACCTTAAGCCTCAAAAATGGTTCTATTCAGTAATATATAATCTTTCACGTGGTTTAAGAAACAGGTCTAGCTAAACAAACAAAAATTTTTTGCCAAAAGTACATCTGGAAACAATGTTAAATGTATGGATTTCTATGTACAGAATCTTAAAGGAGAGGTATATTTCTAAATACAACAGCATATCTTCAATCTCGCATTGTTTCACTAAGAATCAATTTTAACTTTTAAGTGTTCAGTAACAGTTTAATATCAATCGTAACTTTGTGGGCAGCAAATACTGCCATGTATACTGGAGTTAATTACAGTGATGGATTTTGGATTCCATTTCTTGGTATCATCTAGTTAAGAAAGAGTAAATGCAGAATGTCAGTTTATGGAAATTGTGTACATAACGGACTGAGGTTTCTCGGTATGTTCCTACTGTAGCCAGTTGAAATGCTGACATTCCCCGCCCTTGAGTGTAATAAGAGAATGCTTTTTGGGCTTTGAGGCTGCGAATGCAAACCTCTTCAGTTGTATCCTTAAAAACAACTATCAAATAACTCTTTGGTATGCTCCGTTTTTTCTCTTCTACTCAGAATTTGTCCTTTTCTTATATCTTTTTATTTAGTTTGGCCTTCAGCCCAATATCTGTCTCCTCAGCTGGTACCAATTTGACTCCTAGATTCTCCAGAACAGTGTGTGCTTCGATAAGCCAGCTGGCCCCAGAAATCTGATTTTGACAATTACTGACACAATCCGTTGCTGCCTGTCTCATTCCAAATTCACAGGTTCTCCCACACCTGGCATATACATTTTTTCCCCCTGGGGGGCATTCTGATGATGGAAAGAGAGAAATTCCCAAAAATCTCAATCGGTGTTGATCCAAAACATAAAACTCTGTTCTGGTTGCCAAACAAAATAAAAACAATAAACAAAAAGTTGTGACAGAAACTGAATAAAAGTAGAGAAGTTCACTCATCTGTTAAGGCTTATGTTCCTCTCCCTGTGCCACCTTGTTGTTAGACAGAACGAGGTCTCCTTCCTCCAACAGCTTTTCCTATTCAATCAACTCCATATATGATATTCTCTTGCCTTAAATTTCTCTCTCAATTGTAATTTCCCCTGTAATGTTAGTATTTAGATATTCTTAAATGTTGTCCATTAAATAAGAAAAAAAAAAACCCTTGATGCCCTATCTCTCTCTAAATCATAGCATCTTTTCCTTCATAATCACAATTCAGCTGTTTAAAGAGTTGCCTATACCCATTCCACTGAATTATCTTCAAATCACCTCTCAATCCTCAGGTTGGAATGCCTTCAGCTGCAAATAACAAAGAAGAGAAGTTGCTCAGACATTAAGTGTTTTTATTATCTCATCTAAACTAAGTCCATAGTTGAATGATTCTAGAATTGGTAAATCCAGTAGCTTTGTAACAGGGATTTGGTTCCACTTCTTTGTGATTCTCCTTGCGTTTGCCTAATCGTCAAAAGAAACTTTCTGCAGTTCCAAGCATCAGGTCCCTATAAATCAGTGTTCAAACAGGAAATAAGGGCCTGAATTCTCTATAGGAATTTCTTTCTTTTTATCAAGAGAATCCTTCCCAGAAGGCCCCAGGACATTTACCATTACATTTAATTGATAAAAATTTGGTTATGTATTCCACCCTAAACCCCTCACCAAAAGGAGAATAAGATAACTTCAATCTTTTCAGTAAAACTAAGTGCCTGATATTTTCACTTAAGTGTCCCAAAAGACCTTCAAATTTAACATATACGAAAATCGAACTCATTTTACACTTTGATCTCTCTCTCTGTATTCCCTCTCTCAATGAATGACACCAACATATATTAATTTCCTGAGATAAAAATTTGTACTTCATCACCAACATTCAATTAGACACAAAATTGTAGATTCTGTTCTTAGTATTTCTTCAGTTCATCTGCTTTTTCCATCCTAACACCATTAATTTGGTTTAGGCAAGTATCAGGTCTTGGATTACTATAGTTTGCTAAACTGATCTCCTGCTTATCGTTTTGCACCTTCTTAAACATTGTCCTCACCCCTTCAGGAATCCATTTAAAAAACAAAGTGGATCATGTCATATCCATCTGTGTAAAGTCATTCAATAGAGACTGGCAAACTTAAAGTTCAAACCTTAGGGTATCTGCAGTTCTTTTAATTTAGCCATTACCCGGGTCTCCAGCTTCATCATTTTCCTAAGGTGGCTCCAATTACACTAAATTATTTGCAGTTCTTCAATGCCCCATACTCTCTCTCAACCATGGTCCTTCACAAATTGCAGCTTCTTTGTAGAGAATGACTTCCCAGATCCCAATCTCAATCCCATTAGACTTGACTAACTCTTCCTTCAAGACTCAGCTCAGAAGATTTTCTTTAACATCTCCCAATTTTTTTTCCCCATTCTAGTGTAGGTACCCATTCTCTGTGCCTTCTTTATCATAACACTTCACACTTTGCATTGTCATTATCTACTTTCTCATCATTTTTGTTTATTGACTATAAGTTTCTTGAGGCAAGGGCTGTGGTATCCTTTGAACTAAGACAGTACCTAGAGCATAAAGAGTACTCAATAAAAGTTTTTGAATACATTGTGTGACTATGCCAAGTTTTTTGATGCAAAATTAAAAGTTCTAGTAATAAAGAAAATTTTCCTATGTATAAGACATCTCACAAAAACAGAAAAATTAAGTTGTATTAAATTATACACTATATTCAAAATAATAAAATTGGTACTTTCAGGAAAGTCTGGAGTATGTAAACAAAGCTATACTATAATAAATCATACTGGAATTACTTCTACCACATTCCTAACTTTTCCATTCTAAAACTGAACTCAACCCACTAAATTTAATTAGGAATTTTAGCTTTATTTCAGTTTAATTTTTTGTTCTTTCACTTTTTGCTTTCACCATTCAACCCACTCTTATTTGTCATGTACCTTCACCAAAAATTTGTAATTCTACTTAGTGTAACTAGTAGGCCTGGGCCCAAGGCTGGGGACCATGATAAATAATTCAATAGATTGAAAAAACATTACAAGAAGAGTCAGTATTAAAAACACCTAGAAAGAAAAACAGGTAACACTCTACATCATGGTAAAATTCTTTAGCATAAAAAAGGGATTTGGAGAATCTTTTATATACAAATTTATTGAGGATTTTAAGTACGCATTTACATTGAAAAAATAATTACTTTGATTAGATTTATGCTTTAAATATGGCTCTTTTTTGATGGTTGCAAGAGAAAAGAATTTTCATTAGTTAATTAACAAACACAAAATAGTTGCCTACGATGATCCAAGCAGTATGCTAAATATTGATGGTACAAAGATAGTCTAGCTGGGAGAAAAATAAATATAAACATAAAGTAAACACACACAAAGATAAATATTTACAATGTTCTATAATAGTGGTACTGGCGCTTAAATCATATGTTGCTACCAGTGTATATATAGAAAATCTTAGCTTCATTAGTAATCCATTGTGGGTTATTTTTAAAGATGTATTTACCACCAGTACTATTTCTTCAAATAATGAATTCTACAAGTTTACTATTCACTATATAAATTATTACAGTTTAAATTATCCTAAGCTTTCTTTTCTGGAACTTTGAACTACCTACACCAATAATATTTATTGCAACATCAAGTCTCAATTATGTACCAAGCAAAGTGCTTAATCCTCCAACTTGTATGGTCTAATTTAATGCTTAAATTCATCCTGGGAGAAAGTTATTGTCCTTCGTATTTTACATATAAGAAACCAAGGCTCTGTGAGACTAAATTTAACAGTTAAGGCTGCTTCACATTGCAAATATCAGAAGCCCCAAATGAAAATTAGTAAGACTAAAAACCTCCCCAGTTCATTTGTAGTCTCTGCCTGTATTGAGCAGCACAATGCTGTGTTCGCTCTGGAATTTACATCTTCTCTTTTCAGCTCAATGGTTAATTTGAAAGCCTGGGTAGACAAAACTCTATATAATCTTCTCTTTTCTGCCACAACTCTATGGAAGCAATTGTCCCCTTGTGATTCAGGAAGTATATCACATGAGGTTCTTGATTATTACCTGCCACCTTGCCTCTGATTGTTAGTTTGGATAACATTTCCATCATGCAAGGCCTCCCATTTCTAGTCCTTCAAACATCTTAAATAGCAAGCCTTAAAAGCAAAATTGGCTTTTTGTAGAAAAGTTATATTTGCTTTTTTCCCTGCTTCCAGATAGGCCAGTTTTAACTAAGCTTTTTGATTTCTTATAGGTCTTTTACTAAGGACAAAAGGTGACCAACATACCCTAGCATCCTAAATTTTTTCTACCCCCCGAAAAAAACCCTGTATTCTGCAGACGTAACAGACTCATTGTTTAAATTCCACAATCTAATACATAATATTCTAAGTAGCTATTTTACTACCAAGAATAAAAATTACCAGTGTCCAGTCTAAGGGCACCTCACCACTCTATATACTGTTTCTACTCATCCAATTTCAAAATTTTAGAATATATTATTCTAACATTCCCACATTTGGATACCAAAATCTGAGTCAGTGAGAGTTATTTATTATAAACACTAAAGTTTAAGTACACGTATAAAAACCATCCCCAAATGGCTTAAGCCAAAAAGGAATTTATTGCATCATATAACTGAGAATTCTCAAAATAAGGCCTATTTTTGGCAGAGGTTTGAATACAGGGTACTAACAATGTCATCAGGATTCTTTTACACCTTCTCTCAGCAACACCTTCTGTAATGGACTTCAATTTCAGGCTACAGGTGGCAATGAGGTAGCTCCTGCAGAGGCTAGCCTGGACCTCTCTCAAGTAACTCACACTGATGGAGCACCACTTCTGCTCTAGCAGTTTCAAAAGAAGCCTCGCTGCCTCTTACTTGGCTCTGATCATGTCTCATGCCCGGGCCTGAGCTAAGCATTGCAATCTGAAGCAATGAGATCCACCAGTTAACTTTGGATACGTTCTCTCACTCCCACTCTTGAGTCAAGGATGAGGGCCAATCTAAACATGTGGAGAGAGAATGTAGGAGAGATAAGAGACCAAAGTAAAGTTAGGGACTTTGACTGGAAAAGGGAGAAGGGGAGGTAGAAGTCCAATTAACCGAGGGCCACTACACTGAGACTGGAGAGCTAGCATGTGACTAGAACAGAGTTTGAGCCTGCTTAAGTTTCTCTTAGAAAAACCATTCTGTATCCCTAAATCCAATATTAAGGGCTTCTATGACTAAATCAATTATCTAACTACCTAAAGCATTACTATTTTATATATAATATTTTTTTCAGTTCATCTTTGTGCTTGTCAATTTCAAGAACTAGGGTCTTCTTAAGTGTTACCATACCTTAATCTAAAAGGTAATATCCAAAGAGAGTGCAAGTGAACGTCATGTTTCCACAATTCCAAAGTAATAAAATTAGCAAAGTAGAAATATATCTCGATCTTGGCATAAAGTTCCAAAGAACCTGGGCCAAAGAAGCGGTAGTAAAAAGGAAGCAGTGAACTAGTGGTGATCGTCTGAAGAGAGTGGAAGCAAGACGACTCTTACACCACACAATGAACAGACATGAAAAGTGTCCAAATGTGCACTGATATGTGTTCTGGAGAATTTAGGA
Organism: Zalophus californianus; assembly: GCF_009762305.2. Lineage (NCBI taxonomy): Eukaryota > Metazoa > Chordata > Mammalia > Carnivora > Otariidae > Zalophus > Zalophus californianus. Next base: position 87,080,249 of record NC_045598.1, read on the forward strand.
CCAAAGCCTACACTGAAATTTAGTGGGACTGCAATAAGGAGAATTTTTTTTCAAAGTACAAATTGAAATGAGGAAGAGCAAAGTAAAAGTTTGATGAGCTCTTAAATTCAACTGTTTCAGTGATTTGCAAAGGTAGGCTGGTGGCATGTAAGAAGCTTGAGGATGGAGTACTGGTCATTGTTGTAATTTGAAAAGTATATGCACTGTAACTGCTTTAATCAACACACCTAACAATTCTTTTTGGGGGGGAAAAAAAGCCTTTAATCGGCATCATTTTTCTATTAGGATGAGAAAATATCTTGAAATTAAATTAAATCTGAAATGATTTTGGACACACTCACTGCTAATATAGAGAGTTTTGGAAAAGTTTGAAGCTCTAAAAATTGGTAAAGTGTTCTGAAATCTATTTAAGCTCTCTCAAAATCTCCTTGATTCATGGGGCTCAAGGTTAGCTAAATAAGGTACACTGTCACCCAGAGGGACATTCTCTAAATCCCTAAGCAGAAAAAACTAATATTTACCTAAACATGTGCAGTTTTCAGGGCGTCTGTAAGATCCTCCAAGTGGCAGATGATATCTTTTATTGTGTGGAAATTTTTTAGTTTAATCAAAGCATTTTGTATTTATATTCATTTTTTTTTTTTTTTGAGAAAACATGAGTGCAAGTTCCGGTGGAGGGGCAAAGGGAGAGGGAGAATCTTAAGTAGGCTCCATGCTCAGCGTGGAGCCAGACATGGGCCTCCAGCTGATGACCCTAAGATCATGACCTGAGCTGAAATCAAGAGTTGGTCGCTTAACTGACTAAGTCACTCTTATATTCTAAATATATTCTGTATTTATATTCTAAATATATTAGCTTTCTATGAAAGAAATGAAACTTTCTAAGATCCATTTTAAGATTGACCTTATAACTTGCTCCTAGCATCTGAAAAACTTCATATATTTCTCTCTAATATACTTAAATAATTTAAAATGACTTTTAGTGAACTCCATTTTAATAATAAACAACATTTTATAAAGACAATGATAAATTACTTTAAAACGTGTTGGATTGTTCTCTAGCTTTGTATCCCCCCACCAGATGACCCCTCTAATACCTGACACAGAGCTGTACACAGAATGAGTGCTAAGTTAATTTTTATGAGATATGATTTAGTGATTCAACACAGGTGGAAAAACAATATATTATGTGCCTCCAGATTTTGCCTTTGTTGTTTGAAGTCGTAAGGTGGGCCACAGCATTTAGCACAGATAACATAGCTATATTGTATGGCTACATATAATGCAGTAATAAGTACAACAAAGTGATACATTAAGTGCGATTAATTCAACAAAAACCCACTGAGCTTCTGTCATGCATCAGACAGTATGCTAAGAACTGGGAATATACTAGTAAACAAAGCAAAAACTGTGCACTCAGGATGTGATGGGCTAAGAGATGAGCAATCTCTTAATACAGTGTGTTAGATGTTAGACTTTTAAAAATATTTGTTTAATTTCTTGTTAAATTTGGGTTTTTTAATAAGAAAAGAAACCCAGTATAGATTTCTATTGTTTTCCTAAATGGCTCAATTTAGAATAGGTTTCCATTTGTTTGAAGTAGTAATCTTGAGGATAGAGTGTATCCCCTAATCTAAAAGAAGTTCCCATATATTTATTACAATATTACCTGTATTGTGAAACAATTACAAAAAATACGTTGCATAATCATAATAATCACTCCTTCATTTAACTAATAGACATCAGTAATGTTGTATGCATTAAGCTGCTTTTCCTGTACCTCTTTTCATACTGCTGTTGTTACTTTAGGAGACTTACATGACTTTTTGGAAACTGAGTAAAATTTAGATTTATATATTATAATTTCTTACACTTTTTTTTAAGATTTTATTTATTCATTTGAGACAGAGAGAGAAAGCATGGAGAGAGGCAGAGGGAGAGGGAGAAGCAGGCTCCCCACTGAGCCAGGAGCCCGATGTGGGACTTGATCCCAGGACCCTAGGATCATGACCTGAGCCAAAGTCAGACGCTTAACCATCTGAGCCACCCAGGTGCCCCTATAATTTCTTACACATTGTATTGGGAAACTGGCATAGAGCAGAATATTGTCTTATATTTTGCTACAGCTAATCCAGGAAATGTGAACTGAAGAGGATTGTAGTTTACTGAAAAGAGCCCTGGATCAGAAGTCAGAAATTCTGTGTTTAAGATTTACCAGACTGCTTTCTTTAGCCTTGCACAATCACTTTATTGCAGTTTTACATGGACTCTTATGTTGCATTGCTTATTACATTTATACAGTATCTTTCTATCAAAAGAAACTAACCTTTTACAACATGAAATATAAATATTAACAATGTTTTTAAATTACCAAAATTTATGTCAAAGAATAGAAATGGAATAGGTCACATCTTGAAAGTTACTGTGCCACATTTTTTGCTGGACACAGTCTGTTCCAGGAACAGAAAAGGAAAAAAAAAAAAGCCACATTTTTTTTTTCCGGGTGCATCTCTCTAAGCTATATTGCTAATATTCTCTAGGAGGAGACAAGTCCAACACTGAGAAGTCAGTGTCTTAGAACCCACTGTTCTTCCCCAAATCTCTTTTTTCTCCTGGGAGTGTTATGGACTGTGAGGGGAAAGTCTAACCATTTGGAACTTTCTACACGTTAAGCTGTTTATCATTCATTCCACAAATATTTGTTGAGCATCTTCTATACGCTCACATTCTAGTCAGGGAATACAAAGATGAATAGGTCACAATTCATGCCGTCAAGTATCTCACAGTCTAACAGAAAAAATAAAGTTTATAAAACTATTATTTTTGAGGTTTTTCTTTTGATTACTGTCTAGAAATGAGAATAACACTGCTCTATGGGGCTGTCAGGACAGAAAGGTCAATCTATTAGAACTAGGGGCATGGAAATTCTATAAAGAGAACAGTAAGAGTTAGTAACACACACACACACACACACACACACACACACACACACACACACACACACACCCTTCAACACCCCTAGCCTACACTCAGTATGAACAGAAATTCAGGAAACAAGAAATACACTGAGGAACAGAAGCTCATGTTCATTAAAACTTTTTATTTAAGGCATCTGAATAGCTTGGAACTGTTCTATAAAATATGTGGCTTATGAAAAATAAAATAAAATATACAAATATAATTAAATAGTGATGAACAAATATTTCTCTTTCTAATAAATTTTGAAAATGTATTAGAAAATTTTTGTATGGTGGCTTTAGAAATATTTAAAAAATGAAGTAGATCACTGAAATCCCTAAATAATTGAATCAAAAACTACTTTCCTTAACTCGATTTTGCTGGTTTAAATCTCAGAATTCTGGTAACTTTAACATCAGTGAATTATCCATATTTTTACTCTCCATTACCTTTGAATAAGGGTCCAATAGACAGCTCAGGTAGGTATTGGCTGGTGAGTGCAGAAAATATTTTTGTCTGTGTATTTGTTTTGGGGAGAAGAGGTTGAGCACTTCTCAGAGAATCAACAAATCAGCTGCTTGGTAATTTTACTCCTGAACTCTTGAAAGGATCATAACTTTCTTACAACGGTTTCAGTAAAGATTTCTTCCTAAGATTCCAGCCAACAATACTCCTCAGTCAGGTATGCTGGACATTGCTGTGAATACTGGGAAATAAACCAAGAAGAATAAATTATAACCTTAAATTTTAAGCCAAGATACACACCACTGTAAAATACTGCTCTGTAATGTTTGGCTCATGTAAAGAAGGTGTACCCTTTCAATTCACTGGAAATATGGCTGAACCATATTTTTAGGTCATTTTCTGATTAATTCCCATTTCTAGGTGAGGAATAATACAATTATAGTGGTTATCTAGTACCTGCTTTTTCATGTCCCTCTCCCAAACAGTTCTCTTTCACCTACATTTTGATATCTCACACCTAGGGTTCTTAACCTTGAGTCCTCTCCTTCTGAACCCTTGAACTTCTGTGTTTCCCTCTTTAGCTTAGGAAAAGGTAGTCTATTATCTTCAGTTGGGTTCCTTAGAATCACACCCTGAGAGGATTCCATGGGAGTGGGGAGGGGGGCAGGAGGGGGCAGGGCGGGGAACCTGCCAGAAGAATGAAAAGGGAAGGAGGCCTTGTAAAGGTGCAATACTAAGGAAGTCCTGTGGAAGTTACCTTTGACTCAATATTTCAAGGAAACTCTGGAAACAGCATAGGTCAATCATACCTCAGAGCCGTCCTTACCAAAAGATAAGAGAATTAAGCCCTACTACTCGTCGGTCCTTTTAAGGGCTGCCCCAAGGGGGCAATAATTCCCAGGCATTTCTGGTTCTCAGGCAGCATTGACTGAGTTGGTTCAAACAGCCTGAGGATAGTCCTCCAAAAAAGATAAGTGGGAGGTAAGCCCACTGGGAGCCTGTGCACATAAAAGTAGCAAAGGGATCCCAGGGGACATGGGTGGAGTATTGACAGTGTCTGCCTCCTACAAGTAATCACTGTCAAGTATTTTAAAATGTACTTTAGACTATCAGAAAATCAGAGTCTATTCCAGCATCTGTCACTAATTAACTAAGTATTATTTGGTACTGATTTTATATTCTCAGTTGTGTTAGAACTCTTCTGATTTAAGACAATGAAAGAGAAAGCCAGCATAAACCAAATTAGTCAAATAAAGGGTAATTTGTCAGTTCGTATAGTTACAAACATTGTATTAGCTAAAGACAGAGCTTTGCCTTATGAACCAGAGGAATTAGAGGATATTAATCAATACTACCTTTCTCTCTCATCTCTACCTTTCTTTGTATGCCAGATTCACCTTCTTCCATATACTAGGCAGCATTGCCTCTGTCAACTCTTGACTTCACCCCTCACAATTGCACCCTTCTTTTCTCATGGTTCTCATTTTAAATTGCAGGGAAGCAAAGACTCAATTGGCCAGGTTTGATCAAAGAATTTACCGGCTCTAGAATTACTGTGGCCGGAGAATGAGTTATTATATTCGTCCAGCATAGAACATGCAACCATCTTAGAGAGATCCTTGTGGCCAGCAAGATGAGATCATGTAAGATTATGGCAGCTCTGATTTGGAAAATATGTAAGAGAGGGCAAAGAATAATTCCCCAAAAGAAAATAGTCAGGTCCCAGAAAATGTAAGATAAGCTGAGCAAAGCAAAAATACATTTCAATATCACATGAGCATCAGTTTCCTCATTAATAACATGAAGTTTAAAATATTTGTTACATTTATGTCACAAAATTATTCTAAGTATTAAGTATGATTTATCAGCAGAAGTGCTTTATAAGTTATAAAGTTTCATACTGAGCATTATGTGATACATAGAATGTTGAAACTTCTCTTATAGCTGTTCATCTAAAATATGTTTTTATATTACTGGTAAGTACAAAGAGGTGAAGTAAGAATCAAGAAAGACCCTAGAGTTTTCCATCCTCGATTTTGTAAGTAAAATCCAGGTTTAATCTTCCTGAAAAATTGAGAAGCATAATTCTTGGTAGCCACCAGACTTCTTTTGAAGACAGGAACAGGAGAACTATTTACAGTGGGAAAAGGAAGAAGCAGCTAGGCTCTTCACCATTATTTTTACAAAAGATGTTAGGCATATTATTCTAATAGTAGAAAAATCATCAGGATATCAACTCACAAGCTGGCATATTGCCTTTCTTGAAACAACAGTAACAACAACCTCCAAGAAGCCAAATAAACAATTCTTTTCTTCAAGGGTGGGGGGGAAGGAAGGAAGGAAGGAAGGAAGGAAGGAAGGAAGGAAGGAAGGAAGGAAGGAAGGAAGGGAGGGAGGGAGGGAGGAAGGGAGGGAGGGAGGAAGGGAAGGAGGAAGGATGCGAGGGAGGGAGGATGGGAAGGAGGGGGGAAAGGTTAGGAGGGAAGGAGGAAGGAAAAGAAAGAAGAAGAGAGGAAAAAAGAAGAGAGGAAATAAATGTTTTGGATTCTTTCTATACTTCTCCTAATTACTCAGGCTAAAACTTCTCCCACATACAATTTTGTTCAACCACATTCATAGGCTTTACTGAAGATTTTCTCTGACCTGGCTATATTGGTTGTTATTCAATGCTGAGAGAAAGGTGATAACACAGTCTTAACCATTAAACTGGGAGGTAAAATATAAATTTCTCCCTTTCAATATGTCTTCCTTTTTATTTCCAAGCTCTACTCCCTTTATTCCAGACTTTACCACATCATGCTTATATTATAGCAGTAAACCTGAATGGGTCTTTCTGTCTCCAGTGTTTCACTCAGCTAACTCCCAGTCAGACTAATTTTTCTAAAATAATTTCTGTACCATATCATTTTTTTCTTAAGAAAAAAATATACTGTGTCTCTAAAATTGCAATAGGATAATGTTCATTTGCTGATTAAATTTTAGAGCTGTGGGGAAACTTAAAGAGTTTGCACTGAATTCAAATCAATTTTGGATAACTTTTTTTTAAAGATTTATTTATTTTAGAGAGATAGAGAGCCGTGAGTGGGGTGAGGGGCAGAGAGAGAGAAGGAAACTCCCTGCTGAGCATGGAGCTGAGGTGGGGCTCAAGATGGGGCTTAAGGTGGGTCTCCAGTGGGGCTCTGATCTCATGACCCTGAAATCATGACCTGAGCCGAAATCAAGAGTCAGTCCTCTAACTGACTGTGCCCCCCAGGCATCCCAATTTTGGACAACTTTTGCTCACAAATAAGGCTAACAACTAATAAGCAAAAAATAGTTAAGACAAAATTCCTGGATGCTAGATAAATGTTGTAGGAAGATCAGTGCTCTTTATGTTACACCCACTGAGGAACAAAATAAAAATTTTGAGCAATCATAAAACCATAAGTGAGAAACAAAATGAAATAAAATTTGATGTATATCAGTAAAATATTGGGAAACTGAAGGCTGGAAGATCAATTAGGAGGCTAGAGCAACTATCTAGGCAAAAATTAATAATAGCCCAAATTTGAATGGTGGCAGTGAAAACGGAAAAAAAAGTGCAGGTGCAAAAGACATTATGAAAGATAAATTCACAGATCTTGATGACTTAGCCAAAGAAGAGGGATATGTAAAAACTATTCTGAGGTTTTGGGTCTGGGAGAATAGTGATACACAATACATCAGAAAACCAAAAAGAGGAGTAAATTTGTTGAAATTTCGTAAGAAGGAATTTTGTGTTCCATTTTAAACACATAAATATTCTTCAACTGGGCATCTGTTGTTCTGCCCATTCACCATTCACTACTTACCTGTTAACTGCATATACATTTTTCTTTGACAAACCAGTGCTCCTTTATCCTCAGTTGATGCCTCCTCCAGCTACAGAATGAGCCATCAGTCTTCCAGTGAAAACAATGATTTTTCCTAGATCCAGTGATTAATTCAGGGGCACACATGACCCATTTGGAGGCAATTTTACAGAATGAGATTTTGCTATAACAGTTGGAAAAGAAACAAGTGCTTTTTCTACTGGCTTCCCAGTGGTTAGCATGGTGTGATTGGTGAAAATGAAGGCAAGCCAGCAAAAGGCAATGCCAAAAATGGAGAGAGCCTGGTTCCTGATGACGTCCTTTGAAACTTTTTTTTTTTTTAAGATTTTATTTATTTATTTGAGAGAGAAAGTGAGCTCACAAGGAGGGGGAGGGGCAGAGGGAAAGAGAGAATCCCACAGTGCAGAACCCAATGCAGGGCTGGATCCCACAACCCTGAGATCATGACCTGAGCTGAAACCGAGTCCGAGGCTTAACCAACTGAGCCACCCAGGCACCCCTTGTTTGAACCTTTAATTCAAGTCTCCTACACGTTCAGTATATGAGACAACAAATTCCTTTTGGCCTTAAACAAATTAGGCAGAGACTCTTGTCCTACAATAAGAAAGCATGACAGTTGCTCTACAAAAGCAATATGCAAAAATGGAACTCCTTATCTTAAAAACAAATTGAGAAGAGAAGAGGAGGGAGGAAAAATAAGAGCTTCTTGGAAAACTAAATCTTATCTTTTATGGGAAGCAAAGATACATATCTGCCCATTTTTAAAGGTGACTATCTGTAGAAATTTTTCTCAATCTTTTCTCATCTAAGTACATGTCATAGTTCTGTGGACATGTGCATTTGCTAAACTACGTCATTACATTTATTTTATATTGCAATATCCCTCAAATCCATAAGCAAGTCCTTCTTTGACATGTGTTCTTTCATAAACCCACAAATTACTACTGGAGGGGTAATAGTATATTCCCTCTTTGGAGTTTTGGTATTTCCAAAGAGTGCCATGTCTTCATTTGTACCCTGCCTTTTCCATTAGAATTCCAGAGAATGAAACCCCAGAATCGAGAGTAAGAAGATAAATGCTTGAGTAACTGGCATCATCAGCACATGTGGTATGCTTCATCTGATACTTTCTTTAAAAAGTAAAACCAAAGTCTACATTTTTTACTAAAATGACTAGTTCTTGTCTTTCCAGGAGCTGATGTGTTCTTTTATTTTAATAGACCACTGTTTTTCTTTTAATAAATTATTTGTCTTACTTAAGGAAATAATTTGCTTGCAAAATATATTACCATGATTAAATTAATTTAACATTTAGTTATAATTAAACATTATATTAAACATTTATATATCATATTAAATATATTTATAATTAAAGATTTTAATTATAGGGGCGCCTGGGTGGCTCAGTTGGTTAAACATCTGCCTTCAGCTCAGGTCATGATCTCAGGGTCCTGGGATGGAGCCCCATGTTGGGATCCCTGCACAGTGGAGGGCCTGCTTGTCCTTCTACCTCTGCCCCTCCCCCTGCTTGTGCTCTCTCTCTCTATCTCTCTGATGAATAAATAAATAAGTCTAAAGAAAAAGATTTTAATTATAAATATGTAATTAAATAAATATAATTATATGCATCCTAGAATGAATTAATAAAGAAAAATATGTATAAAAATTTTCTGCACATATATATTATATAGTCTGTTATTAATATATATTTTATGCTAAAACAGATTTTCTTGTTTATAGAACTATATTTTGCAAATAAAAGAGAATGATGATAGTTACTGTTCAATTACTTTTCAATATAACGATCTTTCTTTTCTTGTCTTTAATGCAAAAAAATATTTAATATTTAAATCAATCAATCAGGAAAAAGTATTTATTGAGTTTCAATTTTTCAGCATTACAAGATATTTAGAATAAATATATCATAAAGCCCCTTTATTACCAAATTAAAAATGTAGTTAGTAATAGAAAATAAATGTTAGAATTAAGAAGGCAACATTAAGCTGAAGAGAAAGCATTGGCACGTACGTAAGCTAAAACAGCCAAAATACAGACCAGCAACTTTTTAATCCTTCCTACCGACATCTCAGATTCAACATGTGCACAACAGAATTTCTGATCTTTCCTTTAATGCCCATTCCCAACAAAAGCTGCCTAAAGTCACCTTTGCCATGTTGACTCCTCATCATTCTATTTGTTCAGACCAAAATTCTTCATGCCATCTTCAAATCCACTCTTTCTGTCATATCCACAACTAATCTGAAAGGAAATCCTATTGGATTCACCTGCAGATTATCACTTTTTTCCCCAGATTATCCCTTCTTACCACCCTTTTGCTCCCACCATGGTCTGAGCCACCACATCTCTCATATGTGTTATTGTTATTGAAGTCACCTTCTAACTGATCATTCTGCTTCTGCCTTCGTTCCCTTATGATCTTTTCTCAATGCAGTAGCCAGAGGTATCCTTTTAAAAACTCATCAGATAATTTCATTTCTCTGCACAGTAAAAATCAGTCTTCATGAAGGATGACAATGTTTTCCAGGACCCGTTATTGTCATGACTACATCCACTCTTTACTCTTCCCCTGACCACGGAGGCCTCTTTGCTGTTGCCCAAACATATCAGGTAACAACCCACCTTAGGAAATTTGTGCAAAGCTTCTATTTATTGGAAAGTTCCCCATTCCCTTCATCTTCTTCAAGTTTTTTTGCTTTGTTTTGTTTTCAGTTGTGATCTATTTAGTAAGCTGGACTCTGATCATCCACTTAAAATTGCACCTCCAGAAACGTTCAGTCCACCTTCACTACACTTTATTTTTCCATAGTACTATTACCTTCTTTCAAAATATTTTTTGAATGAGTTGAATCAATGTTGCATCATGTTTGTAGAGGCTAAAGCATAGATTTGGAATCAAATTATATTACTTCTCATTTAATATTTTTTAACATTTTTTTCCTGAATGAATTTATTTTTTAACATTTTATAGTCTTAGTCATTACACTAACAGCATATGGTAGATAATGTTATCCCACTTACACATGAGGAAACTAAGTAACTAAACTAAAACAAGATCACATAACTAATAAGTGATAAACCTAGAATTTGAACTCAATGTTATTTGAGGCGAGAATTGAGCATACTTGACACTCTGTCATGCTACATTTACTGAGTATCTTTGGGCAAGCCATTTACATGCTATGAGCTTCTTTTCTTTCATCAATTAATAAGGACATCAGTGCTCCCCAAATTTGTCATATTTTCTTGGCAAATAATAGGCAGTCATTAAATGACAATAATCTTTTAGTCCTTCCCATACTTACAGTAAGAGATACCTCAAGCAAGCTCAATCCTTATAGGATGTATCTCCGTCTTTAAAACACACACAGGAATAAGGTCAGGGCTCAATGTAAAGGATCAAGAAACTTGCTTATTTAATTTTAATTTAGAACTTAGGCTAGAAAGTCAAAGTTCTTCCTCAAAGAGCAGAACTAAGCTCTAGTGAATAATAAATCGGCTGTATTCCAGAATGTTCTTTATGCATATTTCTTTAACCAGGCAGCCAGGATCACAGGGACCTTGGGGCAGATTTAGTGACTTAGAGAACTCTCTCACAGACCCTGATGGAGAGCCAGGAGCCCCAAGTCCCCATTCCACTTTAGCACTTACCCACCAGGTACTCCTGAGTACATCATCTATCTGTGCATTAGGCCATGAATGAAACTCATAGAGTTAATGCTCACATAGTGCTGACTCCGTGCCAGACATTCTCCTTGTATCTCAGCTCCTTTGATCCTCCAGACAACTCTCCAATCAGGAAAAAGAGACATCACTGAGGGTTGGGGTCACCAGAAATGATGACAAGAAAGAGCTGATTTCTGAAGGACAGAAAATTTCCATAAGCAGAGAGGCAAGATTATATTTCCAGAGGAATGACAGCATTGATGCTGTGAGTTAATAAACATGCACCGAGTATTGGTTAGCAGACACCTGCTAATGCTATGTGCATTCCAAATATATATATGAAACATGATTCTTAATGGAAAGAAGTTTACAGATTTTACAGTCTAGATGGAAAGAAAGACAAGGAGACATGTAATCATTGTGTAGGGCCAACTGTGCCAAATATTATAAAAGAAACTCAACAAAATGCTTGGAAGCAAAGAGACAGGAAATACCCACTTTTTTAGTGAACATGAGAGAATATTTTATAAAATAAATGATATGTGAATATGAGAGACAATGAGGGCTTTGATTAATAAGGATAAATGTAAGGGCATTCCAAGCAGAGAAACAATCTTAGTATGAACATGGTTTTGTAATAAATGGTGTAAGGGAGAAAGTCCTCCTTGCAGTTCAGGCAATTAATCCTACTTTACAATTGCCCTGTGTGTGTGTGTGTGTGTGTGTGTGTGTGAGAGAGAAAGAGAGAGAGAGAGAGAGAGAGGGAGAGAGAGAGAGAGAGAGAAATACAGACTTAGTAGTCATTGTACACATGAAATTATCACTGAGGAGAACCCAAGAACCAAGAGCTTGCTGACATATTCTCTCTCTTCTCTCTCTAAATTGCCACATCATAAGTACTTCAGTTTTCAAGGAAACACAGCTAGACTCATTGATCCCACAGTAAAGCAAATTTATTATTAAAGGACCAAAGTAAATACAGTGGCTTTAATCAGTTCTAAGAAAACATACTCAGCATACCCCTCCTCCCCCTGCCTCAAGTGCATTTGAGGCAGTGCAAGGTCAAGTTTGAGCAGATGGATTTCAGTGCAAGTAATTACAAGCTGCAGCACAATTTCCTTAAAACGACACACATACTAGACAAATACTTATTTGTGGTTATAGAGTGGGTAAAGTTACTGTAAAAATAGTAGCACACCTTATAATAGTGCTGTATGCCATAATTTACCTCTGCTATATCTGAAGTGTCCTATCTTGTTCCAGACTTAGTATTTAGTAACTAACAATGTAATGTACAAATCTCCTGCCCAAGAAGCAGAATAATTAGAAGAGGCAAGCCCCCCTTCTCACATGGAAAACATATAGGGGACCATGTAAAATGCCTGAGGATTATACAGAAGAGAGAAGTGATTTTTAGTTATGAAAAATGTGAGGGAATTTTCAAATAACTCATCAAATATGTAGTAAACTCAATGCAGATATGTAGAAAGTATATGAAAGTAAATGCCATGAGCACTTTTAATTTGATGTACATATGTCTTCTAGAAATAGGATTAAAACCTAATTACTGTGAAAAATGCACTCAAATCCATCATAAGTTTCATCCACCAAAGGCCAATGTGATAACAGACTATGGTCAGTCCTTTCTGACTTAGGCTTTGGAGAAAAATGAGCATTGAGGCAATTGCTCTTCTTCTTCTTTTTTTTTTTTTTTTCCCACCATCCAAAATAAGTCTCTCATTGAATAGCAAACAAAACTAATAACAAAACAAAAATATCAACAACAAACACATTTCCTATGCTATAGAAAGTTTGGAGTTGTTGGGGTTGATTAAATAATGGGTGATTGAATCACCCAAGGATTTGGCTCTTTTTTTGTAATTTATTAGGAATATTCCATTTCATTTGAATAGTGTATTTGAACTTTCTGAACACCAGCTTTTCCACACAGCAAAGGGTAAGAGGCTAGAATTCAGCTCACTCCAAAATGTCAGAGCTCATAAGACTCTGGGGGCACAAACTATTTCTGGCCTTTATATGAGATCTATCACTTAGAGGTGATATTTTGTGGGCTTTTTTTCAAGACCTATAAGTGTGTTGGGTACTCACAAATGAGATTCGTAACTTAGATAATAGAAATCAAGTACACACACTTTTCCCAATATTCCCTTATTTTCCATTGTTTTGTCTTTTATCATTCTGGTCAAGACCTGCAAAAGAGAATGCAAAAACAGCTCCTATCATAGGGCCTTGCACATTGAATTCAGGAGGGAGGGAAGGAAAGAAGGAATGAGGAAAGAAGAAAGAGAGCGGCAAAAGAAAAATTTCTACCTAGCCAGAGAAATATTTAGTGTGGTTGCACATAGACATAAATTTGAAGCATCCCACCAAGAACTACAAAATAAAGGAAATAAGATTGCCCTATGAAAATGAAATGTTAACATCATCTTGTAATCCCTAAGAACAGGGATAACCAAATTCACTTTAAACAGACAAAATGGTTCACTCATATAAAGTCTATTAACATTTCTAAAGTTTTAATAACATATTTGAAGAAAGATCTGATTAATCAGAAGAGCATTTACAGTCAAAAATCAATAAAAGGGGGAGTTTGGAAAGCAAACTGAATAAGGATTGTCTGCAGAGTTTTCCCATGGACTTTGATCATATTCAACTGAGGAAATGGATGCATAAAGCTATCTTCGTCCAATACCCTTTAACGAAAGAATGAACTAACTAAACAATCCTTTTGTTTTGTTTAACTTAATGACATTACATAAACTTCTGATTAAAATGTACAGCCCCCATGTAGGCTGCCCATAAGATAAAATGTAAAAGTGCCATTGAAGCAACACAAGGAGAGAAACTTTAAAAGAAGGATACTAGGAAAGTCTAATGAATTGAAGATATTATAGATGGGAAAAAAAAATGTTTAAAAATGTTTCCTTTGGGGCCATGAGTAACCTGAACACAAACCATTTCAGGGAGGTAGTAGAGCTAAAAACCTGACTTCCATGAACTGTGGTATGAGAGTTCAGGAGACAAGTGCCAGCAAAGGTAGACAAATTTTCAGTAAGCATTACTGCGAAGGAAGGACAAGAGTAGTATCTAGATCTGGGAAGGCAAGGAATCAGGGTGGCAATTAGCCAACTTTCAAATTTGAATGGAAATATGATTTGGTAACAATACAAACAAGACTTAAGGCATGGAGGTGATTAGTCGATAAAATTTAAGTGTAATATCGTCTCTTGTCTCTGTGAATTAGATCATCTGTTATAATTGAGAGGTTTTCACTTAAACAGGAGTATAATCACTCTTCCTCACAAAAACCTACTAAAATTCTTTTACAGGAATAAAAGGTTGTTTTTAATGGGAAGACAGAATGAAAAAGCAAAGACAACAGCAGTAAAGTGATCAAGGAAATGGAACTTTATCATAGAAGAAGGATATATAAGATTCTCAGAATAATGATGAAGGGAACTTCTAACACATTAGTGCATAGTTTTTAGAAACCAATCAATCCGGGTAGAAAAGAAAGGCTGGGATCTCCAGGAGCATTGACATTGTAGATTAAAGACAAAGAGGTGATAGATAGATAGATAGATAGATAGATAGATAGATAGATAGATAATAGATAGATAGCAAGAAAGAATATAGGTAGATAGAAAGATATGTAGATAGATGCAGTGATAGATTATTTGATGTGGTTGACCCTTTGGCGATGTTTTGTAATTCTTTCAGATTTGGAAGAAAATTACTAGCTAGTAAATTGAAACATAAGCAAATGCTTTAGTATTTACAAATTCTAAAAAAATAAGTTATTCAAGGACAGAAACGTCAACATGGATCACTATGTGGTTCAGCTTAAATAATATTTGCATATTCATAGGCATGTAAACACTGAGTACTTATTTAAACAAAACTTTTAATAAATTATACTGAGAGTATAGTGGAGAGGAAGTGTGTGCATGTGTGTGCTTGTGAGTGAGAGAGGGAGGGAAAGAGAAAAGGAAAAAGAGAGAGGGTAAGGGAGAGTGAATGTGTTTTGGACAGATTATCAGCATGTGTTGGTGAGTTAAATACTCAACTTCACAATGGGAAATCTGTAGATTTTAAAAAATTTTTAAATTAAGAAATAGCACTAAAGTATATTTATTTAAAATTAGGAGGTCTAGTCTCAAAAACTAGAAGTTAATAATTGTTTTCGTAGAGTGGGACTTGGGGTTAGGCAGTGGCTAGAACAGAACTACTATTATCATTATAAGCCTTTCGCTACAATTTGACTTATTAAACCATGTTAAGTATATAACTTTGATTAAAATAAAAATTTAATTTAAAAGAGTGAAGGAATAATTTCAAAGCTTTCAGGGAGCAGAGTTAGAGTTCTAAAGACTTTTAAAGAATGAGAAGGAAAATGAAAATACCTATAAACTTGAGAACAAATGTTTTATCCTTGTATTAGACCTTAAAACAATCTCAACCTATATTTCCATCAATATCTACCACAGGCTCAAAAAGTGTACCTTAATATCTAAGCACATTAGATTGTTTGTTATACCCAAAGATGCCTTCAATCACTAACGTAAAATCACTCTTCTATCTCGATCTGTCAAAATCCTAGCCGTCCTTCAAATATTGTCTCAAGGCTATTTTCTTTTTTCCTCCCATCCTCAACCGTATGGAATATTTTCCTCTATGATCCCCACTGAACTGTTACTGAGTTTACATTGTCTCATCTCCTATATTTTTTTGTATATGTTTCTCATTCTAAGCTGCTTAAATTTTTAGGCTGTGTTACTTATTTTGCATTCCTTGGATTAACTAACAAGACATTTAAAGACATATTAGTCACCTCATGGCTGTGTAGAATTAAATTGAAATCTGACAGGTAATTCTCTTTGTTTCTAAGAGGAATGTTATTACATTGCTTTTATTTTTATTATTAATTTTGGTTTAAATTATTATTACTTATTCTACTACTACATGTAACTCGGTTAAGAAAGATGAAATAAAATTGAGGATTTAAGTGTTTTCATTTGGATATTTGTATCTGAAAATTACTTTCATCAGATCTACGGAGGAAAATACTCTTGTTTTCTTTTAAAACTGAATGTAGAAGCACAAAATAGCCATAGAGATGGGCTATAATAAGCCAGGAAGTTATCACATCACTAGTTTTAGATTCATTTTTTTATTGGAATTTCTTTGGAAAACAGTAAAAAGCAGTCTTTAATCATTGTCAAAATTGAAGAATGTTTATGGAAATATTAAAGTCATTTCAAGTAAATAATTGATGATTTATGTTAATCAGTAATGACAATAATTTCCCTTTATTAAATTATTAGATACACTTCTATTTTTTAAAATGACTTATTAGTCATGTAGAATATTCCAGGCACAGTTGATGGTTTTTGTACTATTTATCTTATATAATTCTCAGAGAAATAGCAGCAGATACAATATAATAGTAATACACATAGCACTTACTATCTGCTAAACCCTCGTCTAAGAGTTTTTTACACATACTAAGGCATTAAGCTTCACAACTCTATGAAATAGGTACTATTATTATTACTTTCATTCTATAGCTTAGAAAACTATAGCACAGACAGGTTAAGTGACTTCCCTATGGTCACACATGTAAAAAGTGTAATACCAGATTTGGAATCCAGGATCCAGAATCCAAGTTCTAACTGTTATATATATATATATATATATATTTTTTTTTTTTTTTTTTTTTTTTTTTTTGACACAGAGAGACAAAGAGAGAGAGGGAGCAAGTGAGCACAAGCAGGGGGAGCAGCAGAGGGAAAGGAAGAAACAGGCTCCCCCCAGCAGGAGCCCGATGCCAGGCTCAATCCAAGACCCTGAGATCATGACCTGAGCTGAAGGCAGACACTTAACCAAATGAGCCACCCAGGTGCCCCTCTAACTGTTATATTAAATAGACCTCCTTATTGCTATTATTATCCTCATTCTTTGGATGAGCAACCTGAGGCTTAGAGATGGTCTGTATGTGGTAGAACCAAAATTTGAATTCGTCTGTTCTATTTAATAAGCTTTATGCCACAGACCTAACATTAAAAGAAAACATTATTGGGGTGCCTGGCTGGCTCAGTCGATGGAGCATGTGATTCTTGATCTTGGGGTTGTGAGTTCAAGCCCCACTTTGGGTGTAGAGATTACTTAAAAAAATAAATCTTAAAAAAATTTAAAAAGAGAAAACCTTACTATTGCCTTCGGCTCAGGTCATGATCCTGGAGTCCCGGGATCGAGTCCCTGCTCCCTGCTTGGCAAGGGGCCTGCTTCTCCCTCTAACCCTCCCTGCCCTCATGTACTCTCTCTCTCTCTCTCATTCTCACTCTCTCAAAATAAATAGATAAATCTTTAAAAAAAAAAGACACATTTAAAAAAAATAAAATAAAATATTGAATTAAGAAAGCAAAACAAAAGGTCATATTCTATTTCTAAATTCTATAGTTATATTTTAAAATAATGTATATGATTCACCCCATATCCACACATTTCTGTATCCATCATCAGAAAATTTGAGACACTTAAATCGATTGCACATTTTGTAAGTCTTTTATGAATATGGGGGGCAACATGTTCTCAAACACTGACTTGCTTATTCTTCAACTAATATTTTTGTATTTGAATGAAGTATACTTTTATAAAAGTACCCATAATTGCCTTTTAAAGTACTCTGTGTTTTTTTAACTGAATTTTATTTACTATTCTGTTCTGTGCTTCATGTTTTGCTGCCCAAGTAGGCAATTGCCATGTGCAACTTCAATGGATTCTTTCTGATGTCCCAAAATAAATTAAATTATACAGCAAGCAGGGATATCAATGAAGTCTATGTAAATAAAGATATATAAAAAAATTAAATATAACCTGTCATTTTCCTTGTGACTATTGAAAGTAAAACCATTCATGTTGTTCCAAATAAAACCCCTGAGGGTCACAATTTTTTCTAGGAGAGTGGCAACTAAGAATGAACACTTTTTAACAGGGAGAGAAAAGATCTTTTGAAGACCTGGTCAGGCCTATCCCCCATGATTCCTCTTCGCTTTACCGTATCCCAGACCCGCTCGGAAAGATTACAGGACATTCCTTCATCAAGCCATACACCACTGAGAGTAACTTCAAAGTGAATTGTCACAACAGTGTGCAGTAGTCTGTAAATATATAAAGCATACTATGGAAGCTGCTCAGTGTGTGGCTTAAAAAAAGTTTTCAAACAGAGCAGGTCAAAGGCATAGCATCTCAAAGGCTTTTTGTTCTTTATTTTTTACTACTCATAGCATGATTTCTCAAGGAACAAGTTTCTAGAACTTTAGAGACTTCTTCCTGTAACTTTATTCTCATCTCCCCCAACTTCCCACCAATGACCAAAGTCTCTGATAAATCCCTTCTTCCAAATCACTTCAGGATTTGTTCATTATCTTATCAAGCTTTTCTGTCTCAAGTTTTCCTTCTCTTCAGTATACCCTATAAAACACTAATAAATTAATGCTTGGAAATCTGCAATTTCTATAGTGTAGAGTTCTTGCTCAAACAAATTCAATTGTTCCCAATGTCCAGAGAATAATTCCAAATTCAATATTTTACGAGGAGAGATCTGCCTGCTTACCTAAAGGCAATCTTCCTGCTCAATACATAATCTCCACTTTCCCCTCCAAAACAAAACCCCACAAACCTTGATAACTTATTCACTGATTTAAATCACATTACTTCATTTCAAGTGTCAACTCTTCCTGAAGTCTTCCCTGAGAGTACCAGGATTCAGGAATTTTTCATCCTCTGACTTTCTGAAGGTTGTTCCCTCTGTTGCTCACTTATTTAGAACATAACAAGATGTTTTTTTTTATCATACTTCTGATAGTACTTTTTTTTAAACAGAGAATATGTTATAGAATATAGAAATTCATTTTAGCTAAAATGTAACTTCAAAAATAAAAGCAAAGGGATTAGAAATATGATGATTCTTAATCAAACCAAGGAATGTAGAGTTAGGAGCCAGTTTTGAGTTTGAGATAATAAGCTTCCTATTTTGTATATTGTTTTATAATAATAGAAATTGAGTTACCTTTTGTATTTGGAGCAAACATAACCAAAAGAGCCATGAGGTTGAAAGGAAAAGTACTTTTTCTTAATTATAAAAAGAAAAAGAAGTAACTAAGAACTCTAGTTGAGCAGCTCAATTCGTGTAAATAAATATTCCTTTACTAATAGGCTTCAAGATAACTGTCAACATTTTTTATTTTATAGAGCAATATTAAAGACATCAACAAAAACATTTTCACTTCTGTGAAAAATATTGCCTAAAGTTTGTATGGAACAACAAAAGACCCCGAATAGCCAAAGCAATCTTGAGAAAAAAAAAATCTGGAGGCATCATCACACTTCCTGATTTCAAACTACATAAAAAATTTATAGTAATAAAAACATATATGGTATTGGCATAAAAACATGCAGAGATAAATGAAACAGAATAGAGAGCCCAGAGGTAAACTCAAACCTATATGGTCAATTAATTTATGACAAAAAAGCAAAGAATATACAATGAGGAAAGGATAATCTCTTCAATAAAGATATTGAGAAAACTAGATATCCACATGCAAAAGAATAAAACTGGTCCACAATCTTACACCATGAACAAAAATTAACTCAAAATAGACTTAAGGTTTGACCGTAAGACTGGAATACTTAAAACTCCTAGAAGAAAACATAGGGAATAAGCTCCTTGACATCATTCCTGGCAATGATTTTCTGGATTTGACACTAAAAGCAAAGGCAACAAAAACAAAATAAACAAGTGGGAGTACATCAAAATAAAAAGTTTTTGCACAACAAAGGGAACCATCAACAAAATAAAAAGGCCTATGGAGTGGGAGAAAATATTTGCAAATCATATACCTGAAAAGGGGTTAATATCCAAAATATTAAAAAAAAACTGAGATAATTCAATAGCAAGCAATCTAATTAAAAAACAGGAAGAACAGAATAGATATTTTTCCTGAGAAGACATACAAATGGTCAACAGGCACATGAAAAGGTGCTCAACATCACTAAATCATCAGGGAAATGCAAATTAAAACTACTATGAGATATTACTTCCCACCTATTAGAATGCTTATTAACAAAAAGGTCAGAATTTAATTATACATCTTTTTTAAAAAAGATTTTATTTATTCATTTGACAGAGAGTGAGATAGCGAGAGCAGGAACACAAGCCGGGGGAGGGACAGAGGGAGAAGCAGGCTTCCCCCTGAGCAGGGAGCCCGATGTGGGGCTCGATCCTGGACCCTGGGATCATGACCTGAGCCAAAGGCAGACGCTTAATGACTGAGCCACCCAGGCGACCCTAATCATACATCTTATGGAAACATCCAAAAATTAAATTTTATTTATTTTTTTAAAAATGTAGACAACAATAATAAGATTGACTCTATGAATTTCTGGGACCTACACAATCATATGATTGTATTGCCTCATATGTTAATACTATAGAAATAATTGCCCTATCCTATGATGATGCATGTTATAATTTCTTATATTTAATTAATATAATCTTGATATGAATGGATATTTTAATCAGAAAAGAAAGAATAAGGATTAACAACTTCAACAGTAAAGTCAGTCTTTCTCTCCCTCCCTCCTTCCTTCCTTCATTCTTTCTTCTGTTCTTGTTTATTCTGATCAAATTGTTCTCTATTTCTCTTATTTGTCTTTTCTACCAGCAAAACTACTGCACACATACACACACACACACACACACACACACACACACACACACACACACACACACATTTGTGTAAGCTATGATCCTGCAACTAAATATTTCATATGCCTCTGACTAGGGTGGCTCAGATGGTTGGGCGTCTGTCTTCGGCTCAGGTCATGGTCCCGCGGTCCTGGGATCGAGCCCCGCGTCGGGCTCCTTTCTCAGCGGGAAGCCTGCTTCTCCCTCTCCTTCTACTGCTCCCTCTGCTTGTGCTCTCTCGCTCTCTCTGTCAAATAAATAAATAAATAAAATCTTTAAAAAAAATTAGGATTAACCTATACCATAATGAGAGAAAAAGAGTTAAGTATAAATTATCTTAATGTCAGATAAGATCATTATGGCTGTAACTAAAGCACACTAAAGGGGTTAGAGGAGATGAAAACATTTTAACTTTTAAAAATTCTGACTGTGGGCATAAGAAAAAAATAGATTGATGTATCATTTATCATAATCAGATGTCAGAATAGGTTTTGGTCATATGGTAAACACCATGGTTTTTTATTATCACTGAAGTTCAAAAGATCATGAAGGCATGAAGATCATCAATTTTGGTAAGGTGATTAAATGTGCTGAAGAGGGATGGTTTTACTTTAACTTATTTGGAATGCTTAAATTAATCCCCTCAGGAATGGCCTGAGAGAATCTCATGACATCAGTTATTTTCTTAAGATGTACAATTAGCTGCCTGAAACTAACATGAAATATGCTGCCTAAATAATCATGTTATATATATCATCTCATGAACAAAAACAAGTTCACTAACATTTCTTTCAGTGTGTCTATTCTCAATTTTATTGAAGATGATTGTCTGTTTTGAGCAATCACCCTGGCCCTCAGAAGCTGATGGTCTAGCAATCTACTATGGGATATACATTCATACATATACATATATAGAGTAAGATTTGGAGGGGAAGAAAAAGAATGAAATATAAAGACAAAATGATGGAGTTTTAAAATATATATATATTATTATTTTATCAATTCAATGAAGAACCAATATAATGAGATTAAAATTTTTCAACTCCATTGTAGTAAAATTGACAAATAAAATTGTAAGATATTTAAAGTGTACAATGTGATGATTTGATATACGTATACTGTACACTGTAAAGGATCCCCCCATCAAGTTAATTAACACATCCTTTATCTCACATATTTGCCTTTTCTGTGTGTGTGAGAACATTTAAGTCCTAATCTTTCAACAAATTTCAATTATACAATGCAGTGTTAGAGACCAAACTAATAAAGATACAGGCAGGATCCGCTACATAATTTGTGGGCACCAGTTCATAATAAAAATGCAAGATCCCTTGTTCAAAATTATTAAAAAGACAATAGAATATTAAACCAAACACGAGGCCTTTCTGAGCATGGGCCCTATTCAATTGCCAAGGTCCTATATCCATGAAGCCAGCCTTGTATACAAAACAAACATTTGTTCATGAGCTTGTATATTTTCATGGGTCAGATTAAAGTAATTATTCATCCAAATCTCATTTTCATTCTAGAACCACACAGTGAGACAATATTTATTTCAGGGGATCAGTCTCTTGAGTGTTTATGTATAGTATGTATATGTATAGCCAAGTAGTTTGGACCAAAAAAAAAAAAAGAGCAAAAATGCATTAGAAGAATTTCAGGTCTATTGGTATAAATAGATTTCTTAAATAATACATGAATAAAAATATAATTTTAAAATGAAAACTCACCAAATATTATTTTAGCAAATTATTATATTAGAAGCTTTTACCATACTATAATTATTTGAACAATACTGTATTACAAATTTTGAATGGTCCTTTAACTTAGAGTCTTTTTACTTTTACTTATATCATTCCAAAAATATATTTGTTTCTGTAACAGGTATTATTTAAAAAAGGAAGTCAACAATTTAGGTCAGACTTCAATTCCACATTTGCTAGGAAGACTGCACATCATTGAAATCAAAGATGCTCTTTCTTGCCTCTGAACTCCAAAAACTTACCGCCTGTGCCACCCAACGTATTCTGCCTCCTATACCAATTATTTTATTTTCTATATTGTAAACTTCTGGGGCCACAAAACATGTCATATATATCTTTATAAAAATCAAAACACCTAAAAAAATAACATTTAACATGGAAGGAGTGCAATATAGTAGCCCTATATAGCTCTATCTTGAGTAGATAAACAAATGAAAGTGGTTTAAAATGCTGTGTACTACCTTCTATAAAGAAAATCAAGATGATCAAATATAATCGTCAGTACGTAGACAGTTTCTTGAGTATGCTGTTGTGGTTACTTTGTTCAAAGGGATTGAATTTAGCTTGGTTTTCTATAAAGGCCAAACTACAAAAAATTAAAGCATTGCATTTCTCCCAATCCTTTTATATATCCTTAAACTTTCTTTTAAATTATTTTTGCACCAGAAGAAAAAACATGTTTTCTGTAATTACAGTAATTTATACTGAGAATTTTGGTGAAGAGAAAACCAACTCAAAAACACCCATTTTTAATATTTACTTACATTTTTACATATATGTCCTATAATATTGATGTCTTCCATTCAAATAATTTGTTGTTCTCACCTTGAAATGTAAGTATTCAAACTTAAATTTAAAAGAAATAAGAATAAAAGAAATATCCAACGCATAAAAGCTTACTGTACATATTTTTGAAATGGATACAAGTTCATAGTTTTATGATTCTTTATTAATTTATTCCTTCCATCTGTTCTTTGTTCTTTCCTTCCTTCTTCCCTATCTACCTTTCTTCTCTCCAAAGGTGTTAATTTAATCTAAAAGCTATTAATTAAATCTGAACAAGGTAGACATCTTTATAAAGGGAGGAAGCAGTAGCATAAGATAGAATCCATACAAGAGAGTGTTATTGGCAGCCTGGCAAG
Organism: Zalophus californianus; assembly: GCF_009762305.2. Taxonomy (NCBI): domain Eukaryota; kingdom Metazoa; phylum Chordata; class Mammalia; order Carnivora; family Otariidae; genus Zalophus; species Zalophus californianus. The sequence continues at coordinate 87,103,881 of NC_045598.1, forward strand.
GGATGTCGGAGACTGAGAGAGGTTCTGATCACAACGGATTGGTGAGGTGAGGGTGAGGGCAACAGAGTGGCAATGATGGCAATGAGAGTTTTGCTACATATAGCAAGGCTCGATCATATAAGCAAGTATACTGTGGAAATAAGGAGTTTCTTACCTCTGAAGAAAGAAGTTATAAATAAGAAAGGAAAGACAACTACAAAAGATCCTCTGCTGCTGTGGACTGGAATTAGAAACACTGTTGTGAACTCATGGTCTTTAATGCATAGAGACAGATGTAGAAATACAGCTGTAGATAAAATAATAAAAAAATCTAAAAAAAAAAGAAATACAGCTGTAGATTTGTTACATTCATATGTGTGTATGTGTGTATATACGTTCGTGTATTTCCCTAGTACTAAGAAGGCTGGTTAGCTGCAATACTACAATAATAATGGGCACACCTAGTGTCTCTATCTCTGTTTCTAAGTAGAGTAGTGCCCCTTATTTTGCAGAGAATATATTTTAAGATGCCAGTGGATGCTGAAACTGCAGATTGTATTGAACCCCATATATCCTGTGATTTTTCTATACATACATAGCTATGATAAAGTTTAATTATAAATTAAGCACAGGAAGAGATTAACAATAATAAATAATAATAAAATAGGACAAGTATAAAGTATACTGTGTGAAAATGAGTATAGGAAACCTCATTTAAAATGGAGCCAAGAGGCCCTGAAGAGAGGGCTCTCACATAGGTACCAGTCCCTGCAGCCGACATAACCAGCGGGAAGAAGGAAGATAAGAAGTACTTTGAGAAGAAAGGACATTTTTCACATAGGAATTTTATCTCCAGCTTTTAAGAAAAAGAAGGAAGACCCCTTCCTGCCCCAAAACAACATATTGACAACTGCTTGCAGTCAGTAGAAATCACAACAACTTTGAACCCTCCCCAGTGTCTTCCTAAAATCTTTTTTAAAAAGATATTTTTTAGTTAGCATACACTTTAATATTTGTTTCAGGTGTACAATATAGTGATTCAACAGCCCAAGTGTCTACTAGCTGATGAATGGATAAAGATGTAGTGTATATATATATATACATACACAATGATTACACCGCCTAAAATCTAACAAAAGTTAACCTCCCCTTTGTCTCTTTGGACTTGCCTATGGTTCACCATAGCTTGCGTGTCCCAAATTACAATTCCTCTGTTATTCCTCAAAAAGCCCATTAGCTAGTAAAATAAATGGGTATTTTATTTTTAATGATGACAACTGTAATAAAACTTATATGGTCTCTCTCTCTCCCCCTCTCTTCCCCCCCCTCAAAATATCTTATTGCACTGTGTTCATCTTTCTTCTTGTGATGATGTGAGATAATAAAATGCTCATGTGATGAAATGAAGCAAACTGAACGATGTATAGGCATTGTGACATAGCATTAGGCTAAAACCGACCTTCTGACAATTTGTATATTCATATATTGAGGTACAATTGATACCTCAATAAATAGGAATTGTATATATTTAAGGTATACAACTTGATGATTTGATATACACACACACACACACACACAGAGGTTGAAAATGGTAACCAAAATTACGCTAATTAACATATCCATAGTAGTAGAATATTGTCATTATAAATTGCATATACATGTGCATATATAATAATAGAAAATAGCCTATAATCAAGACCTTCTTCTGCTATAAGCTACATCTGAAGGTAAGTTACATATATGTTTCTGTGTATGTACGTGTTTTCTACAATACTATTTATAAAGTTAGTTTATAAATTTATTTCAGTTGCACTATATAGGCATCTCTATATTTCCACTATGCAAATCTTGATAAATAAATATTGATTGAGGTTGCAGTTTGTTCAATCACACATGAATGAACACAGCCGAGTCTATTCCACAAGCTGATGATATTTCTTTTGCTGAAAAGTTGTCTACAATTATTTTACTTACTATAAAAAAATTCAGATAAAACCACCTTCTTAATATTTCAAGAGAATATTTTGAAAAGTCTCATTAACAGTTGGAAATAATGAATAGTGCATTGTAACTAAAAATATTAATTGCTCAACACAAAAAAAGTAGGTTTTAATGTTCTATTTAGTGGAACAAATTTTTTTTTCTAATTTATCAAGAAAAAACACTGGGTCGGGGTGCCTGGATGGCTCAGTCAGTTAAGTGGCTGCCTTCAGCTCAGATCATGATCCTGAGGTCCTGGGATCAAGCCCCATGTGGGGCTCCCTGCTCTGCAGGGAGTCTGCTTCTCCCTCCCCTCCCCAACCCCACTCATGCTTGCACACTCTCTCTCTGAAATAAATAAATAAAATCTTAAAAAGAAAAAAGGAAAGAAAAAGCATTGGGTCAAGTGATTACAATGAACATAAAACAATAATTTGTCTTATAAATTACAAACTATTATCCACAGCAGTGTGCACGTGGTTTTTATAGTGTGCATTTGACAACATTTCTGTTATAAGAATGTGCCAAATTAGGACCTTTATAGCCTTTTACTTGAACCCTAATTGAAAGAAACAATCAGAATTTTTTGTTAGCCAGATCTTTCATTTGTGCTTCGCATAAAAATAGAGAGGGTACTTTGAGGCCATCATCAAAATCACAACTGAGTGTACAGGAGAGAAAGAGTCCATCAAAAGGACTCATCTCATTTATTGCAAAATATATTATTCTTTAGAGCAATAATGATTGTAATATCTGGAGATTCATTAAAAAAGTAATTACAAAAAAAGTAGTGACAGTTCTGCTAAAATTTTATAAATACTGTATGTTGTAATTTTATCTCTCTTCTTATCACACTGTAAGTTCACATGACACTGAAGAGTCTAAGAGTCCATAATATATAATTGTTTAATACAGTAAAAGTGTTTTTTTCAAGACTGTAACAAGCCCTAAGAGACTGTAGCTTTCTTGAAATATCTTAACTGTTTTTCAGCTCAGGTGAATTAGGGAAGTGATATTGCCCTGTGAAAACACTGCCTTTTTAAAAATATTCCAATCTTGGGACACCTGGGTGGCTCAGTTGGTTAAGCGTCTGCTTTCAGCTCAGGTCATGATCCCAGTGTCCCGGGATGGAGTCCCACATCGGGCTCCCCGCTCAGCAGAGAGCCTGCTTCTCCCTCTCCCTCTGCTGCTCCACCTGTTTGTGCTCTCTCTCTCTTTCTCTCTAGTAAATAAATAAATAAATAAAATATTTTTAAAAATTAAAAAATAAAAATATTCCAATCTTGTATATGAATAAAACACAGCTTATTTTGTATAGGATGCATCCTGGAACGCTGTCTGCCTAATTAGTCTCATCTCTTTCTACTTGTTGCTGTACACTTCATACCATTGTTTCTCGTCTCAGGCTTTTCTTCATCCGGATTCCTTTTTTTTTTTCCTTAATCACCCCCTATTTATCCTTCAAGTACTACCCAGCTTGTGGGTTCTTTTTGTCATGAACCCTTCCTAGCCCCCACCCCAGTGCTCCCACCTACCAGAGAGATTTGTCTCTATATCACTGTCCTGCATTACATGGCACCATCACCCTCCCCGAATGTAAATAGACCTCCTTCATTGAATTAACCACACTGTATTGAATTTATCTTGTTATTCTGTATTTCCCTTTAGTCTGTAAACTACTTGAAGTCAGGGTTTATATATTGATCATTTCTGCATCTCTTACAACATGAGCAGTAAAGTTTCTGTCATTTAGTACGTTTTCTCTAAAAGTCCACTGAATTTAAATTACCTTGGGAAGATTGTTTGGTATGAAACATAACTGACGGGCGCCTGGGTGGCTCAGTCATTAAGCGTTTACCTTCGGCTCAGGTCATGATCCCAAGGTCCTGGAATCGAAGCCCCGCATAGGGGTTCCCTGCTCGGCGGGAAGCCTGCTTCTCCCTCTCCCACTCCCCCTGCTTGTGTCCGTCTCTCGTTCTTGCTGTCTCTCTTTCAAATAAATAAATAAGATATTATTTAAAAAAATAATTGAAAAAATATTTTGTAAACTATATCAAAGAGCAGAAACCCAAGTGTCAGTAAGATTATGTTTTAAAGAGTGACAAACGGTATTTCTCTAAAAAGAGTATGCTTTTCTATGTGAAATTTACTAAGGTATTAATCTTGCCAGTTGCTTTCTGAAGGACAGTTCCTATTCCATTCCAGGCTACATGGTTTAAGTAGATCTGATCCAATCTCCCAGCTCAAGAGTTGAGTACAAGATCCAGGTCTTTACAGTCATGGTACTCTACCCGCTCCTCCACTCCAGCCTCAATTACTCATTGACTCAGGAATGGGCAGGGACTCAAGGCTGTTCAAGCAAACTCTCCCTGAGATTTCAGCCGCCAATACAAGAAAAAAGGCTTTCTTTCACTAGTACTGCTAGCTGTGAGTTCTCCGGGGCTATAAGGATCATATAAACTCAGAGTTTTCAGGGACTATTTCTACTCCCACACACGTGCCATAGACTGTAGCTAACACAGAGGAAATCGCAACCAAGGGCACAGACAGAATATTCTATAGCGCACAGCCCACACACGTCCCTGAATTTTGTTGATTAGACAAGAGTGGGCATCTGTCTTAAAGACACTCAGCCTTGAGATGGCCTACAATGGAGAGGTTTTGACCAAACAACCTACCCAGTTATAGTCTCTCCTCAGGAATCTGAATTGGATTCAGATGTATGGATAAACATACATCACTACAGGAGTTAGGACTTCAAGAATGCACACATGTTCAGGAGACAAGAGGGGTTATGGCAGGCCAGGAGAGAAATTATGAATAAACAGAAGCTAAGCAGTAAATAGAACCTACTCAGAGGAAAACATTAAAAGGGACCATTTGCAAAGGAAAATAAAAGTGAGAAAAAAATCAAAATTGCTAACAATTATAAAGTATTTATACTATATCCAGGCACCCTTCTAAGCATTTTAAGTAGATTATCTCAGTTAGTATAGCAGTCATACTGCAAACATTCCTTCATAGCTTCTGCATTCACTGAGCTCCTACCATATACCAGGCACTATTCTGGGATTCCAAAGTATAGTTTTTGAAGAAAAAAAAAGTTATTTGAGATCTTGGCATCTTGGCATTTACACTATATCATCTAAATTCTAACACACTGCCTGGAATAGTAAATTATTATTAACTATTATCGGCTATTGAATGAAGTGACGAGGGAAAAAGTAAATGGTTATTAAACATTTAACTATGCACCAGGGATCGTGCTCATCTCCTTGACTTCACTTTTATCCTTTAAGTCACACAGCTATGTTATGAGATAAGAATGAATTAAGGGTGGGGGGATGGGTTAGCCTGGTGATGGGTATTAAAGAGGGCACATTCTGTGTGGAGCACTGAGTGTTATGCACAAACAATGAATCATGGAACACTACATCAAAAACTAATGATGTAATGTATGGTGATTAACATAACAATAAAAATTTAAAAAAAAAGAATGAATTAAGACATGCAGGTTTTGTAATATACCTTCTTATTCTAATTCTGATTAGAGAATAACTAGAATTGCTTTCCTTTTCTTTTTTTGATAAAACTGATCCATGATAAATTGGGAAAAATGAAATGAGAGCTGAAGAGATTACTTCCAGCCCTGTACATTTTTAAGTAACTGAGGTCTTTGAGGAAAGCCTTGGCATTGCCTTTCCCAATAATTATATAAATGGCCTTAGTGAATAATAAAAAGTCATATAGTTGTTAGCTATGAAAATAATTTTCTATTGCTTATCTTACTTGAAATTAAAATTTCTGTAGTTTAATACTCCAATTTTCTAAAAATGGCTTTAGAATTTTAACCAGTTCATAACATCAACAAATGATATTTCACTTTCAGTACATGTCCACTTGCAATCTAATTCTGATAGGTTTCAATTTTATTGTGATAAACTCAGGTTACTGTTAAGAAGCTATCTTCTGCAGATTCCACAATTCTATAATTACTAATAGTTAAGAATATTTGTATGCTCAGAGTGTTAGCTACCCAAATTAATTTCTAGGTAGTGAACTAAATAGTCTATCATATTCAGTCAAATAATTATTTAATTATAGCTGATTATTTAGTTTTTAAAAAAAGATTTATTTACTTGAGAGAGAGAGAGAGAGAGAGACAGCATGGGGAGGGGGGCGGAGGGAGTGAGAAAATCTGGATCAGACTCCACGCTGAGCATGGAGCCCGACACAGGGTTCAACCTCAGCACCCTGAGATCATGACCTGAGCCAAAATCAAAGTCAGATGCTTAACCGAATGAGCCACCCAGGTGCCCCTATTTAGTTTGTTTTGTTTTGTTTTGTTTTTTTCTATTCATATAGTACAAAAATAATAAGACATCATTTTGTAGTGTATATTGGAAAATCTCAACAAAAAAGTAGAGTAGTATATTATCTTCTCAATTATGCTATAAGCCACTGTTTAATTTGGGATAAGCTCTTATCCAGGTTTTAACTTTTCACCTATAAAATGAGAATTCTGTCCTGCAAAAGGCAAATGTGAGGAATAACTTTTATTTAGATAATGAAAAATATTAGGCAATATGTAAATGATAGATTCTACCATAAGTCAAGTAACTCTCCATATTTTTTTTTTAGAGATTTTATTTATTCGACAGAGAGAGACACAGCGAGAGAGGGAACACAAGCCAGGGGAGTGAGAGAGGGAGAAGCAGGCTTCCCGCAGAGCAGGGAGCCCGATGTGGGGCTCAATCCCAGGACCCTGGGATCATGACCAGACCCGAAGGCAGACGCTTAACGACTGAGCCACCCAGGCGCCCCAGTAACTTTCCATATTTTAAAAGTGCACATTATCTCAGCAAATAACTACTATAGTTTGATTTATCATCATCCATTAAAATTGTTCTTGTAGTGTAAGCATATGGTAGGAAATATCCAAGTGTTTCTATTAGATTTTAGACTTACTGAGCTCTTTAAAAGTACATTCCTGTCTTTTAAAAAAAAAAAAGATTTTATTTATTTCTTTGACACACAGAGAGATAGAGAACACAAGCAGGGGGAACGGCAGGCAGAGGGAGAGGGAGAAGCAGGCTTTCCGCTGAGCGGGGAGCCCGATGTAGGGCTCCATCCCAGGACCCTGGGATCATGACCTGAGCTGAAGGCAGACACTTAACGACTGAGCCACCCAGACGCCCCAAGTGCATTCCTTTCTCTGGAGTGTGAATATAATTTTGCATCAGTAGAGTCATAAAATTGAATGTTTTCTTTTAAGAAAAAAATATTTAAATAACTTGCCAAAAAAATTTAAGTTGGCAAGAGGTATGCAAAAGTTCATTAGATTAAAAAAAAATTAGAAGTTTTTCATTTTGCCCAAATAATATATTTTCTTCTGGATGTATTACATATTTATCTGAGATAGGGAAGTTGACATTTCTAAGGAGAGAAGATTTTGCTATTTCAGTGATAAGGAAAGGAGGAGGCTTTACAGTTTCTGTGAAGGAGAGTTTTACAGAGTAGATGTAAAGTAGAGAAATACATCATGGTATGAGTGATTCCCCTCATGAATGCAACCACTCCACTAAGCTAATTTTTTTTTTAAGATTTTATTTATTTGACAGAGAGAGAGAGCAAGAGCAGGAACACAAGCAGGGGGAGTGGGAGAGGGAGAAGCAGGCTTCCTGGTGAGCAGGGAGCCTGATGTGGGGCTTGATCCCAGGAGTTGATCCAAAGGCAGATGCTTAACAACTGAGCCACCCAGGTGCCCCCTAAGGCTGCAGAGGCCCCAAAGCACGACATGGGTACTGGTCCAGACTCACAGAAGAACCAAGCGGATAGAGGAAACCGCGGTGTTAGCGTGACCCGGATGTGCATCCCTAGGAACCGGAAAAGCTAATTTGATTTTAGGAACTTCCATGCACATCAGAAAAAAAAATGATGTTGCTCCAAAGTTGTATCAAAATAACTATCAAAATTAAACATGGCATTTAAATTTTCACGGAACAAAACTATTGGTTTTGCAAAAGGGAGCAGGAAATATGTGGAGCTGTTTCTCTTTACTCTCTTGGTGCTTTTTACATAGTTTTATTATATTCCATGATTATGATAAACTGGAAAAAATTAGCAACTAGGTCACTTTAAGTCCATTTATTTTAACGGTGGGTCTATACTGCTCAATTTGGGTTTCTTACCATTGACTAGACATATAGCAAGATACACAAGCATTTGGGAAAAACTGCAGGGTACCAGTTTTAAAGGTACAATCTTCCTAAGACATATAAAGTGTACTTTTCCTCTGAAGGAGTTGCCTTTATCACTTTTTTTCTGGAGTTCATTTCTTTCTGTGCTCTGAAACAGTTTCTAAAATTTAATACTTTGGCATCACATGGAAAAATTATTTTGCCAAAACCGTTTATTTATCAATACTTTTTTAAGGTAAACACTATTTCATAAAATATTCATTTTGAATACCATTTTTTTTCTAAACAATTGCATAAAATGGGAATAGGGAGATCCCAAGACCCACGCCACATATGCAATTTTATCCATTTGCCTACTATCTGTTAATTTGCTTACTCCAATTTATTATTAATTTCCAGTATCAGCTTTCAAATGTAAGTGAGCACAAATCTCCAAGATGCCAGGCTCGTTCTACCTTCATGCAACTCCTCAGCATAGGTCTGCTTTTTGTGTAGCTAATGTCACACCAGCATTGGATACCTACCAATATGTGAACAGGAGGAGGGAATAATGGCTTTGAGATAATTAATCTATTATGTGTCCTGTACTTTTCTTCACAAAAAGCAGATTTTCACCTAGGGTTTTTATCTCAGGGAAGGGCCAGACATATTGAAAAGCAGAGCCTCTTGACTCTTGTGATACAAATATCTAAACCAGCACCATCCAAAGCAATGTAACACAAACCATACATGTAATTTAAAAATGTATAGTAGCCACACTTAAACAGCTAAAAGCAAGTGGAATTAATTTTAATAAAATACTTTATGTAATACAAATAGATCACATTTGCATTTCAACATGAAATCATATTTAAAAATTAATGAGGTTGTTTACTTTTTTTAATACCAAGTTTTTGAAGTCCAGTGTTTTTACATTTAGAGCACATTTTAATTCCTGCTAGCCACATTTCAAGACATCTATAGCCATATGTAGCTAGTAGTAGCTAGTAGCTGCCCTATTGGACAGCCATATAAAAGAAAGCTTCCCTGAAGAATTAAACGTATTGGATTTATATTCTAGAGTTTACTGCATATGATTGCAAAGGCTTGATATTTTCAATTCGTTTTCAGCTGAGAGTAATAAATGTCTTTATTTTCCCACATGAACATCATCTTTTGTGCCTTCAAGACCATTGTTCATGCAACATTATGTAAAGGATCCTCCACTATTATCTCTAGGATGCTTCTCAGAACCACTGATATGCAATCTGGAAGCTTCGGTATTCATTCTTTGGCAAAGAGAACAATGTCACAATTGCTGAATGGTTTATCCTGTAAAGGATATCCTGATTTCAGAGCTGTTATAACATGTTTTTAAAAAGTGAAATTTAAGGGCGACTGGGTGGCACAGTCGTTAAGTGTCTGCCTTCGGCTCAGGTCAGGATATCGGGGTCTTGGGATAGAGCCCCGCATCGGGCTCCCTGTTCAGTGGGGAGCCTGCTTCTCCCTCTCCCTCTCCCTGCTATTCTACTTGCTTGTGCGCTCTCTCTCTCTGTCAAATAAATAAGTAAATTAATCTTTTAAAAAAAGTGAAATTTAGAGCTAATGGAATAAGCTACTTCATAATAGATAAAGAGATAGGCACACACAAACACATACAATATATGTATGCAATATCATTACTATAAAATGTAGTTCTTACTGTGCATTCAAGTAAAAAAAGAAAAAAATGAAGGCATCTCCTCTGGCCAAATTTTCTCTTCCCTTTAAATGAGTTTTAACAAGTTTTATCTTATATATTTTCCAGAAACTTTGGCACCTACATATCTAGCCACACCTACACGGACATAATGAGTGTGTAAATTTCAAAGAGAATATCTGTGAGAGCATCAAACTTTAATGCTATATGCATTTCCCAAGTTGCCTTATTTGTTTAACTTCGTTTTTCTGCTTGCTCAAATTAGCTTCCAAGTTAAGCACAGACAAAAGGACAGAAACTCTAATGAATAACTTGGAACACTGGAAGAATAAAACTATTTCTCGGATTTTGTAAAAAAAAAAAACCTGGTTAAAATATTGTATGCATCATTTAAATGAACCAAATATTTGGAACATTGACCATTTCCTTTGAAAGTTTATTTTCTAATAAATGTCTTGTGTATTTCCCTTTAAATGATAGGAATAAGTTCATAGTACATAGAATGGCAAAGAAGAAAGGATCTTGAGATAATATAGTCCTGTAACTTCAATTTATAATGAAAAGTTGAGTTCTAACCACGAAGAGTGCCTCCCCAAAGACCACCACACTGCCATGACTATAACATTGGGGACTTCTTAGTTCTAACCATTTATGCTTCAAAATTCTGATACTTAATTCAGAAAAATGTTTGCTTATAGATTTTAATTTTTAATATTATTGTCATGTAAACCTAATAAAATAACAAATATGTAAATAGCTAACCTATTATTTAGACTAAATTATCATTAAATTATCCTGTTCATTTTTTATGCTAGCCTTCATATAGCTTGCTCTTTTTTATATAATCATAAAAATTAAAATATAATTTAAAAGCTTCATATGATGGCTAATGCATCACAGTGTAAAGAAGAAACAAATTAAGTTGTTTAAACATAAGCTTTATTCTCATAGTAGAATATGTGAGCTGGGAAATATCTGGTTTATCTGCTCACTTCCTGATAGACCTTTCTTGTCTGAAGTAATAAAGTGTGATATTTTAATTTTCATTAAAATGAGATTAAAACATTAATCTTAATATGTCTCTCACTTGCCATCTTCTATTATTTTATATTTTAGTTTGAATAGAATTCATATCATGATTTATTTGCTTTCTTTCCTCTATTCCTGTTTTCACACATTGGGCTGAATTATTTCATACAAAGTACTGAATGGAATTATACAAATTTAGACATCTCAAAACATTTGCTACATGCAGCTGGACTTGGGTAGAACAGACTAGCCTTCCAGAACTCACACACACATGCACACATACAAACAGGCCACACTGAAATGAATGAAACTATTCATGAAAGTAGAGAGAGGGACGTGTGCAAACTTTGAAAGAACTGTTGTTCCATATATACATAGTCTACCACATTTACCGTCTTTATTTGTGGAGAGCAAATGTTTCTGTCCTAAGGTTTACTGCATTTAGACTCTTATTCATTATTCACCATTTCATATTCTTTTTTTTTTTCTGGGAAATGATAGTAGTTTGAATATTTAGCTTGTCCTTCACATGAAAATAAACAGCACAGTTAACACACTCCCAGACGAGCTAAAAGCAGCAATTGAGAGAGTTGAACTGACAGCAGAATTCATAAATTCATTTATTTGAATATATGGTTTTGAGACTCTTAAAATTGGACTGAGTTTCCTTTCTTGTTGTCAGTATTTTGAATTTGCAGAACGGGAAGGAATGTCACATGTCATAATGCATTAATTCTATGAGATTCCAAAAAATTTTTCTCCTAAAAGACTGGATAAACTCAGTATGTGTTACCAAATGATTTTAAGACTTGAAGCAACATTTTTAAAAGGAGTTCCTACTTAGATATATGTTGTCATTTCTTGAGTGGGTTTACAACAGTTTTTTTTTTGTGTGTGTGTGTGTGTGTGTGTGTTTGTTTTGTTTTGTTTTTATGGAAAGGAGAGCTTTAGGCTGGGGTCTGTTTCCTAAATTTAACTTTATCATTTTCTGTTTCTCTTTCCCCATCCTGACCAATTGAGTAATTAACCCTTAGTCAAACAAGTAAATAATTCAGGTATGCTGGATTTAAAAATTTAGAGCTCATTACCTCCAGAGGGCCCATGGCTCTTCCCCAACTCACTACAGCTGCTTTTTTAACCTTCCCAAAGATCCTATGTCAATGACCATCCGCAATTGTTTCATCTACCAAATTATCGATTGCTTATTATTATTGATCTCTATGGACAGTTGTAATCATATATTTTTTAAAGATTGATTTATTTAAAAAAAAGATTGATTTATTTATTTTAGAGGGTGAGAGAGCATGAGCTGCGGGAGGGCAGAGAGAAAGGGAGACAAGCAGACTCCCTGTTGAGTGGGAAGCCGGGTGTGGGGCTCGATCCCAGGACCCCCAAGATCATGACCTGAGCTGAAACCAAGAGTCGGAAACTTCACCAACTGAGCCACTTAGGCGCCCGTGTAAACACATTTTCAACAAATTTTATTTCAATAATTCAATTGATAAAAACATGCTGATTTACCAAATATTACTTGTTCTCAATATTTAAAACTGTGTCTTGAAATGTAAATAAGTTTCTCAGCGAAGACAAGGGAAACAAATGTAATGGTACAAAGAAATAAAATGTATAGGGTGTTTTCAAATTGTTAAGTATTTTGTATGATCAGAGTTCCTAGTATATGTGAAAGTGGAATCTGGTTTCACAAACTATTTTGTTTTATACACAGCTAAGAGACATTTTATCTCTCTATTTTTCTAGAAGATAACTATACAATCAAATCTCCAGATAAGGCTTCTTGTTATAAGTAATTGATACCTACTCTAGATCATTTCTATCTCTTCTTCTGGAATTCCAACTGTCCGTAACTTAGACCACCTGATATTGTGTCAGGCCATTGAGGATTTACCTATCTTAAAGTCTATTTTTTTGTTCTTATCAAACTTTACTTTGGTCACTTTCTATTGCATTATCTTCAAAGTCACTGTTTTTGTTTTTTGAAAAGTCCAACAGGTTTGTAACCCATCCGTGTTTTTACATTTCAGATTCTATTATTTTTCAGTTCCAGAATTTCCTTTTTTTTTCAAAGATTCCATTTCTTTACTGATATTCAGTATTTTTCCACTCAATGCGTCCACCTTTCTTTTAAATCCATAAGCATATTTTTAATAGCTGTTTTAAGGTCCTTGTCTTTTAATTCCAACATCTCTGTCATCACAATGTCTGCGTACAGTATCCAGCTAAACACATGGGGCAGATTTTTGGAGGTTCTTTTTGCAAATCTCTCCTTTCTACCCCACTAATTACAGCTGCTCAAAAGCTCTGTAATACAATCTGTGCCCCCAGCAAGACCTCTGTGCTCTACATGGGCTCCACTTCTGTGTGTCATAGTCTAAAAAACTTGCTTCTAGACAGAAATCATATGTGCATAGCCTGTGTGGTTGCCCTTCTTCAAAGGGATCCAAGTATTAGGTTCACTGTTTCACAATGTGTATAAATAGTGGCTTAACATATATTGTTTAGTTTTTAGTTTATGGTTGGGATCTAGTCCTGTACCAATTATTATATCAGCTGGGAGTGGAAGTCCAACGATTTTAATTTTAATAGTTATTGCCAATTTACTTTCCCAAAGAACAAAGCAATTCATATTACCATCAGCATGTATGAAAGTACCTATTTTTCTAAAAATTATCTAGTTACAAGGATTATTTGTCCTTTTCATTTCAATTTTTATAAAACCAACATGAAAAATGTTGTGTTACTTTATTCTAATTTACATTTCCCTAACAACTGAAACATGTTTCTGTTTGTTACCCTTTTACTATATTCTGTATAACCTATTCATATACTTGGCCCATTTTCTACTGAGTTCATCTTTTTCTTATCCATTTGTAAGATTCCAAATGCTTTCTAAAAACTCATCCAATCTTATTTTGAATATACCATTCTCTTTAAATTATATATATATAGAGAGAGAGAGAGTTTGTAATACATAAATTTTGTTTAGTTGTATTCATATGTATTTATTCACCAAATAAATTATAAACAAATACCACATATTATATATAACACTGTGCTTTATATAAATTCAGTAAATATTAACCACTGAGCAATTTCTTCTGGTTTATATGCTACTCTTTTACAAGTTAATGATATGAGACTTTTTAATGTAATTTTTAAAAATTGCCACAGTAAATACCATTTGCTGCAGTGAAGTGATGATTTAATAGTAAGTCTACTACAGCTTCCAAAAGAATCTAATGACACTCCCAAGAATTGGCTTAGACACTGGGAAAAACTGACTATTCTATATAAACTACTGTATTTCTAGTAGGCAATCTTTATAGCTTGTGATTCACTCAGCATAATGTAATGGCAAGATTTCTTTCAAAAAATATTTTCATTAAGCTGGATTGTGAGAGAAGAGCCTAAGTTAATTACTATAAGCTTGTCCAAATTCTGCCTTGTGGTAGGTATAGCTGAATAGTAATGTCCTGTTTCTATTATTTAGCTAAAGATTTCCACTTTTATATTTAACTCAATTTTAGAGTTATCTACAAAACCATTAATGTCCAAAAGTTACTTAAGTAGTAATGTTTCATACAGGACACATGTCAAATCATTATTGCCAAGGTTTTGAAAATGATGAGCAGTTGAGATTTAAAAATATGAGTCCTTTTTGACATAGATATTAGGCAGATTGATTCAAGCTCAGAGAGCTAAAATTATGATAAAATAATGTAAAAGATAATCATATAATTCAATAAGTAAGTTAATCTATAGAATTTCCATCAATATAGAAGTATATGCGTAGAGGTATTTGTGAAAATCAAAATACAAAAGTTAAATATGACATATATTAAACATTTTATTTCAAACAAATTATTTAAAAAATGGTCAGTAATATAGGGTCCTTCACAAAAGAAGCTCATAGCCTGATGAAAGAGACAGAGGCATATATCAGTAATAACACTATAATTATATTTCCCAAGAATACATTCATGGTTTCCATTTGTTGATTAGTGTTTGGGTTGGGTATAGAAAGATAATCAGATTTAGCACATTTCCTTGTAGAAACAATTCTATGTGAAATTAATGTTCGGTGTGTAACCCCCCAAAAAGTCATGGCTCAAGGTATGCCGGGGGAGAAGAAAAATACAATGATACTATTAGGTGAAACTTTTGAATACCTATTCTGTCTGCCATTCTTCCAACTGTACCATGATGCCAGCAAACTTATTTTCATTAACTTCCTTAATCTTTACAAAAACTTTATGAGAAAATTAATTCTGATATTGAGGAGAAAGCAGGGTTAGGTTGATCTAGTAAATTATATGAAATTATCCAACTAACAACTAACAAACCCAAGACTTGTCTGCCTCTAAGTTTGCTTACCCTAAAAGTAGAACCTGAGAATAGGAAATTCATGGGAGAAGGAGAAAAAAAGGGAAGCAGGATCTGGGAGAGACAATAACAGCATCTACTATAGTAACACAGACTCCCTCCTTTCTGAGGGATCTGAGACCCTGGTCACCACACACTTATCAGATCATGATTGCTTTATTCATCTATTAACAATTAAAAGTGGGAATAGATGTCAAATGGATCATGTAAGTGTCAAGTGTATTCCTCTTTGCCCCCATATCTTGTAGCAGTCCTACCTCCCTATGATGATCAGGTTTAACTATCCCTGACAATAATAATTCCTTTTTGTTTCTTTCGTTCTACTGGCATCAGGAGATCAAAGTCAACAGGTAGAAGCCATAGTTCTAAGTGCAGTGACACTCTTACTGTGTCTCCTGGTAAAAGTGTCCCTCTTCTAGGAATTGAACCTAAACCATAAAGTTTATGATTGCAGGGACCGAAAGTACAAATTCCCCCAAAACTCATGACAATGGGATCCACTGGTTGTGATACATATTGTACCATTCAGATGCGTCAGCTGCTAGTGTTAGACAGCTGTGAGTCAACACTCATAGCACGTTGAAGGTAGACACTACCTCAGTAAAAAAGGTGTCAAAGAGACACCATTAGCATCCACTATAGTCTTAATTCTACTTATCATTTTAGCTCTATTTAACCCATCTTTTAAATGGGAGGGAATATTACAATTTTACCATCCCAAACTCGTCACTATCTTTTGGGAGTCTGGAGACCAGATACATTTTCTCTTTAACTCACAGGTCTTCAGAATAGGAGAAGCTATGTCAAAGACCTTTCATTCACACCTGCATCTGCTTTACATGACAAGGTCTTGGATTACAAGACTGAGCCTGATGTCATAATTGGATGTCTCTCTGGGCATCTTGGGAGAGTATATTTTAGTTGTGTGTTGATTGTGAGTTACTGGGGCAAGAGGGTAAATTTTTCTTAAGATTTTATTTATTTATTTCAGAGAGAGAGCACGAGCAAGGGGAAGGGCAGAGGCAGAAGCAGACTCCCTCCTGAGCAGGGAGGCAGACAAGGGGCTTGATCCCAGGACCCCAGGATTGTGACCGGAACCAAAGGCAGACACCCAACCAAGTGGAACCACCCAGGCACCCCCTAGAGGGTGAATTTTGAAAGACTATTACTTTCATGATCCTCAAAAAAAAAAAAAAAAAAATCATACCCCCTGATATTCATACCCTTATGAAGTTCCCTATGATTTTTCTATTGCTTTAACCAATAAAATGCAGTGAAATTGACACTGTGCTAGTTTTAGGCTTAAACCTTAGGCACTGTAGTATCTGCTTTTGCATTCACCCTAAATTTCAGCCACTCTGTTGGAGAGACAATATGGACCATAGAGAGCCCATGTACTGCATTATAAAATTCTGTGCAAATATTCTTTTTCTCTAACATATTAAAAAAACAACTATGAAATGTGGTCAAATGCATAAATATATTTTATTTTTTAACAGAATCATCTCAGCTATAGAGGATAAAAAGCTTAGTTCTTAGAAATCTGTTTCCACTCAGGGATTGCAAATTTCATTTTGCAAAGCCTTGTGGGAATACTTTTTCCTGGTCTGCATTCCAGTAGCCTTTTTATTTCCTGTAGCTGTGTCAAAAGCAGTAATAGCACCTCAAAAGAATGGAACAGGTTACCTTATAATATGCATACCATATGGTTTCATAGTCTTATCCTTTCATTGGTTTGGAAATTACTGTATGTGAAAACAGTAAATTGGCCTGCTAATTACTATCCTTTGTTTATAACTGTGTAAGGTAATGGATATTAAATAATAAAACATGTGACCTTTCTTCTCAAATCTTGTCTTTTAGATTTTTCTGTTTGTGATATCTTAACTACATTTCTTAAAACCTTTTGTGGCAAGAAATTAGCATTCCATCCTTAAGGTTGTAAAGAATGGCCTTAGCCAGGTCAAGAAACAGAAAGAAGGCCAAGAAAGCACTGGCAGAATAAATGAAGAGGAAAGTAGATTGAGTGTGAGGTAGAGAGATTAATGACAACTCCCGGATTGTGGGCATAAGCAACTGCTATTTACTCAAATGAGAAGAGCTGGGGAAATACACTATTATCAAAAACACCTATATTAGTTGTGTTCTTTACATACAACACTTACATGAAGAACTGCTGTTCTATCTGAAGTTAGAACATAAACAAGGAGGGGCGCCTGGGTGGCTCAGTCGTTAAGCGTCTGCCTTTGGCTCAGGTCCTGAGCCCAGGGTCCTGAGCCCAGGGTCCTGGGATCGAGCCTCACATTGGGCTCCCTGCTCCGCGGGGAAGCCTGCTTCTCTCTCTCCTACTCCCCCTGCTTGTTTTCCCTCTCTCGCTATGTCTCTCTCTGTCAAATAAATAAATAAAATCTTAAAAAAAAAAGAACATAAACAAGGAACTCTATATTTAGCAAAGGAAATAATGCCACCTCAATGTAGAAGAACTACCTAGAAAAATCCATGATAGGGATTAGTCATTGAAGTGAGACATATACTTGTCCATCCTGCAGCTGCAGTTCTAAAAGAAAAAAAAAAGACCAAAACGAAACAAAACTTTCTGGGCACCTATGTGGCTCAGTCGTTAAGCGTCTGTCTTTGTCTCGAGTCATGATCCCAGGGTCCTGGGATCTAGTCCCACGTCAAGGCTCCCCGCTCGGGCAGGAAGCCTGCTTCTCCCTCTCCCACTCCCTCTGCTTGTGTTCCCTCTCTTGCTGTGTCTCTCTCTGTCAAATAAATAAAATCTTTATAAAAAACAAAAAACAAAAAAACAAAAACAAAAAAACCCAAACTTTCTAGCACAAAGACACAGCAAGAGGGTCTAAAGTCACACTTATGTTGAACAAACAGTAGAGCTTATTTTTCTGGACATATCTTTCTGTATATAAAAACAGCAAAGCCTTGTAAAAGTTTTTATAGTATAACAGAAAAGGAACATTATCCTAAACATTCCAAATATATACATATTTCTGAAAATTTTAACCAAAAGGAAATAAAAATTATTCTATAAAATATTTATTCAGTCCATTGAAACACATGCAAATATATTCCTCTATGAAAGAGACACTATAATTGATAAGAAATTAATTTTGAGAAACAATGAAAGTGGAATTGATAAAAATAATGACAAATTGAAAAGGAATTTTTAAATTAAATAATTAAATTAAAGTTCACATGGAGACAAAAGAAACAGAATTTATTCACATTGCAAAGAACTGAATCACTGGTTTTCCAAATAGAACTTTTAAAAAAAGAATAAAATTATAAAAGAAAAGGTTCTATAGAATACAGATTAGTTACCAAGACTGAGACTTATGAGTATACCCTGGCAAAAATTCTGAAAAACTGACAGCAAGCAATAACTCAAGATTAAACAAGAAAAAAAAAAAAATCTCATTTTATTTGTGTTTTCACCGATTTTTTCTTAGTTAATCTAACTAAAGATTATACATAATACCACAGAAATACAAAGGATCACAAGAAACTACTATGAACAATTATGTCAGCAAATTGGATAACCTAGAAGAAATGGATAAATTCCTAGAAACATATGCTCTACCAAGACTGAATCATGAAGAAATAAAAAACTTGAACAGATCAATAAATAGTAATGAGATTGAATCAGTAATAAAAATCTCTCCCCCCCCCAAAAAAATCTCCCAAAATAATAGTCCAGGATCAGATGTCTTCACTGGTGGACTCTACCAAACATCAAAGGAAAAATTAATACCAATCTTTCTCAAACTCTTTCACATAATTGAAAAAGAGGGAACATTTCCAAATTCATTTTATGAGGCCAGCGCTACCCTAATACCAAAGCCAAACAAGGACACTACAAGAAAAGAAAATTACAGGTTAATATTCTTGATAAATATAGATGCAAAAATACTTGACAAAATATTAGCAAACTGCATTCAACACTACATTAAGAGGATTATACACCATGATCAAGTGAGATTTATCCTTGGGATGCAAGAATAGGTCAACATGCACAAATCAGTAAATGTGACACACTATACAACAAAATTAAGAATAAAAATCACATGATCATCTCAGTAGATGTAGGAAAAGTCTTTGACAAAATTCAACATCCTTTTATGATTAGAAATAAACCCTCCCAATAAGTCATACACAGACAAAATATACTTCAACCTAATAAAGGCCATATATGACAAACCCACAGCTAATATCATACTCAATGTTGACAAGTTGAAGGCTTTTCCTTTAAGATTAGGAACAAGACAAAGGTGTCCACCTCCGCCACTTCTACTCAACATAATACTGTATTAAGCAAAAATAAAAAAAAAGAAAGAAAAGGCATCAAATTTGAAAGGAAGTAAAATTGTGTGCAGATACCATGATCTTATATATAGAAACCCTAAAGACTACACCAAAAAAAAAAACTGTTATAACTAATAAACAAATTCATAAAATTGCAATATACAAAATCAACATTCAAAAATCAGTTGTGTTTCTATGTACTGACAATGAACTACCTGAAATATAAATAGAAAAAAATCCAATTTACAATAGCATTACAAGGAATAAAATACTTAGAAATAATTTTAACCAAGGAAGCAAAAATCTGTACACTGAAAACTGTAAGATATTGATGAAAGAAATTGAAGAAGACAGAAATAAATGGAATATAGCCCATTTTCATGGATTAGATGAATTAATATTATTAAAACATCCACAGTGTCCAAAGTGACCTACAGATTCAATGCGATCTCCATAAAATTTCAATGGCATTTTTCACAGAAATAGAAAAATTCCTAAAATTTGTATAGAACCACAGAAGACCCCAAACAGCTAAAGCAATCTTGAGCAAGAAGAGAAAGCTGGAGGCATCACAGTTTTGATTTCAAACTATATTACAAAGCTTTAGTAATCAAAACAATATCATATTGGCCTAAAAACAGACACATAGATCAATGGAACAGAATAAAAAGACAAGAAATAAACTCATGTGTGTATAATCAACTATTTATAAAAGGCACCAAGAATACACAATGGGAAAGGACTGACTCTTCAATAAAAGGTGGTGGGAAAACTGAATATCCACATGCAAAAATGAAATTGGACCTTTGTCCTAAACCATAAACAAAAATCAACTCAAAATAGATTGAAGACTTAAACATAAGATCTGAAACCATAAGTATCCTAGAAGAAAACATAGGTAGTATGTTTGACTTGACATCAGTCTTTTTCAATATGACACCAAAACACAGGTGACACAAGCAAAAATAAACAAGTAAGACTACATCAAACTCAAAAGTTTCTGCAAAGCCAAAAAACCATCAACAAAATGAAAAGGCAACTTACAGAATGGGAGAAAATGTTTACAAACCATATATCCAATAAGGGGTTAATAGCAAAATATATAAGGAACTCTAATATATTAATAGAAAAAATACAAATAACCCAATTAGAAAATGGCAAAGAACCTAGATAGATATTTTTCCAAAGACATAAAAATGGCCAACATGTATGTAAAACGATATTCACCATCACTGATCATCAGGGAAATACAAATTAAGAGCACAGTCAGATTATCAGATGCCTTACACCTTGGAGAATGTCTATTATCAAAAGACAAGAGATGGGGCGCCTGGGTGGCTCAGTCATTGGGCATCTGACTTTGGCTCAGGTCATGATCCCAGGGTCCTGGGATGGAGCCCCACATCGGGACAAGGAGCCCACTAGGCAGGAAGCCTGCTCCTCTCCCACTCGCCCTGCTTTTGTTCCCTCTCTCGCTGTGTCTCTCTGTCAAATAAATGAGTAAAAATCTTAAAAAAAAAAAAAAGACAAGAGATAAAAATTTAGGCAAGGTTTTGGTGAAAAAGGAATCCTTGTGCACTGCTGGTAGAAATGTAAACTTTACAGTCATTATGAAAAACAGTGTGGAGATTCATCAAAAAATTAAAAACAGAACTACCATCTGATCCAGCAATCCCACTTCTGGTGTACACCCAAAGAAAATAAAATCACTATCTCGAGGAAGTCTGCGCACTGCCATGTTCATTGCAGCATTATTCACAATAGTCATGATACGGAAACAACCAAAGTATCCATTGACAGATTAATGAAAAACAAAAATGTGATATGTGTATATGTGTGTGTTTGTGTGTAATATTGTTCACCCCTGGAAAAGAAGGAAGTTCTGTCATTTGTGACAACATGGATGAAATTGGAGGGCATTATGCTTAGTGAAATAAGTTAGAGAGAGAAAGACAAATAGTATATGGTATCACTTATATATGGACTCTAAAGAAAATGTTAAATTCATAGAAACAGTGAGTAAAAGGGTTGGTTGCCAAGGGTTAGAGGAAATGGAAATGAGAAGATAATGGTCAAAGGGTACAAACTCACAGTTATAAGATGAATAAGTTCTGGGGATCTAATGTACAGAATGGGACTATATAATAATTCTGTATTTTATACTTGAAATATGCTGAAAGTGAATCTTAAGAGTTCTTACCCCCCCAAAAAAGATTTAAAAAATCTTTCTGAACTGAAATATTATTCAAGTCCATGAATAAAAGGACTAACTCCACGAACCCAAGAAAAGCAAAGAAAAAAATGACCCAAAATGAAGTATTAGCACTCAGGCAGAAACAAAAAGGTTACCTATGAAAGAACAAAAGTTGAGCTGTCCTCAAATTTCTCTTCTGCATAACTGAATGCCAGAGGACAACACAGAATTTCAACGGAAAAATTTTGTGAACTGAATATTCCACCTCAACCAATTTATTGTTCTACTATGAAAGCAACAGAAGACATTACTATGTTATAAGAACTTGGAAAATATTGCAGCTAAGCACTCTTCTTGGAAAAAAAAAAGATCGATGATACAACTCAAATGATAAAAATATAAATAAAAATAAAAATACTGGTGTTGAGCATTGAGACTATTAGATCAACACAATTGAATACAAATCCATATAACCTCAACAAAAATTTACTGAGGACCTACTATGTGCAGAAACTCTTCTAAATATAGGGGAAATAAGAGTAGACAAGGCAGACTGTATCCTGCTTTGCTGATGCTATCTAATGGATGAGAGAAATGTTAAACGAGTGTCAGGTAGTGATGAGCACTTGGAGAAAATAGAAGAGGGTCAGGATAGAAGACAGTTGCATAGGTGGGCTCAAGAAAGTCTTTCTAAAGAGCAGAAACCTGACCGAAATGAGAGAACAAGGCTTTAAAATCCCAGAGAAGAGTTTTTGCGAAGTTCCAAATACTGGAGGTAGGAGAGAGCTTGCCATGTTTATAACAATAGCAGGGAGGCCACTGAGAGAAGTGCAGTGAGCGAGTGTGTTATACAAATCTGCAGCAGTGGAATATCCAAAGTTCACATAGCATTGGGCAGTGTAGTCATTAAGGACTTTGGATTTTATTCTATGGCAGTTGGAAAACCAATGCAGAAATATAAGCAGGGGAGTGACATGATCTTACTTAGCTTTGAAAAAAGAGAGTGAAACGGTGGTTGCCACAGGGTGGGGGAAATGGGAAGATGTTGATCAAAGGATACAAACTTCCAGTTATAAGATGAATAAGTCCTAGGCATCTAATTGTACAGTATGTTGACTATAGTTAACAATACTTACTATACTATATACTTGAAAGTGACTAAGAGAGTAGATCTAAAATTTCTCACCACCTAAAAGAAATGATAATTATGTGAGGTGAGGGAAATGTTAACTAACCCTCCTGTGGTTATCATTTTGCAATATATAAGAATATCAAATCATCATTTGTACACCTTAAAATTACACATTATATGTCAGTTATATCTCAGTAAAGCTGGAGGTGGGGGAAAGATCCCTCTGCAGTTATATAGATAAGTGTCAGGGAGGGGCGCCTGGGTAGCTAAGTCAGTTAAGCATCAGACTCTTGATTTCACCTCCGGTCATGATCCCAGGGTTGTCAGATGAGCCATGTGACAGGCTCCACACTGGGCATGGAGCCTGGTTAAGATTCTCTCTCTCTCTCTCTCTCACCACCTCCCCATGCAACCCTCCCCGCCCCTGCACATACACTCTCTCTCTCTAAAAAAAAAAAAAATAAAAATGTCAGGGAGACCCATTAGAAGGCCATTGCGGTAACTGTCTCAATGTTCTCATATTAATATAGCAAAGACTGATGCATATTGCAGGGAAAGTGAGACACAGACATTTAAAATTCCTTATTGCTCTTGAGGAAAGCTAAATGTACTGTATTTTGATAATTAGAGAAATATGTGTTCAGGTAAGCATTTGATAACCTTAAAGGTAAATACTAGTTAAATTTAAAACAAACTGCTTAACTTCCAAATAATTGTTAAAGTCAAAAGTAAACAAAACATGAGTCCCGTCCTCAAGTACCTACAGGAACTAAGTTAACTGCAAAATGGTTTAAATCGAGCCACTGTGGGCTAGTTGGGGGGAAGAGCACAGCTTATGTTGAACTGAGCAGTGCCAGAACCAGGCAGAAATTACTCAGCTTCACACACTATATTGCCAGATCTCACTGTTTATGAAGAGAAGATAGAAGTCTGAATTTTTAATGTAAAATTTCCAAATTGGTAAAGTATAATATAGACCTGACCCCCATCAACCTTCTCTAAATTATTTTAAAAAGGAGTAGATTTGACTTGTTGACTGTCAGATGGCAAAATCAGTTCTAGATAGTGAAAAAAATAGAAAACACTAAGAACATTAAAGAAACAAAAAAATCAGAATACATCAAATAAAGTTATAGAACTAAGCCTTATTCTACTTAACAATCTCTTCTAATTTTAACATATACAGGAATTAAATTCTCTAACTTTTAAAAAAGAACTCATATATTGAGTTTTTTTAAAAATTTGTCTTAACACTCCACTTATTTTTTTAAATGAGATAATTAAATTCAATTAATTTACCACTATGAGATTCACCAAAAATCAATACCTAAAAGGTTAAAAATAAAAATATGGATAAAGTTAAATTCAGTGCTGCCAGGGCCTTGGAATCCTACTACAAGGTATACTTTTTTTGGTCAAGGTCTGTGAACATCAACAGTAATTTTTCACAAGTCAACTAGCACCAGCAAAGAATATAACCACATATAATCAGTCAAATAAAAGGCAAATGTCCTGGTGCACTAAAGTGTGCTTTTCTGGTGTCTTGAGAATGTCTCTGTGCACAGAAAGAAAATTTGCAGTTAACTGAATTATTAATATTAATATTATGGGGCTCCTGGATGGTTCAGTTGGTTGAGCATCTGCCTTCAGCTCAGCTCATGATCCCAGGGTCCTGGGATTGAGCCCCGCGTGGGCTCCCTGCTCAGCGGGGAGCCTGCTTTTCCCTCTCCCCCTGCTTGTGTTCCCTCTCTTGCTGTATCTCTCTCTGTCAAATAAATAAATAAAATCTTAAAAATAAATATATTAAATTTATTGAAGTTATAAATTCAAAAAGCTTATTTCCTTCATATATTTAAGGTTGTAATAGATTCGGTAACCACCCTTCCCCACCAAAAGATATCCACATCCTAATCTCCAAAAACTATGACTATTTTACATTACATAGCAAATGGGACTTTGCAGATGTGATTAAATTGAGAATCTGGAGCACTGGGTGTTATACGCCAACAATGAATCATGGAACACTACATCAAAAACTAATGATGTAATGTATGGTGATTAACATAACATAATAAAAGAAAAAAAGAAAACCCTATAGACTCCACAAAAAATACTATGAAAAAAAAGATAATCCTGTATTATCTGGTGGGCCCAATGTAATCATAGGGCCCTCATAAGAAGGAGGCAGGAGTCAGAGAAGGAGATATGAGGACAGAAACAGGGATTGTAGTCAAAGAGGGAGATTTGAAGATGCTATGATGCTGGCTTGAAGATAAAGACAGGGGTCATAGGCCAAGGAACATAGGTGGTCTCTAGAAGCTGGAAACTCAAGGGAACAGATTCTCCCTAGAACCTCCAGAAAGAGCACGACCTTGTTGACACCATTCTTTTAGCCTCAAATACACTTTGGACTTCTGACTTTGAGAACAGAAAGATAATAAATTAGTATTCTTTTAAGTCATGAGGTTGCAGTAATTTGTTATACTAGCAACAGAAAACTAATGCAAAGGCTAATTTAAAAATCTTATTAATCTGACAAATGTTAAGTATCATTTTCAAAAAAAATTTGATTAATCCAATGGAAACTTCTAAATCATCTATTTACAAAACTAATTAATGAAACTGTCATAAACAAGTGCAACCACATTTATAAATCCAAAATATTCTACTTTTTAGCTATTTAAATTATTTAACAAATAAATACAATCTCGCCAGTAAAGATCAAACTATAACAAATTAAATTTAAAAGTATCATTGATATCAAGCTTTCTCAAATATTACAATACTGTTTAAAATTTCATCAAATTCTTTTATAATGCTAAATCCATAATCACGCATCTAAAATCAAATACTTAATTGCATATATTTAAATTAGACCCATTTGGCCAATCAGGTTATTCTGCCAAGTTCTCTAAAGTATTTCAAACACATGAAAATAGCCATCCTAAAGATTTCAATGCCTTCATCCATTATATACTTGTTTCTAATGTTCATGGGTTATAGGTATTTATACATCAAAGAGCCAATCACTATTTTCCATGATAACTGGAGTGATAGTGTTAGCCGGGTAAAATGAAATTTTGGCCAGGAAAATTTGGCTAGGAAATAGGATTTAATTCTTATTAGTTTTTTTCCCCTGGCCCTTTTTATACCTAGTATTATAAGAACTTCATACTTAAGTGAGAGAAAGATTGATCTCCATGGCTATCATATCCTAGATTTAAGTTATAAATTAATCATTTCCATCTAATTTTAATCTTCAACCCTCAAGTCTCATCTCAGGGTGTTTCATTGCTTGGCTGGATTTGCTACTTATTGCTTGGTTCCTTTCAAATTCCTTCTATCTTTTGGGTCCAAAATTTTAGGATATATTTAAATGACATTCAGTTGGATTCAGTTCCATTTCAGGTCTACTTCTGGCCCTAAGGTCATAGATTTTAAGGTCCTGGAAGTAATGTTAGAAAGGCCTCCTCTGATGCATTTTGGAGATTTTTAGTTTTGTCATCTTGTTTTCAAAGGCATAAACTCAGCACCCACTTATCTGCCATGATGTAGCAAAGAGCTCCCTAAGTAGAATACCTGAATGCAGAGTTGAAAAGAATGACAATATAATCATTGAAAAGCAGAACATGGGCATAACCAATGAGAACTATTCAGGGTTGGGTATTTGCTTGGCAGAATTTGTCTTGGCAGGAGGTAGGCACACCAAGTTAATTCAAAATTGTTATGAAATCCAAATTCAAGGTTTTACTGCTGACCCAGAAAATTAAGATAAGAATTCTAAAACCACTAAATAAAGGGCAGATTATCTGCCTAAGGAAAGAAAATAGATCATAAAACTAGTGAAAACACAATTCTACATATAGTGGGCATGATCAACATTGAGACTGAGCCACAGTCAATAAGAAGTCATGTGTTTAGCCATCCACCTACTTGAACTCTGAATTATCATTATTAAGGTCTCCCTACATAAAGGTATTTGAACTAAAGTTCACTCTTTTCCCTGAAATGCCAAATCTTTTGGACTCTGTATTGTTTTTATTGTATTTTTTTTTTCAGGTTAACAATTAAAGCTGTCGCTTTCAATTTAGAGGCACTCACCTGAAAATGTTTTTGGAAATTAAATGTAAATATTCTGAGCACATATTGAAAAATGCAATTAAGATACTGTTAAAAAAACAAATTTATCCTATGTTTCAAAACTTTTCAGACCATATAGTTTTAATTTCCAGAGAGATTTAATTTATTAGCAGATTTTTGTGAAATAACCTTGTTTATACTATTTAATGCTTTTTATTTGAATTCTGCTAAATGAGATATTATGGGCACTAGTTAATTTCATCCTTATCATAGACACCTCTGTATTTATCCATATCTAGCTATATGATGCCTATTTAAGAAAATTTAAGCAAGAAAATCAGGACTAAAGACACTAACATCCAATTTAATAGAAATCAAAACTAAAGCACTAAA
The DNA here is from genome assembly GCF_009762305.2 of Zalophus californianus. Lineage (NCBI taxonomy): Eukaryota > Metazoa > Chordata > Mammalia > Carnivora > Otariidae > Zalophus > Zalophus californianus. The sequence continues at coordinate 87,131,264 of NC_045598.1, forward strand.
TAGAAAAAAAGTTTTAATATTAATAAAAGTTAGATACATATCAAAGCTATAAAAATCTTGAATCTTCATATTGTAAACATTTATAAAATATAAAAGGAAATGTACTTTTGCAGCAGACCCTTTTCTAATTCCATTATCAGTCTTAGGCCAATAATAATGAAAAAAATCTCATCAAAGAGTTTTACTAATTTACTAATTTTAACTAAAGTTAAAAAACGGATAGTCCTCAAACTTCCTATTCTATTCTTTCCCCAAAAATTAAAAAAAAAATCTAAAAACTTCTTTTCAGTTATTCATAGAACACATAAAAATTTATCATACAGCATGCCACCAGAAAAACTTTTAAAAATTATAAAAGTGATATAGCTATCTTATACCATATGTAAAAGAAAAAGAAACAACTAAGTAGCTAACAGCAAAATTAAGAAGGCTCTAGGGATTAAGAATCACTCCCAAAAACTAAATGAAAACAATACATAACTGATTATTCCAATATCTATGGAAAGGAAAATACTACCGTATCAAAGTCTGGATTGCAAGCAAAGCTATGCTCAGATGCAAAGAAACAGAATGAATATAAACTAACTAGATATTCAACTCAGTCAGAAAAATCATTAAAAAATAAACTCCAAGGAAAGCATGAATACGTGAAAATGAGGATGAAAAAAAGATTACATAAATTTGTAAATAAGAAGCAAAGCACAAGTAAGGGCAGTTTTTAAAATGGTATAGACAAATGCTCTAAAAATCCCTTGGTAGTTACTTAAAAGTAACAAGAGAGAGAAAGGAATGATTGTAAATAGGGTCTGTGATGCGTTGGAGATGCATCATCCATATCCCCCTTCAGGACTCTACCCAGCTATTAGAAGTGCTGTCGGGGAATGGCCTTCAGCTGTTGGTTCCTTCAGACTCCTTCCCCATGGTATGCCCTTCCTCCAAATCCAATGACTGATCAAGGCAAAAGTATAAATCCCACTATCCAATCTGAGCTAACCTGAAGGACTATTCCCTTCAAGAGCCCCTCAGGTCAGCAGAGGCTCTCAGGCCAGTATCACAGCTTGGCGTCTCCCGCCCAAACCTGCTTTCTCCCCTTGCCTTCCACAGCTATTGATCCCAAGGGTTTCCTAATAAACATTCTGAACACTAAACTCTATCTCCCAGAAAATCTAACCTGTTTCAGAATTCACAAAATATTTACATTAACTTTTTAAACAAAGCATACTTACCATTTTATTCTAATACATATGAAAATGCTGATTTTCAGGAAATATGTAAATAACCAAATTGATTCACATAGGAACAAAGAACTAATAAAGTTATCAAATCACTACCCATATAACCCCCAAAGCCTCCAGGACCAGTATTTCAGTTTATATTATTAGCATTTGGGGAAATATATAATTTGAAACCTACACAGTTCAATTTAGGAAGCTAGTAAAGTACATGTAAATAACTACAAAAAAATATGATAGAGAAAAAGATACTGGGGTTTCAAATACAAATGCCTAATCAAGACTAGAAAGAATCATCAGTCATATTACAATGGAACTTGTGAACAACTAGAATATGTAAGCCCTACATAATAATAATAATAATGGAAATAATAGCAATACTAATAATAGGAGGAGGAATAACATTTATTATGAGCTTACTATATAAAATGCATTGTTTAAACACTTTTAATATATTAAGTAAAAAATATGCTAAAAATAATACTTTGAGGTACTGTTACTTTTATCTTGATTTTACAGATGACAAAATAGAGAGAGAAAATTTAAATTACTTTTGTAAAATCGAATAACCATTAGTAATGGACTCAAACTTTGAGCCCAAGCAGTCTGGCTCTAGAGCTTCCTGTTCTCATTTCTTAAACATTAGTGAAAACTATTTCAATAATCATATATATATATATATACTCATTCATACACATGCTCATACCCTTAAAGCAGATCTCCCCAATAATGTCCTCATTGAACAATCACACTTATGTTTACAAAAATCTTAACAATCTAGAAAAAACTTCAACCCAGTAGAGTATTAACATAATTATCCTCCACTGTAAACAAAGATTTTCCCCTGAGAAGAGTTTTCACTTATTTGTGGAACATAAGGAACAGCATGGAGGACATTAGGGGAAGGAAGGGAAAAATGAAGGGGGGGAAATCGGAGGGAGAGATGAACCATGAGAGACTATGGACTCTGAGAAACAAACTGAGGGTTCTAGAGGGGAGGGGGTGGGGGTGGGTTAGCCTGGTGATGGGTATTAAGGAGGGCATGTACTGCACAGAGCACTGGGTGTTATACGCCAACAATGGATGGTGGATCACCACATCAAAAACTGATGATGTATGGTGACTAACATAGCATAATAAAATAAAAAGAAATAAATAAGGAAGAAAAACTTAAAAGAAAAAAAGTTTTAAATTCATACTAGTGATAATAAATCAGTTGATGTGATCATCAATAAGACAAATGAGAAAAGCGGTGACTTAAACTACATTATATGGAAACCAGTAGCCATCAAGTGGATAGGAGAAAGAACAAATAAATAGAGTTCTAATCTTTTTTTTCCCTCCTTTCCCTCTCCCTAGGATGGAAAAGACTGCTTAAGTAATACAGTGTCTCGGAATCTGTTCAAGAAATATTGGCATGATTCATCTGTATAATAAGTTAAAAATGTGTATATGGTAAGTGTCACCACAAATAAAGTTAAGAGACAAAAAATGGAAGATAAATATTTGTACCATATACAGCAAAAAAATGAAAAAATGAAAAATGTATTGAAACATGCAAAATATATAATATATATTATAGACTACATGTATTATAATTCATAGACATAATATAAATGCAAAGTGCAAAATATAAAGCCATAATATAACACAAAGCTATAACAAACTATCAAACAACTCACCTTAGCCTAGTTTTCCTACAGAGCAAACCTGAGACAAAATTAAAAAAAAAAAAAAGTTCATGGGCCCCTAGTTTACTGGTAGTACAGGGAATTGGGTGTGAGAACAGTGTGGGGCTAACATATGTCCAAGCTTCTAGGAAGCATGCCAATACAGTGTTGTGACTAAGTCCAAGTATTTCCAAAACATTAAAGTCCAAATCACATGAGTATCCCCAAATCAATAAAGTCTTCTTTATCCTGCTTAACAATCTACCCCCTTGACCTCAACCTCCTCAGTGTCCTTCATACAAGCTTTCTCCTGGTCCTTGCTGGCATACATTAATCAGGTATTTCAAGTTTGTGTATACGCTATTTCTCCTGGAGCAGGGACTACACTTTCCTATTCAGATTTTGCTGAGACCTAATCTTGATTATCAGCCTGACGATTTCAAGGGTGGTGAGCTACAAGCATCATCTTACAAGTACTTGCTTTCAGGGAAGGTCATTACCTGAACTCTAGACTAGAAAAAGGCAGTTTTCTGGCAAGCAGGAGCAGATACCACTGCTGGCTTGTAATTTTCACAGGAATCGTATGCTCAATATTCTCAGGCTCATTCATTCAAATTTCCCATCCCCGGCTTAAGGTCTCTTTATCTTAGCCAGTGTCTGACTTTTACACAAGAGACTTGTGGAAGCTGCATATTAGATCTGTTTTGTAGCTCTGACACTCTTAGAATTAAGCATTAGGCCTTATTTTCAGCACAGTCTTCCTCTTGCTCTCTCTCATAGTTTTTATAACAGAAGCTGTAATCTTTATAATTTGCACTGCCTCTCTACTATTCTAGTCTACCTAGATATTGCCCATCCCAACATTCCCCTTCACCAATTAACCAGAGTTGAAATCCCTAATAATTGTGAGACCACTGCTTCCCGGGGATTATGACCACTCCCCAGTGGAGTTCTGATTGCCTTCAGAATAGTGAGTTATCCAGCTCCACAATTTCACTGGGAGGCTGTGTTCCAGAGCCATTCCTGGTGTTTGTTTTTAGCTAGCTCTGTTTAACATTAGTGAAAGTTTTGCCCTAGGATGCTTTAACTTCCTGACTACTGGGTTGTACAAATATGTGTCAAACAGATTTTATGAAGTGGAAGCTGAGGGTCATGTGGAATAGGCATGAGATGAGGAACTGTCATGAGCTCATATGAAACAGTGAGAGCCCATACAGAGTTGGTCACTCAGTATTATCTAGGACACGGCAAATGTCAAGGTATCAAGAGATATTAGATAAAATAGCTCAGAAATGGCACATAAATGGTATCTGCTATACAACCAGGCAATTCATAGAAAATAACTGCAAATGGGCATTATGTACACATTTCACTAGTAATCAGAACAGCCTATTATAAAAGAATAATAAGATATCCTTTATTATGGCAAACAAGAAATAAAAATACTGATTATTTCTAGTGTTGATATTGGGTATATAAAAATGGTCCTTCCGTGGGGCGCCTGGGTAGCTCAGTTGGTTAAGCGTCTGCCTTCAGCTCAGGTCATGATCTCAGGGTCCTGGGATGGAGCTCTGGGCTCAGCAGGGAGTCTGCTTCTCACTCTCCCTCTGCCCTCCCCCGCCCCCCTCACTCAAATAAATAAATAAAATCTTAAAAAAAAGGTCCTTCCTAATGACAACTCTATCCTATGGAAAGAAGAACACACAAATTTTTTTCAAGTGTGGGAGTTTATTATTTAATAAACGAGATTTGTGATTAATAATTTGTGACACTGTATCCAATCAGGAATTAATAACTGGGACCTAGTTGTGAATGTTAAGCTTCTCATTGAGCCATGGGATATGTGCTTGACCGGAAGAGCACAAAATTCAGAGAAGTTGGCATACTATGCAGCATTATGCCTCTCTGTACCTTTTTTTTTCCACACGTAGGACGAACTCTTTTCTCTTCAAGGGAGATAACCCAAAGTCCGATTACCTTATCTAGCTCAAACTCTAAGGTCTCAAACATAGTTCTAGTATCCTAGCCAACGGGTCCAATTGTTATTCCTTATGATCCACTAAATTATAAATTAAAAAGACAAGGTTATCTGTCTCCTGTTCCCTACCAGAAATACAGTGGTAAGGCAAAGGTAGGATATCTGCATTAAAAGCTGTCTTTTTGAAAGAAAGAGTGGGAAACATTCAGCTTTGAGTAGTTTGTAAGAATGAAAAAATCTTGCTGGTCAGGCATTGTAAAGATCCCCTTCTTGGGACCTCCCAATGTCCTCACAGATATCCTGATTTCTAGGACAAACTCCCTTACCTCTGTTCTACCTGGACCCTGATCAATGTCTTTTGAGTGATTCTTCCTAATCCATTATTTTCCATGGCAAAATCTCAAAGCGTTCCTCAGGTTGGACATTTGGCTTTAGCAATACAATCACAAAGCTTAGTAGGTTTCTAATCAATTTGCTTACAGTCATTTTCATTTGCCAGTAGCCTATTTATCAGACATAATTCCCAAGTTGACTTTTTTCCTGGCTTCTTCACCTAAACACCTCTTTTCAATTCTATGATAGCTACCAGCTTGAGCCACCTGAAACAACAGGCTTGGACTGGAAGGAAACATTTTACTCTGATCTCTGCCACAGGTTTGCGGAAACTCTGTTTAAGGGAGATATTGTAATACACTTTGACAGCACAATACCTTTATCAAGCTTATTTTTTGCTGTTTGGGGATCCAGAAGCAGATGATTTTCCAACCCTACAAGATCAAAACGCCTGAGTTTCCTTGATTCTCTTTCATCCTCCCTCTTAAACCAGTCAATATGTGCCTAAACTCATCTCTTTTTCTACTACCTTCCTAGTACCCACAGTAAATAACCAATACACAATAATTTACTGGCTTTTTCTAAATTCTTTCTTTAGAGTTACAGCTTCCGTGTGTACCTGGTCTGTCTTGGTAGTAAGAAGAGGATACGATTTGCCAAAGATGTTGATCCCATATAATAGGGTCTCCATATTTTTGTTTATCTCTTTATTCCCAAAATGTTAAGCCAGGACTGCCTGTTATATGTTTTTGTTGCAAAAGTCCAACGTCAAGGTACCAACTTGCATTATTATTAGTGTTGGGGCAACATTAATTGCTCTAACTAAAAAAAATGCTGAAATTTCAATACCTTAATCCAATAGAAGTTTATTTTTCTCACTAACAGACAGACAAGTGTTTTAATCTGTGTTAGGTTTCCTTCATATAGTTGCTCATGAACCTAGGCTCCTTTAATTTTGTGGTTCCACCATCCAGATTTCAGTAGAAGAAAAAGAGTATGGAAAAACACACTAACTTTTAAAAACTATGTCCTAAAAATAAAACAAATCAATTCTGTTTGCTTTCCATTCATGAGAACTCAACCATGCCCTGATGCAAAGGGGTCTGGGAAATGTAGTCTTTAGCTAGACACCCTTTCTCAGCGACAATTCTATATAACAGAAAGAGAAAAATTAATTGTGTTGGTCAGGGGGCTATTTCTGCTATGGGTGTCCTTGTACTTTTTTAAAAATTAAGTTCTTTATCTGGAAGTTTCATTGAAGGAAGGGGGCAAGTCTTATTTGTCTTTTAATTACTGTCTAGTTATCTACTTTGAATAAAGCAGGAGCAAAAGTTTTAAATAAAAAATATAGATTCACTTTTTTATTACCTGATAACACCAGATAGTAGGTCATGAATATCTGTATTCATATATAAACCCAGGATTTTTATTCTTGGCAGCTTTACATTTTAGATTATATGAAGTGATACATTCCATCCAGGAGACATTCTGTGGTAGTAGATAGGGAAAAGGCTTTGGAGCAAGACAGACCAGTTTGAAGCCCAACTTAAATACTAAGCAAGTTGTAGGACCCTGGGAAAGACATTTAACATCTCAGAGTCTGTTTCCTTATTTTTTTTTTTAAAGTGGGAGAATAATACCTACATTGGGTACTAAATTTTTGGATTAGAAATAATATATAAAGTTTCTAAAAGTGTTTGACACATAATAGATATTCAGTAAGTGATCTCAATTATTGCCTTAGTATATGATTTAAACCGGAAACATAAGAAAATTCAACTAGAATGAAGCAGAAACATTTTCTAATTAAAATGTGTGCTTACTTAAGTGGAACTGTTTCAATAGCTTACTGTGGCTTTTAAAAATTAAACCCTAAGTGATAAATGGCCTGCTTCTTGAATAACTTAGGAAACCATAAAGTTTCCATCTGCTATTTCTAAGTATATATTTAAGAGAATTCTGCATTTGCCAAGTCTAAATGTCAAAGTTTTAAGATTGCCTTGCATTAGCCAAGTTTGACTAATAAGGTAAGAAGAAACTTTCTGCAGTTACCACAGAAAAGGTGATACACAGCCTGGAAATATGTTGCTTTGAGCAAGTGAGTATGTGTCCACATTTCTTCCTAAATTAAAAAAAAGAAAGGAAGTAAGACAAAAAGAGAAAAAGTTGAAGGAAGGAAGGAAGGAAGAAGAAAAAAACAAGAAAAAGAAAATTGTTGGAGTCCGACCACTGAGTAGAGACAAATTTTTATTAATTAAGTAGCTTTTCACACATTCATACTCTCCACCATTACATCCAATCATTAATGCAGTCAAATTAATTGATGGAATCAATTGCACAAATAAATGAAGTTTTGGTTTTTCCCTACTTTTTATTTTTTTTTTTGCAAAATTTCAAACCCATATAAGAGTTGAAAAACAGCACAATGAACACATATATACCCTTACCTAGATGTACCTTTTTTAAAAAGTTTTTACTTGAACCCCAGTTAGTTCACATACAGTGTAATATTAGTTTCAGGTGTACAATGTAATGATTCAACACTTCCATACATCACCCAGTGCTCATCACGGCAAGTGCCCTCCTTAATCCCCGTCACCTATTTAACCCATCCCCCCACAACCCTCCCCTCTGGTTAACCACCAGTTTTTTCTCTATAGATAAGGGTCTGTTTCTTGGTTTCTCTCTCTCCCTTTTCACCCCTTTGCTTTTTTATTTCTTAAATTCCACATATAAGTGAAATCATATGGTATTGTCTTTCTCTGACTTATTTCACTTGGCCTAATACTCTCTGGCTCCAACCATGTTGTTGCTAATAGCAAGACTTCATTCTTTTTTTATGGATAAAGATGTGATATATATATATATATATATGGATAGATATATAGATATATATGGAATATTACACAGCCATAAAAAAGAAATGCGCATATTTTGATCCATTTGAAAGCAAGATGCAGACATCATTTTTCAACATTTTACCATGTATCTGTTAAGAATAAGAATATTTTTCTATATGTTGATAATACCATTATCACATCCAAAATATTAGCATTGATTCAGATATATTACCTAATATAGAGTTCATGTCCAAATTCATCCATTGCCGCAATTTAAGGGGCAATGGACAACTTTTTTTTTTTAAGATCTTATTTATTTATTTGACACAGGGGGAGAGAGAGCACAAGCAGGGGGAGCAGGAGAGGGAGACGGAGAAGCAGGTTCCCCACTGAGCAGGGAGCCTGATGTGGGTCCTGATCCCAGGACCCCAGGACCGTGACCTGAGCTGAAGGCAGATGCCAAACCAACTGAGCCACCCAGACACCCCAGCTATGGACAGCTTTAATCTGGGATCCAGTCATGACAAGTTATCACATCTCTTTAGTCTCCTAGAACTGTCTACTCTTTTTTTCTTCTTCTTCTTCCTCTTTCTCTTTCTTTTCCCTTCTCCTCCTCCTTCTTTTTTTCAATTCATGACACTGGCTTTTTTTTTAGCCTAGCCAAATTGTTTAGTAGGCCATTCCACAGTCTAGAATTGTTTGTTTTTTTCCTTAATTATATACACATTAAATTTTTTGGCAAAAATATTTCATAATTGATATTGTGTACTTCCCTGTGTCATATCAGGAGGCACAAATTGTTATTTTCTTACTACTGGTGATATTACGTTTGATCACTTGGTCATGTCCATCAGATTTCTCCATTGCAAAAATCATTTTCCTTTATAATTAACAAGTAATCTCCAGGGTAACACTTTGACCTAGTTTAAGTATTCTATACCCAACATCTTTCATCCAATGATTTTAGTATTCACTGATAACCCTTACCTGAATTGATTACTACAATGATCCTTGCAAACAGTGATTTTTCTATTTCTAGCATTACTTTGACATTTATTAGTTGACATTCTTCTATAAAGAATAGTTTCAGAGGTGCCTGGGTGGCTCAGTTGTTTAAGCTGTTGCCTTTGGCTCAGGTCATGATCACAGGACCCTGGGGTCAAGCCCCTTCATTGGGCTCCCTGCTCAGTGGGGAGTCTGCTTCTCCCTCTCCCTCTGCCCCTCCTCCTGCTGATGCTCTCTCTCTCTCTCTCTCAAATAAATAAATAAAATCTTTTAAAAAATAGTGTTAATTCCTTCCCTCCTCACCTTTTTTTAAGCTGAAATAATAGTAATAATTCTTGATGCTCAAATGATCGTACTTTTGATTAGTGGGAGCCACTTAAAGCTGACATGTTTCCATCAGTTTTGGAGAACTTCCTGCTTTCAAGTTTTATTTTTTTAAATTGGCCCTAATATTTGAAAGATAATATTTCATATCACCACTTTTGTTCTTTTATCTAATCTGAACATATTAAATTATTGAGACACAATTTAGAATAATGGTTAAGTTCAAACAAACCTGAGTTAAACACTGAATCTATAATCTGAAAACTGTACATTCATGGGTGAGTAAACCATCCTCTCTAAGTCCCAGTATTCTCATTTCTAAAATTGGAATAAATATAATACCTACGTCATTGGATTGTTTGGAAGATTAAGTAAGGTAATACATTAGCATAAAGCATTAGCAAAATATCTGATATTAAATAATATTAGCTGTCCTAGAATTACATAACATTTCAAGCTATGGCATGGTCAACAGAAAATAACAACTTAGACATACTCTATCTCCCTTATAAACTGATGTTATCTATCTTTTATACTAGACTTTTCTGAGTCACTCTGTCTCAAAGAATATATATATTTTTAATACACTAAAAATAACAAACAAACCAGTTTGGATTACTAGAGGCTCACAACTGACCTTTTAAATTTTGACTAAATTTTGCAGTTTTTCATTTTATATTCTGTTTTTTCACTGAAGTTTGTATTTAATTGACAAGCAGAATCATCTCTTTTCACCATTTGGTCAATGTCTCCACAGGAAAACTGGGTCAGTTAAAGCAACAATAGATGGGCTTATTGACACAGTAGTTTGGTTTCCTAAGAGCTAAATTTTGTGGGAATTTTGGAATATCTTTGGGAAATGCCCAAATATTTTGTTCTAAATCAATATATATTCCATTCCCCTTTGTACAAATAGGACACAATATGTTTTGGGGATCGGCATAGGGTCTGGTGCCTAATATTAAAAGCTATCTCCAATGAATTAAATGAAAAAAGATACATTAAAAAAAAAAATGTCTGGGGCTCCTGGGTGGCTCAGTCGGTTAAGCATCTGCCTTCTGCTCAGGTCATGATCCCAGGAACCTGGGATCCGGTCCACGTTGGGCTCCCTGCTCGGCAGGAAGCCTGCTTCTCCCTCTGCCTGCTCTGCCTGCCACCTCCCCTGCTTGTGCTCTCTGACGAATAAATAAATAAAATATTTTAAAAATAATAATAAATAAATAAATAAATAATTTTTAAAAATGTCCACTGACAGATCTACTTCACTTTATTCCTCATCTCCTGGTATCCACTTTAACTAAAGGCTCCAGAAGAAATATGAGGCAATTAAACAAAACAAAACTATAATGATTAGAATAATGTAATGTTCAAGAAAAGGTGTCAAGGGATTCTTTCACTTGGAAACTAATTTAGCCCTTAAATTATTCTATACTATCTTTTATATCTTGAGAAATAAGATTACAATCTTTATTTCCATTCCTTTCTATTTATCACTATTTTGAATTTTAATACTAATGAATGATTCTGGTCAAGATATGAAGTGCATGGTTAGATACATTGCTTCTGCTCAAAACACACTACATTGGCAATAAAACACAAAGTAAAAATCAAATGAAAAAGGGATCTAAATTAGCAATACAAAGTAGTGACCTGGGAGAAAATCATAGTCCCAGTGGATTCAAGACTGGAAACAGACAGTGCAGCTCCATAGTTCGGTAACTATGTGGCAGCAAAGATCAAAATCCTCCATACAAAAAAGAAGACAAGGGCCAAACAACCTCCTTGAGCAGTGAATAGATGAGAGTAGATGGGACTCCTTATTTATACAAGGGAAACTTGAGGAAAAAAAAGTCGCTGATACACTGCTTTGGGTTATATTTTCAAGGGAATCTTTATATCTAGGATTGTGAGAAGAAAAAAGACACAGCCTCATGACCCAGGAATTTAACCAACTACCCACTATTCATATTACATATTATAATAAAGCAGAAGACCCAAAATAGTAATATGTAAGATAATAACTTACCTCAATAAGTTCCCAAGGAAGAATTACAAGCAAAAACAACACAAAAATCTTAATAGATGGAAAGAAAGAGAAAGCAAGTTAGCACTAAATAAACCTCAAACAGAAAAACTTTTAACCTTCATGGATCAACACATCAAAATCTCAAAATTCAATTAGATATAAAAAACTATATGCTAAGAAAGGTGGCCAAGAAAGTTAATAGTTGAAATATGAATCCACTCTACATGAAAATAATCATATGGAGCACTCCGAAGAAGAGTTTTCAAAAGAATGCCTTGACTTATCAGAAAAATAAAGAATAACAGTTATTAAAAATAAAATTTAAAAACCCAGAAGATATAAAATAAAATATGAATATGTAATAAAACCAACCAGAAATATTAGAAACTGAAAACATATCCTCTATAAAAAGATTATAATTATAATAAATTCTATACAATAAAGAGCAAACTTAATTGGTCCAGTTTCATTCTTCTGCATGTGGCTGTCCAATTTTCCCAAGACCATTTGTTGAAGAAACTGTCTTTTTTCCATTGGATAGTCTTTCCTGTTTTGTCAAATATTAGTTGACCATAGAGTTGAGGATCCATTTCTGGGCTCTCTATTCTGGTCCATTGATCTATGTGTCTGTTTTTGTGCCAGTACCATACTGTCTTGATGATGACAGCTTTGTAATAGAGCTGGAAGTCCGGAATTGTGATGCCGTCAGCTTTGCTTTGCTTTTTCAACATTCCTCTGGCTATTCGGGGTCTTTTCTGGTTCCATACAAATTTTAGGATTATTTGTTCCATTTCTTTGAAAAAAGTGGATGGTATTTTGATGGGGATTGCATTGAATGTGTAGATTGCTCTAGGTAGCATTGATATCTTCACAATATTTGTTCTTCCAATCCATGAGCATGGAACGTTTTTCCACTTCTTTGTGACTTCCTCATACCACACACAAAAATAGACTCCAAATGCTTGAAAGACCTAAATGTGAGACAGGAGTCCATCAAAATCCTAAAGGAGAACACAGGCAGCAACCTCTTTGATCTCAGCCGCAGCAACTTCTTCCTAGAAACATCGCCAAAGGTAAGGGAAGCGAGGGCAAAAATGAACTATTGGGACTTCATCAAGATAAAAAGCTTTTGCATAGCAAAAGAAACAGTTAACAAAACCAAAAGACAACCGATAGAATGGGAGAAGATATTTGCAAATGACATATCAGATAAAGGGCTAGTATCCAAAATTTATAAAGAACTTCTTAAACTCAACACCCAAAGAACAAAAGATCTAATCAAGAAATGGGCAGAAGACACGAACAGACATTTTTCCAAAGAAGACATCCAAATGGCCAACAGACACATGAAAAAGTGCTCTATACAGCTTGGCATCAGGGAAATCCAAATCAAAACCTCCATGAGATATCACCTCACACCAATCAGAATGGCTAAAATTAACAAGTCAGGAAATGACAGATATTGGCAGGGATGTGGAGAAAGGGGAACCCTCCTACACTGTTGGTGGGAATGCAAGCTGGTGCAGCCACTCTGGAAAACAGTATGGAGGTTCCACAAAAAGTTGAAAATAGAGCTACCATATGATCCAGCAGTTGCACTACTGGGTATTTACCCCAAAGATACAAATGTAGGGATCCAAAGGGGTACATGCACCCCGAAGTTTATAGCAGCAATGTCCACAATAGCTAAACTGTAGAAAGAGCCAAGATGTCCATTGACGGATGAATGGATAAAGAAGATGTGGTCTATATATACAATGGAATATTATGCAGCCATCAAAAGGAATGAGATCTTGCCATTTGCAACAATGTGGATAGAACTGGAGGGTGTTATGCTGAGCGAAAGAAGTCAATCAGAGAAAGACATGTATCATATGACCTCACTGATATGAGGAATTCTTAATCTCAGGAAACAAACTGAGGGTTGCTGGAGTGGTGGGGGGTGGGAGGGATGGGGTGGCTGGGTGACAGACATTGGGGAAGGTATGTGCTATAGTGAGCGCTGTGAATTGTGCAAGACTGTTGAATCACAGACATGTACCTCTGAAACAAATAATACATTATATGTTAAAAAAAAAAAGAAGAAGAAACAGAAGACAGCAGGAGGGGAAGAATGAAGGGGGGGAAATCGGAGGGGGAGATGAACCATGAGAGACGATGGACTCTGAAAAACAAACTGAGGGTTCTAGAGGGGAGGGGGGTGGAAGGATGGGTTAGCCTGGTGATGGGTATTAAAGAGGGCACATTCTGCATGGAGCACTGGGTGTTATACACAAACAATGAATCATGGAACACTACATCAAAAACTAATGATGTCATGTATGGTGATTAACATAACAATAAAAATTTAAAAAAAAGAAAAATTAGTCTAAAAATACCCATATTTTTATAGAGAAACAAAGAGCAACTATGAGAACTATAGGATCAATTAAGAGAATTCACATTATTTAATCAGGATTCCATAAACAACTAATGGAGAAACTATTTTATTTTAAAGAAATAACGGCAGAATATTTTTCAAAAATACAAAAAGACCTAAATCCTCATATTGAAGTGAAATTTAATCACTAAGCACATTAAATTAAGATAAATCTAAACTAATGAATGTTGAGATAAAACTGTAGAAGATCAAGGTGAAAAGGAAACTATAAAGTTATCAGAGAAAATACTTCACACAAAGAACTGGTCATTAAGCTGAATACAAGGGAAGTGCCAAAGAAAAATATCACCCACTAAACATTTTATATTCAGCTAAACTACTATCAAGTGTGAGGGCAAAAATGAAGATTCTCAATCATTAAAACAACAATCAAAAAAGCCTACAACCCTTAAAAACTCTCAGGCACTTACCAAAAGAAGAAATGCATAAGGTACATAAATGTAATCAATTACTAACAAAATAGTGATATTTTTCTTTATACCAATTTATTGATTATTATTTCATATTTTTTAATTATAGTAAAATACACATAAAATAAAATTTACAATTTTAACTATTTTTAAAAGAATTTGTTTATTTACTTGAGCGAGAACAAGAGGGAGAGTGAGAGCACATAGAGGGAGAGGGGGAAGCCGACTCCTGCTGAGCAGAGAGCCCAAAGGAAGGAAGACTCAGGGCTCACTCCCAGGACCCTGAGATCAAGACCTAAGCCAAAGGCAGACCCTTAGCCAACTGAGCCACCCAGGTACCCCTCATTTTAACTATTTGTAAGTGTATAGTTCTGTGGCATTAAATACACTCACACTCTTGTGAATCACCATCACCACCTTCCATCTCCAGAACTCTTTTCAACTTGCAAAACTGAAACTGTATTTAGTTAACAATAACAGTTAAACAATAACTGTTACCCTCTTCTCTCAGTCCCTGCTTTTTGTCTTTTAAATTTGGCTATTCCTGGTATCTCACATAAGTGCAGTCGCACAGCATTTGTCTTTTTGTGACTGGCTTTAAACCTGATAAATTTGATTGCATATAAATCATCAGTTCAGTGAAATATGCTATAAACAAAGTTTAAAAAGAAGCTACAAATGTCAATGCTTACAACTAGCGTAACCATACAAACCAGGTTGTCCAAGATAATTCAGGTTTTCTTCTGTTATTTCAACATAATTATTAAGAGTACACCTTTCCAGGGGCACCTGAGTGGCTCAGTTGGTTAGGTGGCTGCCTTTGGCTCAGGTCATGATCTCAGGTCCTGGGATTGAGCCCCACACCCCGCTCCTTGCTCAGCGAAGAGCCTGCTTCTCCCTCTCCCTCTGCTGCTCCCCCTGCTTGTGCTCTCTCTCTCTCTCTGTCAAATAAATAAATAAAATCTTTTAAAAAAAAAGTACACCTTTCCATTCTTGAAAATGGTTTGGTATAGGTGGTCACACTAAAACTTTTGAAAATTTTATATATATGAAAAACACAAATCTACAAGGAAAAAACTACTCTAGTGGACAATGGCTGAAGGCTATTGAACAAATAATTCATTGAAGAGAAAGCCTATACAGTAAATCAATAATGGAAAGACTCAAGCTCATGACTAATCAGGGTACACAAATAAAGCAACTGCTAGACATCAATTCACATGTCAAATTGAAAAAAATAAATAAATAAGTAAAGTCTGACAACTACAAACCACAGCAAAGATCTGGAGAAAAAAGCTCAACCTTGCTTCTATGTATATACATTGCTATAACCATCTTGGAGGATAATTTAGCAGCATCTAATAAAACTGAAAATGTGTGTAAGCTTTGATGTAAAAAGTCCTTGTTTGAATACATTAGAGAAACTCTCACACCCATTCACAATGATAAGTGTACAAAAAATTAATTGGCACAGTATATTACAGGAAAATAATTAGAAACAACCTAAATTTTTATCAATAGGCGAATGAATAAATACATGTTAATATAATATTAAATACTATATAGCAATTAAAATTAATTACATAGAGCTATAAATATTACCAGACGACTATCCCATCAACATAATTATGGCAGAAGGAAAAAGCAAGTTAAGAATATAAATTAAATTATGGCTTCACATATATAAAGTTTGTAGTTATATAAAACAATATTATATAATATGTGTGGAGCCATCTATATGTTCTTATGTATATGGATTCATGGAATTTCCAAACATCAATTTAGGATAGTAGTCAACCTAGGGACGTGGTAAGAAAGAAATGGGATCAGTGGGTGTTTCAAGAAGTTTAAATTATATCTGTAATATTTTGCTTTTTAACAAGTTATGAGGAACAAATATGGCAAAATTCCCCAAGATCTGAAAGAATTTAATGTTGAATCTACAGGCTTTATTGTGTTTTTCCCTTTTCTATATAATTGAAGTATCATGCTAGTTTTAAGATTAAAGCATATATAAAAGCATACCATGCCTAACCTAAATTTTATGAGTCTTATTAAATTCATCTTGGTTTTGGGACACCTGAGTGGCTCAGTTGAGGGTCTGACTCTTGGTTTTGACTTAGATATGATCTCAAGGTCATGAGATCCACCCCTGCGTGGGACTCTGTGCTCAGTGGGAAGTCTGCTTGAGATTCTCTCTCTCTCCCCAGCCTTCTCATTCTCTCTCTCTAAAATAAGTAAAATAAATCTTTAAAAAAATAAATAAATAAATAAATTCATTTTGGTTTTATAAAAAGTATAAAAATGTAAACAAGTAACAATTGCTTACTACATCTCTACAAATTTTCCTTTTGTATGAGAAATTTCTGTATAAGTACAAATTGAGGGCTTGAAAATAGGCCTCTGAGTTCCAACAAGTTTTTACAAATATTTATTAGACAGAATCTCTGTGCCAGACATTGTTCCAGGTGTTGAAGATACAGCAGTGAACACATAACAAAGCACCCCCTCTGGTGGAGCTTTCATTAGAGTGGGTAGAAGCAGATAATAAAATTAAATAAACAATTAAATTGGAAATCTGCTAGAAGATGATACTTCCTATGAAGAAAAGTTAACTAAGATAAGGAATCCCAGAGAATTAGGTTGCAATTTTAAATACAATTGATCCTTGAACAACATGAGGTTAGGAGCACTGACCCCCAAGCTGTTGAAAATCTGTGTACATATTTTGACTCCCCTAAAACTTTACTAATAGCCCAGTGTTGACCGGAAGCCTTACCAATGACATAAATAGTTTATTAACATATGTTCCAGGGCGCCTGGGTGGCTCAGTTGGTTGAGCGACTGCCTTTGGCTCAGGTCATGATCCTGGAGTCCCGGGATCCAGTCCCGCATCAGCTCCCTGCACAGCAGGGAGTCTGCTTCTCCCTCTGACCCTCCCCCTTCTTGTGCTCTCTCTTTCTCATTCTCTCTCTCAGATAAATAAATAAAATCTTTTAAAAAAAAACAACATATGTTCTGTATGTTATATGTATTATATACTGTATTTTTACAACAAAATAGGCTAGACAAAAGAAAATGTTATTAAGAAAAATCCTAAGAAAGAAAACATATTTACAGCACTGTCTGTGCGTATCAAAAAAATCTGTGTATAAGTGGACCCACACAGTTCAAACCCATGTTGTTCAAGAGTCAACTGTAATGTGTTAGCAGAATCTCTCATTTAAAAGGTGTTATCAGAATAATCTGAAGAAGAAGGAATGAGCCATGCCCACATCTGGGGGAAGCATTCTCCTGACAGAAGCAGCAGCCTCTGCAAATATTCCTAGGTGGTTGTGTCTGAAATGGTCAAAAAACATCAAGGATGCTAGTGTGCCTGAAGCAGGTCAAGTGAAAGGGAAGGGGGTAGGAGATAAGGACAGGTCCTCGGCAGAGCCCACAGGCTCTTTAAGGATTTGGGCTTTTACTGTTAGATGAGAGTTCCTTTAAGAATTTTGAGATACGATCTGACAGATTTTAAAAGCTCACTCTGGTTGCTTCAAACCATAGGAGGGGAAGAAAGGGAGCAGGGAGACAAGTTAAAAAGCTAGTGTCATAATCCAGTGCGAGATGATGGTGCCCTTTAGTCCTGATTAACTTAGCATTTGAAAATACTTCTGGGGCACCTGGGTGGCTCAGTTGGTTAAGCGACTGCCTTCAGCTCCGGTCATGATCCTGGAGTCCCGGGATCGAGTCCCTCATCAGACTCCCTGCTCGGCGGGAAGTCTGCTTGTCCCTCTGACCCTCTTCCCTCTCGTGCTCTCTCTCTCTCATTCTCTCTCTCTCTCAAATAAATAAATAAATAAAATCTTAAAAAAAAAAGAAAATACTTCTGTAAGTCTTTTTGAAGTCTGTGGAATCATGAAATCTCTATTATTTTTTGAACGAACATATGGGATATGAAGTTAGAGTGAGCTATAGAAAGATACATGTTGGCTGGTACTCGTATGGAGCAGTATGGTATGTAATAGGCATATGAGTGTATTTATTATGGTTTGATCAGAGAAAGGGGTTAAGGGAAGAACAGGGAACAAACTTCTCTTTTTTCTTTACCCAAAATATTTTCAGAGAATCTGGAAGGCTGCATAGATGTGCCATGAAATGAAAAAAAAAAAAAAAATGAATTGCTAAACTAAATGAGTCTATCATTTCATGGGCTGTGTGTGTGTGTGTGTGTGTGTGTGTGTGTGTGTGTGTGTGTGTGTGTGTGTTTCTTCTATTGGATGTACTCACTTGTTTTTGACAAGGTAATCAGCACTATTGTTGATTTTTATGAGACAGTTTATGTTACTGGGAAGAATTCCTAGGGTCTCTGTAAAATAGGGGAAACAATCCCTTGTTGGCTAAATGTCATTGTACTGACCAGTCTCACACCTTCTGAAAAGGCCTAAGAAAAGTTTTGTTAAGTGTTTGGGAGTTACTGTTTTGGGGCCAAATATCAAGTCGCTGTGCTTGCTTCCAGTTCTCTTTGTTCTCCACTATGGCAGTAAAGAGTTGTAATGTCTACAAGATGAGTTGGGTTCTGTGAGCCCAGAAAATGCCAATTTATATAAAAACCTAAGCCAGTTGCAGGCTGCCTTAGACCAAAGAGTGGAAAAATCCCTATTTTGAAGGGTGTAAATACTAATTTGTCAAATTTGAGTGTATATATTTCTCAGTAACATTAAGTAATTGTTGCATTTAAAATTTTAGTTAATAAACTAAATACATAATGTATAATTTATTATAAATGACACTATTAATCTGTTTTATTTATGCCACTAACTACTTTGTTACAAAATAATTTCTAAATGAACAATTTAATCATTACTATGGCTGATTTATATCATTATAGAAGCCTTAAAATTTTATGTTCCAGTTAGCAATGAATATCTTTAAAATGGTGTTTTAAGAAGAATGCAAATGGCTGAGATTTTAATAAGTGACTATCATATCCAGATGATGGTCTATTGTTTCCATTCTGACGGCTGAAGAGCTGCCAGTCATGAAGACTCCCACACAGCAGGCAGGCAAAGAGCAGACCTCCAGATGTATTTATGAACCCATGCAGCCTGCTGTCTACATGTTGTTCAAGGCTGACAAAGACAATCTGTCAGCTGTGGGTTACATTTCTATTTAAAGTTTTAAGTGCTATCTGAAAAGTACATATTTCAATGCTTGCATTATTTTCATTCTCTTTCAAATATTGTGATAGCATTAAAATGAAACTTTCATATGCCCAAGATTTTGAAATGACTAATATTTTTAAGATGTAAACAAAAGTTTATGAGGAACTTTAGCCAGCCAATTTAAATCTTAGGAAAATACTTCATTGCACTTAAATGCAAGTTTTTACACTATTTTCATTATGTTTTCTTTTGAGGTCACTGTAATTAAATAAAACTTGGGTTTGAGAAACTCAGATTTACATTTAAAATGTAATTTTAGTTATTTGCATTTGGCCATCCTAGTATTTCTGAAACAATTAAAAAATATCTGATATATCCTATATCCTCAGTTTCAGTCATTATATGTGACATGATCAGGTCTCTAACATCCCCAGGTTTTCATCACGAAGAGAAGAGCCAGCCAGCTTCTCATGTAAATACTTTTACTTCGGTGTTTATGTGGCATCTGGGCATGCTCTCACCTCATGCCTGTCACCCTTGCTATCATCCAGTCGGTAGAGGTGCTCTGATTTTCTCCTTTTCCCATATTTTCATCCTCATATTACTGTATCTTTCCTCTCTCTTTACTTATCCTCCCGCTACTCCCTTAGTCCTTTATATTTTTTTCTTCTGGAATTCCATTCTACTCTAAATGTTCTCCACTAGATTTCCACTTCCTTAATAGAAAGCTACTTCATCTTATTCTTGTCCAGGGACAAATGCAGAAATTCTCTATAGTAAGAATTCTCTTACTATAAATTACTATTTAAATTTTTATTTCTGGGGTGCCTGGGTGGCTCAGCTGGTTAAGCATCTGACTCTTGATTTTGGCTCAGATCATGATCTCAGGGTCATGAGATTGAGCCCTGGGCTCTGCACTGGGTGTGGAGCCTGCTTGGGATTCTTTCTCTCCCTCTGCCTTTCTCCTCACTCGTGCTTTCCCCCCCACCCCTCAATAAATAAATAAATAAATCTTTTTAAAAAAGTAAAAATAAAATTTTATTTCTGATTTCCCCTAGAGCATAAAAATAAGGCTTCTTTTGTTCCAAGCTATCAAATGACATCATCTCTAGCAATCCTCATTACCATTTTCTTTCTTCTTGATATCAACTCCTTGTGTTCACTGACAACTTTCACACTTGACTCCTCTGTACTCAAAATCTGATAACCCCCAAGTCCTTGACCTATTTAACTGTGACAAAAGTAAAAATGATAACGACAACAAAAAGAATAATGTAAAACAACAACAACAACAACAAAGAATAATGTTATAACACAACGCTTCCATGCTGGGTTTTTGCTAGGCTCTTTAATACATGCTTTTTCATTAATGTTTATAGCAGCACTTTAATTCCACTTATTAGGAAACTGAGGGCCACTCAAGTGAAGTAATTTTCCCAAGGTCATGAAGCTTAAGAGATAGATGTCAGAATCTGTGACCTTTTTCCTCTATACCATGTGGCCTTTATCCTCAGTTTGTTGACCTCACTATTTCAGTGACCTTTACTTGTACTACATTTCAATCACTTCCTCCAAAAATCTTGTTATCTTCTATAAAACTTAACCTCTGAAATCTCGCGATTAATACACCAAGTTCTTATAATACTTCCTTTCTCTGTGTCGCTATTATTTTCTAAGTCTTTTTCTCCAATTTCACTGCTTCAGTTAGTCTTTCTTTTTCTCTTTTTAAGATTTTATTTATTTATTTAAGAAAGAGAGAGAGAGAGAGAGAGAGAGAGCACACATGAGCAAGGGGGAGGGGTAGAGGGAGAAGGAGATTCCTTGCTGAGCAGGGAGCCCAATGGGGCTCCATCACATGATTCTGGGATCATGACCTGAGCCAAAGGCAGACGCTTAACCCACTGAGCCACCCAGGTGCCCCTCAGTTAGTCTTTCAATATACATCTGTACACTCATTTAAAAACTCTAAACCTTCCATCGGTGTATACCTAACTCAGTGCACAAAAATCACTACAGCAAAACTGCATCCCAAAAAAATATGTCTTCAGACTGTTCTAGAACTGACTTCCTCACTCCTATTTTCATTGTAGTCCAGTCCAAACTTCATTATTCTAATATAACACTACTTTCTTCCCTCCTTCACAAATGTCTCCATTTCCCATTTGTAAAATAAAATTAAGACCACTTAAGCAGAATTTCATCAATTTTTCTGATATTCCATTATGAGATTTAACTGCAGCCATCCCTTCTATTAACTCCATTTTCAAAGGAGGTTTCCCTGCTTCTGTCCAAGGTCTATCTCTGCAGTCTCATCATGATCTACTACTACCGTCTTCATGTCATGAAATCTCTTCCCTCATCTAAATCCCTCCTGTAGTCTACAAATGTGCTGTGTTTCTCTCACATTAATAAAAAGCAAAACAAAACCAAATACAAACAGACAAAAACCTATTTTTTATTTCTATTCTCCTTTACTCTCTACTTTTCATCTCTGCACATCCACTTTCAACTCACTAAAATCTGGTTGTAATCCATTGAAATGACTGTCTCCATGATCAACAAACCCTAGCTGGGAAATCCAATGGGTGCTTTGCAGTCATTTTATGATCTGTTTATGATATTTGACTTTTTAACCATTTCTTCCCTGCTTCCTTCCTTCTTTTTCCCCCTATCTTATGTAATATCACATATTTATTCATTCAACAAATACTAACAGACCAGTTACTATATGCTACCTGTCTACTGTCACAAAAGGCACATTTATTCTTGTTTTCATACCTAGAGTCTTGTCAATTTTAATCCTACCCTTCATGTAGGATTCACCTCCCTCTTTAAACCTCTGATTACCTCAGCCTTAAGTAATCCCTTCGGTTTCTGAAATGTTACAAAGGTTAAAGTATGAATTACTCCTTTAGCATTTAGTTATAATTACCTTGAATAGTTCATTATAGCCTTTGCGGAATTAAATCCTGAAGGCATTTACAATTGCGCTGCAAGTGCCTTCAGGGTAATCACCATGTTTTATGTCTTCTCTCTTTTCAATTGTCCTTCTTGGTAATAAAGAAGTGTTCAGTAAGAATGTATTGATTTCTCTTAATCTCTACATGCAAGGTCTCAATTAAAAATTCCAAACTTGGGGCACCGGGTAGCTCAGTTGGTTAAGTGTCCAACTCTTGGTTTCAGCTCAGGTCCTGATCTCCTGGGTCCTGAGATCGAGCCTCACATGAGATCAAACCCTGGGCTCTGAGGTCAGTGGGAGTCTGCTTGGATATTCTCTCTCTCTACCCCTGCCCCCATTTGCTCTCTCTCTCTCTCAAATAAGTAAAATCTTAAAAAAAAAAAAAAAGACCTCCAAACCTTACCAATGTAAACTTCTCTTTCTCTAAACTTCTACCTGTATAAATCAACAGTACTACAGAAAAATCACATACCCATGATATTTGTGCCTCCTCAAAGTTTAAGGTCTTCAGTCTGAGCTAGAACTGAGTCAACTTGTTCATGCCAGTATTCTTTTATATTCCTATGATAAATTTGAAAGTATGGATGAATTTTGTAACTTTCTAGAAAAATAAAATAAATTCCAAGAGAAAGAAACATAAAATGATTAACATAAATGAAAAGATTTTCATTTCCAAAAAGCAAAAGATCCAATCAGTTTCAAAATGTTAAAGACTAGATACTACAATGTTTTTAATTTCAAAGTATTTCTATAATCCAAAAATACTTATATGAAATAAGCATAAAAACAATCTCAGCATTTAACAGAAATTTCAACAAAAATACACTAAATATAGTCATGAGCATTGATGCAAAATTCCACACTAAAATACTCACAAAAAAAGAATCTAGCATCACATTAAAATCATGACCCTGTGGATTTAGTCCAGAGATGTACAGATGGATCAATATTAATCACAGTGATAACTCCAAGGAAGAAAGTCGTATTACCTCCATAGATGTTAATGAGGCATTTGACAAAATTCAATAATCATTTATGTTTTTAAAAATAAAATGAACAAAAAGCAAATAAATAAAATAAAATAAAAAACAATAAATTAGTAATAGATTAATGACTCCTTAAAATGAAAACAGCTTATCTCTCATCCAAAGCCACCATCATACTTAATGGGAAAATGCCATAAGCACTGCCACTGAAATAAAAAAATAGGTTAAGATGTCAGTATGAGTACCATTAGTTAACTTTGCTATTGTGCCATTTTAATGCATATACATTCATAAATTTGTATTTTGATTATAGATAGAGACCGTTAGCATAAGAAATTTCCCTTCCTCATGTAGTTTAACACTTTGGGGTCTGAATTCCATTTGTTTGATATTAAGATCACAACTCTTACTTTTTTCCTTTAAATTTGTATTTTCCTGTTTTTTTCTTACAGTCAATAAAATTACCTTGCTTAGCTCAATTTTTGAATCAGTCATACACCAAACCATTATTAGCATGATGTCAGTAAAAGGTTTAATTTAGGAATTAGAATTTACACCATTGTGGGAGAAGCTGGGGAAGACAGCATCTGGAAAGAGAGAATTGGAGAATCAGAGAGAAAGTCAGCAATCACAGCTGCCTGAAGCATTGGCATAAATGAAATAGTCTGAACTTGTGATAAGATACAAGAAGCCATGCTCATCTGTCTACAAACAATGGGGTTGTTTGCAGAGGTCAAAGGACACCGCTTCTTTTGTTGCATTGCTGTCACTGCTGTGTACAGGGATGGCCCTGGTGGTGAGCATTAGGCCAGCAGTGGTCCGGAGGCCACGGGGTTAGAAAACACCATGACTCAGAGCACAGGAGGAAAACAAGCACAAGCTGAAGACTGCCACATATGGCTGCATTTGACCATTATCATGTCTGACCACCAGGACCTTCCAAAAAATGGCTTCTTCCTATCTGCACTCTAGACCTTCCAGGATTTCCTGGACTTTAGCCAGGTACCATAGAATGAAGAGGAATCTTGGAAACAATTTCCAAATATAGACAGTCACAGTAATGGCATTTTGATTCAATATGCTTATTTATCTATTACTTAATTCTATCAATTTGAAATGATATTCTTTGATTCCCAAATACTTCAGATGCGGTAACAGACTTGCTCTACATTTTATCTTCTTTCTCTTTAAGTGGTTAACATTTTCTCATTCTTATAGCATATAACATTTATATTTAGTTTGTATTGGTTCTAAATAAAATAAATTCAAAGTTCATGACTTTGCCATTCCTTTCCAGGCACCCTTTGTTTGATTGATGTTCACGTACAAGGAGTTTCCTTAACAAGGACTTTTGGGAATACTAATCCCCAAGTGCTTGGTGTTCAAAACAATTTGTTGAATTTTCACTTGCAGCACAACTTGGCTGGACATATAATCTTTGGCTTACACTTCCCTTGCCTATCATATAAATATTGCTCCATTGTCTTCTGATGCTGAATACTGCTAAGGAAAACATGAAATCTGGTTGATTTGTTTTTTCTCTTCTAAGTGACTTGATGTCTTTGTTTAGCGTTGCAAAGGATTCTTTATTTAAAGACCAATACTTTGTCAAACGAATTTCATTATTGACCATTCTGGTTCAAATTGTCCTGGCATATGACATGTCCTTTCAAAAATGTAGATCCGGGCCTTCTTTAATTTCAGGAATGTTTTCTTGAATTATATGTTTCTATATTCTGTTCCATTATTTTGGCTTTCTTCTTGGTAAACTCCAATTACGCACATTTGATTTCCTTTGCCCTTCTTGTGTATCTAAGTATTCCCTTTAATCCTTTTTAAGTCCTCTGCATTTCTCTTTTATTTTGGTCGCTTTTCTCATTCTGTACTCCAGATCTCTTCTTGTGTTATTCTCCATGTTTATGCTGCCTTGTTCTCCAAATTTGTCTTATATATTCTGTCTTATATTGTTCTTCCTACATTTTCCTGAGTTCTATTAAAGTACATTTCATTTCCTTCTATTTTCTCACCATTATTTTTCCAAAAACCTTGTGTTTGTACTTTGAGGTCTTCTTTTGTAAAAGTGATTATTTCATTTTTCTCATTTTATTTTTTAGTTAATGATGAAGTATTTGGGCAGAACTTTCATCTGTTCTTTCTCATTTTGTGATGTGGTTTTGGGTAAGTCTTTCCCTTTTTATGTCTTCTATTAGCTGTGTGTCGATGCTGGGCCAGCTCGAATTTTACTTCTTACTCTGGAATAAACTAGATTTTCCTTGTCCAGCAATTGCAGGTGGTTCCTTTAGGGAGTGTAGTTTTATTGGTATTTTCTAAGACACTTCATCACTTATCCGTCATTCTGTACATATTCTATACATAGTTTCACGCGCTTTGACTTATTTATCTTTTCAGTTTCTACTTTGTCCTTCCCAGATCCCATAGATCTTATTTCATTTGGGCCTTTCCTGAAGTCTTTTGCTTCTGGACTAGCTTGCTGTTCTTCTTACCATGTGCCTTGTGGCGCCTTTCAATCCATTCAGTTTTGTGCCAATCTTGGTTGCTTTTAGCAGTCTTTACACTTAAAAAAATAATCTATGGGGTATATATGTTTTCTGGTTTCAATGTAAGAAGAAATTGCAGGTTTTGTTTGTTTGTTTTAATTTGTCTTGCTGCTTTTATAAGATATATTAGAGGAAGATGGGACACAGTTCAAGTCCCCATTTACTGGAAGTAAAGAACTCCAGTTTTACTTCTGAATATAATAGTTTAAAAAGAATATGTCTTTGGGGCGCCTGGGTGGCTCAGTCGTTAAGCGTCTGCCTTTGGCTCAGGTCATGGTCCCGGGGTCCTGGGATCGAGCCCCACTTCGGGGTCCCGGCTCCACGGGGAGCCTGCTTCTCCCTCTCCCACCCCCCCTCCTTGTGTTCCCTCTCTCCCTGTGTCTCTCTCTGTCAAATAAATAAATAAAATCTTTAAAAAAAAAAAAGAATATGTCTTTGTATTCAGCATCCTGTGACAAATTTGTCTTGCACGCTATGTGTTATTTTCATCTTCAGAATAATTTTTTCCCTAATTTCCTCTTGATATATATTTTAGAAATCATTCTGTTCCATTGATTGGGTTCTTCCTTCAGAGACACTAATTATACTTTACTGAAACACCTTTTCTTTAATATCTTTATCTTTTTAATAAAATGTATGCATTATTGTATTTAATAAAATGTACTTAACTCTTTCCTTCATATCAGTATTTTAATTTTCAGTGTTATTGTTGTTTGTAGCCTCAATTTATTTCTTGACATGTGTAATGAATATTGTGATGCACCCCCCAGATTATCCTTTCATGAGAGAGGCACTCAGTTGGCAGGAGTGTTGAATGATAATGTTTCACAACTTAATTTATCTCTGAGAAGTGCTTAGACCGAAAGGTAATTCCCTAAACCAAAGTTACATGCCTCCCCACCCCAAAGAGAGTCCATATCAAATGACTGACCCCATAGAACCACACATAAACTTGACCTCCTTGCTGCAATTCAGGTCAAATCCCAATGGTCATTCCAGCTCCAGAACCCCTCCTGGGATTGGCTGAGACATCTGTTGTACCTGTATTTCAGTTTCCCCTTTCCGTCCCCAATCCTATTTCTCCTGTTCCCTGATCTGGCTTGTTCCTAAGAACATCTGTGACAGATTGAAGATGGCCACAAATTCTTTGACACTCTTCTCCCAAGAGATAAGGTCTAGGTTTCTTCCTCTCGAAACAGTTGTCCTACGACAACTTTGATCAACAGACTATAATGTAAGGGACACTATGACCGTTTATGACTAGATTCTGGGAGTATATGACTAAAGAGAAGAGCCAAGCTAAATATAGCCTTATGGTAATCTCTTCTAAGGCACCAGGCATGTGAGTGACTCGCGGACCAGTCCAGCTGCCCAGCGAATATAGCCCCAACTGACTACTATAAACCCTATATGAAGCAGAAGAATCACTTAGCCAAGCTGTGCCCATATTCCTGCCCCACATGATTTTGAAATACAATAAAATGGTTGTTTTATTTATTTATTTATTTTTAAAGATTTTATTTATTTATTTGAGAGAGAGAGAATGGAGAGAGAGAGCACGAGAGGGAAGAGGGTCAGAGGGCGAAGCAGACTCCCCGCTGAGCGGGGAGCCCGATGCGGTACTCGATCCCAGGACTCCAGGATCATGACCTGAGCCGAAGGCAGTCGCCCAACCGACTGAGCCACCCATGCACCCTAAAATGGTTATTTTAAGCCATTATATTTTTGTTGTTGTCATTGTATAGCAATACATAACTCAAATCATACTTCAAAACATCTCACACTCAATATCTAATTCAGAGTCTGTATCCTGAGAAACAAAATGTAAGACAATTGATATAAAGTGATCCTAGGAAGCAGACCCTAAAATGGGTTTGTAGTTGGATCACTACTGGCCAACTGGCAATGAAGACACCGTCACTTATAGTAAAAGGACAACTGATCGCTGCTGTTATGCTATATTGTTTTGCCAGTGAGTAACTGCGATGGGATACCAAAGGAAGGGCCGCATTAGCAGTTTTTAGCAGGTGTTTGAGAGTTTCAGAAGAAGTAAGTATAAGTACTATAGAATTCGATGAATATTGCTAGGGGTGATATTGATGCACTAGTGAAAGTCTTTTATTGTCTAAGGCTAAGCGTTATTAATCACCAGTTGAAGACAAAGTGTGAAGTGAGAGCCTTCTTTACATCACATAAAGAGTCTCATTTTCTGTCATAGGAGTACAGAAAAATGCTGTGGATAAAAACCTTAATTATTATAAGGGTAGTAGTGTTCAAGAGAAGTTTACATTGTCAAGTCAAGCCAGTCTGTTGTACCAAAGTCAGGTCTGGGATTGGAGAGATGTCTAGGATACTGAGATTTGGATTGTATTAATTGTATTGATGCATCCCATGTTAAAGATGATACCGAAAATTTTGTCTTGAAAAACAAGATGTACCTACAGGAACATCTGTCTCCACCTCTCCTTTTCCCATTAGATCAATAATATTGGACAGGTCACGCAGCTGGGGAAGTGCTGGGCATGCTAAGGGAGGAGAGGAACATAAGAAAATGTTTATAATGGACACTGAGGGTGCCGGATCAAAGGCAGAATGTAAAGTTGGATAAAACATAGTTTTTTGAAATGGGAGAAATTTCCAGAGGTGCAAGATAATACCTAGGCAAGAACACTGGGAGATTATTCTAACACACTATTTAGATGGCTCTGGGAAGCTTAGAAAAAGTGATGACCTACACTAAGTGATGTAGAAATGCTGGAACTACAATAGCAGATTGTGGAGGAAGGGACCAAAAGTCTCAAAGAAGTAGGCAGGCTAGAGTGGATAAAATGCACATGATTAGAAATTCACCAACCAGGGCACCTAGGTGGTTCAGTTGGTTAAGCATCTGCCTTCAGCTCAGGTCATGATCCCAGAGTCCCAGGATTGAGTCCCATATCAGGGTCCCTGCTCAGAGGGGAGTCTGCTTCTCCCTCTGCCCTTCACCCCACTTGTGCTCTCTCTCTCTCAAATAAATAAATTTAAAATTTTTTTTAAATTTAAAAATAAAGAAAGATTTGGATTTCCCTGATGCCGAGTGATGTTGAGCACTTTTTCATGTGTCTGTTGGCCATTTGTATGTCTTTGGAAAAATGTCTGTTCATGTCTTCTGCCCATTTCTTGATTGGATTAGTTGTTCTTTGGGTGTTGAGTTTGGTAAGTTCTTTATAAACTTTAGATACTAGCCCTTTATCTGATATGTCATTTGCAAATATCTTCTCCTATTCTGTCGGTTGTCTTTTGGTTTTGTTGATTGTTTCCTTTGTTGTGCAAAAGCTTTTTATCTTGATGAAGTCCCAATAGTTCATTTTTGCCCTTGCTTCCCTTGCCTTTGGCAATGTTTCTAGGAAGAAGTTGCTGCGGCTGAGATTGAAGAGGTTGCTGCCTGTGTTCTCCTTTAGGATTTTGATGGACTCCTGTCTCACATTTAGGTCTTTCAACCATTTGGAGTCTATTTTTGTGTGTGGTGTAAGGAAATGGTCCAGTTTCATTCTTCTGGATGTGGCTGTCCAATTTTCCCAACACCATTTGTTGAAGAGAGTATTGCTGGAGTGGTGGGGGGTGGGAGGGATAGGGTGGCTGGGTAATAGACAATGGGGGGGGTATGTGCTATGGTGAGTGCTGTGAATTGTGTAAGACTGTTGAATCACAGACCTGTACCTCTGAAACAAATAATACATTATATGTTAAAAAAAAAAAAAGAAGAAGAAGAAGCAGATAGCAGGAGGAGAAGAATGAAGTGGGGGGAATCAGAGGGGGAGATGAACCATGAGAGACGATGGACTCTGAAAAACAAACTGAGGGTTCTAGAGGGGAGGGGGTGGGGGGGATGGGTTAGCCTGGTGATGGGTATTAAAGAGGGCACATACTGCATGGAGCACTGGGTGTTATGAACAAACAATGAATCATGGAACACTACATCAAAAACTAATGATGTAATGTATGGTGATTAACATAACATAATAATAAAACGAAAGAAAAGAAAGAAAGAAAGAAAGAAAGAAAGAAAGAAAGAAAGAAAGAAAGAAAGAAAGAAAGAAAGAAAGAAAGAAAGAAAGAAATTCACCAACCATATGTTCCATGAGAAAGCTCCATTTATTGACATGGTAAAAGGTAAAAAGGCATCAGCATCGTTGAGAAGCTCAGTAGTAGCTATAATTTATAGCCAGGTTTCTTATAGATCTGAAATACTGAAATAATGATAAGATCCTGAATGACTAGAGTCCAGGTGATACTGACTGAAGGGCAGAAGCAAGATGAGCATATTTATCAAAAATATCATATTTATTATAAATAGCAGAAAGGTCTGAATGGAAGTCAAAGGTTCTTAGAGACAAGACAGATAACTAGCCAAAAAGGGTATTGCTCAGTTTTCATAATCAAAAGAAAAATAAAGATAAATGATCATGAACGTGTGGAAACTTCTCTAATAGAATGATCATCCCTTGCCCAATTTCTGAATTTGAACCACTTCTCAGACCCAGAATCCTGGAGACACCAGATACCCATGAGGAAGGACTCTTAAATACCATGCAAGTGTATTCTAATGATTCCTCCAGTCCATTCCCAAAAAGATCTTATTACCATTTATTCAAGCAAACAATATGGAAAGAGAAAAATTAATTCAAAATAAACA
Organism: Zalophus californianus; assembly: GCF_009762305.2. NCBI lineage: Eukaryota > Metazoa > Chordata > Mammalia > Carnivora > Otariidae > Zalophus > Zalophus californianus. The sequence goes on from NC_045598.1 coordinate 87,161,847, forward strand.
AGAAAGGACAGTGAAAGAAAAGAAAGTTGGGGAAAATAAAAAGGATGAAATAAAATGGTAGAAATAAATTTTAAAATATTATTGATTATAGCAAATGTAAAATGGACAAGATGTTACAAAGTCAACATTTATCACAATGGATTAAAAAATTATAAAACTAAATCCAATATAGACTGCTTGTGAAACCTACAACTAAAGCATAGGGTCACAGAATGCTTGAAAGTAAAGAACTGATAAAAAGATATGCTAGGTTCATATTAATAAAAGTGAAGGTGGCACAGTTATAATATCAGACAAATAAACTTCCTGGCAAAAAGCATTGCTACGGATATAATGGAAAACTCCATCACAATAAAAATATCAACTTTCCAGGGTAAAGCAAAAATTACAAACTTGAATATACCAGATAACATATACACAAAATATATAAGGACAAAACTTGACAGAACTATTAGCAGAAACAAATTAATCCAATGTCACAGTGACAGATTTTAACATATCTCTTCTCATAATTTGTATATTCAACAGGAAAAAAAGAAAGAAAAGACCTCAAAATTGCATAAACAAGTTTTAAACAGTGGATAAAAACAGATCCCTGCACCCAACGGTTGGAGAAAACACTATTTTTTTAACAAGACAGCTTGTCCACATCAAGTTACAAACTTGATGACAATCTGGGAAGGGAGAAAGTTTAGACAAATTTTAAGATTCGTAATCTCTTTTCACAAGGTAGTAAAGTATTAAGCTAATAATCAAAGGGAAAAATTATACTATATTTGGAAACTTATAAGCATATTTCAAAAAACTCATGTGTCAATGGAAAAATTAATAACAAGGCTACATATAAAAACTTCATCATGGGAATGAGAGATGGTACAAATGAACACATTAAGAATGAGAGTGGGCACTTAACCACAAATGGTATAAGAATTGAAAAGATTGGGGTGACTTGATGGCTCAGTTGGTTAACCATCTACCTATGGCTCAGGTCAATGTGGGATTGAATCCACATCCATCTCCACATTCAGCAGGTATGTCCCTCTCCCCTCCCCACTTTGTGTTCTCTCTCTCTCTCAAATATATAAATATCTTTATTTTTTAAGATTTTATTTATTTATTTGACAGAGAGAGAGAGACGGCGAGAGAGGGAACACAAGCAGGGGGAGGGGGTGAGGAAGAAGCAGGCTTTCGGCCGATCAGGGAGCCTGATGTGTGCCTCCATCCCAGGACCCTGGGAGCATGACCTGAGCTGAAGGCAGACCCTTAACGACTAAGCCACTCAGGCGCCCCTCAAACATATAAATATCTTTTTAAAAATAAGCAAAATTTTTTTTTAAAGATTTTTATTTATTTATTTGAGAGAGAGAGAGAGAATGAGAGATAGAAAGCACGAGAGGGAAGAGGGTCAGAGGGAGAAGCAGACTCCCTGCTGAGCAGAAAGCCCGATGTGGGACTTGATCCCAGGACTCCAGGATCATGACCTGAGCCGAAGGCAGTCGCTTAACCAACTGAGCCACCCAGGCGCCCAAAAATAAGCAAAAATTTAAAAAAATTGAAAAGATTATAAAATTATGTAAATGAAAAACATTTTAAAAATTTAAAACATTCATTTCTAGAAAACGCCCAAAAAGAAAAAGAAACCACTAGCAGTTTTTTGATCAGTACATACATTGAATCTATAGAAAACAGGCTCACAATGAATTGAGACCTTAAGAGTTGTACCCTACCAAACATAAAAGGAAGACACAAGTGTAATCTTTCACAAGCAATGCCAGGCAGGCTGTATTGTTTTCTTTTTCTTTTTTTTTTTTCCAAGGGAATTAAATAACAAGTGATTTTATTTCATTAGAGACAAAACCAGCAGCATCACAGCCTGAGCACTCACCCCACCCTCACCCCCACCCCCAGGCTGTATTGTTTTCTAACCCTGTCTTGGCAAGTTACTTAACTGATTGTGGATCACTATTGTCATCTATAAAATGGAAATAATAATGCTACCTACCTCATAAAGTGACTGTAAAGATTGAGTTAGTGCATATAAAGCACTTTCATAAGAGTCTGGCACATATTAAGCACTTTGTAAGGGTTTATCATCATCATCATCATTATTCTTACAGAAAAATCTTAACAACAAATGACAAGAACAGTATGGAAAAAGAAAAATAAACTAATCTCATCAAAAAAAGTAGATGCAAAACTCTAAAAATATAGTAAAAGCCTGTCATAACACCATTAACAGTCTGAAAATTCAGCTTTATAAAATCAGAGGTTACATTATTACAAGGAAAAAACCAGGGTGCTCCTGCTGGGAGTTCCTGAAATCTGACTATCCAATCTACGTCTGTCCAGGTCCTGCCTGTAGTTTAATGCTGCCTGGTGAAAGTTGTCCACTCTGGCCTAAATACCAATGGGAATGATTCTGGGTTCTGTGGCTACGTGGCAGAGATTTCCAGGACAGCAAAGGCCCAAGTATTGTCTTGGACCAATATACCCAAACAGCCAATTAGCCCGAAGATTCTTTTTTTTTTTTTTACCAGAAGATTCTTGAATGGTGACTTTATACCACATATAAAAATCAATTCCAGGGAAGTTAATGACCTTAAAAAGGCAAAATTATAAAACTTTTCAAAGATAATGAGAGAGACTATCTTTATGATCTCAGGGTAGGGAAGGATTTCTTAAATGAGGTAAAAGCACTAGCCTTAAAGCAAAACGTTGATAAAGTTGATGACAGTAAATTTAAGAACATTGGCTCGACAAAAGAGATTTAGAAAGTGAAAATATGATGAATAGAAAAGATTTACAACATACATAATTAATAAAGAACTAGTTTCCAGAATATATAGGGAATTTTTATGATAAGAAAAAGTCAATGGCCTAAAAACAAAGTAAAGAGATATAAGAGGGTTCTAGAGGGGAGGGGGGTAGGGGGATGGGTTAGCCTGGTGATGGGTATTGAGGAGGGCACGTTCTGCATGGAGCACTGGGTGTTATGAACAAACAATGAATCATGGAACACTGCACCAAAAACTAATGATGTAATATATGGTGATTAACATAACAATAAAAAATTAAAAAAAAAAAAATACAGATGCTCAGTTGTTGGCTAGTCTTCTCACTCACAAGTAAATGACTTACCCACACATTAGCATTATAGTTTGCACTAATTAAATCAATTTACAATTCCCTAGCTAGCGGTAAAGGATTTTTAGAACAAATTTGCTTAAAAACCAAATACATAAATGTAAAAATCCATGGATGTCAACCCTGTACCTTCTTTCTTCAACTCATTTCAAAATATGCTCTAAATAAACATCAAGGTTTAGGAAACACAATATAATAGAGAAGCCAATGCATGAAGTACCATGAAATAATATTTTCTCTTCCTTTGTGAACTTATAAAAAGTATCCCTCCACAGCCTCATGACAGATCTACAACCCCCATGCTAAAAAACTGGAATAAATACTATCTTAGCTTAATGGCACCCCTTAAGGGCATTGCTATTGTTTAATTAAATAGTGCACTCCTTTACCCATCACCTCTCAACACCTCAGTATGTAGACTATCCATTTGGGGTTCATGATACCCAATATCTACAATAAACTTAGCCATGGATATATTGGACTCAAAACTGACTGTTTGTGGAATTGGAATTCATTAGGGTGCTCTAAATCATATCTTACAGGGTCTGGAGAATTCAGGCAGAAATCTTCAAACCTCCAATTAACTGTCTTTTCCTTATAAAATCTTCCTGGTCTTCCCAGTCACAAGTAATAAAATATATAACAAAAGTATGAAAAGAGAAGATAAGGTTTTCATTTTTGCTATGACAGATTTTAATTGTATGTGTGGTTTTATTGGATGACAATACTTAGCTAACCTTTAAAAATATTCATAATTTAATATCCCTTTTTCTTGAAGTCTTCATCCTTGTGTTTTAACTCAAATTTAATAATAATTTTAAAGGATTAAGAATAAATTAGTTATTCTTATGCACTGCTATTGTATTAATTTACCCAATACATAGCTCACAATATCATGGTGGATAGTAACAAATAGTCAAATATGCAATCTCCATCTAATATCCATTGTTGTTAAACCGCTATTGGTATTAAGAAAATCAACTATCACTCTGTGATAGATGATTTTGTCTATTTTATCTATTTTGTCTTTTGGAAGGATATTCAATGTTGGTAAAGCATGGCAATTAAACACACATTCTGACTTTAAAACAAGAGAGGACACAAGAAACAATGTTTTGTACATTAGACAATACAGGAACGAGGAATAACTATTTAAACAGACTCAACAGAGCCAATAACTTTAAGTGTCTGCCTATAAGGATGGGGTTGAGGAAAGGGCTGGAGCACAGTCTTGAAAGCAGAATTTCAGGTCTAAATGAATGTAAGGGGATGAGAGGCAGAAAATCTGTAAAAAAAATAGAACTCTCAATCAGCTACCCCACTCAGCATAACTAAGTGAGTACCACTCTCTGTACACACACACACACACACACACGCACACACAATTGTGGATAAGCTCCCACCTCCTAAAAAACCTCTCAGAATGAGATTGAACAAGTGATAATTTAAACTTGAGAGAATAGGCACTGATGAGGGCTGGTGGCCTCTACTAAAACCAGGAGGAGTTAGTGAAAATCTACCATTGGACAGTGAGCCCCCAACATCCTTTTTCTATATAGCCCCCACTGCCACACTAGGACATTAAAAATTCCTTTTTGGGGAAATTGACCCAAGAGAAAATATGTTCAAATACTGACATAAAGTCTTTCTCAATGAAAGATATAGGTCCCTGCTCAATCATTTTATAGCAAACTCACCACTCAAGAAGCTCTTCTCTGAACACACACACACACACACACACACACACACACACACACACACACAACCCATTTTCAATAAGCTTATTAGTGACCTACCTGTAAATATGGACAGGTAGTGTCTAATATGACAGAGACTAAAATTGTAAGAAAATAAATGAACTTAGGAAATAGCAACAATGAAGGGAAGAATAAAGCTTAAGTACAACTAAAATTAATACCCACAAAAAATAATAGAAGCTGTAGTATCCATGGATTAAGAAAAATGTTTTTTTTAGAAAAGGAGAATTAGGAGGAAAAGGTACTTTTAGAGACTAAAAATTTCATTATGAATGTGCTCACACAATTTTGGGGACTGGCAAGTCCAAAATCTGTAGGACAAGCTGGCAAGCTGAAAATTCAGTTAAGAGTTGATGTTGCAGTCTTGAATCCTAATTCTATAGGGCAGCGGGTTGGAAACTCAGGGAGGGTTTCTATGTTGCCGTCTTGAGGAGAATTCCTTCCTCATAGGAGAAACTCAGTCTTTGCTCTTAAGGCCTTCAAGTGATTGGATGAGAGTATTAGAGAGGGTAATTTGCTTTACTTGAAGTCTACTGATTTAAATATTAACCACATCTAAAAAACAATTCACAATAACATCTAGACTGATGTTTGACCAAACAACTGGGTACCACAGCCTACCTGAGTTGGTACATAAAATTAACCGTCACACCTACCTAGATTAACCAGTCAAAAATATCAAGACTCGTGAGCTTGTAACAAGAACATGTTAGACCAGGCAAAATCTCAAAAATTTATCACCAGTTTATTCGTCCTTGGAAGAGATACACAACTGACAAGAAAATAAAGAAAGATAAAGCCATGGTACTGTTAAGAGAGAGGGAGAAAGAGAGAGACAAAACAGGCCCCAAATGGAGTCACTTGTGCTAAGCTGCATGTCAGCTAACCAGGACTTAATACCTAACCGAATTGGAATTTCACCTCTCCTGGGAACGTAATTTTAAATCAGTAAATCTGGAATTTCCTGGTCAGTACTAATGAGTTAATCTGCCTGATAGACTTCTTCCATTCCCCCAAGAAAAATGAGGTAATCCATTATCTCCTTCTTCCTATCCACTTCTGCCTATAAGAGCCTCCCATTTTGTTCAGCTTTGTGGAGTTCCTTTCTATTTGCTAAATGGGATGCTGCCCAATTCATGAATCACTGAATAAAGCAATGTGATCTTTAAATTTACTCAGCTGAATTTTGTTTTTTACCAGTACCAAAACAAAACAAAACAAATCCCAAACTGTGAAAGAACCAAAAGCTGATGGTGAAGGAAAAATCCCAGGATAATAATAGAAGCCTAGGTATCACCCAATCTAATTGGAACAAGAAGACAGAGAGGTACAAGGATACCTTCACCAACCAGTCCCTCTCCAAAAGTGGATCAAATAGAATACTTGATGTTTCAGTTATGGGGGAGGGGGAAAATTCCACACTTAAGTTAGAAAGCTTTTCATGGATTTTTTATGGGTACACAGAAAATCAAGATTTAACACAAAAGCTGCAATTATTAAAACAAAAGTGCTTAAGAAAAGAAATGTGAATGTATTATATGGATTAATTGCAGTAGGTTTAACTCTCCCTCAAAATGTATCCATAATATTGGCATTTCTCACATGCCAACCATCCTGGTCCAAGCCATTTTCATCTCTTGCATGGATTCTTACAATAACATCCTAACTAGTCTCCCTGCTTTCAAACAATGCTTCCTACAATCTGTTAACAGAACAGCTAGAACAATCCCAATTAACACATAAATCAGAACATATCAATCCAAGGGCGCCTGGGTGGCTCACCTGGTTAACCATCTGCCTTCGGCTCAAGTCATGATCTCCAGGTCCTGGGATCGAGTTCCATGTTGGGCTCCCAGCTTGGCAGGGAGTTGGCTTCTTCCTCTGCCTGCAGCTCTCCGTGCTATGATCTCTGTCTCTCTTTCTCTCAAGTGAATAAATAAAATCTTAAAAAAAAAAGAACATATCAATCCATATCTCAAAATCTTCCCAGGCTTTCCACTTCTCTCAAAGTAAATGCCAAAACCCCCATAATGGTCTTCAGAGCCCAACACAATGTGGCCCTCTTGCTGAAACTCTAAACTCAACTTCTTGCTACCTCCCTTCACTCTTCTTGTCCCACAACACTGTTTTCATTGAACACCCAGGCACACTTCCACCTCAGAGCCTTTGCCCTGGCTATTCCCTTGTTCAGGAATGTCTATCCCTTAGCTCTCTGGATGGCCCACTCCTCACCTCCTGAAAGTATTTGCTACATGTCATCTCAAAGTCTATCTGCCCATCTCCATTTAAAATTGCAAGGCATTCTCAACAACCAATTCCTATTAACTGGCTCTATTTTTTTCCCTTTAGTACTTGCCTTCTGCAAATTTACCATATAATTTATTCATTTATCATGTTTATTTTTATTTTCTGTCTTCTCTAAAACATGGTCTCAATAAAAGCACAGATTTTTGTCTGTTCTGTTAAAGATGTACCTTTAGTATCTAGAAAATTTTGTGGAACATTATAAGCATACAATAACTATTCACTGAATGAAAGAGTGAATGATATGTACACAGGAATACTCATATCAATCCTGAATACGGACTTAACTAAAATTTACTTATCTCCAAAATATATCTTTGAGAGAATAGGAGGGAAAATACAAAGTGGAGGTAGGTAATGTAAGAAAGCTAAATCCCTATATTCTTTTTTAGAAAACAGATAACATCGGTTATACTGATTTATAATAAAAATATACACTTGGTCTTCATCCTTATTCCTGGCACAGAGTTCCTAACACTCTTGGAATTTCCTAATTGAAGAGAGCCATAAAAAGTGTCTTTTCTTACTTATAACAAGTCTCTTTAAACCACAGCTGAGTTTTTGCTGAGGAGGTGATTTTTGGAAAGACTCTAGATAACCCAAGGATAGGGGCTGTTTACCAGGGGAACCAACCAAAATTAGAATGTTGGAACTTTTAGCCCCACTCCCACCATTAGAGACTGGGGATGAGTGAGGGGCTGGAGGTTGAATCAGTCACCAATAGCCAATGATTTAATCAATCATGCCTATGTAATGAAGCCTCCATAAAAATCCAAAAGGACTGGCTCCAGAGAGCTTCGGGGTTGGTGAACCGGTGGAAGCACACCCAGAGAGGCCATGAAAGCTCTGCATCCCTTCCCATATACCTTGCCTTTTACATCCATTCCATCCTGCTGTTCCTGAGTTCTATCCTTTAATGATAAACATAATCTAAAGTAAAATGTTCTACCGAGGGGTGCCTGTGTGGCTCAGTCGGTTAAGCATCTGCCTTCGGCTCAGGTCATGATTTCAGGGTCTTGGGATCGAGCCTTGTGTGGGGCTCTCTGCTCAGTGGGGAGCCTGCTTCTCCCTCTCCCTCTGCTGCTCCCACAGCTTGTGCTTTCCCTCTCTCTGTCAATTAAATAAATAAAATCTTTAAAAAAATGTTCTCCTTAGTTCTGTCAGCTGCTCTAGCAAATTAATCAAACCTGAAAAGGGTACATGGGAACCTCTGATCTACAGCTAGTGAAAGGCTCAGGTGACAACCTGGATTTGTGATTGGCATCTGGAGTTGGGGGGGGGGTGGACAGTCTTGTAGAACTAAACCCTTAGCCTATGGGATCTAATACCATCTCCAGGTAGATGATCTTAGAATTAAGTAAATGAGTAAAATGCAGGACATCCAGCTGCTATCACAGAACTGCTTGATACATGGAACACCCACACATCTAGTGACAGAAGTGAAGTAGTATTCAGAGAGAATTATATGTCATGTAAATGAAAACAATAGAGTTTTTTATAACATCTAAAACCAATAATTTATTTTTTAAAGCAAGTTAAACATCTTATTTTGCCATGGGCAAATAAATATCAAAAGAAATAGCTAAAGGAGTTTAAAATAGTTATCTCAAATAGTAAAGGCGGGGAATATAGAGGGAATGAGAGAACAATTAATTTTCATTACACACTCTATAAAACAATAGCACCTTTTTCGTTGAAATATCTTTACTTCATTATAAATTTTTACAATAAAAAGATACCTCAACAATACAATAAATAAACTTTAAATGTAGTGGATCTAGGAGATTAATTTTCTTACATCACACTGCGCAAATCATAAAAGTTCTAACAAGTAAAAGTCTTTCCTCCAACACATTTCAATATGTGACTTAATATTAAGAGTAATAACCAAAATTGGAAATATTGTAGAATGATAAAAAAAGTGCAAATTTTAATCAGTTTCCCTTTTTAAGGGTCTTATTGTAGCATGTCATGTTATAAAGAGCCCCAGAGAAAGGAGGTTAAGTTCTAATACTTTCTCCAACTGGGTGAACTTTCACAAAATCTTTTTTAAGTGAAGAATATATTTTTTACTCAATTTATTTAAACTAAAAACAAAATAGTTCACACATTCCTCCCGTTCCCCACCCCTGCCTCTGGCAAGCATCAATCTTTTCTCTGTATCTACAAGCCTGTTTGTGTATGAGTGTGTGGTTTTTTTATTGTTTTGTTTGTTTGTTTGTAGATTCCACCTATAAGAGAAATCATATGGTATTTGGCTTTCTCTGTTTGACTTATTTCACTAAGCATACTAACAAACTTGAGTTTTCTTACTCATAAATTGGGGATAACATCTTGTGTTATCTAACTCAGAACGTTATTATGAAAAGCCAAAGGGTAAGATACCTAAAAGCAATTTGATAAATTCAATGTACTACAAATTTATGAATTATTATTTGGCAACGACTTATCTAAAGTTAGTTTACATGGCACATGTGATAATGGCTTTATTTTCCTGGTACCCCCCCATTAAGGTATTATTGCCCTACAAATAGTATCATCAAGTCTATCTGGCCTTTCATATATTTTGTTTTCAATCTTACTCAGTTTATTCTTATAATCAGTGGCTCCCAAACTTGACCACACACCACCATCATCTGGAGAGTTCATTCAAACTCGGATTGCCTAGTAATATTCCATGGTATATAGATACCACAACTTTTTTTCCATTCATCCATCAATGGACATGGGTTAATGTAACACTGCAGGTCAACTATACTTAAATAAAAACAACAACAACAAAACTCAGATTACCCATCCTCAATGTTTCTTAATCAATGCTTCTGGGTAAAGTCTGAGAACAATCGCATATTCCATGCTGTATGCATCAGTTTGATTTAAAAATCTGAAATTTCACATATGATTCTGAGGTAACATGATTATAAAACAATCTCAAATTTTAGACATGAAAGATACCTTGGGAATTATCATAACTAGAATTTCTTAACCTGGGTTTCAAAATGTGGGTCAAATACTTGAACTCACAGAAAGTACATTAAAATTGTGTATGTAACTACATTTGTGCATTTTCTTAGAGAGATAGTGCAAAGCTTCACTGGATTCTTAAAGGGTCTCTACAACTCCAGAAGAGTAAGAATCACTGATAGTTCAACCCACTCATATTCTTCCTATCGTCACTTTGATTCAGAAGAGTAGCTTGAGCACAATTACATAGATATTCTTATAAAACTGGGACTGAAGCTCAGGTCTCTTAACTCTAAAGCCTTTTTGTTTTAAGTATTTTTCAACTTAGGTTTCCTACATCTTTTGAGTGTTAGGCATAATTTCAGCCAATCATATAACATAACATTGAACATGTGTTAAAGAATTTGATACAAATATAAAGATATCATATGTCAATGGCCTTTATCTAACAATTTTTATTTTCCATTAGTTTCCTTTCGGCCTTTTTCTTATTTCCAAGTTGCCTGGAGTCTTTTCTATAGAATGCAGACAATTTTTTTTCCCTGATAAACAGTTATGAACACACTCTTCAGTGATTTTAACCACTAGAGGAAAAATATAATTGAAAACACCTTCATGCTGTTTAAAATCACCCCGAAAGAGAATGCTAGTGGGGATATGATTAGGCCTAAATAAAAAGAGAAACTTAAAAAAAAACCCTAAATCCTAGTTGATGCTCCTCCATAAACACTGTATAAACAGCTGATTCTTCTAATTTCTCTAGGTTTTCTCACATATGAATAAAAAAGTTCATACCATTGGGTGATTCCTAATATTCCTTTATTTTCAAATTCTGTAATTCAAGATATCAACATAGCATTTCCTAGCTTCTTGCTCTTTTGCCCTAAGTATTTTCTACTTTTGCCTAGGTATTTTCTAAGTTTGCCCTGCCTCATTCCATACCTTCCAAAATTAAAATAAGACAGTCTAGCAGTGTGATTTATGATGGGCACTTTGGACCATGCAGTATAAATGCCAACCACTGGAAGAACTGGAGACTGAAGATATTAGCCTGACCTCCAAGAGGAGCTAGAAACTAAAAGACAGCCATATAGACAGTATTTGATTGAGTCCCAATAAAAACTCTGGATTTCAAAAGACTCAGGTGAACTTCCCTGGTTGATATCACTCTGCATATTTTCACACACTGTGGCCAGGAGGAGTTAAGGTCATTCATGACTCCATAGAGAGAGGGAAGCTCTGCTCTTAGACCCTTCCCAAATTTTGTCCTATGCATCTCTTCCTTTGGCTGATTTTCTATATCTTTTCTTTACAATAAATGCAACCTTGAATAAGACAGGTTTCAGTGAGTTCTTTGAGTCTTTTCAGCAAATTATCAAAACATAGCATTTGATATCAGAAGTCAAATTTCACTCAAACTCTGCCATTTGGCTAATTCTGAATACTGTGACAGTATATTGCTCTGCTCTATATCCTTGTTAAATTAATTTATTACTGAATAAAAAGAAATGAGAAAAGATATGATATTTTAGTCTATCAGAATTAAAAAGCAGGTATTACTAAAGTATTGTGTCTTATGTTATTAAAAATTTCCTTCCATATTACTTATTTCTGTAAATCTGGATAACACATTGTATGGACTTCATCATTAACAATCAATCAGATGGGGGTTTTTCTTTCTTTTTTGAAATTAGTTAATTGGTTTCAAAGTTGCTTTTAATATGATACAGGTGAAAACAAAGGTGGAAAATGAATATTACCACTCACCAACCCATGTATAATTGTGATTTTTTAAGAACACTGGTTTGCTTTTATATACAGAAGTATGAGTAAAAAACTTTGAAAAAGATGTGCTCTAATAGATAAATCATAATGATTCCACATTCCTAATTACTGTATCAATAATACATTCTAATTTATGAATTAAAAACAAATATCAGTTACTCTACAATGTTAAGTAAATAATCTGTGCCTCCATAAACACTGTGATAAACTTAACAGTTGACCTTTCCAGGTTGGAATTCTTAATAGGACATGGAATATTGTGTGTTTTTAGTTCAGACCAACAGGCTGCAGTATAAACTTTTATGAATAAGAACATTTGAAGTTCTTCTCACAGAATGGAAAGGAAACTGTGAGTGTTGACTCTGGCAGCTAATAGCATACATTTAACCACTGATCTTTCTGTGAAGAGATGGACATAATCACAACTAAACATACTGTATAATCAAAACCAACTCAGAGTTCTTCATAGCTCCTTTATTTGGAACTCTTCTCCAAGAGGATCATTTTCTACAGACTGTCTAGGTTTCAAGCTGCATAATTGTTCTCTCCACAAATGACACTCTATACTTCCTTAAAATCAGAAACTATAAGAAAAACAACATAAATTTAATGTCTCAGAAAAGATTAAGTGAAAAAGGCAACCATTTAACTATTATCTATTGCTAAGCAAAAAGATAATAGCTTTTACTTTACCAAATGACTCAGGCAGGTAAGAGCACATTGTGAGATCTCATCATTGGGGTAACTGATGTATGCCACAAGAACCAATACATCAATCACAGAACTGCAGAAATCCTTAGAATCATATATTGTCAGAGGCTAAGGTTCAACTAAAAATCAAGTTCATCTTAAGTTTTCAACAAAATATATCCTATGAAGATCTAATAAATAAACAAAAGATGTCCTCAAATGGCTCTGAATGTTAAAAAATGGAAATGGTTGGAGACATTATCGTCAACTGGCTGAAGCAGGCGCCTGATTTACTCCAAGGCTAGGTCAGATAAGGTGATGCTTCCTTTGAGGAGCGGTGTTACTATGCACCCTACTGCTGTCATTTAAACAATCTTCAGTCAGTGACTTTCCCTGGAGTATGCTACGGAGGGTTCAAAAGGGGATTCAGGCTTCGTGTGGTCCCCTCCCATGGATTCAGCTGTTTGTGTAAAATAATTGCCTTGCCAAAGACCTCCCTCCCAAAGATTCTGATTTCCATTTATAAACCAGTTATTCAATTTTTTTCAAGAATAAAATATTCATAATATTAAGAAAATATTTTTAATCAAAGCAGTATATAGTTCAACTAAAAATAAGCATTTAAAATTATACCTATTACCAGGCAATACAACCATTAATTAGAAATAATGATGTCTTATCTCACTACTTATAAAAATATTCTAAAAAGTAAATATTGAAGAGTTATTAGAAAAATAATTATGGAGGCATAAAAATGTTGAATGAATAAATTAATTCAAAACTTAATCTCCACATGTGTAAGTAATTCATGGTTGTATCATAAATAGGAATCAGACATTATTATTTGAATATTCATGTACTTCAGGCTAGATGAAAGCTAGAGGAAGCATAGAAATAGGAGCACATGTCTTAGTCTACAGTTCATCATTCTCAAAGAACATAGATGTTGATAAAAAGAGTTTGAACACTTGTATCTTTAAATTACATGCTATAATCATCTAAATAATTTAATAAAAAATATTCACCTATAAAATAGTTTTAAGTGTATTGTAATTTTGCAGCTGTGTTTAATAATTCACTCACATACCTCTAGACTTTACAGGAGAAATAACAAGGTAATATTAACAGATAAAATAGGATAATTTAACTATCAGAATAGAATATATAAATACTACAAAAAAATATAGTTTTACCAAGAATGGAGCAGTTCCACCAAATTAGCACCTTACTTGATTAGTAGACTCATTTCAGTCCCTTCTTAATGAAACATGATTCAACTAAACAAACATTTACTTGTTCTATTAGGACTCCAAAAAAGTAAAAATCATCATCTTTGTTCTTGGTAAGTTTTCAGTGCAGTTATGAAAACCAGCATATACTGAAGAACTATGGAATAATTCCAATTATGATAACTATAAATATACAAAACAGGAGTCACAATATTTAACAATGCTTTAGCATATCATTGACCTCAGAATAAAGTGAACACTGCATCCCTAGAACATAGCAGAATATCTCACAAGAGTAGTGAAATGCATTAGGGAATATTGTTGTCTATTTGTTCATTTATTTATTCATTTATTCAACAATACATTTATAAAGCATTTATTTTGAGCCAGATACTCTTCCAAGAACTGAATATACAACAGTAAATAAAAAACAAAAAAAAATTTACACTCATGGAAATTACATTCCAGAGAAGATATAAGTTTTCTCTCTTTTCTTATATCTAAGTCTTCAACATCTCCCTCTACCACCTCTTCTCTGAATTTGGCAAATAGCCCAGTCAGTACTCATCAGAGTATATTTCTAGCAACAAAAGTTGGTTTTGCATTAAGCAGATGACTCAAGTAAAAAATAAGAATTCTTCTCTGGAATTTACATTTTTTCTCAATTTAAGTTTCTCTCAATTCAACTTGAGAAATTCTGACTTACGTATGATAAATTATCATTAAATGGATAAAATCATTATTCTAAAAAAATTTAAGGTAAAGATAAATCACTATAGTTTGTAGCTTAGAGAAAGTCATAGAAAGAATAAGTCATAAACAAACCTTAAAAAATGTAAAATTTAATCTGGTAAATGAGTCATTTCCCATGGAAGAAAGAACAGAACTCTATTAATCAAAGAATTGTTACATAGGACTTATTCCTCAAGGTAAGTAGGCAATGAGGGACTAATTACAATTTTTAGGAAACTCAAAGAAAGAGTAAGTTGTGAAGGACTATAGATGAACTTTCATGATCCATGTTGTTTTTAGTAACTTGTGGGCGAAGCTAAAAAGTAGTGTCCTATTTCATACACCACTCTCTTTTTTAATTTGGAAATTAAAATTGTAAACTCCACAAGGATATAAACCTAAGTTACATAAACTGTTCAGAATTATTTCTTTTTCATAGCTGTCATTTAGGAAGTAAATTACTACAAATAAGATGTTCTCAGAGGCTATCAAGTGATTTTTTTTAAAACATCATATTTATCAACAGTACTGATAAAAATGAAAATTGTAAGTCTTAGTTAACCCACATAATAGGCTAAATCTGTCACAGTCAAGGTAATTCAAATTCATGCTAAGCTCTTTATATATATTGTCTTACATAACTTTTAAAAATCATTATTTTTAAAGCTATAGATATTATTATCTTCACTAAAAGTATCATATACCATGTATCTTGTGTCTGTTCATCGGGAGTCCAAGTAGACATAAGAAAGGCATATAAGTTACCATGCTCCCTTGCTAGAACCATTATTTATAGATATTTTATCTATAACAGAGATACACTGGGCATGTTTTTTGGTGAATTATTTAATGCCTGAGGATTAAAATCAACATTCAGCCAGAGTCAATGTTTCAAGTCAAAAATCATCAACACAGAACGAACTTATAGAATATAAGAATAAATCTGAAATTAAATCAAGTAATTTATTTTTTATTAGAAATTTATTATTAAAATACAATAGCCAAATTTTAAAAGTTTGATATCATTGTGCAACAACAGACTGCTCCTGTGGTCATTCTCTTGGACATTTGCCACACTAAATAGAAACTCACTTTAGCTGAGGTCAGTTAGGAGGCAGGCAAGATCTTTTTCGGTTGGCTCCACCAAAAAGTATGTGTTTGAATATAGCTATATAAATTATGACAACATTACCAAGCCATTAAGTTTTTCTTCCTCTCTAACTGATTAATGTAAAGAATTATACACTCTTTTAGTCCTAGAAGTGAAGATTTTGGTTAATGGTGATGAAGCAGTTTCAGAATTCAATTACACAAACTAAAGTTTTACATAATAGCTTGAAGAAATAGCTTTTTCAGTATTTTTAGATGCAGAATTAAAACTGATTTTTTAAAACTTGTAGTTACTAACACTAATATATTTTTTAGATACTTTTTTTAAAGGTTTCTTTTTTTTAAGATTTTATTTATTTGAGAGAGCAAGAATGAGAGATAGAGAGCACGAGAGGGAAGAGGGTCAGAGGGAGAAGCAGACTCCCTGTTGAGCAGGAAGCCCGATGTGGGACTCGATCCCGGGACTCCAGGATCATGACCTGAGCCGAAGGCAGTCGTTTAACCAACTGAGCCACCCAGGCACCCCTAGGCACTTTCTTGTGAGAAAGTATCTGGGGCCAATTTTTTGTTCTTCTAATTCATCTTCAAGATAAAGAGTTCCCAAGTAGGATATTTGTTTTAAAAGGCCTATGGCCAAAACAGAATTAAATAATTAACAATTAAATATGTCTTAAAAATTATTTTATTAGTGGAATCAGTGGATGTACCAAATAATTCTAGAAAAATTAGAATTTTAAATGATAGTTCTAGAGAACCTCAATATGGTAAAAATCCTTTTCACTCTGGGTATTATCACTGATGCACAGGAATAGGGCCACAGTTCCAGCAGATGACCAACTCAGAGTGGCCAGCAGATATCAGAGCAAACTGGAGAAAATTAATATTGCTAGTCCAGATTCTCCATCTAGGAATTTAAAATTTTGAATTGAGAGGTAGAAAGACAGAATTTGTTGAGATGGGTCATGTTAAATTCCTGGTTCTAAATGGAAGTTCCAGCATTTCTGCTGCTAAGGTTTTTGGAGCTGTCCTGGTTTGAATCCTTCCCAAGAGCTGAGGCCTCCTGAGCCAGAGGTTATTCTTTTGAAATTTAGTCCTAAAACATTTAAGGTTTATTTAATTTTGTTTTGTTTCCAAGTTACACCCCCTACATTTTATACAACTCTCCTTGGACCACTTCCTATTGCTGGTGCTCCCCTCATAACTCCTGTTCAGGTGACTTTGGCAAGGGAGGGCCCTTGGCTCACTCAGGGATCACATCCTGACACCAGCTTGAGTGGCCCAGGATGGAGAACCTGTAAGTTTTAGCTTCACTGTTCTCGAGGTGGATTTATTAGCCCAGGAAATATTATATTCATTTTTCTGGATATGCCACAAAAGGATCCATGACAGAAATAAGCCTGTGAAATATAGAAATATTTACAAGCCAACAACTACATGAAATCTAAGTGTCAGGTTGTCATCCAAGAACTGTATAAATCTTTGCTCAATATCTCAGGGAAATTTCTTTTGTATTATCAAATTCAATATTGTAAATATTCACTTTCAAAATTAACACATAAATTAATACAATCCCAATAAAAAAACCAACATATATTTCACTGTTCTTGTTCTATGTTTTTTAAAAACTTAAAATAAATCTAAATTTAGCTTAGAAAAATCAACATGTAAAATACCCAAAAAACGTAATTTGAATGTATGATGATGGAAAACTCTTCCAGTAACAAGTATATTATAAAACTACAGTAATTAAAACAATGCAGTGTAAGCACTGGTACAGATAGATAAATTAATGGAGTAGAATAGG
The DNA here is from genome assembly GCF_009762305.2 of Zalophus californianus. Classification (NCBI taxonomy): domain Eukaryota; kingdom Metazoa; phylum Chordata; class Mammalia; order Carnivora; family Otariidae; genus Zalophus; species Zalophus californianus. The sequence goes on from NC_045598.1 coordinate 87,179,366, forward strand.
TGGTAGAGAACAGGACCTTAGTGCATATGGTGATTTAATATATGATGAAGTTGGCCAGTGTAAGTCAATTTAGGATTACAAGTGAAAGAAACACAACTCAAACTGATTTAAGTACAAGGGGAACTTAATTGACTAATAGCAAAATTTATAACTGGGTCAATGGAAATTAGGGATTCTTCTTTCTTTCTGTGAAAGTCCCTAGTGATTGTCACAGTGCCTGGCACAGAGAAGACAAGCAATTAATATTTGTTGACTGAATGCACAAATTAAGAAGCCTGGGATTCAATGTCAAGGATTTGGATGGGTTATGCAGTGGTAGATGAAGTACAAATTTGATTCTCCGTCTCAATTATGAAGCTAGAAGTAAAACTGTGTCCAAAAATTTTGATGCCTCAGAGGAAATACAAAACTGGGACCAGAGAAGAGAAAATACTAGAAAAGCCCTGGGTCAAGAATTTGGGGGTTGGGGATGAGTGGGAGAAACAAATCTAAAAACGCATAGGTTCAAAATTAGCTTATGAAGTGGCAGGATCAATGAAACAATTTGGAGAGAAAATCACATCTATAAAAGCAAGTAAAAAATACTTACAAAAATAACTTTTAAAAAATCAAATGCATGCTACCCAACAAGGAGATAGCTCATGTTCTTAATAAGAGAATTTTTTTTGTTAAGTTCCATATTCCAGAGAACTTGCTGAGAAATCAAGAACAACCCATTCAGACTGGCAACATTATAATCTCCATTTTATGTGTGAGAAACTAAAATTCAGAGAGGTAAGCAAGTTGACCAAGATCATAATTAATGTGGTACAGCTGAGATCCAGGCCGTAGCTCTCTGACACCAGTGCCCACACACAAACTTTACACTGAACCTAACATGTGTGAATATATTGAAATGAGAACTAAACACATTAGAAAAATAAATTTATTTTAACTTACATGTTACTTTATATGTATTTGTATGCATCTCACACCACAGCATAGGGTTTATAAACTTTCATATTCTATTACTGTTTTAAGTCAAATTTAGTCTGCTTTGTGCTTCCACCCACCCGGTTGGCAAAAAATTCAGTGTCAGTCCTTCTGGGGTCTCCTCAACAGCTCCATGTGATCACATAAAATTTCTAGATTTCTGTGGTGACAGAAAACCGGGAAAATTACCCAATCCATGATTCCATGAATGTTACCATCTTCACTATTGCTCTTTTGGCTGCATTGTTGCTAGTTCAGAATTCTGAAAATTACCATCTATCTGGTGGGCTCTGAGGCGTCAAGCTGGCAGAGTTGGCTTTTAAACTCCTGTCCATTTGTCTCAGGCTCAGCCTTGACAATTTTTTCTACTCTCAAGGTTTTAGCATTTGCACGTGCAAGATCAGTGCTCATGAAATGTCCAACATCCCTACCAACAAAGCAAAGCAAATGCCCCTTATGTTTCTTTGAAATCTTAGACGACTCTGAAATGTTCTTCATGTCCGTAGTTGAGCAGTAGCTTTTATAGTCTTGACTCAGGTTCAAGGTACTCTTCAGAATCTTTACTTCTGTATGATAGCCCAGGCTACCCAAAAATGGTGGAAAAAGGGGTTGTTCAGATACCGAAGTATTCGGGTTTCAAGGGGCCTGTGGAAGCACACCCACCAGGGATTAATAGAAGACAAAGCAACATTGAGTCTTTAGTTGCATATTAAGTCCCCATGTGTCCTCGCTGGCAGAGTACGAATTTGGGTTACTAAAATTATCTCTCATATCTGATTCTTTTCTGGAATGAACCATCACTTCCCCTTCTTCCTTCCCTGCTCCAACGAACTTTTAAAAGTTGAAAACAGTTCTAAGGAGTTCAATTTCCACCAGGTGGAGCTCACAGTGGACAGTTTATTCAGAGCATCCTCTCCCTGTGCCTGGTCATGCTGGGCCTGAGCCACACTTTCTGGATCTATGCCTCCTCTGGCCAAGGCCAAGTCTCCAAAGTGTCTGGTCTTGGAATCAATGTTGAAACCTTTAACCAGCCCTCTGGTTGGCACTTAAAAAGCTGATCATGTTCTAAACTTGTTCTAAGCTTGTTCTAAACTACTCAGACATTCAGCCACAGAACTGAACACTTTTGAAATTCAAACGGCCTCCAGCTCTGAGATTCTAATCCCATTTTATCATTGTAATGTTCTATGACTTCAGATAATTTCCATTCCTCTAGCAATGAATTCTTTTCAAATATCGTCTCAACCACCCCAGAAGTTTTATCCCTTTCAAAAATTAAAAAACAAAAAACAAAAAAACAAAAACAAAAAAACCCTCAGTTTGGGACTATTTATAATTTTCTTCGTGAGAGAATACTCTTCCCTACTTCCAGTCAAAACATTTCAGCCTATGTATAAATGATAAATTTAGGGGATATATGGAAATTTCAGCAGAATATGACAGAGATCTACAATTCATTTCATCTGAGCTTCAGCAGAAATACAGGTTTTGCTGTGATCCATTACACAAATTTATATGTATTTATAGGTATATAAAAATACAGATAATAAAAATAAAATAATACAGACTCTTACTATATGTGATGAAACCAAATATTTCCCATTTTATTCAATTGTACTTAATGTTTTAAAAATGCTTTTTTTGTGATTCTCCAATTTGATTTCATGATTCACTTACGGGTCTCAAAAGACAATCTGAAAAACACTCCTCTAGGACCGTGGGGACATTGGCTGCTTGTGTGTTCATCTCTCAGATGGAAATGGTAAGTTATTTTTGAAATTCATAGCCTGAGATAGGGGACTTAAATTTCCTCTTCTATACTCTTTATTTCTTAGTAGTCTCTTGGGAATCACAAAGAAATTCATTGGAAAAAAGCTATTTCTCTCCCTTTATTGAACATTCTGCCAATTACTTTATACCTGTTCACAGCTCTTAAAATTAGCTCCCTTCACACTTAATCTCTTATCAGTTCACTGGTATTCACCAGATCCACAGAGCTCTTTGAGTGCCCACTATGCATTAATTCTCCAACATGGTTATAACCATTATCTCAAAATTAACTACCCCCAATTCTAAGTATTATAATTCATCTTCCTTATAAATATATGTTGCACAAAGCTTTGTAATAATCCCCAATTTATTCCATATATAACTGGTATTAATTTTATCCCATAATATTCAAGGCTAAGAAATTTCATAATGACTCATCCTTCTAAATCAAATATCCTCCAAGGCTCTACATAACTCGCTGGCCATAAATTTAATTCAGTCAATATTGGGATTCCTTCCCATGAAACATAAAAGAAATTCTTAGTTTACATGATGTCTGAAAAATAGTCCATCATTATTTCCACCTTACTATTGCTCCTTTAGTTTCACATTGCTGTAATGAGCAGTGATGCTGACTACCTCTCAGGCAGTGGTACTCTCAAGTTTAACCAAACTCAGAGGTTCATGTCACCCTAATTCACTCCACTGACCTCCACCCTAATTCACTCCACCGACCTCCATTGATGGCAGCACACATCAATCTTCAGTCTCATCCCCAGTGTGGAATAATATTATGCTATCTGGACAAGGGTTTCTGTAGCATGCAGAAATGCCAAAGCCCCTTTGATAAATCCCAGGTAACTTCATACTCTTGGACTAGCCATAGCTTCTGCTCCCACTGAAAATTCACTTTTATTGCCTACTTCACTGGAATAATTCAACCTAAAAAAATATATTGTGCATTTCCCTCTCAAACATGTTACTGTGGAAACTTGGATTTTTAAAAACAATGAGGATTTCTGTCTTTTAGGGAATGGAGTGAACATGGAAAGGAAAGATGCTTTATTCTTTCATTGTAAGTATCCACAACAGCAAAGAAACCTAAGATAGCAAGCGTGAGTGTGTGTGTGTGTGTGTGTGTGCATACGCACACATGCACGTGTGAGCACACATGCACACATATGTGTGACAGAAAGAGAGATAGGGAGCTGGTGAGAAAGGAGGTTCTTGTTACAAATTCATTTCATGCACTTAAGTTTAGGTTCTTTTAAATTCTACAGAAAGTTTAATAAGACAGCATAAAAAAAGGTACATAAACTCTTTAAACACTTCTCCTTGATTCACTAGAACAAATATGAGATTAAAGATTATTTATTACCTTAATTGTTAAAATTGAATGTCCAGGGGCGCCTGAGTGGCTCAGTCATTAAGCGTCTGCCTTTGGCTCAGGTCATGATCCCAGGGTCCTGGGATCGAGCCCCGCATCGGGCTCCCTGCTCTGCAGGGAGTCTGCTTTTCCCTCTCCCACACCCTCTGCTTGTGTTCCCTCTCTCGCTCTCTCTGTCAAATAAATAAATAAAATCTTTAAAAAAATAAAAAATTAAATTGAATGTCCCATTGAATAAATACAAGATTGAAAACAATAAAATAGAGCATATAAATTAATACAAGAAGAATTATAAAATTATAGTTTTTATAATCACCAGAAAAGAAAGACAGCTTTTATTTTTTGAGGAAGCATAGCATTTGGGATTTAACCAACTCTGCATCTGTGAGACTTCAAAAATGGACCTAGTCTAGATTTATTAGGACAACCTTAACCATAAAAGGCAATCAGTCCTGTGTTCTTAGCATGGCCAGAATAATCACACACATCCTAGGCAATCAAAAGAATTAATAAAAAAAAATATGGGAACAGATAAAAAGAAGGATTTTCATCCTTTCTTGACTAGAAAGAAATATCACTGGTAACATCATATATAATAGAGAAGATACCAGATAATCAATGTCAGGGATGATCATTGATTTCCTTCTCATGCATGGCACAGAAATACAGTTGTTCTAGTTTGATTAACTCCAATACAATTCTTATTACCATGTGTGTAATAGTGATGGGAATAACATATAATGATTATGTAGTTTCTCTCATTTTTTACGGACCAGAATAGATAAAATTGAACATTCAGCAAACTAAAAAGATTAAAACTTTTTTCATCATAGCAATTCCAATGGTAATTGACTCCATCAACATTTTTTCAGTTGGTTTCTTTCATTTTTTGGTGTGAACTTTGCAGTTTTCAAGTTTCTGTTTCTAATTAAGAGTGCTTAGTGCTTTCAAATTGTCAGTTCTAAAATTCTTAAAAACATATTTGATTTACTATGGATGTCCAAATTTTCATATATGTGAGTGTGTACAAACACACATACACACACAGCATGAACAAGGAAAGAAGAAAAAGAAAGAAGAAAAGAAGGAAAGATAAAACTTATCTTAGAGTTAGTAGAATGCAAGTTAAGATGTCCAGTTGTTCACATTAGTGCTTTAGTTCACTTCAAGTGTGTATTAGTTTTGCTAACAACTTTGCCAAGTTATTTTGCAGTAATAACTTAGCCTAAAATCTTAGTGGCTTACAAAAACAAAGGTTTATTTCTCACTCATTACTTGTCCTTCGCAATTCACCGGGCTTTGCTTCTTACTGTCCTCATTGTAGAACCAAAACTGAAAGAATAGCCCTATTTTGTTTTCATGGCAAAGGAGGAAGAATAATATTGGAACCAATGGTGTTACACGTCTCTTTTACTCACCAATGGAACACCAAAGGAACAATGGTGTTACATGTCTCTTTTACTCATATTCCCCTGGTCAGAGCACTCACACAATCGATGGGGCACAAAACAGCAGTACAATCCTCTCTCAGGGTGTGATGTTGCAGGTCACATGGCAATGGGCAATAGTGTATTCACACACTCTCTCTGCGTACATGTGGGGTAAACAATTAGAAATAACGAAACCTCTACTATAGAGTCCATGTCAATATTTTCTTCCTTGTAAATTCTACTAAAATGGTATTCTAGAGTAACTTAGAATGGGCCTACCTGGAATTGGTTTTATTTCATTATAAGTATATTGTTGGGGCCTCCTCATTCTCTGTTTACTTCTAATTCAATAAAATAACATTAGAAAATGAGAGGAAGATAAGACCAATATCCGAAGTTTTAGTTAGAGAACGTATATTTAAAAACCAAACTGTGCAGGGCACCTGGGTGGCTCAGCTGGTTAAGCACCTGACTCTTGATCTCAGGGTTGTGAGTTTAAGCCCTGTGTTGAGCTTGGGGAAAAAAGCAATTTTACTAGCATTGGGCTTCATTCCAGTCAAACAGCTAACTGGAAAGGAAAAGAAAGCACCTACCAATCTGAGGAGTGTGGACAGTTCTTAGCTTTTAGGGAACAATCAGGATCCGTGCTTCCTTTTGCTGCTGGAAGGGTAAGACCTAAAGAGAAGATGGGAAGAGAGAGGAACGTCATCTCCCCTCACATATAAAGAGAAGCAGTAAGTGTAGGAGGATCAGAGCTGCTGAGGCAGGCTACGGACTTGAATGTGCTCCCCTGGTTTTTTCCTTTTCCTAAACTTGTACTTCTTTGAACCATGCCTTCTCAGGTTTTGTACTTCTTTTTCCCATGGGCTTACAAGGATCATGGTTGTGGTGGATAAAACTAATTTTATTTTTTCCCTATTCTTTCAACATAAAAGCACAAAGAGAATAATATGTTAAATTACTTTATAGTATTTAGGCTAGAAGTTTGTCAGAAAAAAAGATTAAATTAATGGAAGTAATAAAGGTACTCATTTATACATATCATCTACTTCTTCAAATTAGTATAGACATTTCAGAAACGGCTTTAAGCATATTTTATAAATAACATATACAGCGATTCTGAAAAATATATAGTGTCAAATATAGACTTTCTGTAAAGACAAGACATAAGCTATTATTTGAAAATTTAGGGGCCTTTCTAAATATTGACTTATTTTAAAATTAAGAATAAACTGCAATTTAGTAATTTTGGACACGATGCAGCTCATAGGGAATCCAAGAAATTATTTATTCATAACAAGTAAGTACTGCTCGATATAGTCAAACACATTATCTGAAACAAAACTCAAAAACTATTATTTTGTTCCATCTGTAACATTTGCTAATATGATAGGTTTAAATTCTAACTTAATTAAGATATGCTCCCTTTCAACACCATACATTTTAGAGATCTAGTTATATGGCTTATCTTTAATGTAGCCCAACTTTTAGAGAAGTCTTACTTAAAATCAAATATAATATAAAAAGAAATAAACATCAATTTTCTTCTGCTTTATATACATAATATTTCAGTATCTTTAACTTTGTAAACTTATTTTAAACTGTAAAATTGGCACTTAATAATGTCAGAATTTTGATTAAATACTGTATCATATCTTCGGGTGAAAAATATAAAACTTAAGACTTGCTGGAAGGCTCTACATTATTTAATTTAATATTCATTCATCAACACTGGATTAAATCTAAAATCTCTAGGTTTAATTTTACTACAAAATAACCTACAATTTCTTGCAATGATTTAAAGATTTTATAGCTCCCTAATGGTGAGAAAGTTTACCCTGATATCTCTGGGTAATATCAAAGATGCTAATGCCAAAGGAGTATAAGAAGCATTGCCTAGCCAGTTGAGATTTAGATACTGCTTCTTGCAAAATGAATATGGAAGAGCAGAAGAGAAATGCAGCCATCTCTTAATAGCATTGTTTAAGAGCATGTTTACATAAAATATAAAATATATGATGTGCTATAAAGAAAAGTATTTTTCTGAATCAAATGTTAATGATCCTTAAAATTGTGTAATGGATTTGCTTCATTTAGTTTACATTCTACTTTTCTTCTAAACCACTATTTTTCAATGTTTCCTCAAGAAAGTAAGCTTTGTCCTCATAATAGTACTATAGTGGATACTACCATATAAATGGCACTAGATTCTTTTTTTTTATTTTATTATGTTATGTTAGTCACCATACAATACATCATTAGTTTTTGATGTAGTGATCCACGATCCATTGTTTTTGTATAACACCCAGTGCTCCGTGCACTTATGTTCCACAAATAAGTGAAACCATATGATAATTGACTTTCTCTGCTTGACTTATTTCACTTAGCATCATCTCCTCCAGTCCCATCCATGTTGGTGTAAAAGTTGGGTATTCATCCTTTCTGATGGCTGAGTAATATTCCATTGTATATCTGGACCACATCTTTATCCATTCATCTGTTGAAGGGCATCTCGACTCTTTCCACAGTTTGGCTATTGCGGACATTGCTGCTATGAACATTGGGGTGCATATGGCCCTTCTTTTCACTACATCTGTGTCTTTGGGGGTAAATACCCAGGAGTGCAATTGCTGGGTCATAGGGTAGCTCTATTTTAAATTTTTGGGTAACCTCCACACTGTTTTCCAAAGTGGCTGTACCAACTTGCATTCCCACGAACAGTGTAAGAGGGTTCCCCTTTCTCCACAACCTCTCCAACATTTGTCGTTTCTTTCCCTGTCCATTTTTGCCATTCTAACTGGTGTAAGGTGGTATCTCAATGTGGTTTTGATTTGAATTTCCCTGACGGCTAATGATGATGAACATTTTTTCATGTGTCTGTTAGCCATTTGTATGTCTTCTTCAGAGAAGTGTCTTTTCATATCTTCTGCCCACTTTTTGACTTGATTATTTGTTTTTTGGGTGTTGAGTTTGAGAAGTTCTTTATAGACCTTGGATACCCAGTCCTTTATCTGTAGTGTCATTTGCAAATATCTTCTCCCATTCTGTGGATTGCCTATTTGTTTTGTTGACTGTTTCCTTTGCTGTGCAGAAGCTTTTTATCTTGATGAAGTCCCAAAAGTTCATTTTTGCTTTTGTTTCACTAGCTTTTGGAGATGTATCTTGAAAGAAGTTGCTGTGGGCGATGTCAAAGAGGTTACTGCCTAGATTCTCCTCTAGGATTTTGATGGATTCCTGTCTCACATTGAGGTCTTTCATCCACTTTGAGTTTATCTTTGTGAATGGTGTTGGAGAATGGTCGAGTTTCATTCTTCTGCATGTGGCTGTCCAATTTTCCCAGCACCATTTATTGAAGAGACTGTCTTTTTTCCATTGCATGTTTTTTCCTGCTTTGTCAAAGATTATTTGACCATAGAGTTGAGGGTCCATATCTGGGTTCTCTATTCTGTTCCATTGGTCTATATGTCTGTTTTTGTGCCAGTACCATGCTGTCTTGGTGATCACAGCTTTGTAATATAGCTTGAAATCGGCCAACGTGATGCCCCCAGCTTTGTTTTTCTTTTTCAACATTTTCTTGGCAACTCAGGGTCTTTTCTGATTCCATATAAATTTTAGGATTGTTTGTTCCAGCACTTTGAAAAATGTCATTGGAATTTTGATCGGGATGACATTGAAGGTATAGATTGCTCTGGGTAGCATAGACATTTTAACAATGTTTATTCTTCCGATCCATGCACATGGAATATTTTTCCATCTTTTTGTGTCTTCTTCAATTTCTTTCATGAGTGTTCTGTAGTTCCTAGAGTATAAATCCTTTACCTCTTTGGTTAGGTTTATTCTGAGGTATCTTATGGTTTTTGGTGCTATTGTAAATGGAATCGTTTCTCTAATTTCTCTTTCTACAGTTGCATTGTTAGTGTATAAGAAAGCAACTGATTTCTGTGCATTGATTTTGTATCCTGCCACATTACTGAATTGCTGTGTGAGTTCTAGTAATTTGGGGGTGGTCTTTTGGGTTTTCCCCATAAAGTATCGTGTCGTCTGTGAAAAGAGAGAGTTTGACTTCTTCTTTGCCAATTTGAATACCTTTTCTTTTTGTTGTCTGACTGCTGTTGCTAATACTTTGTTGAACAATAGTGGCGAGAGTGGGCATCCTTGACATGTTTCTGATCTTAAGGGAAAGGCTCTCAGCTTTTCCCCATTGAGGACGATATTCGCTGTGGGTTTTTCATAGATGGATTTTATGAACTTGAGGAATGTTCCCTCTATCCCTATACTCTAAGAGTTTTAATCAGGAAAGGATGTTGTATTTTGTCAAATGCTTTTTCTGCATCAATTGACAGGACCATATGGTTCTTCTCCCTCCCCTTATTAATGTGTTCTATCACATTGATTGATTTGCAAACGTTGAACCACCCTTGCATCCCGGGGATAAATCCCACTTGGTTGTGGTGGATGATCCTTTTAATGTATTGTTGGATCCTATTAGCTAGGATTTTGTTGAGGATTTTGGAATCCATATTCATCAGGGATATTGGTCTGAATTCTCCTTTTTGATGGGGTCTTTGCCTGGTTTGGGGATTAAGGTAATGCTGGCCTCATAGAATGAGTTTGGAAGTTTTCCTTCTGTTTCTATTTTTTTAAACAGCTTCGGTAGAATAGGTATTATTTCTTCCTTGAATGTTTGGTAGAATTCCCCAGGGAATCCAGCAGGCCCTGGACTCTTGTTTTTTGGGTTTTGATCACTGCTTCAATCTCGTTACTGGTTATTGGCCTATTCAGGTTGTCAATTTCTTCCTGTTTCAGTCTTGGCAGCTTATAGGTTTCCAGGAAGGCCTCCATTTCATACAGATTGCTCAGTTTATTGGCATATAGTTGTTGATAATAATTTCTAATAATTGTTTCTATTTCCTTGGTGTTAGTCATGATCTCTCCCCTTTCATTCATAATTTTATTAATTTGGGTCCTTTCTCTTTTCTTTTGGATAAGTCTGGCCAGTGGTTTATCGATCTTATTAATTCTTTCAAAGAACCAGTTTCTAGTTTCATTGATCTGATCTACTGTGTTTCTGGTTTTTAATTCATTGATCTCTGCTCTAATTTTAATTATTTCTCTTCTAATGTGTGGCTTAGGCATCGTTTGTTGCTTTTTCTCTAGTTCTTTAAGGTGTAGAGTTAGTTGGTGAATTCGGGATTTTTCTATTTTTTTGAGTGAGGCTTGGATGGCTATGTATTTCCCCCTTAGGACTGCCTTTGCAGTATCCCATAGGTTTTGGACCAATGTGTTTTCGTTCTCATTGATTTCCATGAATTGTGTAAGTTCTTCGATTTCCTGGTTGACCCAAACATTCTTGAGCAGAGTGGTCTTTAGCTTCCAAGTGTTTGAATTTCTGCCAAACTTTTTCTTGTGATCGAGTTCCAGTTTTAAAGCCCTGTGGTCTGAGAATATGCAGGGAATAATCTCAGTCTTTTGCTATTGGTTGAGACCTGATCTGTGACCCAGTATGTGGTCTATTCTGGAGAAAGTTCCATGTGCACTCAAGAAGAATAAGTATTCTATTGTTTTAGGGTGGAATGTTCTGTAAATATCTATGAGGTCCATCTGGTCCAGTGTATCATTCAAAGCTCTTCTTTCCTTGTTGATTTTCTGCTTAGATGATCTTCCATTGCTGAGAGTGGAGTATTGAGGTCTCCTACAATTAACATATTGTTATCAGTATGACTCTTTATTTTGGTTAACAGGTGGCTTATGTAGATGGCTGCTCCCATGTTGGAGGCATAGATGTTTACAATTGTTAGATCTTGTTGGATAGACCCTTTAGAAATGATATAGTGTCCTTCTGTGTCTCTAATTACAGACTTTAGTTTAAAATCTAATTTGTCTAAGAATTGCTACCCCAGCTTTCTTTTGAGGTCTGCTGGCATGGAACATGGATCTCCATCCCTTCACTTTCAGTCTGGATGTAACTTTAGGTTCAAAATGAGCTTGTAGGCAGCATATAGATGGGTCCTGTATTTTTATCCAATCTGCAACCCTGTGCCGTTTTATGGGAGCATTTAGGCCATTCACATTGAGAGTGATTATTGAAAAATATGAATTAATTGTCATCATGTTGCCTGTGAAGACATTGTTTTTATAGATTGTCCCTGTAAATTTCTGTTGTATATCACTCTTGGGGGCTTTCTCCTTTTATAGAACCCCCCTTAATATATCTTGCAGGGCCAGCTTAGTGGTCACATATTCTTTCAGTTTCTGCCAGTCGTGGAAGCTCTGCATCTCTCCTTCCATTCTAAATGACAGCCTTGCCAGATAAAGTATTCTTGGCTGCATGTTCTTCTCTTTTAGTATCCTGAATATGTCTTGCCAGGCCTTTCTGGCTTGCCAGGTCTCTGTGGATAGGTCTGACGTTATTCTGATGTTCCTCCCTCTGTATGTAAGGAACCCCTTCCCCCTAACTGCCCTTAAGATGGTCTCCTTGATTCTAAGATTTGCAAGTTTTACTATTACGTGCCGGGGTGTTGGCCTGTTTTCCTTGATCTTGGGAGGGGTCCTCTCTACCTCTAGGATGCGAATGTTTGTTTCATGCCTCAGATTAGGGAAGTTCTCAGCTATGATGTTCAAATACATCTTCTAGTCCTCTCCCTCCCTCCACTCACTCCGGGATTCCAATTATTCTGACATTGGAATGCTTCATGGTGTCACTCATTTCTCTGATTCTATTTTCATGGATTCTGAGTTGTTTTTCCCTGGCCTCCTCTTTTCCCTTTTTATCTATTATATTGTCTTCCAGGTCGCTTATTCATTCTTCTGCCTCACTTACCCTAGCTGTTAGATTATCTAGATTGGATTGGATCTCATTGGTAGCATTTTTAAGTTCTGCCAATTCAGCTTTCATTTCTGCCCTTAGAGACTCTATGTTGCCATTAATTGATTTCTCCATTCTAGCCACTGTCTTCACAATTGCTAGCCTGAATTCCATCTCCAATATCTTGGTTATATCTGTATCCATTTGTAAATCTACAGCATAAGTCATGATCTCTGAGTCTTTTCTATTTTGGGCGTTCCTCCTCCTAGTCATTCTGTTGATGGGTGTTTGAGGGAATGTATAGAGTCCAAATTATTGACCCAAGCAAGATGCACCTGTTTTCTTGGGACCTTAGGATGGCTGGCCTCTTTTTTTCCCAGCCTGTGTTCTGGGGGAGGGGCCTGCCGCACTGTTACTCAGGCAACCCTGTTTGGGTGGAGTTGCCCTGCCCCCCTGTGGTGGGGGATGGGCTCAGTGGGAATCAGTTTTGTGGGCTTTTGTTCTCTGGTGGCTTTCCACATCTCTTCCACAAGTCAGAGCAGAAAAGACCATTTCCAACCCTCTGCCTCAGAGCAGAGATCACAGTCTCTTCTTCAGTGAGCTCTCCAGGCCACACTGTCTCCGTTTCTGTCCGTGCTGCTATAAACTGCAGCAGGCTGGGTTGTGCGCCCCTCCGCAGCGCCCCTAGTCCTGCCTCCAGGTCAGAGCACGTCTCTGCCCTTTGTGCTTCTAAAACCTCCAGCTGCTCCCAGTTCGCCCTCGCGACCCCGCTGCTCCGGCTTTCTACCCCAGGGCCTGACCTAAAGTCCTTTCCCCGCTGCTACCTGTCTGCGAGTCTGTGCCCCGTCCCCAGCGCCTGAGGCTGTCACTCACCGTCGGTGTAGGATCCCCATGGCCAGGCTCCCTCCCGCTGCCGTTTATCCTCCGATATCTGCCTGTGGAATCATGGCTCCCCACTTCGTACCTCAAAACCAGCCACCTGTGATACTCTGTTTGTAAAGATCCAGATCTTCTTACATCTCAGACTGGTTTCGTGGGTGCTCAGAGTGGTCTGGTAGATATCCAGCTCAATTCCAGGGACCAGTTGAAATAAGGTCCCCTACTCCTCCGCCATCTTTCCTTCTCTCTCAGCACTAGATTCTCAACTACCCAACAGGCTTTTATATACAATAACGGAATAGTTACCAGGACTTGCATTTTCCAGTCCAGTATACAAGAAACTTAGAAATCAACACCCTGTCCTAACAAGTAAAAAGCTAAACAAATTGAAAATTCAACAACTATTTTTAGATTCATAAAAAAAGTGAGATCACAGGGCAAACTGCTGCCCTCCAAATCACAGAGAACTGGAGGTGAATACAGAAAATCACAACTTACTGAAGCAGGTACCTCCCCAGGAGCCAGTTTTAAAAAACCTGCTGTATAATTGAGAAATTGCTAGAGGTTCAATCTGGACAAGTCCGAGACTTAAAAGCTCAAGAAAATCCAGTCATTGGGAGTCCCCCATACTTTTGTGAGTTTTATCTCCTGGATCTCTACTAGGTTCTCATTGTGTATATATTAGAGAAAAATCTCATTGTTCTGGCAGGGGAAGGGAAAAGAAACTTTTTTGAAATATGCCAGAGCATTCTATTCTTAACAAATTCTGCCCTTAGGAGAAACTAACAAGAACTTAACCTGCTGGATTTTATCTGAGCCTAACTGACCTAGGGGAAGAAAAATACCCAACTCTAGCTCCCTCCAGCCATCCTGCACCACCTAAATTTGGTGGGGAGGGGATGATAACTGAGAAGCACATGTAAGGTTCACATTCCAGAAGCAAAGACTTACCAAAAAAATGAGACTTAACCACAGGACTATAAAATGCTTCCCCTCCCCCCATACCTTACCACCACATTACTAAAAGCCTATTTACAGCAGTTCCTTTTACCCAGTACATCATGCCCAGCTATCAAGAAAAAAAAAATTAGAACACATATTAAAAGGCAAAACAAAGGTGGAAGAAACGGAGCAAGCATCAAAACCAGATCCAAATATGGCAGGGATATTGGAATTATCAGACCAGGAATTTAATACAACTGTGATTACACAAGGGCCTCCAATAAACAAAATAGACAATAGATGGGCAATGTAAACAAAGAGATGGAAATTCTAAGAAAAAACCGACATGAAGTGCTAGATCAAAAATTCTATCTCAATAGAATTTTCCCAAACTGATAAGCAAAGAGAAAAAGACTAGGGGAAAAAAGAATGCTGATGAACGATGGTACAACTCACAAGATGTAACACATATGTATTGGTAATAACAGAAGGAGAAGAGAAAAAGGAAAAAAAATTGAAACAATAATAGTTGAGAATTTCCCCAAATTATTGTCAGACACCAACTAAAGATCCAGGAAGCCCAGAAAATACCAAGGATAAATGCCAAAAAAAAAAAAAAAGAAACAAAACAAACAAAAAAACAAAAAAACCCTACACCTAGGCATATATTTTTCAAACTACAGAAAATTAAGGATTAAAAAAAATTTTTTTTTTAGATTTTATTTATTTATTTATTTGGCTGGGGAGAGAAAGAGAGAGAACGAGCAAGAGGAGGGGCACAGAGGGAGAGGGAAAAGCAGACTCCCTGCTGAGCAGGGAGCCTGCCCTGGGACTCCATCCCTGGACTCTGGGATCATGACCTGATCCGAAGGCAGACACTTAATCAACTGAGCCACCCAGGCGCCCCATTAAAAAAAAAAAAAAAAAAAAATCCTGCAAGAAACCAGAAGAAAAAAATGCCTTACTTGTAGATGAATAAAGAAAAGAATTACAGAATTACATCCAGCTTCTCCTGAGAAACCATGTGCCACAGACTTAATGCCCCCCCACCCTGAAATTAGTATGTTGAAATCTTAATCCCCAGGGTGATAGTATTTGGAGGTGGGGTCTTTGAAAGGTGATTCGATCATGAGGGTGGATCACTAATAAATGGGATTAGTGTCCTTATAAAAGAGACCCCATAGAATTCTCTCACGCTTTCCACCATGTTAGGATACAGCAAAAAGGTGGCTGTCTATGAATCAGGAGGTGGACCATCACCAGACACCAAATCGGCTGGTACCATCATCTTGGATTTCCCAGCCTCCAGAACTGTGAGAAAAAAATAGCTATTGTTTATAAGCCACCCAGTTTGTGATATTTTGTTATAGCAGTCTGAATGGACCTAAACACCATGCAAGCAAGAGAATGGAGAAAAACATTCCAAGTATTGACAGAGAGAAAACAAACAGTGAAATTATCCTTCAAAAGTGAAAGAAAAATAAAGGGTCTTTCAGATAAACAAAAACTGAAGGAATTTGTTGCCAGGAGATCTGCCTTGCAAGAAATATTAGAACATGTTCTTTAAAGAGAAGGAAAATAATATAGGTCAGAAACTAAGATCTGCACAAAGAAAGTAAGGTCATTAAAGAATGTATAAGTAAGGGAAGAAAATTATATCTTATTATAGTTTTAATTTGTATTCCTTTGAATATTATTAAAAGTAAATATTTTTTCCAAATTAAAATATATATAGATATAGTCACTAGTAATTTTTTAATCTTTTTTAATTAATATTCCTATAGCTAAAATCAATACATTTCAGCAAATGATGCTGTAGCAGTTAAACAACCATGACCAAAATACATAAGCCTTGATATAAAACCTTATGCTTATAGAAAAATTAACTCAAAATGGATCATAAATTTCATTGAAAGTTAAAAAATTATAAAAATTTTTAGAAGAAAATAGAGGAAGAAAGACTAGGCAAAGGGTTCTTGGACCTGACAACAAAAATCACAATCACTAAAAGAATATAAGAAATTCAACTTCATTAAAATTATTTTTTTTCTGCAAAAGATTCTGTCAAGTGTGTGAAAAACAATTTCCAAACTGGGTGAAAATATTTGCAAACTGCATGTCTAGAAAGAGTAACAAAGCCCAAAGGATTCAACTGGTAAAGAGGCAAAAGATATAAACAGGTCAAAGAAAATATATAGATGGTAAAAAGCACAAAAAGGTGTCCAAAATCATTGGTTATTAAGGAAATACATATTAAACCACATTGGAATAGCACCATATACTTTATAAAATGGTTACAGTTACAAAATAGTGATAATATCAAATGCTGATAAGGATGCAAAGAAACTAGATCCCCCATACATTGCTGGTAAGAACATAAAATGGTACAACCCCTCTGAAAAATCAGTTGGTAGTTTCTGATAAAACTGTGTACACCTAGCAAATGATCCAACAATTGCACTTCTGCACATTTATATTGATGAAATGAAAACTTAATTTCACATAAAAGCTTGTATATAAGGGGCACCTGGGTAGCTCAGTCCGTTGAGCATCAGACTCTTGATATGGGCTCAGGTCATGATCTAAGGGTCTTGGGATTGAGCCCAGCGTCAGCCTCCGTGCTCAGCGTGGAGTCCACTTGCAGTTCTCTTTCTCCCTCTCCCTCTGCCCCTCTACCTGCTCACATGCTCCCTCTCTTTCTTTCTCTCTCTCTCAAATAAATAAGTAAAAATCCTTTAAAATTTATTTAAAAAAACTTGTACATAAATCTTCATAGCAATTTTATTGTTAATAATCAAAAACTGGAAAAAAGTCCTTTAATGGGTAGATAGTTAAACAAACTGTAGTACATTCATATAATGGGGTACTACTCAGAAATACAAAGAAACAAACTAGTTATACATGCAACAACTTGAATGAATCTCAGGGGCACTAAAAAAATGTCCAATATCGAAAGGTTATATATTATATTATTCCATTTTTATAACATTCTTGAAATGGCAAAATGGAATATCTTGAAAATGACAAACTTTTAGAGAAGGCAACAGATTGGTGATTGACAGAAGACAGTGATGGTGGAGGTTGGTGAAGGGAGTTTAAGGGAGGTAAAAGGAAGTTCCTTTGAGGCAACTGGAACATTTCTTTATTGTTGTACTTACATGAATCTATAAGATAAAATTGTATAGAACTACACACACGTACATGAGTATATGCAAAAACTGGTAAATTCTGAATAAGGTCTGTAGTTCAGTTAAGAGAATTGTGCCAAAGCCAATTCACTGGTTTTGAGATTATACTACAGTTAGGTAAAAGGTAAGCATTGGAAAAACTGGGTAAAAGGTCATGGGACTCTCTTTACTATTTTTGCAACTTCCCATGATTCTATAATTATTTCAAATTAAAAGTTTTAAAAATGTAAAATTTAACAAATTAAATTTTCCCAAACATTTATACCCTGATGTAAATGTGTTTAATCAAATTCTTACATTCATTAATTTCTCAAGTTTAATATATCAGATTATTTAAAATGTTTAAGCCCTATAGGAATTGGAACTTTCAGTGTCTGCTTAGTATTAAGGGGAAAAGAGTGTTGTGCCCACCTACTAACATCTAGGAAAAGCTAGATAATTTATTTAACCATGACTTTTTTTGAACTATCAGAGAACTGATATTTCAGGGCAATCAAATAGCCTGAAATTCAATCAAAGACAGGATTCAAGCATTGCTTACCTAGGACATAGCACAGAAAGGAGATGAAGTTGGCATTCAAAAATGGGTAAAAAGAATTTAGCCAGATTTTTAACAATTTCCTGAAATATGAGTGTAGGATAGCATGAGAGCATAAAGCCTCCTGGAGCCAGAAATGCAAAGGGAGTTTACATCCATTCACATGCTCTTCACACACTTCACCATATCATATGGGCAGGGAAGGAATCAAGAAAAGTCTATTTGGAGGTACAAATCTGGGGGAAGAGAACATCTACATTGTGAATAATAGAAAGTCCTGCCTGGATCCTTCTCTACAGAATAAAAGCCTAAGCCTAGGTTGGGCAGCAAACTCTAAGTAAATAGGTGAATTTTGATTGGTAGGTGAAGGGGAAGGGAATGGAACCGTTTTCTCTCTTCTTCTTGGGGGAAGATAGGAAAACCTCCTGGGTTCAGACCATTTGAGAATCATTACCAATGAGGGAAGGATGTGATCATTGAGAAGGCCAAGAACCAGAAACAGGAAGCCTGCCTAAGACTGAATCTAAACCAGGACATCAGAAAGCACAAAAGCATAGCCATCCTTGCCCCAAACCTACTGTCAGGTTAACAAGCATGGACTAATAAGAAAGAGCAGTCGACCACTGGGAGAGGGACAAGAATACGAAGAGAGAACCTCTGAAACATGCAGCACACAAGGAAAGCCTAAGGCTCCGAGTAGAACAGGAACACTGAGAAAAACCTTCCCATAATCTAGTCCCCCATCCACAAACACAAAGTAACACTAGAACACCCACTTGAAACTGGTGATGTAACAACAAAAAACCTAGCTTTCCTACTGCCTATATTTACTCAAAACACCAACTGAAGGCCTAGGAAAAGAAGATGCATGCCCATTTCCAGGTGCCAATAATATTTATCTCAACCTCTATTTGTATACAGATTATGTCTGTGTATGATGAACACACAAAGTCACACACACACACACACACACACACACACACACACACACACAAGGGACCAAGGGACTTAATTTCTAGATACCTAGGATAAAGCAAGTTTAATTCAAGAGAAGCATGCTAGTATATCATGGAACAAACTGCTTGTGAAATACTGAATACATCCCAGAAATCACTCTGTAACAGGTAGGAAGAGATACACCAGTCAGAACATAGAGTCATAGGATGCAGTAGAAATGAGAATCAATCGATAATTAGATCCAATATTATGGAAGGCCTTATATACCAAATAGCAGAGTTTGAATTTGATACAGTACTAGCTTCTCCTCAAACTATTTTGCCTGATTGTCCTTAAGAGCTGAAAGGAACATAAATACATGTGCTTCAGGATTCTGGAAATATAGTTGAAGCTACCTGTCACTTGCTAAAATTACCTTGAGGTCTCATGTGTTATCTTTAAAACTCAGGAGAAATTTCTATGCTAATAATACAAAATCTACTTATTACTTATCAAAGTTCTAAACTGTTGCCCAAATATTCATACAGTATTGACACTTTATAAAACATGTTGTGCTTATCCTGAGACACTATAGCATGCCACAATGTAGCCCTAAAGTATACGCCCCACTGTTTCAAAAGCATGGCATAGGCAATAGGTAGCTTTTTTTACATTCTTAAAGGTGAAAGTGCACCTTTAAAAAGATTTACCTGAAAACTAATACCTCAGACTTCATTTTTGGCAAAGCCCTTTCATATTTCACCCTTACATTAACCTATGGCAGAGAAAGTATATTCATGTCCATTTATGAACAGATGAGGAAATTGAGACATAGAGAATTTAAATTGCAGTTAGCTAGTAGCAGAGCCAAGAAGAAAACTTGTAACTCTAAATCCAATGCCAATTCTATGATTCCTAATCACCCTAGAGCAAAATATAGTATAAAATCAATTTATCTTGAATCACATTCAAGAGAATTTAGTTGTACCAGTAGCATAAAGTAAATTTTGCCCTTATAGGTCATCCTAACATATATTCTGGGGACAGCATTATGTAAGTTTTCTAGTATAAGAAGTTTTCATTTGCTGGGTGCTACTGACACAGATGTCTTTTTTTTAGTGCTGAAATGTTACTGATTGTATTTAAAAGAATGAAACTGACCTGACCAAATTTACTTGGAAGGAAGGAAGGAAGGGAGGGAGGAAGGGAGGAAGGGAGGAAAGAAGGTCCCCTCTCCCCAAACCTCATTGAAAGTAGTCAATATGTCAGTGATACATTTTTTATAAACCATTTGGGAGTTCTCACTGCATTTCCTTAATTTTTAAAACTTTTGTGGTCAGCAAGAACCTACCAGAAACAAGGAAGGACTCAGTTACCTTCCTGCTCTGAGGTTGGCTATTTGCAAGATACTAACCTGCTCTAGTTGCACTCGCTGAATACTATCCTCATTGCTACCAACTTCTGGCTTTTTCAGAGGGTCCTCTTGCCTGGAGCTATTAAGAAGGTTTTTTATTTGTATTATTATTATTTTTTTAACAAACATCCCTTTGACTAGAGCCAGAAGCTTTGAAGTTAGTTGTTGATAACAAACCTGTACCTGATGGGCAACCTGGACATTTGACTGAATTTTCCACTTGGACTACCTCAAAAGCATTATCATACTAGTCTCTGGTTCCAGTAAAGACAGACTTCCTGGAGTATTCTGAATTGGATTCTCTTGGCCTACTGGGCACAGAAAATCCTGCCAAATTAGACCTGGATTCCTGGACTCCTGATTTACAAAAAGTACAGCATGGCATATTTGATATCTATGACCTTTCATATCCACTGATAGTAAAAGTTTCTTGTTTTCCTCTAATCTTATTAGCAAAATTTCCTTTGAAGAAAACAGAAAAGGAGTAGAGATGATAATAAGAGAATGAGATAAGTAACTATCTTTGAAAGCAAGTCCTAAAAGAAATAAATGAATTTTGCTTAGGAGAAAAGCTTTTTCAGGAATTGTATTTTTGTTTTAATTTTTATTTTTATTGACAACTAGGCGGACCAAAATTAAGAAGCTATGAATTTAATCCCTGTTCTCCCGGGGTTTATAAATGTCAATCTAGGGGCGCCTGGGTGGCTCAGCTGGTTAAGCAACTGCCTTCGGCTCAGGTCATGATCCCAGGGTCCTGGGATCGAGCCCCGCATCAGGCTCCCTGCTCAGCCAGAAGCCTGCTTCTCCCTCTCCCACTCCCACTGCTTGTGTTCCCTCTCACGCTATCTCTCTCTCTCTCTCTCTGTCAATTAAATAAATAAATAAAAATCTTTAAAATAAAAATAAATAAATAAATAAATGTCAATCTACTTTTTAAATATTTCTAGCATATGTGATTTCATTGAAAAAATTCTAATTACTTTTTAATTTTATGTTTCTATGTTTAGGGATAACATTCGCCACTTCTGTGAATAAAATTAATGGTAAGAAACTAGTTATAATATGTGTTAATATTGATTTAGAAACTTTTTCTGAAAAGAAATAAATGTCAAGCTAAATTGTGATTACAAGGACTGGTAGTTTCCAAACTTTGCTCAATACTGGAATCACCTGAGAATCTTTAAAAAGTATTGATGGCTGACTCCCACCCTCACATTGTTATTTAATCCCTATGAAGTGCAACCTGAGCATCAAGATTATTAAAAGTTCTCCAGGTAATTAGCTAGTGGAGTCAAAAATATGCTGGAAGTCTGAAGTCCTGAGTTCAAATTCAATCTCTTGCTTATTGACTGTAGAGTTTTGAGCAACCCAGATGACATCTCCAAGCCTTTTTTTCTTATCTGTACAAACAGGATGTTGATAATACATTTTCTATCTCTATTATAGGAATTTTGTAGAGATTAAATAAGATACTATATAGGAAGTCATTTTACAAATTATTATCAAGTTAAAGATGAAATGATACATAAACATGAATTATTTATATTATATATAAATATATATATATACAAAGAAATTTAGTATAAGGAATTGGCTTACAAGATTATGGAGGCCAGCAAATCTAATATCAAGGCTGTCAGGCCAGAAACCCAGGAGAACCAATGTTCTAGTTCAAGTCTAAAGGCCATCTCCCTTTGTTAGGGAGTTTGGGGGGGTGGGATGGGAATGTGGTATTTTTTTCTATTCAGGTCTTCAACTGATTGGATGAGATCCACTCACATTATGAAAGGCAATCTCCTTTACTCAAAGTCCACCGATTTAAATGTTAATCTTATCCAATATTACCCTCAGAGAACACCCCGAATAATGTCTTACCAAATATCTGGGAACCCCCCAGGCCAGCCAAGTTGACACACACAATTGTTCAACACAGTATTATTATTACAATTTTTAACAGGTCACACTGAAAAAAAAAATCCCATGAACATACTAGAACAACCAAAAATGCAGGATTATAACTACTGAGTTGTATTCTTGGCCCACTTCTTCACCTCAACTTTGTCCCAAATATGTTGACTTATATTGTGATTTGAAGGACAACAAACAGAACTTCTCTCAAATCATCAGAGGAGAGGAAAGTCATTTTAAGAGAGAAGTCTTCAACTATAAGTGATTTTTTTCCCCCTTAACTCCAGAGTTACACCTACAAAAAAAATATCTCAGATTCCAGTGGCACCCAAGACTGGCCATATGAGTAGGTGGTATGAGCTGAGAAATTCCAAGAGGCCCACCTGCCAAATACATCTTCCCTTAGGGGACATTCCTGGAATTCTCATCATTAGAGACAAAACAGAAAGACCACTTCAAAATGCACAGAAGTGTTAGTGTATTATGGATTCATTTAACAGGTTGACTAGAATATGAATAAAAATAGCTTTTTAAGATGGAAAAAGTGGTTACTCTTTCATCTTTGTCCTGGCAAAAAAAATGTTTTTCTTTACCGGATAAAAATCAGTGTGGTTAAATTAGTCTACTTCGTTACTTGAACTCAAATAGAACACATACTATTGGCTATTATGACTTCATTATCTGATTCCTTGCTACCTTGTCCATATTTTTCTAGGTGGCCACATTTGGTTCTCCACAATAGGACCTACAATAAGCTTAAGAAAGATTTCCTAATTTTCTTAGTAAATATTGGTGGAGTTTGGGGGCTCTTTATCTTATTTAGAGAAAGCATGAAGTTCAAGTTTTTAACCTTAAAAAAAGTATACAAATTGCAAATAGAAAGGCATCAAATCAGTTGGTATACAATAATATTTGCAATTAAAACTCTAACATGAATAAGAGATTTTTTGAGGAATATGTATATGATGTTTTAGGAACATCTAAAATTACTTCTTGTGCTTATGAACACCTATTTTATATTCCATGAAATTCTGGGACTCAAAAGTAAGGTTCTTATCCATCCTTAGCTCTTGAACCTGATCTTAAATATTAGCCTCTGAAACTCCCTGGGTAAAATCACCTGAGTCCAATTCTAAAAATAAGCATATTTTCTCTCATCCACAGATATATGTCCCTTCCCAGAGCATTTCCTATACTTCTAGACCTCCTCAGAAACTACATTTCTTCTCTAACTTCATTGTGACATTGGCTAATGCTGTTGTGCATTTATCACTTCTTTCCACAATTCACAGTCTACCAGACCCTCCAAAGCTGACCCAAGAATCTAGTACTTCTCTGAGTAATAGGTTTCTGCACCATGGGTATCCTAACATTAAAGACATGAAACACGTGGTAGGTTGTTTTTGTTCTCTAGGAGGTATTGTGTACTAATGCTCTCTCCAACTGTTCAAGATGAAGAGCAAATTGCTGTACCACATGACCCTTATGATGAGGCAGATTAAGTGATGCACAAAATGTCTCTGGTTGATTGGAGCCTATAGCAATTCATATTAAGAAAATCATAGCTTGGTCTCACAGGCTTTGAAACAACTTTTTTCTTTAGCAAATAACTAATCTCCCTTTCAGAAACAGTTCTTGGTTTATTACTAGAACATGGGCAAGACTGAACAGCTGATCATGGAACAAGTAATCTTGTGATTTGAGCTGCCCATTGAAATTGGGTAACCTATGAGGCACATAAGGTTCAGCATTCCTAAACGCTCTTTACATTAAGTAGAAATTGAGTATATATAGATCAGGCCAAAGCATCATATATTCTCACAACTCAGGGGAACATTGCCATTTTTTCCACTGTGCCATATTGAGTCCTGACAGTCAGACAATTCTGTAAATATACTAAAACCACTGATTTATACACGTAAAATGGATGGATTTTGCAGAAATTAATTAATTAATTACTTTTTTAAAGCCCTTAATGTATGTATGCAAATTTAAAAAAAAGATATAGAGAATCTGGGAATCCCAGAATGGAAAGCAGAATGTTACAAAAGGATCTAAATGTATTGCAAATATATGAGCCATCCACACTGAAAGAGAGAGAAAAAAAGTATTGATCTAAGATTTTAGAAAGAATTATCTTAATCTTAATCTTAATAGCAAAAAGAACTGTAGGTTAGCACTGTATTCCAAAGTTGTTCTTGATAGGGTACAAATTAACAATTCTGAAACCACAACACATGTATACTGCCATTGAACAACTAACTAAATAGACAGCAGATAATGGGAACCAAGTTTCTCCCTATTAAAGTGGGAGATTATAGATAATCAAGGAGAGAAGACTACAGTGACTCATGTGATAATGGATTAAAGTTGGAGACATCAACATTTACTCATATTTTGCTTAATATAGATACATATGGTTGTATATAGATTTGTAGGCATGTGGATATACAAATATACTCCTCATTCTGTCAATTGAGAGGGTCTAGAAGCAATGACACCCCAGTAGCAACAACCCCTCTTAGTGTCTAGATCCAGGGTTCTAATACCATTCTAAAATAAAAGGAACTTGAGTCTTTAAAGAAATGGCTGATTCTAAGTCTGGGACAGGGAATATTGAGCCTGTAGCCTCTTGTAGAGACATTATCTTACAGTATAGAAAGTAAGAAAGTGTTTAAAAAACAAAACCTGGGGCACCGGCGTGGCTCAGTCAGTGAGCATCTGCCTTTGGCTTGGTCCTGCTCCCGGTGTCCTGGGATCAGGTCCCACATCGGGCTCCTTGTGCTCAGCGGGGAGTCTGCTTCTCCCTCTCTCTCCCTCTATGTATACTCTCTCTCTCTCAAATAAATGCATGAATCTTTAAAAAAATATTTAAAATGGGGCATCTGGGTGGCTCAGTCATTAAAGCGTCTGCCTTAGGCTCAGGTCAGGATCCCAGGATCCCGGGATCGAGCCCTGCATGGGACTCCCTGCTCCATGGGAAGCCTGCTTCTCCCTCTCCCACTCCCCCTGCTTGTGTTCCCTCTCTCGCTGTGTCTCTCTCTGTTAAATAAATAAATAAAATCTTTAAAAAATGTTAAAAAAAATTTTTAAATAAAAAACAATTTTTTAAATAAATAAAAAACCAAACCTCACAATGACAAGTGGTATGACAAAGAAATAATAGGAGCCAACTGAAGAGTTCCCGATGCCAAATCCTTGAGCAGTTTGGACAAATAAAATTGAATATTATTGAATTATAAGTCAAAGTAAAAATAGAATGCACTAGCCCATGTTAAAACAAATAAACAATTGAATAAAAAAATGGAGAGAAATAATCTCCCAGAGTAATTACTGTATATATTAATATATATTATACACACTGATTATATATTACAAATAATATAAAAATATATATAGTAACATATCTTATGCTATATTACTATTTATTTATTTTTTAAAGATTTCATTAAAGATTTACAGCAAGAGCAGGAACACAAGCAGGGGGAGTGGGAGAGGGAGAAGCAGGCTTCCCACGGAGCAGGGAGCTCGATGCGGGGCTCGATCCCAGGACCCTGAGATCATGACCTGAGCCGAAGGCAGACGCTTAACGACTGAGCCACCCAGGCGCCCCACTACATATTTATTAAAAAAAAAATTTAGGGGCTCCTGGGTGGCTCAGTCAGTTAAACATCTGACTCTTGATTTCAGCTCAGGTCATGGATCTCAGGGTTGTGAGATTGAGCCCTATGTTGGGCTCCATGCACAGAACCTGCTTAAGATTCTCTCTCTCCCTTTCTTAATAAATACATACATACATACATACATACATACATACATACTCCACCCTCATACAGGAGGCATATAACCTACTCCTTAAGTATGGGCTGTTCATAGTGACTGTTTCCAAAGAGCACAGTATGGAAAAAAGAGAGACAGAGAGAAAAAGAGTAATGTTACAGTGGAGAAAACTGACAAAACACTGCCTCAAGCCAGGTGATCAAAGTTAACATCAACAGTGATAAATCATATTGAGTGTATGTAGGCTTAATATGATGTAATGAGAATGGCACTTCACCTCTGTGTATTTCCGCAAAAAATATCACCCCAGTGTAAACATGAGAAAAACATCAAAACAATTCTAACTAGGAGACAATCTACCAAATATCAATAGTCCTTAAAACTGTTAACGTTTAAAAAAAAAAAAACTGTTAACATCATCAAAAATAAAGTCTGAGAAATTGTCACAACCAAGAGAATCCTATGGAGACATGACAATTAAATGCAATGTGGTATCCCAGATAGGACTCTGGATCAGAAAAAAAATTTTAGGGGAAAAGTGAGGAAATCTGAATAAAGTATGAAATGTAGTTAATAATAATGTATCATTATTGATTAATTAATTATGGTAAATGTATCATACTAACACAAGATTTGAATAATAGGGAAAACTGGGTTTAGGGATGTATGGGAATGCTCTGTACTATCTTTGCAATAATTCTGTAAATCTAAAACTGTTCTAAAATAAAAGGTTCTTGGAGCTCCTGGGTGGCTCAGTCGTTAAGCGTCTGCCTTCGGGGGCGCCTGGGTGGCTCAGTTGGTTAAGCGACTGCCTTCGGCTCAGGTCATGATCCTGGAGTCCCGGAATCGAGTCCCGCATTGGGCTCCCTGCTCAGCAGGGAGTCTGCCTCTCCCTCTGACCCACTCCCCTCTCATGCTCTCTCTCTATCTCATTCTCTGTCTCTCAAATAAATAAATAAAATCTTTAAAAAAAAAAAAAGCGTCTGCCTTCGGCTTAGGTCATGATCCCAGTGTCCTGGGATCAAGCCCTGCATCCGGCTCCCTGCTCAGCAGGAAGCCTGCTTCTCCATTTCCCACTCCCCCTGCTTGTGTTCCCTCTCTTGCTGTGTCTCTCTGTCAAATAAATAAATAAAATCTTTAAATAAAATAAAATAAAATAAAATAAAATAAAATAAAATAAAAGATTCTTGGGGCACCTGGCTGGCTCAGTTGGTAGAGCATGTGACTCTTGATCTTGGGGTTGTGATTTCAAGCCCCACATTGGGTATAGGGATTATTTAAAACTAAAATCTTTAAAAAAATAAAATAAATAAAATAACAAAATAAAATAAAAGGTTCTTAAACATGTGTTTATATTATTACATTTTAAAATTATATTTTAAAAGTGTTAACTTATATGTAAGCATATTGTGGTTCACATTTATTGTCCCTTTAGCCCATCTATCATCATTGTTTCCTAGAATAAGAAAAAGGGATATTTATAATATTTTGAGTGAAAAGAAACTACCCCACAAAAGCACTATGATATAAGTAGCACTATTATACCCCTCTTATAGAGACTAACATAGATGGTAAGTGATTAAAATCCAAAACCAGGTACTTCTGACTCCGTATTGTGTGTTGTAAACTATTCTATCATACCTCTTCCCCAAACCATACACATCTGGTTAAAAAAAGAAAAAAGAAAAGAAACTATTAGACATGTATTCAAAGAGAGTAATTTCTTCTTTGATGAATACATGCATAATATTTTACAGGTCAAAAGGTGATAGTATCTATTATGCCAACTGTGTCACATTTGAGCATAATATTTATGAAGTTCAATAGCTTTTGCTTACTCTTTTCAAGATTAAGAAATAAATTAAGTATGCATTTCCTTTTTAGCAAGAAACAATTTGTTTATCATTTTTGAATTGCTTTAATAACTTTATGAAACTTCATTTTCTGTATATATTTTATAATGCATAGATGGGTAGAAATAATACATATGAAGTATATCTGTAAACTCTTGTAATTTCTATGTTTTTATACTTTTAAAAATATGTATTATATAAAAGCTCAAGAGAATAATTTGTCAGTATTATTTTACTGACCTAACTATATAAAGAGCTATTTAGCTTTTAGCTAATATTTAGAGTAGATAGGGCTAGATATTTTAGGGTTTTTTTTTCCCTGAACTTTATAGAATACAGTGAACCTTGTATTTTATGTTTCTTAAATTTCTGCATTTAAGTAAAAATGCTACCAAGCCAAGTAAAACACTAGTTTGGTAAAGCTGAGTTCCAGCAAAAGAACAAGAACCAGTTCTACAAATGAAAGGGGCCTGGTAAGATTCTAAGCCTTATTTTTCTCTTTGCATAACTACTAACTGGGAGCAGTGGCTGTAAAACAAAATCTAAAGCTGTTCAATAGAGAAATTTAATTAAGATTTCAACTTTATTCTTCTAAGAATAAATATGCTCAAAATACCTTATTTGGTTCTTAACAAGCATGAAAAATCTGACTGACCCATTAACCTAGACTGACCCACTTTACAAATACAGTTGCAATTCCAAATTCCTTTTTTTTTAAAGATTTTATTTATTTATTTGAGAGAGCTAGAATGAGAGAGAGCGAGAGCACATGAGAGGGGGGAGGGTCAGAAGGGGAAGCAGACTCCCCGCTGAGCAGGGAGCCTGATGTGGGACTCGATACCGGGACTCCAGGATAATGACCTGAGCCGAAGGCAGTCGCGTAACCAACTGAGCCACCCAGGCGCCCGCAATTCCAAATTCTCCCTGCTCACTTTATGATAGCATGTTAAAATAAGTATTAAAATAAAATAAAAGGTAATCTCTCTTTTTAGATTGTAACCCACTTGAAGGCACGGACCTCTTAAACTCTCTGGGACTCACAATCTGCACTAATGTAATAACCAGAAACTACAATGAAAATCCCTTCCTGAACTGCTGTGGTCATTCTCTAAATGGCCCCAGTTGAGTTCAAAATAACCTAATCAAATAATTGGGGACCAACTACTTCCTCTTTCTTTCCAAAAAACAATTTGACTCAAGGCTAAATAAGATTTTCGCATGCTGTCATCCACAGAGAGAGACTGAGATAATTTCTCTTCCAGTTATCAACAGTTCTAATCTCTCTATATTGCTCTAGAGTCATTGCCATGCCCAAAAAGAATAAGAAAATAATTTATAAATGGATCAAACTTTCAAAACTATTTCACAATTATTAACTATCAGGACTAACAGGATAGTAGGAGATTTCAGTACAAATAACAAGCATTGACGATCCACAAGGGCTCAGGGTCCTTCTAAGATATATATAAGTATGAATTCCATGTGGATATTTTTAACAAGTCCCAAACCTATTTTAGTGTCCCTACTAATTGTTTGTATAATGTTAAAAAAAAACATATTTGTTGTAATTTATCAAATGAAGGCATTGAAACAATGTAAATCCAGCTTTGTGTTTAAAGCTACATAGATTTATATCTTTCCTTCTTCCCCACCAAAACAGAATTTTTCACATTGGCAGAGAAGCAATATGATATTACATGGTACATTGAATAACAAGGGTCTGGGTAATGGGAGATTTTGACTCCAGCCATGGCTTTTTTTACCGGTGCTTGCTAATCACTTAATCTCTGTGTTCCTCAGTTTACCTACATTTAAGATAAAGGTACTGTGCTAAATGATTTCTAAAATATCCAATAGTTCTAGAGTTCTCAATGGGGTAGAAAGATCATGGTAAATGGAACTTCTAAGTAGGATAAAAGAATTCCTAAGGAAAAAGTCATCAAAGGCAAGATAAGAAAAAAATTGCTATATTTTTCTAGTTAATATTAGAGGGAGAAAAATCAATAAATAGAAAAGAATAAACCAGCATTTATTTTTGTTTTCATAATAAAATAATATTGATAAAATCGAATTCACAGAATTAAAGTGAAGGTGTGCAATTCCTAGTTTTCTCCTATTTGAAAATGTTATTATTAAAGCAGTTTTCTAGGATTGTGTCTTATATTTAGTTAAGAAAATTCTTGTTTCTCTGGTCTAAACTGTAAGTTCCTGGAAGACAGGCACACTTTCTCTTTTTTTCCTGTCAACCAAGTCAACTTCATGGAATACAGTTGTTATCAGTCTGTTTCTCACCATTTACTCTGAAATATTGGCACAAGCACAAAGCCACCATATCATTTCCCCTGAAACTCAGAAAGGTGTAACAAATTCCCTGTTTGGTATCTCCTATTGAATGTCTCATGGGCATTTTTTTTTAAGATTTTATTTATTTATTTGAGAGAGAGAGAATGAGAGATAGAGAGCACGAGAGGGAAGAGGGTCAGAGGGAGAAGCAGACTCCCTGCTGAGCAGGGAGCCCGATGTGGGACTCGATCCCGGGACTCCAGGATCATGACCTGAGCCGAAGGCAGTCGCTTAACCAACTGAGCCACCCAGGTGCCCTCTAATGGGCATTTTAAATCTAATATGCCCAAAATGGAAACCCTGTTTGCTGACTTCATTAGATTTTTTGTTGTTATGTAACAAATCACAATAAACTTAGTGGCTTAAAATAATAACCATTTACCATCTCAGTTTCTACAGGCTAGAAGCTTCTCAGGAGTAGCTGAGTTTTCTGCTCAGGATCATGTAAGGCCAAAATCAAGGCGTGGCTCTGATCTTACCTAAAACTTGGAGTACTAATCCAAACTCATTTAGATTGCTGACAGATTTCAGTTCCTTGTGGATATACCACTACTGAGGTCCCTATTTTCTTGGTGACTCTCATCCAGGAACAGCTATCAGTTAGTCTTCAGCCTAGAGTCTTCTTCAGGTCTTTGCTATGAGATCCCTTCTCTCAGCATCTCAGTTTGCTGCCTCTTTGAGGTCAGCAGAAGAGCATCTCTCTGCCACTTCGCCTTCCTTTACAGTCCTGTAAAGGATTAGGCTGATTAGGCCCACACAAGATAATCTCCCTTTTTACTAATAGAAAGTGACCTGATGCGTAACTTAGTCATGGGAGTGATATCCCATCATATTTATGGTCCCTGCTCAGTCTCAAGGAAAAGAGTTTATACAAGGCATGCATACAACAGAGCAGGAATCCACAGCATCTTACACCCAAACTTCTCCTTCTCTTATGCAAGTCTTCCCATGACTAAATTGTTCCAGCCAAAAACATAAGAATCCTACTTAATCTCTCTTTCTCTCACAGCCTGTAATCAAGCTATCATGGAATTCTATGAGCTCTACCTCCAAAGCATACCTGTTTGTATCCTTCTCTCCATTAATTTCCTCTAGAGTCTTTTCTCCATGCGAAGTGGAATGACTATTATTAAAAAGAGCTCCTCCTCTCTCTGTGCTGATCTTGCCTTCAAGCCATCTCCCAGCCCTGACCCTTCCCCAGAGGGGTGGATCTTAACTTTCCTTACGTGCCCTCCCTCCTCTTAAACCCTCCCCCCATAATAGGGGCCTAAATTACCTATATTTTGCAGAGAGACTGCTATTTATAGGGGTTGCAGGGGCCTAGGCTAAGTTCCTTCTCTGTGTATACATTGTATAGACCATGAAGAAGAAAAAATTTTTTAATCAAATCCGATTATCCTTCTTCAGCTTCATTTTCCACTTTGATTAAAAGCCAGAACCTA
Source organism: Zalophus californianus (assembly GCF_009762305.2). NCBI lineage: Eukaryota > Metazoa > Chordata > Mammalia > Carnivora > Otariidae > Zalophus > Zalophus californianus. The sequence continues at coordinate 87,210,953 of NC_045598.1, forward strand.
AACAAGGCCTACAGGGTCCTATGTGAAGTCTTCTTTGAAAGGATTCTATTTTATATTTAAATGACTGACTGGAAGGTGAGAGTCTGGTGACCACCACAAGAAAGATTATGCCAGGTAGAGAAGATGGTTAATGTAAAAAGGGGAAAGGGTAAGCTAACTACAGTTTCTGACTCTTCCAGAAAAAAAAAGTGTCAGGAAAAATAATACATGCCTGGTACCAATGTAATTTAGCATTGGTTTCCTCCGTCCATGTTTAAGCTGATGGTTACATGGGGGTGCTTTGTGGGTTCTTTGGAAATCTCTGATCACTGAGGTCTTCCACCAACATCTCCCTTGATGAGGGTAGATACATTTCTATTGAGTGGTTGATTTCGATACTTATTATCTGTCTCTTTTGCACTAGCTCCCTTTTAGACAGGACTCCTGGAGTGAGTTTAAGGCAGCTCCAACAGGGTCTTTATATGTGTCTCACACCTAAAATAGAGGAAACATGCAACTTTATTTAGTTTTTTTAAATTTAATTAATTAATTATTATTTATTTTTATTTATTTATTTATTTTTAGAGGGGGAGAGAGAAGGGATGGGGAGGGGCAGAGAGAGAGGAAGAGAGAGAATCCCAAGAGGCTCCATGCTGAGCTCAACATAGGGCTCAATCTCACCACGGTGAGGTCATGACCTGAGCCGAAATCAAGAGTCAGACACTTAACCAACTGAGCCACCCAGGCACTCTAGAAATGTGCAACTTTAATTCACTCTTGGTAAGAGTGGAGTTACCTCCTACCTGCAACCTTTAATATATTTCCACAAGCTGCTTCAGCAGAGTTTGTTGTTTAGATTGCTTAGATGTGAACCAGACACTCGTGAGTGTGCCTATCCCAAGCTGCAAAGGTCATTTATCCAGTCCTACTTGTATTCTTCTTGATGTCCCTCTCACTTGACTTGAGGTAAATGAGAAGTAATCCACTCCCACTCATGGGAGACTAATAGCACCCCAACAATTCTTTTCAATTTCCTACTTTCTGGTTAAATTATTGATCATCACTTATATAAACACTGACCTTTCCAAAGCTGATTTTTAACCATGTGCTTTGTAATTCCAACATGGTTTGTACTGCAGCTCCCTTTAGATTCTGGGAATAGAAATATACTTAACAGAACACATGCTGGTACTATTTTGTTGAGGTATAGCTGCTGGCTCTACCATTCACCATAAATGTGACCTTGACTAAGTAACTTAAACTTTCTGTGTCTCAGTTCCTTCATCTGTAAAATACATAAAATAATAGGATAAATCTCATAGGGTTATTAAGAGAATTAAATTAATTGCAGTGTCTGGGTGGCTCAGTCAGTTAAGCGTCTGACTCTTGGTTTCTGCTCAGGTCATGATTTCATGGGTCATGAGATGGAGCCCCACATCCTCGTTGGCTCCACACTCAGCAGGGAGTCTGCTTGAAGATTGTCTCCCTCTGCCTTTCCCTTCACTCTCTCTCTCTCTCTCTCTCTCTAAAATAAATAAATAAATCTTTAAAAAAAAGAATTAAATTAACTATATACACAGGCATATAGTCTTATATACATATCCAGCTATGTAAACACATCTGTACATAAATATACACACAGCTGAGTATGTATATGCTTATATACACACACACACACACATATATACATACATATATATGCTTGTACATATGATGTATCAGTATATACTTGTATGTATTATATATTAGTGTTTACTTACATGTGCATGTATATATTCATATTCACTAATAAATATTATATATACTTGTCACCTAATATTTTGTTCTCAATCTTTGTAGGCCTTAAAGTTAAGACAAAAAAAATCTCATTTTAAGATGCTGCCAAAAAACAGGAAGAAATAAAATGTAACCTGATAAATCACAAATAAAGTATATGTGTGTAGTGTGTATGTTTCAAAAATGTCTGAAATGCATATGAACATAAACTTTCAAACTCAAAAAGAAATCTAAAGAAACAAAAACCTTTCCTTTAACAAAATAGTTTGAGTTCATAAAATACCCTGAGAGTGGCCATAATTATTTTTAACAATATAATACTATATATGCATTGCACTTAAGGGGTCAAAATGTATTCATTACATTATCACATTTGATTTATATTATCTCATTTGAAGCAAAAGCCACTTTACATAGCATTATTACATTTTTACTCATTCTTACATGCAAAAAGCTAAAAACAAGAAACATTGTGAAATTTACATAAGGTGACCCCATAAAAAAAGGTGATAAGAGCTAGGTATAAAACAGTGCTCCAGCAAGTCCTTATTTAAACTCTTGGACAATGCTCCCTATCCCAAGCACAGGAGTAATTTATCCATTATTTGTGATTGCACAGCATTTTGTACATTTTTATAAGATACATAATTAGTATATTGAACATAAGACTTGCAGGATAAATTAAAATCACAATTCTGTTTTATCTCCAATACCTCCTTAGAATTTGTTAGTTCTTTCCTGCCCTTAGATGTAAAATTGACTAGGTCTCATGATTTCCAGCTTACTCTTAGGTAGTAAGCAGTCCTATGACCCCCTTAAGATCCAAAACATTATTTCAGTTCAAAAGTCACAATATATACAATCCAGATTATGAATCAATGTTTCAATAGCTATTCAGATTAAGACTTCTTCCCAAGGTCAGGCTTTATAGTTGGCTGCCTTAACATAATGAGAATGCTTGACTGTCCTTTGCTTTTTTTCCTCACACGTCTTCTTCCTTCCTCACTGGCTAGCAGCTTTTTCAGACGCCTCAGGGTCAAAAAAAAAAAAAAAAAAAGCAAGAAATATAAAAGAATAAAATGGTTTTTCCTTGGCTGTTTGTGTCATATTCTCTGTGCCTGATATGTGGTTAAACCTTACTTTTTTAAGGGATGATTTCATGGATACTTTGGAAGTTTCCATAGCTGTGGTGTTTCACTCTCCTGGCTGGATACTCCTCCTCCAGCCTGTAATTTCCCTGAAGATCTCCCTCACACAATCTCACAGTATTGGAGTCAACAATCCCCATTGGTTATCTTGGGCAGTCCTTAAAGGACTTCTACCCAGCTCTCTTCTAAGGGCCTATAACTGGTCCACTCACATATCTTTTGCCATAGCAAGCTCTAGGAGAATATGCCAGTCTCAAAAGAATAGCAATAATCTCCTGGCTCTACACCAAGCAGCTAGTCAACCTTTTTGTGTCCTCTAGATAGACAAGGTGAGCATCTGCCTCTAGGTTGTAAGGTTTGGGGTACAATTAGATAACTGGATGTTTTAATGTGAGTTCAAATAAGGTTAGAGGGCAGTAAGGACAAACAAAGCAATAATAGCTTAGGCAAACTGGCAGGGAACTTAGATCTCCTCTGAATTTTGTTCTTTATAACAAGGGCAGAGGGTCTGACTTCTAGTCCTTAAAATTCAAGTGTGCAAAATTACTAACTTTATTTAGCTATAAATAAACTTAATTTCTCTTCTGTGCCCCCCTCCCTCCCTATTTCACTGGGCCATAAAAATAATATTGGGCGCCTGGGTGGCTCAGTTGGTTAAGCGACTGCCTTCGGCTCGGGTCATGATCCTGGAGTCCCCGGATCAGTCCCGCATCTGGCTCCCCGCTCAGCGGGGAGTCTGCTTCTCCCTCTGACCCTCTTCCCTTTCATGCTCTCTATCTCTCATTCTCTCTCTCTCAAATAAATAAATAAAATCTTTAAAAAACATAATGTTGGTCAGGTTAGGGCAATCTCCATCATTTCAGTTACTTTTCTACCTACAAACCTTTCACTGAGGTCGCGTCTAAGTTGCAAAGCTCTTAGTATCACACAATTAACAGGTTTTATATGGTTCTTGATGGTCACTTCACACTAATTTCCATCATGGTGTACATATTTTCTCTCCTATGTTTTCTGTCATTGCCCATGTGTATGTCAGCTGTATCTTTCTTCTCAGAATAACCCCGCCTTGCTCTCTATCAGTGCCTCTCATCTCAACGGAAAACACTCTGCTGCTCTGTAGGCTATGTTAACAGAGCAAGGGATTCTAAGAGGCCGTCTTAGAGCTGTATCTTGAACACTCCATCCATCTGTACTCTTTTGTCCCTCTCCATGCAAGGGGGAGAGTAGCTAGATGAGGGTAGAGGAAGAGTATGACAGATACAGAAATACCAGGTCTCCTAGTTTTAGAATCCCAAGGTTTTGAATTTGTTCTATTGTTAATTCCCATTAACCCAGCAGTTGGGGAAACAAGGTACATAGACTCTTTTCTCAAGTGATCCACCAATATCTAAATGCTCTTTATCCTCTGCTTGCCCTCTTCTCCACCTAAAAAATATTTTCTTGATGGGTTGGGGAAACTGGTTTTGATTGATATTGTTAGTTTTTTTTTTAACTTTTTTATTATTTTATGTTATTCACCATACATTACATCATTAGTTTTTGATGTAATGTTCCATGATTCACTATTTGTGTATAACACCCAGTGCGCCATGCAGAACGTGCCCTCTTTAATACCCACCACCAGGCCAACCCATCCCCCCACCCCTCTCCCCTCTAGAACCCTCAGTTTGTTTCTCAGAGTCCATAGTCTCTCATGGTTCGTCTCCCCCTCCGATTCCCCCCCTTCATTCTTCCCCTCCTGCTATCTTCTTCTTCTTTTTTTTTCTTAACATATATTGCATTATTTGTTTCAGAGGTACAGATGTGTGATTCAACAGTCTTGCAAAATTCACAGCGCTCACCATAGCACATACCCTCCCCAATGTCTATCACCCAGCCACCCCATCCCTCCCACCCCCCACCATTCCAGCAACCCTCAGTGTGTTTCCTGAGATTAAGAATTCCTCATATCAATGAGGTCATATGATACATGTCTTTCTCTGATTGACTTCTTTCACTCAGCATAATTGTTAGTTTATTTTTGCGACTTGGCTTTTTTCTCCTATTTACTTTTTGTGTGTGTGTTTTTTATAAATTATTTTTTATTTTTGTATTTAAACTCAAACACCAATTCTTTGGTTTTCTTGTCATTATTTTATTGTTTCATCCCTTTTTTAAGACATAAGCTCAGAATACCCTGGTGGCTGCAAGAATTGTGGCGAGGGTTAGAGTCTGAGTGTCGGGTGGGAAGAGAATATCAGGTAATAACCAAAATATCAGGAAAAACATTTCAAAATATTATATTGCTACATAATTATCAGGTTAATTGTGTTGCTTAGAGAAGGTCTATATAATTTAAAGTGATAGTTTCATAAAAAGTTCTATTATTTATTTTTAAGTAAAAACAAATTACTTTCTGACTCTCCAGTAGTTTATGTCTAAAATAAGTCTTATGTTAGGCCTATGTTAAGTACTGGGTACATTATTAATCTTGAGGCAAATATCAGGATTATTAAAAAGAATAAAAATGGAAAGGAGCACCTAATAAAATGTATCTATTTATTAATGATAAATATCACAATTTGAACTTTTATTATTTTCCCACCCGTGAAACTGAATACTAAAAACCTCAGTTTATCTCACTCAATCACTGAAAGGTCTGGTCAAATAAAAGTTTCCATAAAACATATGAAATATATCTGATATTAATTGTACATGTAAGTATGGTGATCGATATGCCCAAATTCTTTCAAATTGGATGTAGTCTATACTTTCATAAAAGACTCCAAAATTATCTGAACCTTTTTGAATTTTTAAATTATTGAATTATAATATAATTAGGTCCAATTTAAAGGTCGAATGTGGAAAGGATGCAAGGTAAAATTATTACATATATATGTAAATATATATGTATGTGTTTGTAACTCTATGTAGTATTTTTACCCTGCATGTCTTCAAAATCACACACATCCCAGCAATTTAATCCTTTTTTAAATAAGTTCTAATGTCAGTTCCTAATTAAAGAAAAACCTGAATACTGCTCTTCCTTAACACATGACACAAAACCCTGTTTCAGTGGTTCTGTAGTCTGCTCTTAAGAAAATCTAGAAAAAGAGTTGCAATGTGAGTCAAAGACAGAATACTGAAATTGATTCATATTTCACAGAGATCTGCAGAACCATGGATCTAGATTGCAGCCCTTAGCCACTGGCCAGCTTTGCCTGCATTTCCATGATAGGCTCTGTCTTCACTTTTTAAAATACTAACAGGCTTCTTGTGGGTGGGATCAAATGACTGCCCCTCTCCCTTCACCTGTGAAATTTCAGAGCCTATTTGAAAAGGGCCATTGTTTCCCAGGAATGCCAGGCCTAGTCCAGGAAAGAAAGTTTTCATTTCAACAGGAATTTGGAGCCTGCCTGAGAAGGCCAGCTAGTTTACTTGGTGAAAACTGGCAATTCATTCAAGTTCTGAACAGTTACTACCCCAGCCTTACTCTCTTACTCTCAACTCCTGAGCTTTATGACTGTGTTTTTTTCCTTTAAATCATAGGTGTGTGTGTGTGTGTGTGTGTGTGTGTGTATGTGTGTGTGTGTGTGAGAGAGAGAGAGAGAGAGAGAGAGAGAGAGAGACAGCAGAAAGAAACAAGTACACACACAGTGCAGCATGTGCACAAGCAGTAAGCTGATGAAGGAAACCTCTCTGCTCAAACAGCAAGTTGCAGCCCCAAGTATGAGACATAAGTTCTTCTGTTCCAACTTCTGCCCCTACAGTTACAGCACTTGAGTGCATTCATGTGAATAAGCTCATATATTTAACAAGCATTTTGAAATGGGTTCCCAATAAAATATATTTGTACAAGAATACAAAACAAAGATACAATACTTGCTTTCAAGACCTGGACAGAAGGCCCCTGTCTGAAGCACATCAAAAACAATTTCTAAAGTAAAATTAGGACTAGAAGCCAAAAGAGTACATTGCTCTAAAACAAATAAACAAATAAACAAAAAGCAACAACAACAAAACATTTCATACAGCAGTACAGAGTAAAATCTTCCTGTTAAATCTACAGGGACTGACCATGAATTTATGACCTAAAATTCCTACTCTTTAGAGTTCTCTGACATCTGCTACAAAATGACTTGGACATTTTCCAAGATTTGTTCATTCTACTAATAAGATATTTAAGTTCACAGAATCCTTATTAAAAAAATCTACCTCTTCCTCTCAAAAATTTCAAAACATCACCAAAGCATTGAAATTGACTAAAATGTAAAAAAAAATAAAAACAATAATAATGACAATGAACTTGAAAGCAAAACATTCACCCTTATGCATGTTTATTAGCAGAGAAGGAAGTAGTGATGCCAATACAGCTTCAGGGTAGGATTTTGGAAATATTTTTTCAAGGCGAGGGCAAGCAGTTTTAAATATGAATTTACTTAATTTCTTTATTCACCACCTAGAGATTTTGGAAAGCTTTTTATTTTTTTTTTTATGATTCTTGATATAACCCAGGCTTAATCTCTCATTTAACAATAAAGCACCATTAATTTGTGATGAATTACCACATAATTATTTTCCAAAGAGAATGTTCTAAAATTAGAAAACAAAATTAGAAAACAAAGTTAAACAAAGGCTAACCAAGTCAAGCGATGACATTTTTGTCTTTGCTTCTCCTTCATCAGATGTTTCCTGTGATCTTGTGAAAAACCTGATGTTGTAACATTATTAGTCATTGGACTTTAGGAAAGATGGGGCACAAAAGGAAGCTTGTCCTTTTGAGACCTGGTTTTGAATCAGTTACAGACGACAGAAAAATACTCTTTTGTGGCTGCTAAAGTTCAGGAATGAATTCTGGCAGTCTTACCCAATTCCCTAAAGCAGAGTCCGCATTACCAACATCTAATTGGCAGGCTTTGCTTGTAACTCCCACTAGGGGCCAGGGTAATGAATGGATTTAGCGAAGGTGTCCTGAGTCATCTGTAGAGTGGCTGGTCTGGGCACCGAGGCTCTTCCTTATAAACTCCCCAGACATGTCACTCAAGGAAAAGAGAGAGGCTTATGTGCTTGCATAATAATGACAGACTCAGGAGTTTTATTAAATTGTAGTCCTAAAGATTTCTTTTTATTTGATCTAGAAAAGCCAAGGAATTTTAGGAAAGAAAACATATTCTTGTTAGATCACTTCATTCCTTAATATCCATTCCAAAATCTTTTATATTTGACTTGACTATGACTATAGTTGAATGTGACTTCCCCTAGCCCTATGCCAGTTTAGTTTTTTAGGTAGTCAGGGAAGAAATTTGGCCGATTTCTGCCTAGAAAGCAAAAGATCAAGGGTGACCCAAAAGTCAAGGTAAGGTACTGAGAATAACATTAGGTCATTTCTTTCTTAGCCCTTAAGCTTGCTGTATGAGGATTTACTTTCATATACTAAATAACTTTTACTCCTGTATAATTTGTTTACTCCCTCTAGTTCTGTACATATCAATAGCATTAAATATTTAATATTGATTCATTTTTATCTTGTTAATTCTTTAAACTATTTATGCCAAATTCTGAAATACTTTTAGCATTCATGTCTGTTTAGCAAAGTCCCACCAGTGTCCCAAATCTAGCAACTAAGATTGAATACTGACCACACCTCAGTGGTAATACCACTGTCTAGCTGAAATTAGAGTAGGTAGAGTGGAGAACAAAAATAAAATGACAGTCATGACAAAAATTAATAAATGCATGTTGAAGAACACACTCTCACTTTCCATCAAGAGGCTTATGATAAAGTAATATTATTTATTTTCTTAGCAAACATTTTCAACACTGCAATCCACAATTCGCACTGAATTAGGTCATTAGATCACTTTCATTCTTTGTTATGTTCTTAAAGCCCCTTCCCTTTCTTGGAACCAATAATCAACACACCTTCTACATACACTACAGTTTTTAAAATGAATAAAAAGATAAAGAGAAGTTTCAATAACAAAATCCACATTTCAAAGTTAGGTGCTTTGAACTTTCTCATCACCTTACCAGGGTTTCCGCATGGGCAGTCTAAAAGACAACTCAGCAAATGAATGGAACTGCAAACAATGGCTCCTTCACAAGTGGGTCTTTAATTGATTACGGCTGTGTTTATGGAAGCAGAAGAGAATTTATACAAGATGACAGATTCCCTTCATTTTAAGGGGGTTTTACTGGCATTCGCGTGGTAAGGGTGGTTTCTCTATTGACTAGTCCTGCTATCTTTCCCCACATATACCCACCTGATTACTACCCAAATGAATGAACATTAAAAATGATTACTTTATCACTTTTTATTAGAAATATCTCCTCAGCTTTTTCGAATGGAGTAAAATTTACACTTTAGAAGTTATAGCTCCTGTTTAGAGAATCCAAACAAGGTTTCCATTTTCATCTGTTTTTTTGCCATATATTCTTACATTAAATATTAGACAAAATAATTAAATAATAGAAAATTATTAAAACTCAATTTAATGGGGTCTCTCTTCTTTCAATTTGTTTAAGGTACTGCAGAGATGAGAAATTTTAAATCATATGATTTGGCTCATCCAAGTAGTAATATCTACTTTATCATCTAATTATCTAAAAATATTCTGATTTAAATTTTTGTTACATATTTATAATGTCTTAATACGAGAGAGTGATATGGTCTTTCTAGTAATTTTGGGCAGACAAAATTTAAGATTTAGCTATATTAACCTGTAATTCCAAATCGCTTTTCATTTGTCTGTTAATTGTGACCTCTACAGGTCTACTTTAGCAACAACATAGCATTCCCTAGGTAGCCGCTCTCTGAGTCAAAGGTTTATCCAATGAAAAGAACAGTGGTATAATTGTAATATTAAGTTTAAAATATTAGATGCTCAGTCCCAGTTTATATTTTAAATCTTTAAACCCCACAAAAATCAACTAGTCTCATAAATATCTGCGTAGTCTAATTTTAAAAAAATGATATTTGACAAGGTCTTGAAGCTGATTTATTCAAAGAAAATTAATAAACTTCAATAACTTCAAAGGAAAAAAACCTAAAATGTATGCTAATGGCAATCTTTTTATTATGTAAAATTAAGAAGAAAACATTATATTATGAGTGTGGCTTCTTTTTCTAAAAAATAATGTGTGAACATGAGCTCAAATAAAAGAATAAATCTGGCTTGCTTCAGAGCATTGACAGTATGTTCTTCCTCATTCGCCATGGACTTCTTTCTAAGCCAATAGTGCAAATGAGTTGTTGAACTTTCTTATTTTTAAGACTAGATTATAACCCTTTATTTTATTAACACATTATTAACTCAATGGTTTTTAAATGATAATATACTTTGATAAGTCCATAAAAAAGAAAATATCCCTGTTTGCAGTATTAAATTTGATAATTCTATCCAAATAAACTGGGAAATGTTTCAATATTGCTTCACTTACATTTACCTTTATGAATTTTCAAGGCAAAACTTTCTCTGACTCAAGTCAGCCAAGAAAATAATCATTCCAATAACTGAACTTCTTAGTTTTATTTTTGTCTCTTTAAACTAGACATTCTAATGAACATCTGAAAAGTATAAATTAATATATTGCAACTTTCTGACTCCAACCTCATATCCTCCAATCTATTCCATCATCTTTTACTTCACTGGGTGCTCAAATTTGTTGATATCTCTTTATTTTCCCTTGCTATGGCCTAACACTTGAAACACTGTCTTGTCAATATCCTACACTCCTTGACACTATTCCATTCCATGCCAGTAGGCTAACATAACCCTAATTTCAATGATATCTTTCTGTCTGCCTTCTGTAGGCCTACTCTCAATCAGAGTAGCTTGGCAATTTTAGAATATGTTCAAGATCTATAATAGTCCCCAATAAAACTAGGTATCATCTCTTGAAAATAAAAAGGTATAATTTATTGAAAAATAACTATTATGCTGAATAATAAGCTTTTGAAACCTGGATGAAAAAGAATTATAAAAAAGTAGATTCAGTCCTAACCAGAGCTATTAAGAAAGAAAAAGAAAGAAAAAGCATCCATATTGGAAAGAAAGAAGTAAAACTGTCAATATTTACAGATGACATGATATTATACACAGAAAACCCTAAAGACTCCACCAGGGGCACCTGGGTGACTCCTTTGATTAAGTGTCATGATTTCAGGGTCCTGGGATCAAGCCCCACATCAGGCTCTGCACTAAGTGAGGAGTCTGTTTGACATTCTTTCTTCCCCTCCCCCTTTCATGCTCTCTCTCTCTCAAATAAAGAAATAAAATATTTTTTTTAAAAAAAGACTCCACTAAAAAACTGTTAGAAGTAATAAACTCAATGAAATTGCAGGATACAAAACCAATATACAAAAATCAGTTGTATTTCTATTCCTAATATCAAACTATCAGAAAAAGAAGTTGAGAAAACAATCCCACTTATACTTGTGTCAAAAGAATAAAATACATAGTAATAAATTTAACCAGGGAGGTGAAAGAACTGCATGCTAAAAACTATAAGACACTGATGAAAAAAATTGAAGAAGACACAAATAAATGGAAAGATATTCCATGTGCATGGATTAGAAGAATCGGTATTTTTAGGGGCACCCAGGTGGCTCAGTTGGGTAAGAATTGGTATTGTTAAAATGTCCCTACTACCCAAAGCAATTTATGGATTCAATGCAACCCTTATCAAAATTCCAATGGTATTTGTCACAGAAATAGAAAAAACAATCCCAAAATTCAAACCACAATAGACTGAATAATCAAAGCAATCTTAAGAAAGATGAACAAAGCTAGAAGCATCATGCTTCCTAACTTCAAACCATATTACAAAGCTATAGTAATAAAAACAGCATGGTACTGACACAAAGCCAGAGATATAGATCAAACGAGTACAATAGAAAGCCCAGAAACAAACCCACACATATATGGTCAATTAATGACACAGGAGTCAAGAATACACAATGAGATAAGGACAGTCTCTTCAATAAATGGTATTGAGAAAACTGGAAAACCACATGCAAAAGAATATCTTACACAATACACAAAAATTAACTGAAATGGATTAAAGACTTGAATGTAAGACCTGAAACCATAAAACTACTAGAAGAAAACAGAGGTGCAGTCTTGGCATTGATTTTTTTTTAAAGATTTTATTTATTTGTCAGAGAGAGAGCACAAGCAGGGGGAGCAACAGGCAGAGGGAGAAGCAGGGTTCCCACTGAGCAAGGAGCTGAATGTGGGACTCGATACCAGGGTCCTGGGATCATGACCTGAGCTGAAGGCAGATGCTTAACCAACTGAGCCACCCAGACATCCCCTTGGCAGTGATTTTTTGAAGCTGAAGTCTTGGCAATGATTCTTTGAATCTGACACCAAGAGCAAAAGCAACAAAAGAAAAAATAAGCAATTGGAACTACATTAAACTGAAAAGTTTCTCTACATCAAAGAAAATCATCAACAAAATGAAAAGGCAACCTACAGAATGAGACAAAATATTTGCAAATCGCATATCTGATGAGGGGTTAATATATAAAGAAATCATACAACTCAATAGCTAAACAAACAAACAAAAACAAAAACTGATTTTAAAAAGTGGGCAGAGGATCTGCATAGACATTTTTCCAAAGAAGACATACAGATGACCAGCAGGTACATGAAAAACTGTTCAATATCACTTAAAATAAGAGAAATGCAAATCAAAACCACAATGAGATAGCACCTCACACCTGTTAGAATGTCTATTATCAAAAAGATTAGAAATAACAAGTGTTGGTGAGCATGTGGAGAAGAGGAAACCCTTATGTAACTAATGGTAGGAATGTAAATTGGTATAGCTACTATGAAAACAATATGGAGGTTCCTCCACAACTTAAAAATAAAACTACCATGTAATCCAGCAATCCCACATCTGGATATTTATCCAAAACAATTGAAAGCAGGATCTCAAAGAGATACTTGCGCATCCCTGTTCATAGCAGCATTATTCACAGCTAAGAGGTGGAAACCATCCAAGTGCTTAACAACAGATAAGTGGATAAACAAAGTAAATTACATTCATTCATTGATACTTGAACTTAGGCAGCAAAGAATCTATTAAATTCACTAGAGTTGTTATTCCAACAAAACATTTGCTTCTTGTAAAATTTGCTACTTTCTATATTTTTTGTATATTTTGATTAGTGTATGCTGATAATACTTGTACTTCTGAGTATTTAACCTGAAGATGCATTGTCAAAGAAAAATTTTTATTTTTTTATTTTTTTATTTTTTTTAAGATTTTATTTATTTATTTGACAGAGAGAGACACAGCGAGAGCAGGAACACAAGCAGGGGGAGTGGGAGAGGGAGAGGCAGGCTTCCCGCTGAGCAGGGAGCCCGATGCGGGGCTCAATCCCAGGACACTGAGACCATGACCTGAGCCGAAGGCAGACACTTAACGACTGAGCCACCCAGGCGCCCCAAAGAAAAATTTTTAAATAAACTTTTGGTTTATATACATATTTTTGTTTGTTTCAGGAAAGTGAGAATAATGTGATCAATAAAAAACTTTCAATAATAAAAGTACATTATATCATAATAAATTTAGTAGGAAAGTGGAATGCAAATATATGTTCAAGAAAAAGAGAGATGATGTAAAATTTTCAAATATTTTATTATTTATTTATTTTTATGTTTGAAAGTAGGTATATCGGTTTATTAGGGCTGCTGTAGCAAAATAACAAACATATAGGTTAGATCAATGGCACAGAAAAGAGAACACAGAAAAAAACCCATACATATATGATCAATTAATTTACATCAAAGGAGCCAAGAATATACAACTGGAAGATGACAGTCTCTTCAATAAGTGGTATTGGGAAAACTGGGCAGCCACACACAAAAGAATGAAACTAGAGCTCAAAGTAACACAAAATACATGGCTTAAAACAACAGAAATTTACCTTCTCATAATTCTAGAACGTAGAAGTCTGAAATCAAGGTGTCATATGGCCATGTTCTCTCTAAAGGCTCTAGAAAAGAAATCTTTCCTTGCCTCTTCCTATCTTCCGGTGGTTGCGAGCAATACTCTGCATTCTTATGGTTGCAGCTTCATCTGTTGTCATGTGGCATTCTACCTGTGTGTCTTCATATGGTTTTATAAAAGCACCAGTCATTGGATTTAGGACCCACCCTCACCCAAAATGACCTTCTCCAAACTTATCATATCTGCAAAGACGCTTTTTCCAAATAAGGTCATATTCATCAGTTCTGAGTGGATATGAATTTTGGGGGGAACAGTATTCAACCCAGTACAGTCTTGCCTGTGGCCCTCAAAAATTCGTGTCCATCCCAACATCCCTAAAATTCTTAAACCATTCCATTCTTAACTCTAAATCCAAAATCTCATCTAAATTTGACCAACTCAAAAAATGGCAAATCTCATCATCTAAATCAGGTATAGTTCAGATTCTGGGTATGATCCATCCTGGGGTAAATTTTTTCTCCATCTGTGGACCTGTGATCTAGAAAACAACATGCTTGCTGTCAAAATGCTATTGTGGGACAGGCATAGGATAGACACTCCCATTCCTCACGTGAGAAAATGGAAGGAATAAAAAATTACTGATCTTAAAGCAAGTTATATCCCAGAGAAAAAAAGTCCCATTAGATTTTATGACCTGAAAGTAAATCTCTGTTGTTCAGTCGGCCTTCTGGATCTGCAGAGTGACCATCAACCCCTGTTTCTGGGCCATGGAGATCCCATCAGCCTCTAAGCAACCCTTTCTGGGCCCTCCTGCCCGCTGGGCAACCCATTTCCTGTTTGTAAAATTCTAAAAATCTGACAGCTTTTCTTCATTTAGTCTGATTTCTGTCCCCTTCAGTCTAGGCTGGCAGTTTTTCTGGTGGTATAAAATTCTCAAAAAAATTTTGTGGATCTTCTGTGGATGTCAAGGAGATCCACAGCATTACACACAGAATTTATCCTGGCTTCTGCTAAGATAATTGATTGGACCCATGCCTTACATGTCTGATCTCTTCAGAAAAAGATTGTCTATACATCCCATATTGTTCTTTCCAGGGTATGCCTTAACATCTGTGCCATATGGATCATCTGAGAATTTCCTAAATCATCAAGTTCTGGCTCCTTTTTGTTTCATAGTTCCTTCCTCAGTTTATCTCTTTTCTCTCTCATTTCACTATAAGTAGCAAATAAAAACCAAGTTGCACTTTGTATACTTCGTTTAGAAATCTTCCCAGCCAAATATCCAAGTTATCACTTACAAATTTTTCTTTCTACTCAACAGCAGAACACAGTTCAGCCAACTTTATATCTGAACTTTATAACATAACATGTTCATTATTTCTGTCTGAGCCCTCACCAAAATGGCCTTTAATGTCCATATTTCTATCAACACTTTCTTCAGGACAATCTAGAATTTTCTCTATCATGCACTTCAAAACTCTTCCTGCCTGTACCCATTACGCAATTCCAAAACCACTTCCACATTTTTAGATACTCGTTAAAATAGCATCCTTTTCTCAGTGCCAAAATCTGTTAGTTTCCTAGAACTACCATAACAAAGTACCACAAGTGGTTCTGAACATGATTTTTTGAGAACACTATTCAACTCAATACAGTAGGTATTATATTGCTAAAGCATTTCAGTTTCATTTTATAGAAATAAAAATGTGATTTAACTCTTTAAAAGAAATGTTTACAATACAACAGCAATTATATCTTTTGCAATCCACTATTAAGCTTTAAACATAAAACATTCAGAAGTCAACTTAAAAATATGTATGTTTATAATTTTTCAAAATTCTTTTGGACTAATAGCCTTTGGGGTAAATGTATTTAGCCTTGTACAATGACAAAAGTTCCCTCAGAGCAAAGATATTGATGAGTATTGGGTGATTGACAATATTGTGATTTGTCTGCCATATATTTGATCCATTATACTTAAGTGGAATGGGATAGAAGGAGTCTAAAATAAACTTTTTTCACAACATAATGAAGCATAACCTACTTTCCCTAACCAATATATATATTTTCCCAATTCATAACACTGTAAGAAGCAATTTGTTTACTTGTGTGTTTTATTTGTTTGTTGTGGCCATGTAGGCTTTTAAGTCTTTTTTTTTAAAGATTTTATTTTGTTTTAATTTTTATTGTTATGTTAATCACCATACATTACATCATTAGTTTTGATGCAGTGTTCCACGATTCATTGTTTGTGTATAACACCCAGTGCTCCATGCAGAGCATGCCCTCTTTAATACCCATCACCAGGCTAACCCATCCTCCCACCTCCTCCCCTCTAGAACCCTGTTTGTTTTTCAGAGTTCATCGTTTCATGGTTCTTCTCCCCCTCCGATTTCTCTCCCTTCATTCTTCCCCTCCTGCTATCTTCTTCTTTTTTAAAAAACATATATTGTATTATTTTGTCTTTTGAAGTTTGATTTAATCTAACTCTTCTCATAGACAGATACCTAATGTACTTGAGGATGGTCTTACTGTCAGCTACAAAAGCTATTTATGGAAAGCATATTTAAGTAAAGTCCTAAAAGATGACTGAGTTTGTATGAAGTAGTCAAAGTAAGGGCACCTGGGTGGTTCAGTTGGTTAAGAATCTGCCTTCGGCTCAGGTCATGATCCCAGGATCCTGGGATCGAGCCCCACATTGGGCTCCCGCTTCTCTCTCTCCTGCTCCCCGCTGCTTGTGCCTTCTCTCTCTCTCTGTCAAATAAATAAATAAATCTTAAAAAAACAAGGACACGGGCTTCTTTAAAAAAAAGTAGTGGAAATAGAGAAGGGTGTTGCAGGCATAAGAAATGTAATAAGTAAATGCATGGAGGCATGAGAGAGCATGGTTTGTTGGATGAAGATCCAATTGTATAGTATGGCTAGAATTTGGAATGGGGCAGGAGAATATAGGGCCTAGATCATAAAGATGGACTGGGGAGGTGGCACAATGGAAAGGGCAAAAGCAGCCTGGGAGTTCATTTAGGAATGGAAAATGAGGAAAATGGTTATTTAGGAAGATTTATTTAAGAGTTATTAAGGAGGTAGGATCAATAAGATTTTGTTATGTGGAAATTAAATTTTAAAAAGTTCTATTTTCATTTTTTAAGTTTTTAAATTCCAGTTAGTTACATACAGTATAATATTAGTTTCAGGTGTACAATTTAGTGACTCAACACTTCCATACAACATTCAGTGATCATCACACACACACATGCATGCATACACACAAAAGTTCTCAAAAATGAACTCAAAATATGTGTCTTGGGAAGCCATTTGCCCCAGGAAAGATGAGAAAAGAAAAATCACCTTTAACATTTTCAGGTTGTAACCCTGTGTGTGGTTATGTGCATTTGTGTTTATGGGAGAACACAGAAACGAGCTTGGCTCATCTTTTGTATTACAAGCCAACAGGTATATGGGTATTCAAGGGGAAAAGTGATTCATAAATGTTCCCAGATTTTTTTAATATTTATTATTAAAAGTAGTTACTAAAAATAATTAAAAACCTTTTAGTGGTAATCTTCTGAAAAATGATAAAGTTAGTTAATGGGGTAAAACTATAATGTGATACAAAGACACTAAAGCTTATTCATCTTCCCCTTTCTAGTGTTTGCCATTGAAGAGAAAACACTGGCCTTAAAGTTATAAAATTTTATTTCCTACTCATATATGACTCTTGCTAGTTTTGAGACCTTGAGTAGATCTGAGACTCAATTTTCATATACATATGCTGAAGGACAGTCTCTTCAAGCTCTTTAAAAATTATATGATTTTACCTTTTCCTTGTCTTTTTTTCTTGAATAGAAATTATTTTTCTCCACCCAAGTTTTCAGAACCTTACCCCATATTTTTCTAGGTGAATTCCTTTAAACCCAGATGTGAAATTAGACATCTTTGAATATCCTCCCTCACTTTACTTCATTCTTCAACAGTTCAATAACTGTAGAAAATAATGCATTATGACTTATTTTTGTATATTAATGCTCTTAAAATTTTTAAAGTTTTATTATCTATAAAGTGTATTTTAATAGGTACACAAATTAATACACACTTGAAAATTTCAATGCTGATAAATTTAAAAGTGAACTAAATATGCACATTTTAGATAACTTATGCAAAATTCTATAAAATATATTCACTATGCTATATCAGTACATTTTTCTTGCAATTGTAATTCTTTAGAAGTTTTTTTAAGCCTCCAACTTAGTACTTGTAATAGGCGGAGGATTATAAATAGAGGATGATGAAGCTACAACTGTGAAAAGTCTTTAATTACCCAAACTTGCATTAAGCTTACTTATTTTGCCAAAAAAGTCTAAGTAATTAATCCATGTTTAGTTCAAGCTTGTCAGGGGATTTCCATTTATTCTTGGTTTATACAAAAGTCTGCTGAGGTCAAACACTCAGGGGTTTTGTAAAAATCTTCATTTTTAATCGAACATTTCTTAAATCAAGTTATCAAATGTTATCAATTCCAATAAAAAACTTAAATTTTTGCAATAATAAGGATAGAGGTAAATAGAATCCATAAATAATCCAAATCTCATTTCAACCAATGTCCTACTCTCCACCACACTATTTATGAGTACTAATAAGGAATATTAAAATTTCCTATTTTGATATTTTTAATGTTATATTTCCTCTAACACACACTGGAAGAATTATGAATGTCCAAAATTCAATATAATCTATTTAAGGTGGTATAATATATATGTAATTATTATACAAGATTATTAAAATTTGATATATATGATTATTAAAATTTTGGACAAATTCCAGCTATATATGATTATTAAAAATTGTGGACAAAACATTTAAAGGTCGAGTGAATTTTTAAAATTTTGTTCATAATGTTTCAACATTAAAGATAAATAGCTAATTATGCTATTTTCATACTTCTGTTCACATGGTAGACTTCAAAAAAGGTCACAGTTCTTTGTAATTCTTCTCATCGAAAATTGGAGTGTATGTCTACACCTCTTAAATCTGGGCACGCCTTATGACTTTGACCAGAAGAATCTGCCAGAAGTTTTATTGAATTGCTGAATTCTAAACAGGGGTCTCAAGAAGCTTCAAAGCTTCTTCTCTTGGTCTTGAAATTCTGACACCATCACATGAATAAGCCAGGACTAACTTAGTGAAGGACTGAGAGACTATATTAGAGTGGCTCTGGTCATCCCAGTTTTCCTAGACACACAATCATAAACAAGCCAGCCCCAGCCAGCCCACCAACTGATGATAGATACATGAGCAAACCTTGCCAACATTAGTCAAGGCTGGCCCAGACTAGAACTGTCCATAAAGGCCAGCCCCAGAATCATAAGTAAAATAAATAGCTGTTGCTTTAAGCTGCTAATTTTCAGGTACTTTGCTAGGAATTAAAAGCTAATTGATAAAGCTCATAAAGCTTTTCTATATCTTAGCAATTTCATACTGACAAAATATTTGTTGATATCTATAAACAGTACTTAAAGAGCTCTTACATAATTGCATAAAAATGTGGCTTTGGACATGATTGTCTAAATATCAATCCTTCACACAATGAACGTGTTCTTCCTTTATACCTTAGAAGAGTCTATTGTCATTTGGTCTTCAATGCAGGGATCTCCCATACAGATTTTAGAATGCAGAACAATGCTACTTAATACTAATGAATAATACTATTCAGTAAAAATATGGTCTACCACTTTTACCTTCACCTTCTGCCAAAAAAAGCAAATGACAGAGCCAGTAAGGACTTGAGGAAGTGCTTCAAAATCAAATAGGTATAGAGAACACAGGTATGTATTATAGCTACATAATGTGAGAAAGAGAAATGAGGTTTATCAAGCTTAAGTAATGTATTCAAGGTTACTAGAATATTAAGATGGAGAATTAAACTCTGGAACTTAACTTATAAAATAAATGCTTTTCCCATTAAAAAAATAATGTTAAAAACTCGGGGTTAGGAAAATTAGCTTTAAACAACATATTTGTATAGGACGCCCCCCTTATTTTAAGGGGTTTTATAAAATTCTCAGGATGCTTATTTAAATGTATTATTTAATGATATCAACAACCATATAATATGTTCTGGTATGCTACAACATCAAACTATCAACTGAATGATACAATTCCAAAATTGGCTAAAAGAATGTCAATTAATAAAAAGTTACAGTTTTACAGTTATAAAAAAGTAGCTGTAAATCTATAACTATATCTCTTTTCTTTATTGTGGTGCATTCAGTGTCAGTTATTATGCTCCTGGAAATATATAATTTCCTTCCAATATCTATCTGTATGCTTCCAGATACTTATTGGGAGAAAATTTATAATTACAACCTTTAAAATATCCCAGAGTTGACAGTAGTCTTTTGCTCTGTAGGAAAAATTAAGGACATAGACAAGTGGAGTGGAGGTCAGGCATGGGTATGGAAAAGTAGTTGTATGAGACTATAGACAAATTAAGCATAACTTTCCCATCACTGTGATAATGCTCTCAAACCTCAATTTGTTCCAATTTTTTGTGGTGCAGATTATGAATCATGACATGGAAATTCTCCAATTCTTTATACAGGCCCAGAAAAAAACAGTACTTGCTTATGTCACATACAGGGCTTTTGGGAGTCTGTTCTAAGGTAGAAGATTGTTATAAAATCATATATCTAGTGCAATTAAAGTTTTTGATATTGAATTATTGTTCACAAATTTTCACAAACTATTATTATTCAACAATAAATTAAAGAATCATAGGGTGCCTGGGTGGCTCAGATGGTTAAGCATCTGCCTTCAGCTCAGGTCATGATCCCAGGGTCCTGGGATCGAGCCCCACATTGGGCTCCTGGCTCAGCGAGGAGTCTGCTTCTCCCTCTCCCTCTGCCTCTCCCCCTGCTCATGCTCTCTTTCTCTCTCTCTGTATCTCTGTGTCTCAAATGAATAAATAAAATCTTTTAAAAAAATAATCATATAATAATGATCTAGTGGGATTTACTCCAGGGATGCAATGATGCTTGAATATCTGCAAATCAATCAACATGATACATTACACTATATTAACAAAATGAAGGATAAAATCATATAATCATCTCAGTAGATATGGAAAAAGCATTTGACAAAATTCAACATCTATTATCATAAATAACAACATCCATTATTATAAAAACTCTCAACAAAGTGGGTATAGAGGGAACATAACTAAATATAATAAAGGCCATGTCTGACAAATTCAGAGCTAATATAATAATGGTGGAAAGCTAAAAGCTTTTCCTCTAAGATTATGAAAGAGAGAAGAATGCCCACTTTCCTCATTTATTTAACACAGTATTAAAAGTCCTAGCCACAGCAATTAGTCAAGAAAAAAAAAACATGCAAACTGAAAAGGAGAAGACATTTGCAAATCATAAATTTGATAAGGGGTTAATATTCAAAGTATATAAAGAACTCAGACAATTCATTAACAAAAAAAATATGATTAAAAAATATGCAGAGGAGGGCCCCTGGGTGGCTCAGTCATTAAGCATCTGCCTTCAGCTCAGGTCATGATCCCAGGGTCCTGGGATCAAGCCCTGCATCGGGCTCCCTGCTCAACAGAAAGCCTGCTTCTCCCTCTCCCACTCCCCCTGCTTGTGTTCCCTCTCTCACTGTGTCTCTCTGTTAAATAAATAAATAAATAAATAAATAAATAAATAAATAAATAAATATCTTTAAAAAAATTGGGCAGAGGATCTGAACAGACATTTTTCCTAATGGAAAATGGGCCAATAGGCATTTGACAATATGCTCAACATCACTAATCATCAGGGAAATGCAAATCAAAACCACTATGAGATATCACTTTACCCTTTTGAGAATTATTATCATCAAAAAAATAAGTAATAACCAGTGTTGGCAAAAATGTGGAGAAAAGAGAACCCTCTTGCCCCGTTGGTGGGAATGTAAATTGGTACAGCCAATAAGGAAAACAGTATGGAGTTTCCTTGAAAAACTAAAACTAGAAATACCATATGATCTAGAAATTCCACCACTGGGCATCTATATGAAGAAAACTAAAACAATCATTCAAAAATACATCTGCACCCCTATGTTCATTACAGCATTAATTACAATAGCCAGGATATCAAAACAACCTAAGTGTTCTATGATAGATGAATGGATAAAGAATATGTGGGGTATGTGTGCATACATACATATACATACAATGGAATACTACTCACGCATAAAAAAGAATGAAATCTTGCCTTTTGTGACAACAGGAATGGACCTTGAGAGCAATATACTAAGTGTAATAAGTCAGAGAGAGAGGAACAAATACTGCATGATTTCAGTTATATGTAGAATCAAAACAAACAAAAAAAAGACATCTCATACTCAAACACAGAACAGATTGGTGTTTGGGAGACAGAAAGGGAGTTGAGGGGAGCAAAACGGGTGAAGGAGATCAAGAAATACAAACTTGCAGTTACAAAATAATAAGTCATAGTGATGTAATGTACAGCACAGGAAATATAGTCAATAATATTATATTAACTTTGTAGGGTACAGATGGTAGCTACTTATTGTAATCATTTCACAATGTATAAAAATGTTGAATCATTATGTTGTACACATGAAACTAATGTTGTACTGTTTGTTGATTATATCTTTTTTTTAAGAAAAATAGAAATAGTTTTAGAAAGTAAGATGGTGGCAAAGTAGGAGGAAGCTAGGCTTATCTCATCACACGAACACAACGAGATCACTATCAAATCATCTTAAATACCTCAGAAATCAACCTGAAGACTGACAAAACAAACTCCACAACTAAAGGGAGAGAAGAGGCCACATGTAAGAAGGTAGGAAGTGTGGAGATATGATTTAGGGGAAAAACAGATCATGGGTGCTTTGGAGAGGAAGGAGTCATGGTGGCAGAGAAGGGAAAAAGAGAGGAGTGCAGATAGGAATGCACAAGGAGAAGGTTTCCCCAAAGCTGAAAAACAAGAGTAGATGAATTTTGTGAGCTCTTGCAAATAATAGAGCTTAAAGTCTGGAGTTTTAAAGGACAGCAAGATTGGCTGGGATAGAACCTGGAGGACACTGCTCTACCGAAATAAATGATATAGAAGCTAAAAAAAAAAAAAAAAATAGTAGAACAGATTAAGGAAACCAGGAACTGTTTCTTTAAAAAAATTGATAAGCCTCTAGCCAAATTTATCAAGAAGAAAAGAGAAAGGACCCTAAAAAATAAAATCAAAATGAGAGAAGAGAAATAATAACCAACACCACAGAAATACAAACAATTATAAAAGAATATTATGAAAAACTATATGCCAACAAATTGAACAACCTGGAAGAAATGGATAAATTCATAGAAACATATAAACTACCAAAACTGAAAGGAGGAAGAGAGGTGCCTGGGTGGCTCAGTCAGTTAAACATCCGAATCCTCAGGTCATGATCTCAGGGTCATGGGATTCAGCCCTGCACTGGGCTCCATGCTCAGCTCATGGTGTGCTTGGGATTCTCTCTCTCCCTATCTGTCAGCCCCTCCCCCTGCTTGTGTGCGTTCTCGCTCATGCAGACTCCCTCTCTCTCTCAAATAAATAAAGTCTTTAAAAAAAAAAAACTGAACAGACAAATAACCAGCAAAGAAATTGAATCAATAATCAAAAAGCTCTCAATAAACAAAAGTCCAGGACCAAACAGCTTCACAGGAAAATTCTATCAAACATTTAAAGAAGAGTTATGACCTAACCTTCTCAAACTATTCTAAAAATATAGAAAACTATTCCAAATTCGTTCTTTGAGGGTAGTTCGTTCTTTCAGGGTAAATTTATTACACTGATACCAAAACCAGATAAAGATGCCACTAAAAAAGAGAACTACAGGCCAATATCCCTGATGAACATGGATAGAAAAATTCTCAATAAAATAATAGCAAACCAAATCCAACAATACATTAAAAAACTCATTCACCATGATTAAGCAGGATTTATTCCTGGGTTGCAAGAGTGGCTCGATATTCCCAAATCAATCGATGTGATATACCACATTAATAAAAGAAAGGATAAGAACCATATGATCCTTTCAATAGATGTGGAAAAAGAACTTAACAAAGTTCTTCATCCATTCATGATAAAAACCCTCAACAAGGTAGGTTTAGAGGGTGGATACCTCAACATAATAAAGGCCGTATATGAAAAAAGCCCAGATAACATCATCCTCATTGGGGGAAAACTGAGAGCCTCTCCCCTAAGGTCAGGAACAAGACAAGGATGTCCAATCTCACCACTTGTATCAACATAGTACCGGAAGTCCCTAGCCATAGCAATCAGACAACAAAAAGAAAGGAAAGGCATCCAAATCAGCAAGGAAGAAGTCAAAGTTTCACTATTTGCAGATGACATGAAACTCTATAGAGAAAACCTGAAAGACCCCATGAAAAAAACTGCTAGAACTGATACAGTAAATCAGTAAAGCTGCAAGATACAAAATCAATCTACAGGAATCTGTTCCATTTCTATACACCAATCATGAAACAGCAGAAAGAGAAATTAGGGAATCAATCCCATTTAATGTTGTACCAAAAACCATAAGATACATAGGAATAAACCTAACCAAAGAGGTGAAAGATCTGTATTCTGAAGACTATAAAACAATGATGAAAGAAATTGAAGATGGCACATAGAAATGGAAAGACATTCCATGCTCATAGATTGGAAGAACAAATATTGTTAAAATGTCTATACTACCCAAAGCAATCTACAAATTTAATGCAATCCCTATCAAAATACCAACAGCATTTCTCACAGAGCCAGAACTAACAATCCTAAAATTTGAACAGAACCACAAAAGACCCCAAATACTAAAGAAATAAAAAAAAAAAAAACAAGCAGAGCTGGAGGCATCACAATTACCAACTTCAAGCTATGTCAAAAGCTGTGGTCATCAAGACAGTATGGTACAGGCACAAAAACAGACACAGATTAATAGAACAGAATGGAAAACCCAGAAATGAACCCACAGCTATATGGTCAATTAATCTTTGACAAAGTAAGAAAGAGTATCCAATGGGAAAAAGACAGTCTCTTCAACAAACGATGTTGGGAAAACTGGACAGACCTAAATGTGAGACCTGAAACCATAAAAAATCTTAGAGGAGAACACAGACAGCAACCTCTTTGGCCTTGGTGGTAGCAACTTCTTACTAGACATGTCGCCTGAGGCAAGGGAAACAAACACAAAAATAAACTATTGGGACTTCTTCAAAATAAAAAGCTTCTGCACAGCAAAGGAAACAACAAAACTAAAAGGCAACCTTCAGAATGGGAGAAGATATTTGCAAATTATATATCTGATAAAGGTAGTATCTAAAATCTATAAAGAACTTATAAAAGTCAACACCTCCAAAATGAATAATCCAATTAAAAAATAGTCAAAAGATATGGTTGCCTGGGTGGCTCAGTCAGTTAAGCACCTGACTTCAGCTCAGGTCATGATCTCCAGGACCTGGGATCAAGCCCCACCTCAGGCTCTGCAGTCAGCCCTCCCTCTGCCCCTCCCCCCAATCATGTTTTTTCTCTCTCTCTCTCTGTCTCAAAATAAATGTATAAAATCTTTTAAACAATGGGCACAAGACATGAAATAAAAATTTTTCCAAAGAAAACTTACAGTTGGCCAACAGACACATGAAAAGATGCTCAACATCACTAATCATCAGTTACATACAAATCAAAACTACAATGAGATATCACCTCACACCTGTCAGAATGGCTACACACAAGAAACAACAGGTGTTTGTGAGGATGCAGAGAAAGGGGAACCCTCTTGCACTGTTGGTGGGAATGCAAACTGGTGCTGCCACTCTGGAAAACAGAATGGAGGTTCCTCAAAAAGTTAAAAATAGAGCTACCCTATGATTCAGCAATTGTACTACAGGTATTTACCCAAAGGATACAAAAATACTAATTAAAAGGGATACATGCACCCCAATGTTTATAACAGCAATATCTACAATAGCCAAATTATGGAAATAGCTCAAGTGTCCATTGACTGATGAATAGATAAAGAATGTGTATACACACACACACACACACACACACACACACACACACACACACACACACTGGAATATTACTTAGCCATAAGAAAGCCATAAAAAAAGACACACATTTTGAAGTTTTTTAGAACTGTTTTTTTGTGTGTGTGTGATGATTGCCAGGTATTGTATAGAAGTGCAGAATTACTATATTATACACCTGAAACTAATATTACACTGTATGTTAATTAACTAGAATTTAAATAACTTAAACAAACAAAAAGAACCATGTGACTAAAAATTAAAATACAATAGTTCAAAAATTATTATGTATGTTTCATATCAGGTTTGGGTTATATTAAACTTTTTGTGACAATTAAAAAATAAAGTGAGTCTCTTGTGGGCAGCATTAAAAAATAAAAATAAAAAATTAAGAAATAAAAAAGGGTTTCTTTCAAAAAAAGGAAGAAAATAATATGGTTAAAAACAAAAAATTATGGAACAACAAAACAGAGAATATTTAATAAACAAAAAGTTGGTTTTGCAAAAATTTATAAAATATATGTCAGAAAATTGATCAAGTAAAAAGACGGAAGGCCCAAATAAACAGGATTAGAAATGAAATGGGAACATAACTAAATGAACATGCTTCTTGCATTAAAATTATAATTAAAGCTACAAAAAATTATTTTTATGTCAACAACTATGAAAACAGGCAAACTAGAAAAATTCCTAGAAATGTCATACTGAATCTGACTCTAAAAAAAGAAGAAAAAATAAAATAGAAAAGTCCTTTGATTATTTAAAAAATTGAATCACAGTTAAATCTTTCAATAAAGAAAACTTCAAGCCCAGATAATTAGGCCAGCAAGTTCTATCAAACATTTAAGAAACAAATAATTATAATCTTTCACAAATATCATTTTAGGTATAGAGAAAAGAAGATAGATAACAAAAGATTACAAAGACAGTATTAGGAAGTAAATTTGGGCTTATAGAACTCACAAACATCCCAAAATTGTAAAAAAAATATTATCCAAACTGACTCCCGTAATGTATTTTAAAAAATAAAATATTGTGATTAGGTAACTTTATTTTGGAAACACAAAGTAGTTTTAACTTAGGACTAAGTGTTTCAGACAAACCCTTACTCTAAAGCCAAGTTTTTAAGCTGGAAAAAATTTTCTGAAAATATAATGGTACTAGCATCAAATATCTATCAGGATAGTAAAGATTACTTACTATTGCTAAAATCATTTCATTTTATGTGAAATGACACAATATTAACTTGGAATATACAGTGATAAATTAAAGATGCATATTTAATCTCTAGAGTAAGCATGTAAAAAAATACAGGTACAAAGAGGTGTATCTAAAAAGCTTTGGGAGGAATTAAATTCATTATTTTAGGGGTATGAAGCAGAATTGGAATAATATTGGGTATATTGCATATACCCAACTTAATTATAAGTAAGTAATCAGCAAATCTATTGGATAATGCATTGTCACTTTTCAATATCTTATATTATCAGTTTATTTTTAAATCTTTACTATCAATTCTCTTTTAGAATTGATTATAGTGACATATGATGATTAAGATAAAGCATGATATGTAATATTTACATTTGCCAAACATCAGAGAGGCTATCCTTGGTGCCAAGATGTTTGTCAGGATCCAAGAATATATCTGTGTTAACAACTGTGAGCTATAGGGCATAAAATGCCAAAAAGACATTAGAAGAAAAAAGATCAGTTGATAAAACCTCTGAGGAAAAACACCTCTGAATACAGGGCAAAGGTTCCATTTGCAGGCCCACTCTTAACTCTTCTGATAACATTAACACCATTATGGTTAACGGGAGGAAGTTGAAATTGGAGAGATGTGTAAAAGATGATAGAATATAGACAGGATTTTAAATTTTTAAGAAAATTTACTTGTTGCAACATGGCTTGAGATAACCTAATAACTAATTTGATAATGTCTTGGGGAATGACTTATGTCATTAAGTTTACAGAAGACTCTGAGGTCAGACTAAGTAGTGGTCCTTGCTATATTACTCAAGGATCTCAGAGAAACTAAAAGGCTTGTGCAGAATCACCCCCAGATATGGACAGTACTCCATATAGAGTATCTTAGTTGTCAAGGCCAATTGGGCAGGGCCTCTCAAGTTCAGACTGGACTCACAAGGAACTTGATCCTTACATTTCCCCTCCAACTCTATCCTGAGTGTGGTTTTGACTAAAGGGTGTGAGTAGTTTTGGGTTTATAGCTATAGGAACCATAGTTGGGCCCTAGTTCCTGGAAGGTGGCTTAGCAAACAGATCATTTCTGCTGGCTGGGGCAGTATTTCTTTAGTATAAGATTGGCCCCCAGAATCCTATTGGTATAATTTTGGATGACTCACTCATTTCAAACATAGGTCAAGTTCAAGGCTATGAGGTACTCCTTCACAGAATATTGGTATTGAGCTTTATATATGACCCTGTACATGTATGTAGTCTATGTAGTAGTATGTAGTCTGTATGTAGTCTAACCACAGTGCCATCTTGGGTTGACAATACCCAAGGGAGTGCACTGATTGCCCATAAACAAATATGTGTGGCATTTTCTCCATCCACGGTTCTAAATCTTCATCAACAAATCACAATGCCTCCTATGGGCCCAGAAATTTTGCAGTTTTTAAAATCAGTTTACTTATTTCTATAATAAGTTACACCAAAAAAAATATTTTCCTGGTGTCTCATTTATTCTAGGAGTGATCCTACTATTTGAAAAGGCTGGGGTAGGGTACCTGGGTGGCTCAGTGGGTTGGTTGAGCATTGGACTCTTGGTGTTGGTTTAGGTCACAATCTCAGGGTCATGAGATGGAGCCCCATGGGTTGCTCCATGCTCAGTGGGGAATCTGCTTGAGATTCTCTCCCTCTGCCCCTCCCACTGCACTTATTCTCTCTCTCTCTCACTTTCTAAAATAAATAAATAAATCTTAAGAAAAAAAAGAAAAAGGTTGGGGCAGAGAAAGTTGTAAAGGAGTAGGAGAACAGTTGAGTTAACTAATTTTGAGTCTTTGTATTAGATGTTTTATATTAATTACTCATTTAATGTTCACAATTGGCCTATAAAATAGACATTTATTCAATTCTTACTAAAAAACAAACTCAGAAAAGTTAAACAATTTGCTTGAAGGCATACAACTAGTAATTAACAGAACCAAGATTAAAATCCAGATCTGTGTCAGTGTGTAATCTATCTTCTATGTTATTTTGGGTAATTTTTAGAATCAAAACAAATAACTTAGTTCTAGCAACAAGAGTTTATTTCAACATGGTATTTCTTAGAAAAATAATATGAAATTATGTACATTTTAACAATCTGTATATAGAATCCGTCCTTGTGATTTTTCAAGTGTCTTTTTAAACGTTCTTTGTGTTTTCATCTTAGAAAAAAAAGTTTTTAACAATATGAAGCAAACTTTAGAGTATCCATTTCTAGTGCCCATAAGAAGGGACTATAACAATAACTATAAATTTGAATTTACTACCATCTATGAGAAATTCAAAAGGTCCACTGAACACCAATTTGAGGAGTAGGATTAATGTGGCTATAGGAAAACTCATTAAAGATAATGCTGATCTTTAATCATAATTATTGAGTTAAATAGAACAATTGAAAAGAGCCATCATACTTGATTTTCTGGTAAAAATAAATGTAGGCAGTAGAGAAATAAAAAAATGCTGGATTGATTTTTCTGTGATCACCAGGTTGTTTCTTTCAAGGCAGATAATCCCCTTTCGGCCCCAATCATAATA
Organism: Zalophus californianus; assembly: GCF_009762305.2. Taxonomy (NCBI): domain Eukaryota; kingdom Metazoa; phylum Chordata; class Mammalia; order Carnivora; family Otariidae; genus Zalophus; species Zalophus californianus. Next base: position 87,240,638 of record NC_045598.1, read on the forward strand.
TCCAGGAGATGACATAACAAAAGGCTAACATTTAGATAATGCTAATCAAATACTAGACACTATTCTAAATGTTCTACATATATTAACTCACTTAATCCTTACAATATCCTAATAGAGAAGAAACTATCATTATTATTCTCATCACCATTTTACAGAAGAGACAATTGAGACAGAGAAGTTAAATCACTTCTCTAGGGTCACACAACTGGTTAATGACAGAGTAGAATTTGAACCCAACTGATCAGACTTCCGTGTCTATGCGTTAATCACTATGCAGTATAGTTTCCCTGTAGAGTATAGTGTGGAGCACAGACGCTGGGCCAGATTGCCTGAATTCAAATTCCAGCTCTACTACATACTATATATGTGACTCTCAGCATAATTTCTCCCAGCTTCCGTTTCCTCATTTGCATAGTGGAATGATATCTTACACAGATCTTTGTCAGGATTGTGTGAGGTAGCCCATGAAGAGTACTCAATCTAGTGCTCAGTAACTGGAGGCGTTCAATCACAGTGAGCCAATTATGATAATGAAGCCGTTCTTCCTTTTCCTTTCTATTAAATAAGTATGGTGAAGTAAATTTGTTGAGTGATAGCCTAAAACTTTTGTAACACCAGATGGGCAAAAAGGATCAACCAATATGTGGATAATTTAACATATAAATATTACATATCCTTAACCTTATGCTCATATTTTCAAGTTGTTTGAAAATAATATTAAGTCATGGAAGTTAAAATAAATTATGTTATTTTATTTATTCTAAAATGCCATTGATTATGTCCCACAATCTTTTATGGCACAGTATTAGCAAAACACTCCCAGTTACACACAGATAAATGGTGTCTCACGATTTTTATTGAAAATATTATTTTATATTTATTTAGACATAGGTTTTTAACATATATCACATGAGGAAAATGTTAGTAAAAGAAATTAGTTTGTTTATTCCTAAAAAATTCTTCATAAAGCCTGACTCTACTATATCTGTTTTTAACTTGGAGTCATTGCTTTTCATTTTTTTCAACACAATATCGTTCTCTGTGCCATCAAAATTGCTGGTGATTAAGCATTTCTTAAAAGACTCCTCTTGTTTCTGAGATTTGGCTTTTAAGTTGCTGATATCCGCTTTGAAAGTTGTGATGGTAGTGCTTTTCTATCTGAATAAGCTCATAGTTTTATTTTTTCCTCATTTAAATTACATTTTGCTGAAACAAACAGCTTCTGTTCAGACAACAGAAAGTTTTTTTAACAAATTTATGTTTCAGTACTCTAACAATTATAGTTAGAGTGAATTCATGAATTCGGTCATTCCAGCCTCTCTTTGCATTAAGATTTGTTTTACCAATTTCAACACTTGGTAATCTCTACAGTTACACTATTTAGTATGTAGTAACAATACCTGTAGTTCCAACAACACACATAACTCAATGCAGTTAGTAAAATATAAATAGCTATACCAAATTTGTGTATGTACAGGCATTAACTAGTACATCATGATTGACACTTAGTTGATAGCAGTTGTAAAATGCATTCTAATTTTAAGTATGTTAGTGGTTGAAAAAATATACATCTTCAATTTGATGAAATGCAATAATTTACTAATTTATTACATTGCTTATCTGATTACATAAATATATCTGTCATGCCCTCATTGTCACTAATTCCACTACGCATAGCTTTTTCATCCTCCCTTTCTTTGCATATCCAACAGGAACGTTTTTTTTTTTTTGAGAGAGAGGGAGAGAGCACCCACAAGTGGGGGGAGGGCAGAAAGAGAGGGAGAGAGAGAATTTTAACCAGGCTGCATGTCCAGCACAGAGCCCAAATGAGGCTTGATCCCACAATCCAGAGATCATGACCTGAGTCAAAATCAAGTCAGACAGTCAACCGACTGAGCCACCCAGAAGCCCCACCCCCCACTTTTTAAGTGAGAGACAGCAACAGGAACATTTTTAACTTCTCCCAAACTTCATAGTTTAGAATAGAGATAAGCTTCTTGGCACGAGGCTACCAAGAGAAATACTGTCTACTAAGTAGTCTGCAGAAACCAACATAAAAGCCTATTAAGTTGTATTTAATCAAAAGCCAACTTGTACTACCAAATGTTTATGTTCACACTTCCTCCCTACAAACTGTATCCCTCACAGGAGTTAATTACCTTGTACTTTGAAGAAATAGAATGTATTACAAGAATGTGCTCAGCCCTTTCTAGATCTGTAAAACAAGTTAGATTCATTGCAGAGGTTCAAGAGTATGTTGCAAATCTAAAGAGCTGTGATCATTTTCTCATCAATTCTTTGCTCTTTGCTGTCAAAGCTGCTGAAAAGGCTTAGGCAAAGTTTAGACTTAGAATTTAACCAAACCCTTGCATCACCAGTATGATGTCTTTTACATCAACTCTACTTTTTTGGAGAGTGACCATTAAGATCTTGACATTTAGCCTCTTTAAATATGTAACTTTAGGGGCACCTGGGTGACTCAGTCGTTAAGGGTCTGCCTTAGGGTCAGGTCATGATCCCAGCGTCCTGGGATCGAGCCCCGCCTTGGGCTCCCTGCTTGGTGGAAAGCCTGCTTCTCCCTCTCCCACTCCGCCTGCTTGTATTCCCTCTTTCGCTGTCTCTCTCTCTGTCAAATAAATAAATAAAATCTTTAAAAAAAATGTAACTTTATATTTTTTCCTCCAATTTTTAAAGTCCTACTTTAATATTATTTATTCTCTGAATAAGCCATTAAGAAATAACCAAAAGGTGGGACGCCTGGGTGGCTCAGTTGGTTAAGTGTCTGCTTTCAGCTCAGGTCATGATCCCAGGGTTCTGAATCTAGTCCCACATCTGGTTCCTTGCTTGGCAGGGAGCCTGCTTCTCCCTCTGCTTGCCACTCCCCCTGCTTGTACTCTCACGCTCTCTCGCTCTCTCTCTGGCAAATAAATAAAATCTTAAAAAAAAAGAAAAAAGAAAAAAAAGAAATAACCAAAAGGTAATATAATTTTTTAAACAACTTACAGATAATAGATACTAGAGATTAAAGAACAAAAAGAACATTCTGACTAAAACTTAAATCTCAAATTGAAATCTTTAACAATCTTCCATAACAAAGGAAATTCTCTGTTCTTAAACTAAAAGACAAAAAAATTCCCTATAATTACATTTTTAAGTATAATTTTTTTAGTGATGCTTTGTTTTATCTCTGACATAATACTTTTCCAAGTTTTTTACAAATTAGAAGAAATATATGAAGTAAATTCCAGTTCATTTATTTATTGGCATATCCAAATATATTTACATACAGAATATTCTGCTATAGAATATGATATTGCAAATATATATAATTCTTGGGGCACCTGGCTGGCTCAGTCAGAAGAGGACTCTTGATCTCAGGGTTGTGAGTTCTAGCTTCACGTTGGGTATATAGATTACTTAAAAATAAAATATTTGAAAGAAAAGAAAAAAATATATATATATATAATTCTAAAAATATGCGGCAAGAAAAGTAAAAAAGATGAAAAGTTAAATCCTGTGGGTACAAAATATGATTAGGTGTCATTTTAAGAACACTGTATTCCTTTGAGAACTAAAAGACCTTATAATATATATTGAGTTATAGCCATTCATAACTAGTTACAATTAGGTTTGACTTATGTAAGAGAGATTCAATTTCAGTGACCCCAAGACAGACGTGCTCCATTTTTAATATGCATGTGCCAAGGGCATCCTAAGAAACATCTTCACTTGTGTTAATAAAAGGAAAAACAGAGCTTGAAGGATCACTTGTAGGAAAATTTTATGAGCCAGACCTGGAAGGACTACAGATCACTTTCCAATCCACTGGCTAGAACTCAGTCACATGACCACTTCTAACTGCAAAGGAAACTGGGAAAGGGCTCCTCAACTAAAAGAGGAGGCTATGGTTTGGGTGAGCACTTACAAGTTGTGTCATTTTTCCTCAGAGGTTTTTTGTTTTGTTTTCTGTTTTTTTTTGTTTTTTATTTATTTTTTATTATGTTATGTTAATCACCAAACATTACATCATTAGTTTTTGATGTAGTGTTCCATGATTCATTGTTTGCATATAACACCCAGTGCTCTATTCAGTACATGCCCTCTTTAATACCTATCACCAGGCTAACCCATCCCCCCACCCCCCTCCCTTCTAAAACCCTCAGTTTGTTTCTCAGAGTCCATAGTCTCTCATGGTTCGTCTCCCCCTCCGATTCCCCCCCCTTCATTTTTCCCTTCCTGCTATCTTCTTCTTCTTCTTTTTTTTTTAACATATAATGTATTATTTGTTTCAGAGGTACAGGTCTGTGATTCATCAGTCTTACACAATTCACAGCTCTCACCATAGCATATACCCTCCCCAATGTCTATCACCCAGCCACCCCATCCCTCCCACCCCCCACCACTCCAGCAACCCTCAGTTTGTTTCCTGAGATTATTTTTTTAAGATTTTATTTATTTATTAGAGAGAGAGTGTGTGTGCACGAGTGGGGGTAGGGGCAGAGGAAGAGGGAGAAGAAGACTCCCTGCTGAGCAGGGAGCAGGACATGAGGCTGGATCCCAGGACCCAGAGATTATGACCTGATCCCAAGTAGATGCTTAACTGGCTGAGCCACCCAGGGATCCCCCTCAGAAGTTTTTTGTGATCATCAAATTAATTAATACATATGGATTACTTTAACAATCCTTGATTCATGATAAGTGTTCAATAAATGTCCATTATTGGGGTGCTTGGATGACTCAGTTGGTTGAGCCTCCCATTCTTGATTTCTGTTCAGGTCATGATCTTAGGGTCCTGAGATCCAGCCCCAGTTCAGACTCCAGACTCAAGGGAGAGTCTACTTGAGATTTTCCTTCTCCCTCTGCCCCTCATGCTTGTGCTCTCTCTCTCTAAATAAATAAATAAATAATCTTTTAAAAAATAAATAAATGTCCATTAGTACTCTTTTTAATTCTTTTTCCACATACAAATTCTTGTCCTTTAACTCAGAATAACTAAGTCTTATTAAAATCGTCTTTTAAAAAAAAGAATATTTATCCTATTTCCTTATGTTTCTACCAAATAGGGTCTAGTACTATTGACCTGTAGTGGTTAATTTGAAAGATCTAATTGACCTAAATATAAATTAATTTTGTATGAAATTTCTGCACTTTCATTGAACATATTATTGCCCATCTGGATTACTACTTACTCTAAACATAAACTAGATTTTCTCATATTGCTGTTATATATAAATTTCATGACAAAGTAGGAGATAAACATAAACTGATCTTTGATAGATAAAACATTACATTTGTAACAAGTACAGTAGGCGTAATACTTTTTCTTCCACTCCCTGACATTTAATATAAGAATTTAGAAAAAAAATGGCCAAAACTCATTTAATTGGGTTAGATAAAACAGGGAAAAAGGAATTCATGAGAAACTTTCCCCTAATAAATTGAATTTGTAGTTGATAACAGAGTACTAGAAGGCTCCATTTACTTAAATGTTTATCCTATTAAATATTACTGTCCTTGAAACTAGTGATTAAACAATTACTCTAGGCAGCAGTTCAATATGGAAATTAGTGTAACTAACTATATCTTACTTTATCCTACTAAAAAGTACAGCATTATAAAGTTCTCACATTGTACTCTGAAATCACAAACCATTAACTGCCTCAGCATGCTACTAAATGGTTCATTCCAATTCAGAATGTGGCTCTAATGAGCTCTTTAATGAGATTATCTTAAATAAATTAAATGGTATCCAATAGTATTTGTTCAGCAAACAATATTTGAGGGATATTATTAAATATAAAAGAACATGTGTAGCAATCACTAAATGAAGAAACAGACTGAATTTTTTAAAATTTCTTGTATTGAAATATAATTGACCTTTAACATTATATTAGTTTCAGGTGTACAACATAACATTTGATATATATATATAATGAAATGTCACACAATAAGTCTAGTTAATACACATCACCACACACATTTAAAATTATTTTTCTTGTAATGATAACCTTTAAGATCTACTCTCCTAACAAATCTCAAATATACAGTAGAGTGTTTTTAACTATAGTTACCATGTTATACATTACAATCCAGGATTTATTTATTATGTGACTGGAAGTTTGTAAGTTTTTACCACTTTAATCCTTTTCACCTATGCCCACTCCCTCCTCTGGCGACCACTAATCTGCAGAACTGAATTTTTTGAAGCTACAAAAACTATACAAAATTTAAAAGATTTTAATATTAAAAATCCATCTATGATAATTTAAAAGTGGTCTCACTAGTCAACAAAATGGATAACAACTGATGTTGAGTAAAGGTAAAGAAAATCTGAGTAGGTTGACAACTTTTATGTTCTGTCAATGCCTTCCAGTCAAAGATCACCAGGAACATACCTGGGGTTGAACAAGTTAGGTTTATTACTTGCTACCATTGAGAGAGAAAGCATACTGTGAAGAACTGTGGGACTTTTTAGGAAGGGGATGTTAGAAAAGACTTATTGTAGGATTTGAGTTATGATCGAATGATTTGGGGGAGGGCCAAGCAAGAATGCCCTAAATTGAGTTCTGCCAGAAACTGGGACAATTTTATAATTCTATTGAGATACAGTAAGTCTCATTTGGCAAAGAAATGACAGTCATTCATATTAGCTAGGAAAGGGAAGTGTTTGCTATCTTGTGACTCCAACAGGTATTCATATTTTGTGTTCAGACATGATTATAAGGTAAGTTGTTTTTGTCCTGTTCTTTCATGGTCACAGAGTGACCTTTTCTGATGTTGGTGTTCTACGAAATTATTCCATGCTCAAGAGAACACCAACATTTAGCTGTAAAAGTCAGACCAGCTGACAGGATCACCAAAACCATCCACAAATTTTTCTTTTCTCTTTCTTAGTATTCATTTATAAAAACAACCAGTTGCTTTTAACTCAGTAAATATGTGGCTTTGTTTTACTAAATTCTATGCCATATCATCATGTTTATTGAGATAGACATGCTGCTGAGTAAACAATACAGCTGGAGTGAATTCAGCATTAATTTTACTAAGTTTCATTTTTTATTATAACTATGATGTGATCTTTAAAAAATCTAAGTTTTAATAATATTTGATGGTTTATGGATCATGTGCAGAGAAAATTTTACCATGAAAACTAATAATCCAGTAAGATTTCAAAGTATATATGGAGGAGTTGGTTCTGTGTCACAATGAAGTATATATGGAGAAAATAAAGCTCAAGTAGGAACTGGATTTTTTATTTACTTCAGAGAATCAAATTTAGATAAAGTAAAAATAATAGAATAAATAGGATAGAAATAGTTAATGGTTAACAATTATTAATAATAATATTAACTGACATTTTGAGTGTTTACTATGGACTAAGTAACTGACATGCATTAATTCATTTACACCTTGCAACAACATGAAACGAGTTCTAGCATTATTCCTATTTCACAGAAGAGGAAAAAGTAGTAGACAAGTTGCATAAATTACTTCAGATAATCCAGGCTAATATATAACAGAAACATGTATGATATGAAATCATGTCTGTTTGACTTCAGAACCACATTCTCAATCTTTACGTTACTAAGGAGGTTCTTCCAGAAAAACCATTAATCATGGGGTTTGAGATTATGAAACATCAGAGTGGCCATCCAATATGAGGACACAGAAAATATGATACCAATTATTGATGATATAATTATTTTAGGATAAATAACACAACATAATATTGGTAAAAGAGTGGGAGGGGTGCCTGAGTGGTTTAGTCTGTTAAGAGTCTGCCTTTAGCTTAGGTCGTGATCCTGGAATCGAGTTCGGCATCGGGCTTCCTGTTCAGTGGGGAATTTGTTTCTCCCTCTCCCTCTGCAGGCCCCCCCTACTCTCTCTCTCTCAAATAAATAAATAAAATCTTAAATTAAATAAAAAGAGTGGGAAAACTCATACTTCTCTGCTGTAAAAAGCACAAGAACATATCAATAGAGTCACCAATTTGAAACGATTCATCACATCATATTCAGGCTATGCTGAGGCAATGAAATGAGGATAACTGTTCCAAACAAATGTAATTTTTAAATTGTTGATTCAACGAATAAATCTTTCAGAAAAAAAGGAGGAGGTTAGTACTTTTCATAACCTGCTTCTCTTTCACTGAATAAAAGTTTTTTAGTTAGAATGAAAGTACAAACCTAGATTTCTCTCTTTGCAGTTGGAATTAAATTATAACAAGACTCATATTCTCAAGACTGCTATTTTTCCCTAGTTCACCACTAGATGATGAATATAAAGGATTAATAAAAGCAGTGTTGTAAAACGATATAGTCCTTCCAGAAATTTGCCAATTACTTGGCAAAATTGAAAAACCTCAAAATTGGGCACCTGGGTGGCTCAGTTGGTTAAGCGATTGCCTTCGGCTCAGGTCATGATCCTGGAGTCCCAGGATCAAGCCCCACATCGGGCTCCCGGCTCAGCGGGGAGCCTGCTTCTCCTTCTCACCCTCTCCCCTCTCATGTGCTCTCTCTCTCTCTCAAACAAATAAATAAAATAAAATAAAAAGGAAAACCTCAAAATTTCCATAACCTTCTTCCTTATTACTCACCAGAAATCTACCCCAAAAAAATGGAGACAAAAATTTATGAACAAAGAATTTAATCAAACTAATATTTATAATGTTGGAAACAAGCCAAATCTGCAATATTAGGGGAGTAGCTAAGAGAATTATATACCCAAATAATTTAATACGCTGTGGTCATTTATAATTTGTCTTTAATGCCTTTTAATGATGTAAGGAAATTATGCCATTTAAGAAATAACAAAAAAGCAAAATAAAAGTAGATATACACATAAATGTTCATAACTATAAAAATGCATATAAAAGGACTGAAGAGAAATATAGTGTACTGGTAATCATGAATATTTAAATGCAGTAATGAATATTATTTAAATATTCCCTAAAACTTTACTTTCAGAAATTTTTAACTAGTAGACATGCCTATCATTTCCTCTCCTAGACACTCATTTTCTAGAATCAACTATAACCACAGACTTTAGAGAGATAGAGCTTTGTGACCCTTTCACCTACCTCCTCATGTCCAATCATGGATAATCATCTAGCCCAAACCCCATCAAGGCACTGGCAGGCTCATGATAAATCTGACTCTTTCAAGAAATGAAGTGATGGGGCACCTGGGTGGCTGTTGGTTAAGCATCAGACTCTTGGTTTTGGCTAAGGTCATGATCTCAAGATTGTGAAATAGAGCCCCGCGGCGGGCTCCATGCCAGGCATGGTGCCTGCTTAAGATTTTCTCTCTCTCCCCATCCCTCTGCCCCCTATGCCCCACCACTGTCTCAAAAAAAAAAAAAAAAAAGAAGAAGAAGAAGAAAGAGAAATGAACTGAGACAGAGAGATAGTAATCAATTACTAATAAGAACATATGCTAAGCAGTCATAATTTAGAGCTATTACTGGTGATTCTAATTGACATCATACAAAATAGGTTAGAAGGTGGTAGAGAGAAAGAAACAGAATAGCCAAGCAACAGGTAGAAAGCTAGAAAGCAGATTTTAGAGTCCATTGGGGTCCTGGAAATAACAAAGAGTGGTTTTTTTTCCTGACATCCCAAATCCAGGTCGATGAGGTTCAACATTACTCATTTTCATTCTTTAAAATCTTGAGATATCTGTGGCTTTATAATAAATAACTTTTTACTTGACCTAGTTTAAGTTGTTTCCATACCTTGAAAACAAAAGAATTTGACAGAATGAAAGAAAGGAAATATGCCAGAACAACTTATAAGAAAATGGAATAGGAATATCAGCTAGAAAATACAAGTTTCAATTGTGTTCCTGGATTTTTTTCATTTTGAATTCTGAAGTTAACATGTTTTCTTTTATGTGACTAGTTGAAGTTTTACTTAAAAGCAGAAGAATGAGTCAGAGATTGGCAAAAGAAGTCTGAGAGAATCCAAGCATGAAAAAGTATTCAACACACTGACACTGGTTCTGAGATGAAGATGAAAGATTCCTCTAGGAGCCAAGGGCAATCCCCAGTTGACAGCCAACAAGGAAAGGAGGACCTCTCTCCTACAACCATAAGGAACTAGACTCTGCCAACAATGTGAATGAACATGGAAGTGGATTCTTCCTGGAGCCTTTTCATAAGTGCCCAATTAAGCAACATTTTAATATTGGTCTTGTGAAATCTGGAGCAGAGAAATCAGTTGAGCCAATCCAGACTTCTGACTTAAGGAATTTTGAGATAATAATTTTGTATTGTTTTAAGCCATTAAATCTGTGGTAATTTATTATGACAGCAATAGAAAACTAACATACCACCTTAGACATCCACCTCTAGTTGACTGTTGAGACAACTATAGCCACATAATGATACCAGCTGAATCTAGCCCCAATTTCTGATCCAGAGAACTGTTTGATGTTTTAAACCATCAAATTTTGGGGTGGTTTTTTCGGCAATAATAAATAACTGATACAGAAATAAGTGCTGAGCATTGGAGTCCGCTGTGTTAAAATTTTAAAGCAAATGGCATTGACTTTGAGACTAGGTCAAGGGTAGAGCCTTGTAAAGTAGAGAGAGAAAATGTTTAGTAAGACTGAAAAAAATGGTGATGAAATTGCTACAAGAAGCTAAAGTAGAAACCACGTGCTTAGATAGTATATTCCAATAAGAGTATGTACAGTGAGAAGAATGCAATCAGATACTTGGGAAAAAGAAACGTTTAAGGGGTCCAGAAAGAAAGAAGATACCAGTGAAGGAGATTTGACATGCAGTGTTTGAGAAAATAGGCTGAGGACCAGGAAAGAGTAACTCAAGCAAGTCAGTAATCAAGGAGGGTCAGAAAGTGTCTGTGAGAAATTTGGCAATATGTTTCCCAGGCTTTAAAAATATGTGCATATTTTGATTTATAAGTATACTTTTGGCACGTTATCCTGAGGAAAATCACATCATATTAAAACATATGATGTTTTAGCTAAAGAAAAATTCAAAAACAACCTAAACATCTGACAATAAAGTACTGATTAAATAAATGACACACCCATGCTGTGCAACTGTTAAAACTTTAAAAATTATTTTGTAAGAAAGTAGTTATTGACATGTAATATAGTAACCTTTCATTGACCAGTGAAAAAGGCAGATTACAAAGCTTAGACATTGCATTTAAAAAATATACATGAATATATGTAAATATTCATATATATGAATGTATATGAATCAGTTGTTCTGAAAAAATTCTGAAAGTATATACAGTGAAATGATAATATTAATAATCTCTGAATGGTAGGACTACTGTTGATTTTTTCCTTCATTTTATTAGTGTTTTCCAATTTTCTTATTATAAAGATGTGTAAGCCAAGATTTTTTTCCCTAACATTAATGAAGACATCTCTCTCTAAAAAGAGTGATCAGAGGGGCGCCTGGGTGGCTCAGTTGGTTAAACGACTGCTTTCAGCTCAGGTCATGATCCTGGAGTGCCGGGATCGAGTCCCACATCGGGCTCCCTGCTCAGCGGGGAGTCTGCTTCTCCCTCTGACCCTCTTCCCTCTCGTGCTCTCTATCTCTCATTCTCTCTCTCAAATAAATAAATAAATAAATCTTAAAAAAAGAGTGATCAGAAATACTAAATGTCACAGAGAAACAATTAAAAAGGGAAACAAAATGCTCACTTGATCTGGCCTTCAAAAGATTATTCACAATTTGAGAAAAAACATTTCATTTGAATTTGGAAGATCCATGGAAGTTGAGGAATGAATGGGAACATTCACTTCACAGAGATGTCATGAGAACTAAACAACAATGTGGGTAAAGAGCTTACCCAGTGCCTGATATATATTAACAGAGTAAGCACTCAGTCAATGAACAGCTGTTAATTTTGGGGGCGGATGACAATGTCTATATTCTAGTGCACAGACTTTGGGTTTGAGTTACTTTCAGCAAATGCTTTAGTCTGTCTCAATCTCAGTTTCCTCATCTGTAAATAGGTAGTAGGGGATATCTACAGATATTTTGTCAGACAGTTAAGAATTAAATTTGACAGTATATGCAACACCCAAGCTTTACACTCTGGCTTAGAAATAGCTCTGGTTACTAAATAAAGGGTTGGACAGATCTATCCTATATAGCCCTTACAAGAAGCTTGGCTGTGAAATAAAGGAATGATCATGATTGAAGTCTACAGAACTAAGGGAGAATATTTTCAAGACAAGAGAAATCAATGTAGGGGCACCGGGTGGCTCAGTCATTAAGGGTCTGCTTTCGGGTCAAGTCATGATCCCAGGGTCCTGGGATTGAGCCCAGCATCGGGCTCCCTGCTCAGCGGGAAGCCTGCTTCTCCCTCTCCCACTCCCCCTGCTTGTGCTCCCTTTCTCGCTGTCTCTCTCTGTGTCAAAAAAATAAATAAAATCTTTAAAAAATAAAAAAATTAAAAATTAAAAAGAGAAATCAATGTATTTTTTGGAGAGAAGGAAATAGTGAACAGTGATAAAATGAAGCTATGAAGAAAGAAATGTGATTAATTTGTGAAAAGATATCCTTGAAGAAATGTGGGTGGATGGGATCTAAAGCATAGGAGAGGCATTTATCTTAGTCATCTTTTCTGTGAGACAGAAGGTAGCAATAGGTATCATTATGCTCTAGACCCGAATCTAAAGGATAGTATTTTCTTGGTGTGTCCCGCCTTGAGTGTGCTTCTACCTGAAGCTTGGAGAATATTCATTTTTGATCCACAAGTCTGAAAGCACCTATTATTATTATTACTATTATTATCATCATTTCTTGTTTTCCTTGGTATATTATAAAACATCCCTTCACCCACAAAAAAAGGGAAACTTAGAAAGGTATTTTATTGAATAAAAAAAACATTGAAAGAAAGACATTTACTTACTTGAGTAGTGCCTTATCCAAACACCTTACCCAAAAATTATTGCTAGGCCCCAGATATCTTTATACAATTAAGCCTCAGTAATTTGAATTCCCACTTCATATAAACACTAGTTAACACAAGGTATGTGCTTGTTCCCTCAGTACTTTGAATTAACATTTTGAACACTTTTAATTTTTTTAGGTTCTGGAAAGGGAACATTTTTAGGTATTTTTGGCAGGTGCTTTGGCTAGCTTCACTGAATCTATTCATTAGTACAAGGGAGCATTTTCCACTGGTTGCCGACCAAACCTAAGGTGCAACTTACTGGGTAAACATTTCTGTTTACCTGTCATGGTAAATTATTTGATTCATGGTTGAACTAGTTCACTACATACAATAGTTTTGTTTGATAAATAAATTAAGAAATAACATATGGGGCCAATATAGATGGCTAGCAATATGTTAAGGATAATAAAACACTGTGAGGTTTTAAATAAACTGGATCATAATATAATTTGCATAGCTATATTTCAAGTATCATCATCATCATTTTATTTCCATTTGAAATAGAATTTTGTGCTACAAAATGTATATGAATATACTTTCTATTTAGTAACCTTTTTGCTTGTGCCCTTATATTAGGATTCTCCAGAAAAACAGAACCAATAGGATGTGTATATATAAAGAGATTTATTTTAAAACATTGGCTTACCTCATTATGGAGGCTGGCAATTTCAAAATCTGAAAGGTAGACTGGCAGATTGGAGGCCCACTGCTGCAGTTCAAGTCTGAAAGCCTTGCCCTGCTGAATTCCCTCTTACTCAGAGGAAGTCAATCTTGTGTTCTAGTCAGGCCTTCAACTGTTTGGATGAGACCCAACTACCTTACAGAGGGCAATCCACTTTACTCAAAGTTTACAAGTTCAAATATTAATCTCATCCAAAAAAATCACCTCAGAAGCATATAGAATAATGTTTGACCACATAGCTGGACACCATAGCCCAGCCAAATTGACACATAAAATTAGTCATCATACCCTTCCTTAATTGTAATCAAGTTCAATGAAACTTTCAAAATTAAGCTAGAAGGATACATACCTGTGAGAAATAGAGTTAGTACAATAAGTCAATATCAGAGTGAAAACTGTCAATGCCCTTCCCCCCCAATCACCCCTGCTATGCTGATAAATGAGTTGTGTGCAAGACGTGCCACCCTGCCCGTGTTTGATCTCCACTCGCACTCCCTAACCCCTACCCCTATATGGAGGAGGCACCAGTATTAGTCTGCCTTCGGCCTTCCTCAAAAACGCAGGCAGGCATGTATTTCTCTTCTTTCACTCTATTTCTCTCCTTCGTTTCCCTCCCCTCCCCTCTTTTCTTTGGAGGTCTCAAAGCCCAGGAACTCCCCTCATTTTGCCTATGCCTAAGTGGGTAATAAACCCTTAAATTACTTGTAATCACTGGCTGTGGTGTGGACCATTTGTCATCTAATATCTTACACAGGAAGGAATGCCGACATGACAGCTGGTCCAGTTGTGCAAAAGTTATACGACCACAAAACTGGTTAGATGACCATTCTCAGACAGGAGTGTAGAGGGTAAAATTTCTAGTTTCTTACTCAGTGTACAAGTGTTTTAACACACAAATATTTTATAATTAAAAATATATATATTTCATTTTTAAAGTAGGCCATTTAATTTAGAATAACTCAGATGAATAGTATATAGACCATGCATTTTTATGATATACATTGCAAATATAGTATTACCAACTACATAAACAAGAATGAAGTATGTCCTCACACAAGTTAAAGGCCCATGCTGTTATGGCAGGGCAGTTATGCTCTACAAAGTAATCAGAGGGTCAGCTTCCTTCTATCTTGTGATTTGTCCACCTCTGCGTTCCCAGATGGCTCATTAACACCTATACAAATTCTAGCTAGCAGTAAAAAGGAAAGAAGGAAGGAAAGGCATTTTCCTTTCCTTTAAGGGTATTGCTTGCAAGTGGCAGAGATTATGTCTGCTCATATGCCATTGTCCAGTACACAAGCATATCTAGCTTAAAGGGAGACTGGGAGTCTTTAGTCTAGATGACCTAGTGCCTAGTATGATAGGAAGAGGGAAAATGGAAGTCGGGGAATAAATAACCAGCAGTGTTGACCACATATGTAAGTTTTAGTTTAATAATTAGATATGTATTTGTATGCACATGTGTGCACGTGCATGTATGTGTGTGTGTGTATGTATAAAGAGAGAGGGAGAGAGAGAAAAGTGGGGAGGGAAGTAAATAGTGTGATTCATATCTTGAAATTACTAAAATTGTAACCATCCATCTGCTATAATGGTGATTAATTCAACTGTGTCAATAAGGATTTGCTTTATGTCATAAGGCATACTAGATTCATTTTGATTGATTATGAAAATATATAAGCACTATAATTTTTTCTGTGGATATAAAATAAACTGTGCAGTTTATTCATTAACTAGTCACATGGAAAAAAATCTCTTCATAGGTAAGTATCAACTATTGCCACAATTGTGCTTGTAAACAAACTACCGCATGACCCCATGACTTCAAAGCATGAAAAAACAGTCATTTATTCTTGCTCACACATTTGTGTCCTATGAAAGTTGGCTGATTTAGGCTGAGCTTGGCTTCAAGCTATAGGTTAGGCTCAAGTCTGCTCTATATATCTTTCTTGGATCAGTGGAACTTGTGGGCTACCTGCGGCATGTTCTTCACATGACAATAATAGAAACACAACAGGCAGACTCAACTGCTGCATTATTTTATTTCACTTCTGTCGCCTATACTAACAGTCCACAGCCCATTGCTAGCCAAATGTTCAAGCCCCAAATTAAAGGTTGATAAAGTACCTCCTGCCTACCTGGAGACAAGGATCGGGATATATATTATCATGGGTGTGGATATATAGTACTACTATAAGGAAGCAAAAATTGCAATCACTGAGTAAATCTACCATAAGATTGTATTGTGCCGTTCCAAAGTGAATGTAATTTCATACTGTGTATCAGACTTATTCCTATAAATTAATTCATTTATTTGATAGTTATTTGGCTCCTATTATGTGTGTGAAACACAGATTTTTTTTCAAAAAAAATATCCTTCCAGCTCTAAAGAAAATTAGTCTGGTGGAAGGTTACAACAAGGTAAAAAGCAATTATAGTATAAATTGGTAAGTTCAGTAATAAAGATATGGAGAAGGCAATCCACAGATATGAGGAGAGACATTTGTATAGCCTAAGAAAAAGGAAGAATTTGGGAAGATTTCATGGCAGGAACATCTTGAAAAGCTATGTAAAAGAAAGAATTAAATTCTATCAGTTATATTTTGATGGATTAAAACTGCCCAAGAACCTCTCAGAGGAATTTTACTCACATGTCTTTGGGTTTGCTGGGGTGGCTCTGCTTTATTCGATGACGTGATCTCCATTCCCCCGCTGGAGCCACTAGCTAGTTAGGGTAATCTCATGGTAATGGCAGAGAGCTAGAGGAAAAACCTGAATATACAAACACATCTGTGTTCTATCTTCTAAAATCCCACTGCCGAAACAAGTCATGTGACTGAGCAAAACATCAAAAGGTAGGGAAGAAAGTATACTCTTTTGTGTGTGTGGGGGGGGTAAAATTGAAAAGTTACAGGGGAAATGATTACAGGAAGCAGGGAAAAAAATGAAGCAAATAACTCAGCCTACCATATGAGTAAAAAAATCTCCAAAAACCTAATTTCCTACAAATACCGATCTGTTGGGGCGCCTGGGTGACTCAGTGAGTTAGTTAAGCATCTACCTTCGACTCAGGTCAGGATCTCAGGGTCCTGGGATAGAGCCCTATGCCCTGCGTTGGGCTCCCTGCTCAGTGGGGAGCCTTCTTCTCCCTCTCCCTCTGCCCCTGCCCACCGCTCATGCTCTCTCTCTCAAATAAATTAAAAAATCTAACAAAAAAAATACTGATCTGTCTATATTAATATCTAATCATATATATCTAATCTTATAATAAATAAAAATACGTACATAAAACACATAAATGCATTTTAAAATATGTATTTAGTTCATATCATGTGATTTAGTCCATATCATGTGATAGGCTCTATGGTCTGTGTTTGGATATGTTAATAAATATGTATTATTAATATACTAACCATACTAATTCCTACAGAATTGGGAATGCTCACTGATTCCATGGTCCATAATCATAACATTTGCTTAGTTATTTAGTTATACTTTTTACGCCATTTTCTATATTTTCACAGAATTAATTCATGATATAACTATATGGATACATTAATTAAGCCCTTTATTAAATTCGCAGCACCAATTTTGGTGGTTTTCATTGTTGTTATTAAACATAGTTATACATGACTCAGTTTTGTAGACTAACTTTAGTAAAAATTACAGTGGCCATTAGTAGGACATTAATAGCAACTAATAGGTTTATGTATGTGTGTTTCAAGTTCCACAGAGAATAAGACTTTGTCTTTGCATCAGGAGGGGAGTTTGTTAACAAAGTAGATTCTCAGGTCTCACTCCAAGAGAGTCTGGTGGTGTAGGTTCTGTTATGGACTCAAAAACACTGAGTAGAAATTGGTTAAATCATTCAATACATATTAATACATATTATAAAAAAGGCAGTCAGGTGATACAGGTAGTCCCGGAATGTACTTTGAGAAACACAGCTTTTGGGTTTAGGAACTCCAGAGAAAAGATAAGAAAATAGCAGGTAACAGTGGACAAAAATAGTTCTTAATTTTTGGCTATTTATTTTTCTGATATGTACTTTGAACATAAAATAAAAAATGCACTAAGTGTGTTTAAAGCACATTTGAACTGGGTAAATGAAGATGCAGGCTCTAGTATATCTCATTAGCACTTGTGATGATTCTGTGGATATTTAGCAAAATTTTCTAATTGGAAAAGTCATAATGAGATGCTTTTCAGGCTCTCCTTGATTTTTAGTTAGAAGACTTTCAATAATTTGCTTTCTTGCTCATTATTAAGATGTTCTTGAGTCTCATGACTGATAGCTCTAATTAATTCTAATTCTCTCCTAATATATCTAATCTGCTATAAAGAATTAGTAGAGTTGGATAAGCCAGGCAAGATTTTCAGCTTCCTTGCTGTCAGCATTCTATAAAGGTGAATGCCAGCAATATTCTTAAACTGACACATTTGACATGAAAATCTGGTAAGTGATTACTTAATGAAATATCTAAATCTAACCTTGACTGGATATGCTTAGTGTCACATTGAACTACAAGGTTTAGCTTTCAACAAAACTTGGAAGTTATAACAATGCAGTAATAATCAAACATTATTAAATTATGGTGAGGTTGATCATCTATTCATTACAATAAGAGCAGCTAAAAGTTATTGAGCTCTTATGGGCACTTTACATACATTATTTCATTAAATCCTCAAAGAAATTCTTCAGCTTGATATTATAATTATTTTACAGATGAGGTTCAGAAAAATGAAGTAATTTATCATGATTACAGAACTAATAATATGAGTTTTTCCTTACCCATTTATGCCTTTCTGGGCCTTCATATCATAAACATAAATCTGCTTTTCTTCAATTATCAAATATTTCAGACAATAATAATCCAGATTTTATTTTTACTAAATTATAATGCCTTTAATTATTTTATTCATTTATTCATTAGATAATAGTAAAGCAATTACAATGTGTAAGAAATTACCCTAGAAATTGTGGACACAGACACAAAAAAGAAGATAGGGTCCACTACCTTCATGAGTTTCCTAGTTTGATGGTTTTATAAATATGCACTGACTGATTGAAGGGCTGACTAATGGCAGTGGGCTTACCCATTTTTCCCCTTGAAATTTTTGTCAACTGTTTGCTTGAAAACCACAAAATGGAGGTTTTTAGAATCATTCATAACCTAAAGCTATCTGAATAAAGAACTAAAGAAATAACCAAAATAAAGTAAATCAATAACTTAGAATTCTTTTGGTTGCAAGTGACAGAAAATGCAACAAAGCTGGATGTTACAAAAAAGGAGGGATACTAGCTAACATAAAGGAACACTGTAGGGGTAACTCTATCTCCAGGTCAGACACAAAACTGCAGCATGATGAATTTTTGGTCTCTACTCCTTGTGGAGGCCATCATCTTAGGCCACGCTCTTCTGATTAACAAAATGCCTTACTATTTCCAAGCCACTCATTGTCATATCAAGCCCAGTGTTAAAGGAATGATCTGCCCTGGTGTTCACAGCAAAACCCCTGAAGTATACTTTAATTGGACTGGCTCTTCTGCTCACCCCTGAAATAAACTCAGTGGCCAAATCGTGACTGCTTCAAGCCAATGAGTCTAGCATTGAAATACACAGAGGTAACTCAATTCAAACCTCAAGGATGAGAAATGGCAGAGTGGAGAGCAAGTTCCCCATATGAGTATCAAGAGACTTTTGCAAGTACTTTTTTGATGGGGGGCTATGCTTTATTTTACATAGAATAGGTTGCCAGTTTGCTTAATTCTAGACAATTGAAGTATTACTGAATAATTCTACCCACCAAAATCATTCATTTAGCAAATATTGAGTCAGACTTCTATTGGTTAAGTAGTCCATAAAAATTACCCAGAAGGCACAAGATACTGTCTTTAATCTTAAGAAATAGCTATTTCCTCTGACTTAATAAACTGTAATAAACTAGCTGAAATGATCTAGAAAGAGTTAAAGCTGTTTAAAACTTGATAGAAGCAGAACCCTTTAAACTAGCCATTCCTTTTATCTAGAAGTAGAGAAAAATTACTTTAAATGAGGCTTTGATTATATAAAGATAAAGCAAAGATCCTATTCTGAAATAAAAAGTTTAAAAAGATGACAAGTTAATTATTTTGTGTAATATTGTAAGTGCTTTTTTTACTGTGAAAGGAGCTGAATTAATGTGGGTAGTGTCCTTTATGAAAATCGATCTTTGCTAAATTTTGATTAAGGCAATGTCTCTGGAAACTATTTATTTGGGGTAGGTGTGATATCTGTGTGTCTGCCTATCCAAATTGTTTTTCATAAGTGATAGATCAAAACAAGACACAAGATAAAGGCAAGAAAGAAAAAGATGACTTCAAGCAGATGGAAAAATTGTATAGGGACAGGACTGTGTGTGCTGGAGCCCAACCTATATTATTTAGCTGCAACTTTCCTCAAATGGTATGACTCTACATTGGGGAATTTGCCAATGTAGAATAATCATTGTTAGGCAATATTTTAGTTTAGAAGTGAGGTGTTAGTTCATGGATGTCCTTTTTATATTACCAGGCTCTATAACATTTATGTTAGCTATATTCTTTTGTATATAATACTATATATTAATACATAATAAAGGAAAATAATAAAGGGATTGGTTAAATTCACACACTGGAATCCTATAAAACATGATTTGAAGAACAATGTATAATTATACAAGAAGATGTTTGTAATACATTACTAAGAGTTACAAAGTAATATGAATGATGATCTTCACTTTTTACAAATATGTATATAAAATGGGTAAAGGAGTAGAAAGACTACACTAAACTATTAACAGGGTTTATCAATAGTTGGGGTTATGTTTTTTCTCTCTTTCATTTGCTAATCAGCATAGAGGTTCAATATAAATATGCATTACTTTTTTTAAGATTTTATTTATTTATTTGTCAGATAGAGAGAGAGACCCTGGGATCAAGACCTGAACTGAAGGCAGACAGCTTAACTGAATGAGCCACCCAGGCATCCCTAAATATGCATTACTTTTAGAAAATAATAATACATTCATTTCAAGTAAGTTATAGTTGTTTTTAAAAATATGAGTTCTTGGGACACCTGGTGGCTCAGTCAGTTAAGCAGCTGCCTTCGGCTGGGGTCATGATCTAGGGGTCTTGGGATTGAGTCCTGCATCAGGCTCCTTGCTCAATAGGGAGCCTGCTTCTCCCTCTGCCTGCCATTCCCCCTGCTTGTGCTCTCTCTCTCTCTCTGGCAAATAAATAAAATCTCCTAAAAAATTTTTTTAAAAATAAAAATATGAGTCTTGGGGCACTTGGGTGGCTCAGTCAGTTAAAAATCTGGCTCTTGATTTTGGCTGAGGTCATGACCTCAGGGTCCTGTGATTGAGCCCCACATTGGGCTCCATGCTCAGCAAGGAGTGCACTTGAGGATTCCCTCTCTCCCCCTCCCTCTTCCCTCGCCAGCCCCCCACTCTCGAGCACACATGCACTTGCACACTCTCTCTCTCAAATAAATAAATACATCTTTTTAAAAAATGTGAGTTCTCAGGGTGTCTGAATCTGGGATATTTGTGGGACAGTCATATATTTGAAAAATTTACTGGAGGATGTCTTCTTACTATAATAGCTCAACTCATAAATTCTCAAAGTGAATATAAAATAATTTTATGAGTCAGATTTGAAAGAGAATAGAGAGATTAGACAGTACATAGGAGTCAGTGCAAGACTCAGAATTCATGCTACGTCTTCCCATGATAGAAGAAATCACTGCACTGATTTTTTTTTCCACGTTCAATCATTTAAACTGAGAAATATTATCAATAGGTCTGAATTCCTGCCAATGCTGCAAATGGTAGCAAAGGCTGGGTTAACTTAGAAAAATTAATTTTAATAATTAAATAATTTATATTCTTTTCAGTTTAAGCCATTCTAATAAAGAGAATTAAGTAATAATCACCCTTCTTAATAAGCATAGAAAAAGAAGAAAAAATTTTTTTCTTCAGCAGTTGAAAGAAAGTTAACCAAGTTTTTTCTTTTGCCAATAATATGTCACATCATATTACAAAGGGAAAAATAATAAGACCACTGTCTTAAAGTACTATTATTCATTTTTACATGTCCACATTTTGAATATATTTTAGTAAATTTAATTTACCACAGCATATGCATATATTTAATCAATCTTAAAAATGTATATATTTAAAATTAATTTCCAGAATCCAAAAAATTTGATCATTTTTTAAATTTGTTATTGTTATGTTAATCACTATACATTACATCATTAGTTTTTGCTGTAAAGTTCCATGATTCATTGTTTGTGTGTAACACTCAGTGCTCCATGCGGAACGTGCCCTCTTTAATACCCATCACCAGGCTAATCCATCCTCCCACCCCCCTCCCCTGTAGAACCCTCAGTTTGTTTTTCAGAGTCCATTGTCTCTCATGGGTTCTCTCCCCCTCCAATTCCCCCACTTCATTTTTCCCTTCCTGCTATTTTCTTCTTCTTCTTTTTTTTAACATATATTGTATTATTTGTTTCAGAGGTACAGATCTGTGATTCAACAGTCTTGCTCAATTCACAGCACTTACCATAGCATATACCCTCCCCAATGTCTATCACCATCACCCAGCCACCGTATCGCTCCCAAACCCCACCACTCCAGCAACCCTCAGTTTGTTTCCTGAGATTAAGAATTCCTCATATCAGTGGGGTCATATGATACATGTCTTTCTCTGATTGACTTATTTCGCTCAGCATAACACCCTCCAGTTCCATCCACGTCATTGCAAATGGCAAGATCTCATTCTTTTGATGGCTGCATAATATTCCATTGTATATATATACCACTTCTTCTTTATCCATTCATCTGTCGATGGACATCTTGGCTCTTTCCACAGTTTGGCAATTGTGGACATTGCTGCTATAAACATCAGGGCGCACATAACCCTTCGGATCCCTACATTTGTATCTTTGGGATAAATGCCCAGTAGTGCAATTGCTGGATCAATGGTAGTTCTATTTTCAACTTTTTGAGGACCCTCCATACTGTTTTCCAGAGTGGTTGCACCAGCTTGCATTCCCACCAACAGTGTAGGAGGGTTCCCCTTTCTCCATATCCCTGCCAACATCTGTCATTTCCTGACTTGTTAATTTTACCATTCTGATTGGTGTGAGGTGATATCTCATTGAGGATTTGATTTGGATTTCCCTGATGCCAAGCAATGTTGAGCACTTTTTCATGTGTCTGTTGGCCATTTGGATGTCTTCTTTGGAAAAATGTCTGTTCGTGTCTTCTGCCCATTTCTTGATTGGATTATTTGTTCTTTGGGTGTTGAGTTAAAGAAGTTCTTTATAGATTTTGGATACTAGCCCTTTATCTGATATGTCATTTGTAAATATCTTCTTCCATTCTGTTGGTTGTCTTTTGGTTTTGTGGACTGTTTCTTTTGCTGTGCAAAAGGTTTTTATCTTGATGAAGTCCCAATAGTTCATTTTTGCCCTTGCTTCCCTTGCCTTTGGTGATGTTTCTAGGAAGAAATTGCTGAGGCTGAGGTCGAAGAGGTTGCTGCCTGTGTTCTCCTTTAGGATTTGGATGGACTCCTGTCTCACATTTAGGTCTTCAACCATTTTGAGTCTATTTTTGTATGTGGTGTAAGGAAATGGTCCAGTTTCAATCTTCTGCATGTGGCTGTCCAATTTTCCCAACACCATTTGTTGAAGACACTGTCTTTTTACATTGGACATTCTTTCCTGCTTTGTTAAAGATTAGTTGACCATAAAGTTGAGGGTCCATTTCTGGGCTCTCTATTCTGTTCCATTGATCTATGGGTCTGTTTTTGTGCCAGTACCATACTGTCTTGATGATGACAGTTTTGTAATAGAGCTGGAAGTCCGGAACTGTGATGCCGCCAGCTTGGCTTTTCCTTTTCAACATTCATCTGGCTATTCAGGGTCTTTTCTGGTTCCATACAAATTTTAGGATTATTTGTTCCATTTCTTTGAAAAAAGTGGATGGTATTTTGATGAGGATTGCATTGAATGTGTAGATTACTCTAGGTAGCATTAACATCTTCACAATATTTGTTCTTCCAATCCATGAGCATGGACCGTTTTTCCATTTCTTTGTGTCTTCCTCAATTTCTTTCATAAGTATTTTATAGTTTTCTGAGTACAGATCCTTTGCCTCTTTGGTTAGATTTATTCCTAGGTATCTTAAGGTTTTGGGTGCAGTTGTAAATGGGATCGACTCCTTAATTTCTCTCTCTTCTGTCTTGTTGTTGGTGTAATGGAATGCCACTGATTTCTGTGCATTGATTTTATATCCTGCCACTTTACTGAATTCCTGTATGAGTTCTAGCAGTTTTGGGGTTGAGTCTTTTGGGTTTTCCACATACAGTATCATATCATCTGCAAACAGTGAGAGTTTGACTTCTTCTTTGCCAATTTGGATGGCTTTGATTTCTTTTTGTTGTCTGATTGCTGTGGCTAGGACTTCTAATACCATGTTGAATAGCAGTGGTGATAGTGGACATCCCTGCCACGTTCCTGACCTTAGGCGGAAAGGTCTCAGTTTTTCCCATTGAGAATGATATTCGCTGTGGGTTTTTCATAGATGGCTTTTATGATATTGAGGTATGTACCCTCTATCCCTATACTCTGAAGAGTTTTGATCAAGAAAGGATGCTGTACTTTGTCAAGTGCTTTTTCTGCATCTATTGAGAGGATCATATGTTTCTTGTTCTTTCTTTTGTTAATGTATTGTATCACGTTGATTGATTGGCGGATGTTGAACCAACCTTGCCGCCCAGGGATAAATATCATTTGGTCGTGATGAATAATCCTTTTAATGTACTGTTGGATCCTATTGGCTAGTATTTTGGTGAGAATTTTTGCATCCATGTTCGTCAAGGATATTGGTCTTTATTCTCCTTTTTGATGAGGTCTTTGTCTGGTTTGGGGATAAGGTAATGGTGGTCTTATAAAATGAGTTTGGAAGTTTTGCTCCATTTCTATTTTTGGAACAGTTTCAGAAGAATAGGTATTAATTTTTCTTTAAATGTTTGGTAGAATTCCCCTGGGAAGCCATCCGGCCCTGGGCTTTTGTTTATTGGGAGATTTTTGATGACTGCTTCAATTTCCTTAGTGGTTATAGGTCTGTTCAGGTTTTCTATTTCTTCCTGGTTCAGTTTTGGTAGTTGATACATCTCTAGGAATGCATCCATTTCTCCAGGTTATCTAATTTGCTGGCATAGAGTTGCTCATAATATGTTCTTATAATTGTTTGTATTTCTTTGGTGTTGGTTGTGTTCTGTCCTCTCTCATTCATGATTTTGTTGATTTGGGTCATTTCTCTTTTCTTTTGGATCAGTCTGGCCAGGGGTTTATCAATCTTACTAGTGTTTTCAAAGAACCAGCTCTCCTAGTTTCTTTGATCTGTTCTACTGTTCTTTTGGTTTCTATTTCACGATTTCTGCTCTGATCTTTATTATTTCTCTTCTCCTGCTGGGTTTAGGCTGTATTTGCTGTTCTTTCTCCAGCTCTTTTAGGTGTAGGGTTGGATTGTGTATTTGAGACCTTTCTTGTTTCTTGAGAAAGGCTTGTATTGCTCTATACTTTCCTCTTAGGACTGCCTTTGCTGTATCCCAAGGATTTTGAACAGTTGTGTTTTCATTTTCATTAGTTTCCAGGAATTTTTTTAATTCTTCTTTAATGTTCTGGTTGACCCATTCATTCTTTAGTAGGACGCTCTTTAGCCTCCATGTATTTGAGTTCTGTCTGACTTTCCTCTTGTGATTGAGTTCTAGTTTCAAAGCACTGTGGTCTAAAATATGCAGGGAATGATCCAATCTTTTGGTACCAGTTGAGACCCGATTTGTGACCTAGGATGTGATCTATTCTGGAGAATGTTACATGGGCACTAGAGAAGAGTGTGTATTCTGTTTCTTTGGGATGGAATGTTCTGAATATGTCTGTAAAGTCCATTTGGTCCAGTGTGTCATTTAAAGTCCTTATTTCCCTGTTGATATTTTGCTTAGATGAAATGTCCATTTCAGTGAGGGGGTGTTAAAGTCCCCCACTATTATTGTATTGTTGTTGATGTGTTTCTTTGCTTTTGTTATTAATTGGCTTATATAATTGGATGATCCCATGTTAGGGGCATAGATATTTACAATTGTTAGATCTTCTTGTTGGATAGACTCTTTAAGTAGGGTATGGTGTCCTTCCTCATCTCTTATTAGAGTCTTTGGCTTAAAATCTAATTTGTCTGATATAAGGATTGCCACCCCAACTTTCTTTTGGTGTCCATTAGCATGGTAAATGGTTTTCCACCCCCTCATTTTCAATCTGGGGGTGTCTTTGGGTCTAAAATGAGTCTCTTGCAGACAGCATACAATGGGTGTTGTATTTTAATCCACTCTGATAGCCTGTGTCTTTTGATTGGGGCATTTAGCCCTTTACATTCAGGGTAACTATTGAAAGATATGAATTTAGTGCCACTGTATTGCCTGTAAGGTGACTCTTACTGTATATTGTCTGTGTTCCTTTCTGGAACTCTCTTTGCTGTTTTTAGGCTCTCTCTTTGCTTAGAGGACCCTTTTCAATATTTCTTGTAGGGCTGGTTTCGTGTTTGCAAATTCCTTTAGTTTTTGTTTGTCCTGGAAACTTTTTATCTCTCTTTCTATTTTCAATGACAGCCTAGCTGGATATAGTATTCTTGGCTCATATTTTTCTCATTTAGTGCTCTGAATATATCATGCCAGTCCTTTCTGGCCTGCTAGGTCTCTGTGGATAGGTCTGTTGCCAATCTAATGTTTCTACCATTGTAGGTTACAGATCTCTTCTCCCGAGCTGCTTTCAGGATTTTCTCTTTGTCTCTGAGACTCGTAAGTTTTACTATTAGATGTCAGGGTGTTGACCTATTTTTATTGATTTTCAGAGGGGTTCTCTGTGCCTCCTGGATTTTGATGCCTGTTTCCTTCCCCAAATTAGGGAAGTTCTCTGCTATAATTTGCTCCAATATACCTTCTGCCCCTCTCTCTCTTTCTTCTTCTCCTGGGATCCCAATTGTTCTAATGTTGTTTCATCTTATGGTATCACTTATCTCTCGAATTCTGCCCTCGTGATCCTGTAGTTGTTTATCTCTCTTTTTCTCAGCTTCTTTATTTTCCATCAGTTGGTCTTCTATATCACTAATTCTCTCTTCTGCCTCATTTATCCTAGCAGTTAGTACCCCCTTTTTTAATTGCACCTCATGAATAGCCTTTTTGATTTCAATTTGATTAGATTTTAGTTCTTTAATTTCTCCAGAAAGGGTTTCTGTAATAACTTCCATGCTTTTTTCAAGCCCAGCTAGTATCTTTAAAATCATCATTCTGAACTTTAGTTTTGATATCATACTAATGTCTGTATTGAGTAGGTCCCTGGCAGTTGGTACTGCCTCTTGTTCTTTTTGTTGAAGTAATTTTTTCCATCTTGTCATTTTGTCCAGAGGAGAATAGATGAATGAGAGAACAAAATGTGAACAGGGTAACAATGTCCCCAGAAAATATACTCTAAACTAATCAGAAAAGACCTGAAACCGGGGGAAAAGAAAGGGAAAGGAAGAAAAAAGAAAAAGATAAAGATAAAAACAAACAAAAACAGAACAAAACAAAAAAATAAACAGAATATGATCAAATATGATCAGGCTGTTGCATAGATCAGTGCCACACAATAGATTTTGGGTGTATTTTGGTCTGTTAGAAGAAAGTGCCTCCCAAAATTTTAAAGAAAGTAAAACTTATATATGTACAAAAATAAGGGTTAATATGATGAAGGGATGGCGTATGACTGTAAAGATGAAAATTATAAACAATTTTATAAAAGGAATTGATAAGATAAGAAGTTTGAAAAAAGAAAGAAGAGGAATTAAAAAAAAGGGGGGGGAGAATGTGATCAGGCAGTAGACTAGAACAAAGCCATACACTAGAGATTTAGGGTATATTTTGATCTGTTAGAAGAAACTGTGTCTCAAAATTTTAAAGAGAGAACATCTGATATATATATGCCAAAAATAAGGGTAACTACTATGAAGGGATAAAATATGACTCTAAAAATAAAAAATACAGATGTTTTTTAAAAAAGGGATTAATAAGATGTTGGTTGAAAAAGGGAAAAAGAAAAATTCACACACACAAAAAAAGACAGTTAAAAAAAATTAACTTTGAAAGACTAGAGAAGCATGGTAAAAAAGCCGTGAATTCTATGTGCAGTATTCCCCTAGTGTTGGAGTTCTGCCGTTCTTATTGATCAGTAAACTTGGTCTTGGCTGGGTGGCCTTGCTGATCTTCTGGGGGAGGGCCGTGTTGCCTTTGTTCCCAAATGTCTTTGCCAGAAGCAGAATTGCCCCACCCTTTCCTGTCCAGGGTAAGTAATCTGCTCGGGTTTGCTCTTGGGAGCTTTTGTTCCCTGCAAACTCTCCGTACAGCTTTGGAGGAGGAGAGTGAAATGGTGGCCTCCCAATCTCTGCCCCGGAGGAGCCGCGAACTCGGGGAACTGTTCCTCAATAAGTCCCAGAGAAAAGCAGTCAGTCACTCCCATCTCCCTGGTCTCCGGCTGCACTCCATGCTCACCCGGCCTGTGACCAAGCGTTTCTATCTCTGGCACCCGACTCGGTGTGGTCTCCAAACCCAGCAGACCCCTGAGGTGCGTTCCCGCGCCGCTCCTCCCAGGGGAGGAAGGGGAGTCTCCCTGGATCTGCCTCTTGTTGGGTCCCTACTGGAGGAGAAGTGGCCTGACTGTGTCATGGATCACGGTTTATGGCAACCCCGAGCTGAGAGCCCACTCCTCGGCTCTGTCTCTGCGCCGGCTTCCCAGCTCCGATACCTGTGAGTTCTGCCGCACTCAGGCACCCCCAGTCTTTCTGTGACCCCGAGGGTCTTCAGACCACACTGTCCCTGCGAGGGTTCCACCGCCTGCTTAGCCACTGGAGCGAAGTCACTCAGCGGAGCCGACTTCTAAAAGTTCTGATTTTGTGCTCCGCTGCTCTATCACTTGCTCGTAGAGTCTGACAGAGGCCGCCTCCCCCGCTGTCTATCTTCCCGAATATCGCCTCGGATTCACTTCTCCGCACGTCCTACTTTCCAAAGTGTTCGCTTTTCTGTTCAGAGTGTTATTACTATTCTTTTCTTCAATCTCCTGTTGAGTTCATAGGTGTTCAGAATGGTTTTATCCCTATCCAGCTAAATTCCTGGGACCTGCTGAATTCCTGGGACCAGATGAAATCCAGGTCTCCTACTCCTCCAACATCTTGCTCCGCCCCCCAATTTGATCATTTAGAAGCTGCCTAATTTGTATGTTCCTCAACACTTTCTTTTCTTTCTTTTATACCAGGTGCCTGTTAATAATTTTGCTAAACAAAAGTAAAGTTAGACAAACACAATAACATTGACCCCAACAGTTTCTTTTTCCAAGATGGTACATTGATAGCTAGAGAACAGAAATGGTTCACATCAGTGTACATGACCAATAATCAAAATAAAAGTCAAAGTTCTTGCTCAAGAATGAGGAATAGAGGGTTTAAGGCATAGAGCTACTCAGGTCCCAGCCAAAATCATAATGGAATTTTAGAACCAGCAGGTATAGGGTTGAAAGAATTAGGAAACTTTCGTTAATAGTGAATACTATAAGAGAACTTTCTAAACACTGTTTTTCAATAGAAAACTATGAATAATGTAACAAGGGGCTAGTAGAATGACAGAAATGCCAAAAAGCATCACTATGCGAGAGATTAGCTGGTCAGAAAGGTAGAACACACAATAGAAGAATGAAGCAGAATAAAATATATGTGATTCTTCTTATTTTATGATTTAACTCTCATCTTCCTACCATCCTGCCACCTAAAAAACATATATGACATTTCCCCCTACCTTGCACTTTAACTCCCTTTATGAGGCTTAACGGTAGCAACATTTGCCTTGCTTAGAACAAGCTTGCCATCTAGTGTCAATCACTGGTAACTACAGAATATGGGAAAGCATTAGGTGCATACAAACATGCAACCATTACCTCAAAACTTAAACCACTCTCTTTTTTTAACATAATGTGTAGAGTTCCTATTATGAGCTGGTGTCTGGAGATACAGTGGTAAGAAAAAATATTAATATGGTTCCTAAAAGTCTCATGGGGAAGACAGACATTCCTCAAATAATCACCCATTAAATGTATACATGACAACAAATACAACTTCAATAGCACTGACACTGTGCCAGATTAATTCATATAATACTCATAAAAAGCCTATAAAGTAAGACATTTTCTCCATTTTACAGATTAGAAAACTGAGGCAGAAAGGTCACAAAACTTCCCCTGGTTGCACAGCAGAACAGGAATATAAACCCAGGCTGTTTCACTCTCAAATCTGTGCATTTAACTGCCTCTGAATGCAAAATTGAAACTTTGACATATGCAAGCAAGATAAATATATGATTGAAAAACACTTATTAATTCAAAAAATAATTTCTGACCGCCTAAAATGTGCCAGGTACTATATTTGGCCTGTGGATGAAGAAGTGAACAAGAAAGACAAGACAAATATACTTAACCTCATAAAGCTTGTAACATAAACATGCACATGCATGCACACACTCACATATATTAGCATTAATATAATGTCTAGGCTGTTATATGCCCAAAATTTAATACATCAGGATAAGTGATTAGTGATGGGAAGGTGAGGAGGTACACTATTTCCAGATCAGTAATGGAAATCCTCTGAGGAAAGGACATCTGAACAGATATATGTTGAATAAATGTGAGGGATATGAGCATCTAGAAGAATACTAGAAAGAGAGATAACAAACACAAAGGCCACAAGGAAGGATTCTATTTTTCATTCCTTGCCTCTACCCCATCACCCCTACCCCCCCACTGCAGCCAGAATGACTAAAGGGGAGTGCATAAGAAACAGATTAGAGGACATGATAAGGACTTCATATTCCAAGAGTGATAGGAAACCAATTGACAGGTTCAAACAACACAATCAAATTTGTATCTTTTTTTTAAAAGATTTTATTTATTTATTTGAGAGGGAGAGAATGAGAGAGAGAGAGCACGAGAGGGAAGAGGGTCAGAGGGAGAAGCAGACTCCCTGCTGAGCAGGGAGCCCAATGTGGGACTTGATCCTGGGACTCCAGGATCATGACCTGAGCCGAAGGCAGTCACTTAACCAACTGAGCCACCCAGGCGCCCCTAAAGTTTGTATCTTTTAAAGACCACACTAGTTACTGTGAGGAGAATAGACTGTAAGGTGTATAGAGTGGAAACAAAGAAATTGATCAGGAGGCTATTGCAACTTTCCAGTAAAGACATAATGATGAAATCTAATAATCAGGGGTGCCTGACTGGCTCAGTCCATGGAACATGTGACTCTTGAATCAGGGTTGTCAGTTTGAGCCCCACATTGGGTGTAGAGATTACTTAAAATATTTAAAAAAATTTTTAGATCTAATAATCAAATCAAACTTATAAATGACTATAATACAAAGGAAACTGTAAGTGCCATAATAGAAGGTACAAAATATATAGGTCATCAAAGTCTGTATTTGTATGAAGACCAAAAAAATCATCATTAAGGGGCTGGGATATGCAGCATATCTAAGTATATAGAGAAGAATATATGAATGTGTTGAAAAAAGAATAAATACTTCAACTTCCCTGTAGCATAAGGTGAATGTAAGGGTAAAACATGAATTAGAATCAAATAATGGAGCAACTCAAAGCACTAGGGAGATAAAAATTAGTCTCTTTATTTTTTTCTTCTCTGCTTTCTTACACAGCTTCCTGTAACAACTCAGTTACATGCTGGTTTCCATTTGTCAATGTATTTGGTCTGTCTTTTTAAATGTCCTTGAGCGTGCTGGGCACAGAAAATGATGTTCAAAAATGATTTAAAAATCTGCTCAAAGACCACCAAAACATACCACATCTATAGTCTGACAAACATAGGTTTATTTGCTGCCATAAGAAATTTCACATTAGAGGAACTGTCCGTAGAGCCAGTGGTCTTATTAGTTTGGGGACAATGTAAAGTTTAACTAATCTTTTTTTAAATTTTTAAATTTATTTTAATTGCAGTATAATTAACATACAGTGTTATATTAGTTTCAGGTATACAATATAGTAATTCAACAATTCTACACATTACTCAGTGCTCATCACCATAAGTACACTCTTAATCCTTTTCATCTATTCCACCCATGCCCCTACCACCTCCCCTCTGGTAACCATCAGTTTGTTCTCTATATTTAAGAGTCTGGGTGTTTTTTGTTTTGTTTTGTTTTGTCTTTTTTTATTTGTTCCTTTGTTTAGTTTCTTAAATTCCACATGGGAATGAAATCATATGGTATTTGTCTTTCTCTGACTTATTTTACTTAGCATTATACCCTATAGATCCACCCATGTTGTTGCAAATGGAAGATTTCATTTTTTTTGTGGTTAATATTCCATTGTGTGTGTGTGTGTGCACACACACACACACATACACATATATATAAAACACCTCTTCTTTATCCATTCATCTTTTGATGGAAACTTGGGTTGCTTTCACATTTTGGCTATTGTAGATAATGCTGCAATAAACATAGAGGTGCCTATATCTTTTCACCTTAGGGTTTTTGTATTCATTGGGCAAATGCCCAGTAATACAATTATGATCATAGGGCAGTTCTATTTTTAATTTTTTGAGGAACCTCTATACTATTTTCCAGAGTGGATGCACCAGGTTGCATTCCTATCAACAGCATTATGAGGGTCCTTTTTTTTTTTCTCTACATCCTTGCCAATATTTGTTTCTTGTGTTTTTTATTTTAGCCATTCTGACAGGTGTGAGGTGATATTTCCTTGTGGTTTTGATTTGTATTCCCTGATGATTACTAATATTGACAATATTGTGTCTGTTGGGCTTGTGGATGTCTTTTTAGATGAAATATCTGTTCATGTCTTCTACCCATTTCTAAATTGGGTGTTGTTTGGTTTTTTTTTTTTTTGGTATTAAATTGTATAACTTCTTTACATATTTTGGATACTAACCCTTTATTGGATTATGTCATTTGCAATAATCTCCCATTTAGTTAGTTTAGTTGGTCTCTTAGTTTTGTTGATTGTTTATTTCACTGTGTAGAAGCTTTTATTTTGATGTAGTCCCAATAGTTTATTTTTGCTTTTGTTTCCTTTGTCTCAGGAAATACATCAAGAAAAATGTTTCTGTGGCTGAGGTCAGAGAAATTACTTCCTGTACTCTCTTCTAGGATTTTTATGGTTTCAGGCCTCAAATTAGGTCTTTCATCCATTTTAAATTTATTTATGGTGTAAGAAAGTGGTCCAGTTTCATTCTTTTGCATATACTTGTCCAGTTTTCCCAATATCATTTGTTGAAGAGACTGTCTTTTTCCCACTACATATTCTTGCTTACTTTTTTGAAGATTAATTGACCATATGTTCATGGGTTGATTTATGGGATCTCCATTCTGTTCCATTGATCTATGTGTCTTTTTTTGTGCCCGGACTCTAATGCTTTGATGACTACAGCTTTGTAGTATAACTATAAGTCTGGAATTGTGATGCCTCCAGGTTTGCTTGTCTCTTTTCAAGATTTCTTTGGCTATTTGGGGTCTTCTGTGGTTCCATACAAATTTGAAGACTGCTCTAGTTCTGTGAAAAATGCTGTTGGTATTTTGATAGGGATTGCATTAAATATGTAGATAGTTTTGTGTAGTATAGACATTTTAACAATATTTGTTCTTCTAATCCACGAGCATGGAATGTCCATTTCTTTGTGTCATCTTCAATTTTTTTCTACATGTTTTATAGTTTTCAGAGTACAGGTTTTTCACGCCTTTGGTTAGGTTTATTCCTAGGTATCTTATGGTTTTTGGTGTAATTGTAAATGGGATTGATTGCTTAATTTCTCTTTCTGCTGCTTCATTATTGATGTATAGAAATGCAACAGATTTCTATAGATTGATTTTGTATCTTGCAGCTTTACTGAATTCCTGTATCAGTTCTAGCAGATTTTTTTTTAGTCTTTCAGGTTTTATATATATATATATATATATGGTATCATGTCAACTGCAAATTGTGAAACTTGTCTTCTTCCTTACCTATTTGGATACCTTTTATTTCCTTTTGTTGTCTGATTGCTATGGCTAGGACTTCCAGTACTGTGTTGAATACAAGTGGTGAGAGTGGGCCTCCTTGTTTTGTTCCTGACCTTAGGGGAAGGTTCTCAGTTTTTCCCCACTGATGATGTTATCTGGGTTTTTTTGTGTGTTTTTTTTTTTTATATATGACGTTTATTGTGTTGAGGTATGTTCCCTCTAAACCTACTTTGTTGAGGGTTTTTATCACAAATGGATGTTGTACTTCGTCAAATACTTTTATGCTTCTTTTGAAATGATCATATGGTTCTTATCCTATCTCTTACTGATATGACATATCACGTTGATTGATTTGCAAATATTTAAACATGGTTGAAACCAAGGAATAAAGGCTACTTGATCATGGTGAATGATGTTTTTAATGTATTTTTGGATTTGGGTTGCTATTATTTTGTTGAGAGTTTGTGCATACATGTTCATCAGAGATACTGACCTGTAGTTCTCTTTTCTTCTGGTGTTATCTGGTTTTAGTATCAGGATAATGCTGGCCTCATAGAATGAATTTGGAAGTTTTCCTTCCTTTTCTATTTTTTGGCATAGTTTGAGAAGAATAGGTATCAACTCTTCAAATATTTGGTAGTATTCACCTGTGAAGCCATGTGGTCCTGGACTTCTGTTTGTTCAGAGTTATTTTGATTACTGATTCAATTTCTTTGTTGGTAATCAGTCTGTTTGAACTTTCTATTTCCTCTTGTTTCAGTTTTGGTAGTTATAGTTTTCTAGGAATTCATCCATTTTTTCCAAGTTATTCAACTTGTTGGCATATACTTTTTCATACTATTTACTTTATATTGTTAGTATTTCAGTGGTATTCAGTCTCTGGGCCTGTTTCTGTGTGTTAAGGAAGTTAGCTACAGCTCCTGTTCTTGAGAATAATGGATTTATGAAGATGAAGTCTTTTAGTGCCCTGCCATGTAGCGTTCCCCATTCCCCAGGCATTGGCACTTCCGAAAGTATAACCAACTGTGCTGCGTGCATTCTGCTGTTCTATCACAGCTGCTTTATCCTTCAAGCCAGTCGTCTGCAGAGACTGTCTGTCTGTTGCGGGCAGTGTTTGGTCCCTGGCCTGAATGTGGCATGTTTTAACTAGGTGTGTTCTGGTCTGCTTGTGAAAAGAGACCTGCTGCTGGAACTGAGGTGCTGTAAAACTACTGGGCTGGGAGACATGGTGTTGGCAGGGGTTTGGGCTGGTCTTCTGGGGGAGGGGTCCCAGGCACTTTGGGACTGAAGCATCTGTGACTGGGAAGGGTGATTCTTGCAGAGCATGGGGTGGGGGTGCTTAGCATAAGCAAATTAGGTAGGGAGAGCCAGCCCTGTACTGGTTCCTGCAGGTGGCTCTGTGTTTATGCTGAGGGGCAGGGGGAGGGAAATTGTGCTTGCCAGTTCCTTTGTTCCTGGAGAGTTCTCTTTGTTAATGCTGTCTCTCTGGGAAATGCTCCAAGATAAGCAACTAACCTCCCCACTCTATGCCCCAGGCACTCTTCAGAAGGCTGTTTCTATGTATAAGTCAGTGGACTGTTTGCCTGCCTTCTCTGCAAGAGAAGCCCCAGTGTCCTCCAAGCTTTCCCAGAGCCAAGCATGCTGACCTTTAAAACTCCAGGCTTTAAGCCCCACTGGTTAGAGAACTTAAAAAATTCAGGCTCTCTCGCTTTCCAAGCCAATTGCTATAGGGATTCATTTCCTCATGTGCTCCTGAGTGTTAGTCTATCTCTCAACCTTCTCTGCAACCATGGCTTCCTCCCACCACAGTGGCCACGATCCATTTCTCTCCCAAGCTACATCTCTGCACTTTCTACCTTCTTCAAAGTGGCCTCTTTTCTACCTTTAGTTGTGGAGTTTTTTCTGTCAATCTTCAGATCAATTTCTGGGGTATTTAGGATGATTTGAGAGTTATCTAATTTTATTTGTGAGACAAGGTCAGCTTCAGGTCCTCCTACTCTGCTGCCATCTTCCCCTCCCAAATATATTCTTATTATAAGACTAATATATACTATAATATATATTCTTCAATATGCATATAAATTTTAAAATCTTATAATAAATAAAAATTATATATTCATAGAGAAGATAGATACTAATTTTGAGGAATTGGTTCCTGTAATTATGGAGGCTGAAAAGTCCCATAATTTTCCTTCTATCAACTGGAGATCCAAGAAAGCTGGTGGTATAAAAGTCCAAATCTGAAAGCCTGAGAACCAGGGGAGCTGATGGTATAAATCCCAGTCAAGGCCAGAGGTAAAATATTCCAGTTCAACAGTGAGGTAAGAAAAAAGGGGTGGATTCTTACATCATCCACCTTTTGTTCTATTCAGGCCCTCAAAGGATGGTATGATGTCTACCTGTAGTGGACTAGGCAAGCTACTTCACTGAGTCCACCAGATCAAATGCTAATCTCATCTAAAACCACCCTCCGAGACAAACCAAGAAATAATGCTTAATCTGGGCACCCTGTGGCCAGTTAAGTTGATACATAAAATGAACCATCAGAGTGTATTACTAGAATTAGCTTTGATATGGTTAAAGAAAAAAACAAAAAACCCTAAACTATCAATGCATTTAACATAATAAAAATTGTTTCTTAATTATGCAAAGTTTGGTGAAAGTCCAGCAATTTCCTAAGGCAGTTGTTACTGATATGGTAACTAGGTATTCTATGTTAAGTTTACCTGTCTGCCTATGTTTGCCTTATCTCTATAATCTCAATGTGTGGCCTCTATCATCACTACTTTCACATCTACTCTTCCATGATGTAGTCTGGAATTGACACGTTTCTTTCAGTAGCAGGTCATTGACCAGAATGAATTACATAGTCCCACCTAAAAACAAGGGAGTTGGTAAATGAAGAATACATGGAATAATTGTTGAGCCTTATTGTGTCTGTCCAGGGGGCAAGGACAAAAGTAGAATGGCCACGAGACTATTGCAATTTCAGAAAGTTCATGGTGGCTTTGACAGGGTGGTAACAGTGGGGATGGAGAAAAATGGTCCAATTTTTGAGATATTTTCAAGGTAAAATGAGAATTTGCTGAATGGAGAGTCATGGGATATAAAAGATAAAGAGAAATCAAAAGTGATTGAGATAGAAAAAATTTAAGAGGTTTAGAAAAAATATCAAGAGCTCAGTTTTAAACATGCTGTGATTGAGATGATTATTATACAACAGGGAGGAGGTGTTTAAGCACTTAGATTTATGGTTTTGAAGCATACAGGGAAGAGGTAAAGGCTGGAGATATAAATTACAAGTCATCAATATATGGATGGTTTCTAAAGCCATGGAACTTGTTGAGATTATCTGTAGGATGAGTAGAGTAAGAATAAAAGATTGAACCCTGAGAAATTCCTACATTCAGAGGTCGAGGAGGAACCCGCAAAAGAAACAAAGAGAGTGACCAGAATGATGGAGGGAAAACATGGAAAGTGTGGTAC
This sequence comes from Zalophus californianus, assembly GCF_009762305.2. Taxonomy (NCBI): domain Eukaryota; kingdom Metazoa; phylum Chordata; class Mammalia; order Carnivora; family Otariidae; genus Zalophus; species Zalophus californianus. The sequence goes on from NC_045598.1 coordinate 87,277,880, forward strand.
CCAGCAAGTCAAATGAAGGGAGCTTAGATTTGGGGTTGTGTTTTGTTTTGGTTGTTTTTACAGCTGAGAGTAAACCACTGTGTTTAGTGATATTGATAGATCAAATAGGATAAGATCTGAGAAATAACCATTGGATTTAGCAATGTAGGGGTCATTAGTGACCTTGAGAAGGGCAATTTCAGTAGAATAGTGGGGTTGTTAACTTGATTGGAATAAACTGTTAAAGAACAAAAATTCAATGGAATAAATTTGAAGATCTAATTGGCTTTATGAAGTGACTCCTGAATCAGGCGGCACCCCAGTCAGCAAGTTTAGGTTGGAGGGTGGAGCAAGACGTTATTAGCAAAAGAAAAGATTTTTCCAGGCAAGGTTACCTTCCCTTAGGGGATCTTAGACAGATTACCTCATCTTCCCTTGGGGGAGAGAGAAGCCCCATGTGACAGGCTGCCTAATTGGTGCTTAACAGAAAATTCCTGACTGGTTAAGACTACATTTCTGGGGCAGGTTAAAACTGCAAATGGCTCATTTGGTTAAGTGTCTTGACTTTTGCTCAAGTCATTATCTTAGGGTCCTGGGATTGAGCCTTGTATCTAGCTCCATGCTCAGGGTGGAGTCTGCTTGTCCATCTGCCCCTCCCCACTATTGTGCTCTCATGCTCTCTTTTTCTCTCTCTCTCAAATAAATAAATAAAATCTTTTTAAAAAAATGCAAGTAGATTATACATTAAGCTCTGGTTTGGTGACTTGACCTAAGTGAAGCCATTTTGGGGTCTATGGTTTTCTTTTTTTTTTTTAAGATTTTTTTGTTTATATGAGAGAGAGAGAGCACATGAGAGGGGGGAGGGTCAGAGGGAGAAGCAGACTCCCTGCTGAGCAGGGAGCCCAATGCGGGACTCGATCCTGGGATTCCAGGATTATGACCTGAGCTGAAGGCAGTCGCTTAACCAACTGAGCCACCCAGGTGCCCCAGGCCTATGGTTTTCTTTTAACAATTCCTCCCTTTTGCTCAGACTCTCAGCTTAACTGAGAGAGATGTGATCAGAATTTAAGGCATCAGAACCACTCTCAGCTATTGCTCTAAAATTCTTGCAGTTTGTGTTTTTCCTTTGTGTGGTATCTATAAGTCATGCTTAATCTCTGTGATATTCACAGGTCATGGCTTCAGGTTCACATTCTTTAAGTCAGTCATTTTCTTGGCTTCTCCTCTGAGGTTCAAGTACAGGGAGATCATCTGCTTGGTAGTTAGCAGCTGCAAATACGCATTTTCAGTTTTTGAGAGGCTACAATGTGCCAGGGAGATTATAAACAATAATTCCCAAAGCCACAGTCCCCAAGACATAAATATAATTCATAAATTCATAAATATAAATCAATATTAAGTAAAAGAAAGACTGCCCTAAAGTGTCTTCTTTTTTTTTTTTATGATTTTATTTATTTATTTGAGAGAGAGAGAGAGCAGGGGAAGGAGCAGAGGGAGAGGGACAAGCAGACTCCGCAATGAGCACAGAGCCTGATGCAGGGCACATTCTCATGACCCTGAGATCATGACCTGAGCTGAAACCAAGAATCAGATGCTCAACCAATTGAGCCACCCAGGCACCCCACCTAAAGTGAACCTTTTAAGCCAAGTGGCTCCCCCCCAATTTTATGTAATTGAGTTTTAATTTCCCCAGAAGTGTTAATCCAGGTACAGCAAATGGTGTTGGCCACAACACAGACACCTCCTTGCTCAGATGAAAGATAATTAAGGGCTATTCTATTATCAAGAACTTTGGCCATAGAGTCTAAGAATCTTTGTAGGGCCACTATTACTTCAGCAGCAGATTCTTCAATAATTAAGAGTTAAGGAGAAGTTCTTGGTCATAGGCTCATTTGCATTTATCCCTAACTAGGGAAATAGGGTCCTCCTATAAGGAGTGAATCCTAAATTATGAAAGCCTCCTTGGTAGGTCCTTTCTAACTCAGCAATGTAAATTCGGGGGAGTCAACCAGAGATATCTCTTACTTTGCTTGTGAAAAATTAGGGGCACAGTTAGATTTTCTCCTAACCTGAAATAAATTCTAGATTCCCCCTCTTAGCAATGGCCTGAGAGATACAGATGAGGGCATTATCTTTCTAGGCAATGCCAAAGTAAAGGAAAAGAAAACAAGGTGAAAGAGTTTCATGTTTAGTTAAAATATTAAGTTGATCCATTGTCTTGGGCTGAATCAGTTACTTCAATGTCAGCTACTCCTCTTCCTTGTCAATTTGATTCAGAGATCTCCAGTGTCTTCTAGTTTTGCAACAGTGTCAGCAGTCAGGAAAACTTGCTAAAGTCCCTTCCAACTGAGCTCAAGAAGTGTCTTCCTCTGATGATGTTTCCAGAATACCTAGTCACCAGGCTTTAGACTGTGACCAACAGGATCCTTTAAATTGGGATCCACAGAGTCTTCTATAACCTGTTGACAGGCTTGAGCATAAGATATGAGAGACGTACAGTAGTCAGTCATACCAGTATGAGACAACAAGGGATCGGCAGAAGGTTGTACACCAATAGACATTGGTCTGCTTATGACTATCTCACATGGTGTGAGGTTATACTTCCCAAAGCGCTAACTTCTAGCAGTCAGTAAGACCAAGGGCAATATCTTAGAACAGTGAAGCCCAGTAGTTTTGGCAAGTTTAGAAAGGCTCCGTTTGAGGATCCCATTAGTTCTCTCAACCTTGTCTGATGATTGAAGTGATGGGGAGAGTGATAATTCCAAAAAGTTTTCAAGGTTTTCATTAAGGCTTATAAGATTTTCCCAGGGAAGCAGAGGTATCTTGATCACTGGAGATCATGGAAGGTATATCAAGTAGAAAACACATTTTCTAATAGTTTTTTGCCACTATGAGGACATCAGTCTTGCAGTTAAGGGAAAGCTTCAATCCATCTGCAAAACACACATATAAGAATAAGAACATAGTGGTAACCCATACTAAGTGACAGTTGAATGAAGTCCAACTGCAGGTGTTCAAAGGGTCCAGAGGGAAGTGTGAAGTCTCTTGAAAAACAAAACAAAATAAAATAGTTTCTCCAGGATTATGAACATGATGAGTCAGACATTATTGGTAGACTATTTTTGCAATTTTATAAAAGTTTTCCCATCAATGTCCATTAATAATTTGAGTCATCTTGAATGCACCAGAGTGGGTGAAGGAATGAAAACACCAAAAAAGTGAGGCTTGCCAGGGAGCCAGAAAGAACTGTGCAGCCATCTTGGGTTGCCCACAGCCCTAAGTGTTCTTTTAATTTACAATTATTGTTTCTTTGATTTAGAAGCAGGCTGTTGCCATGTGGCAAGGACATCAGGATGGCAAAAGTCTGGCACCAAAGGGTCATTTTCTGCAGAAGCAGAATAGACTTCATCCATATGTGACACAATCTTTACAGGTTCTGTTTCTGCTGCCTTTGCATGAAAGTCAGCTAAAGCATCTCCTTGATACTCAGGCTTAGTCCTTTTAGTACAAACCTCAATTTTGATGAGAGCAACTTCAGAAGGTAAAAGAATAATATAAAGTGATAAAGTTATATCAGGACACATATGTCTAGAAATTTCACATGATTTCTAGAACTCTTATATACCTATACAAATACAATATAAGGAAGGCATAATATTAGATATTATTTGACAATGCTTCCCATATAATTTAACATATCAAATAAGCCTAATTAGGTTAACAAATCCTTTGAAATGTTAAGGGAAACTTCTGGAAAAATTCTAGTTTCTTCTAGGACAAAAGACTTCATTTAGAATTTGATTTTGGGAAGTTTGTTAAAATCACACACAGACAAAAAATTTTAAAGTGCTTGCTTGGGTGGCTCAGTTGGTTGAGCATCTGCCTTCAGCTCAGGTCAAGATCCCAGGGTCCTGGGATCAAGTCTAGCATCAGTCTCCTTGCTCAGCTGGTAGCCTGCTTCTCCCTCTGCCTGCCCCTCCCCCTGCTTGTGAGCTCTCTCTGGCAAATAAATAAATAAAATCTTACAAAAAAAAATAAAGTGCTTGCCTGAATAGTATCACAGATTATTATGAAACTTAATAATTATCTATTAGCAAAATTTAGCTCCTTTAATATTAAGAACACTCAGTTTTCCTAGGTAATCAAAAACCTAATAAAGACAGCAGACACAGGAAATTATTTTTATAAAACACAAAATCACTGTTTCTAGGCAGAGCACTTAAAAGGTAAAGAAACTTTCATAATCTGTTATCAAAAGCAGACCAAAAGTCCAACAACTTTGGAATGGGACTCAATCCCAGGACCCTGAGTTCTTGACTTGAGCCAAAATCAAGAGCCAGACACTTAACTGACTGAGCCACCCAGGCGCCCCCGTTTTTCCTCTTTAGACAACCAGCCTCATTTTAGGACAAAATTACTTTCTTTTCCTTCAACAAAAAATGCATCTCAATTTCTCATATCTTCTCTTATTGAAAACACATCCTACTTCTTGGTATAAGAAGATGTTGCCCTTATTATTTCTAGTAGCTTTAATCACATACATTAATTAGAATTCTTAACCCTTAGAAACCTTAATATCTAGTGAAAACTAGATGTAAGCAATTGTGAACCGTTATATCAGTGAGTAAGGGACAGGCAGGGCTAGGCAGGGAGAGACAAGTAGGGGTCTATGCGATCAAGCTCACAAAAATCCCAGAAATGCTGAGGTGTAAGGAAACCAGAGATAAGGGAACATAACCAGACCACCTCATTTGTCTTAAACATTACTGATGAGATATTCAAAGGAGAAGTAATCATGGTGCTATCAGTGGTCACATCAAGAAGATTTAGGTTCCCTCACCAGTTTTGAATAAAAGACTGACCATAAAAGCTCACTGGCAACCCATTCAACCCCTCTCACTCTAGAGGGCTTTCTTTGGGTTCTTACCTTAACTTAAACTATCACTGCACCCTTTTGTGTCCAAGAGATTCATTCTTCACCTCTGTGAGACAAGAAAACTACAACCCTGTAACACCAGCATTCTTTAGGTTGGCAAATTTATAAACACATTTCATAATTTCTAGAAGTATGTGCCTTTTCCAATGTAGCACTAACACATCCAAATATCTTTTAGTTTCTCTGTCCTATGAAGCCAAAAATAGATAAACCTATTCTCAGTAATTAATGTTTCATTATTATCTTATTAGGAAATGATGCAGATATTCAATGAATTTAACTTAACTCATCACTTAGCAAAACTTTAAGGTTTCAAGTTACCAAGGTTTGGGGAAACTATTTAAAAAATTTACCTAAAATTATATCTATTCAACCTACTTGTTCTTAACAATTATGCTTAGATTATGCACAAAAACTTTATGAGACACCAAAGTCAACCATAATTCTAAATTAGTTTTGCTGACAAATTACAAATAATATTACATGAATTTAATTAGTAAATAAATTTAAGTATTAAAATAAAGGTTATTTACCAGAATTATATTCAATGTTGATAACTCTAAAGACATGCCTGTTTTAGTTAAACCAATGAACTCATTAAACTAACTTTAATTTACTGAAGATTATACCAGATCACAAGAACTTGAAAAACATGGGGTTAGTTTCTATTATATTTCTGAGAATTTTTATGAATACTAATTTATGTAAAGTGCTTGTTTGTTTAAGCCAATTAAGCAGAGCTTTTACAAATTAATTTTGGCAATACCATCCGGAGGTAGAAAATACCACACATCTACAACATAGATATGGATACACACTAACTGTATGTTCAGATGCAACAGAGACCTTATAGCTTCTGTTTTAAAATTATTGCCATGAAATTGGTGTAAAATTCACTAGTTATAAAAGATAGATCTAGGTTTGTTTTTCTGGTAAATGGAACAAGCTAAAGTTACCTGTATAGAGGGCTAAAGCTTTTTGTAATATTTGTGGAGAAGGCACTTAAGATTTGTTATTTATCCTTAACAAATCAAGTTCTAAATAATCTTTCTGCTTTTGTATTTTTCTTGATAAGAATTACCTCCCCCAAATTTGCTTTTTTTTTTTAAAGATTTTATTTATTTATTTGAGAGAGAGAGAATGAGAGATAGAGAGCACGAGAGGGAAGAGGGTCAGAGGGAGAAGCAGACTCCCCGCTGAGCAGGGAGCCCGATGTGGGACTCGATCCCGGGACTCCAGGATCATGACCTGAGCCGAAGGCAGTCGCTTAAACCAACTGAGCCACCCAGGCGCCCTGGACCATCTTTTTAAAAAGCAAATTTGGGGGCGCCTGGGTGGCTCAGTTGGTTTAAGCGACTGCCTTCGGCTCAGGTCATGATCCTGGAGTCCCGGGATCGAGTCCCACATCGGGCTCCCTGCTCAGCGGGGAGTCTGCTTCTCCCTCTGACCCTCTTCCCTCTCGTGCTCTCTATCTCTCATTCTCTCTCTCTCAAATAAATAAATAAAATCTTTAAAAAAAAAAGATTAAAAAAAAATAATTAAAAAAAAAAAAAAAAAGATGGTCCAGGGGCACCTGGGTGTCTCAGTCAGTTAAGCATCTGCCTTCAGCTCAGGTCATGATCCCAGGGTCCTGGGATCAAGCCCCACATTGGGTTCCTTGCTTAGTGGGGAGCCTGCTTCTCTGCTTCCCACTGCTGCTTCCCCTGCTTGTGCTCTCTCTCTGTCAAATAAATAAGTAAAATCTTAAAAAAAAAAAAAAAAATATGGTCTAGATAAAAGTTCTGGGGAAGACCCTAGGTACAACATTTATAATTCAAAGGAAAAAATAAAGCAGGATGTTCCTAGGATGTTTGTTCCCTTGAGGCCAGAGTTTTTACAAGTTTTACTTACAAACCTCTTGAGATAAATAAGGGAGGTTTGGGAATAGGTAAAAAGGATCAGTGGATTCTGAATTGTTTCTGTAACCACACTGTTGGGCCTGTAAAGACTAGGTTTGTAAATAAGGAAAACTGCTTTAAATTCCTCAATTAGGTTAGTTGCTGCCAATGATATCAAAGGACTGATGCACCCATCCACCTACATTAGAATTTCTTCTTTCCTTTTGGTTACATTTAGCCTATGGGACAATGCCTAAAAAACTTCCCATCAGGCTCTGAATATCAGCTTCCACTTTGGTCAAATTTCTGATCATAGAGTTATTAATATCTTGATATCAATATCTTGACAAATATCTTGTCATGTTTCAGCCTGGACAAACAATAAATATTTCTGGCAGTTTTAAACAACTTCATGGACCTATGAGGTGTCCTCAAAGAGGGTGTAAAAGATTTTATCTTCACAAGATTTAGAGTTACTCCCAAAGATAACTAAAGAAAGAACCAATAACCTGCACATCCCAGGCAGGTAAAAAATCAAGCCAAATTCTTAGGATGCAAAAAGTAGATAAACAAAAAGGAAATAGCTATCTTGGGAGAGAAAGAATCAATAACCAATTGGTCTGGATTTGGAAAGGAGAGGGACAATGTGAAATTTTATCTTCCTTTCTTGAATGGGGTCAGGAGGCAATCTATTTACAGAAACTTTTGAGGATCCTCCCTGGGTTTAAAAAATTCTTAACTATAGCCCTTAGTTTGGTCTTTGACTAAAGAGTGAAAGATACCTGAAGAGGACTACCTGTAGCCTTGAGTGGTTTTAATTTAAAAGGCAACTGTTAATAGTTTCTTCAGAATGGGTAAAAGTCTTATAATCTTTTAGGTACCTTTTCTCTCTTTAATTTTTTATTAGTCTTTTGCAATGAATCTTCCACTGAAATGACTTTGAAAGTTTGAAAATTTTTGGAGACTTCTGCATGTAAATTAAAATAAGTATCCCAAGGGTGCCTGGGTGGCTTAGTCGTTAAGCGTCTGTCTTCGGCTTAGGTCATGATCCCAGGGTCCTAGGATCAAGCCCCGCATCGGGCTCTCTGCTCCACAGGAAGCCTGCTTCTCCCTCTCCAACTCCCCCTGCTTGTGTTCCCTCTCTTGCTGTGTCTCTCTCTGTCAAATAAATAAATAAAATCTTAAAAAAAAAATAAGTATCCCATTCTATTTAATTTGGGAACCATTAAGTACAAGTGTTCTTAAATGATCTTATCTAATTGTAACATTCCCCTTAATAGCCATTTTAATCCCAGGTTGTTTTTAGTAAAATTGTTCCATCTTGCTAGATATCTCCAACTACCAGGACTATAGTTCTTAGACACAAAATAAGCAGGTGTGCCAGAGGCAATGTGCTCAACTCCCTAGATATAAAGAATCCTATTTCTTTTAGCTAGGCCTTTTAGCTAGGTTTCTTAGAGGCAAACTAATATCTAAGAGGGATGTGCCATGGGGATGGTATTTGTGGGGTGTTTTACAGTGTACCTCATTGCACAGCAATTTTCTTGAAGTTGGCAAGTGACCTAGTGTCAGTTTAACCCATTCCATAACCAACTTATCCTATAGTGGGAGACTTCTTGAGGTGGCAAAGCCTTTAAATGCTCAATCCATGACCACCAATATTTGCAGCTTTATTTCTGGCTTCCAAGATTCCCCATTAACAACTAGTTTTTATTTAAAACACCAAGGCCTCACACTAAATGCAGTCCAGCTCAAATCAGACCCGGTCCAATCCCAGACTCATTATGGTTCTTAAATCAGACCCAGTCTGATCCTGAACTCATTCTGGTTCTTAAGTCTAACCCAGTCCAGCTCTGGCTAGTCCAATGTGGACTAAACCAGCAAACCCCAGTAAATGGGGACTGCAGACTAGAACGAGGGAAGGGATTCTGATATGGAACTGTGACCTGAACTGAGGGCTGGCTAATGATCCGTTAGTGCTTCATGTTAGTCTAGAGTGACCTGTTAACCCTGGACAAAAAAGCCAATTAGATCAGGAGCTCAAATGCAGAGCACAGAGCTCAAACTCAGAGGAACTCACCAATGGCCTTTGAAAACAGCAAGAAAGACAGTGAATTCAAAAGGGTTAGCAGGGCACCATGCTTGTGTTTCTCATTGTCCCTCAATGTTGATGGAAATTGCTTTGGATCCCACTGCTGCCACCAAATCTGTTAAAGAACAAAAATTCAATTGAGTAAATTTGAAGATCTAATTGGTTTTAGTAAGTGATTCATGAATCAGGCAATATCCCATCTAGTAGGTAGGGGAGCTCCAAGGAGTTGTACAAAATAAAAGGTTTTCATAGGAAGGAGTGTAGCGCAAGAAGTTTATTAGCAAAAAAAGAAAAAAGAAAAAAAGAAAGAAAGAAAGAAAAAGAAAAGAAAGAAAGAAAGAAAGAAAGAAAAGAAAGAAAAAGAAAGAAATCAAGAAAGAAAGAAAGAAAGAAAGAAAGAAAGAAAGAAAGAAAGAAAGAAAGAAAGAAAGAAAGAAAGAAAGAAAGAAAGAAAGAAAGAAAAAAAGAGAAAGAAAAGATTGTCCCAGGCAAGGTCACCTTCCCTTATAGGGAATGGTAGGAGGTCTTATTAGGTGGATTACCTCATCTTCCTTTGGGGGCAAGAAAGGGCCCATCTGGCAGATTACCTCATTGATACTTAAAAGAAAATTCCTGACTGACCAGTTAGGATTGTATGTCTAGGGGAGGTTGAAACTATAATTAGGTTATGTATTAAGCCTTGTTTTGGTGACTTGGCCCAGTGATACCATTTTGGGCCTGCAGTTTTTGTTGTTGTTGTTGTCATTTGTTTTGTTTTTCTTTTAACAAAACTAAAGAAAATATGGGAGAAAAAAGAATGGAGACAACAAACATACACCATTATTTCTAGCAAATTTGCTATAAACAGAAAGAAATGGCTGGAGAGGGAAGTGGAAACAAAAGGTTTTCTTTTAAATTTGTATATTGGCTGATATGAAATATTGGGGTTTTGGAGCAAATGGTCAAGAATTCTTGAGATGTCTTTGGTGCAAAAAAAGATGGTTTTATTAAAACACAGGGACAGATCCATGGGCAGAAAGAGCTGCCCTGCAATTGTGAGGAGTGACTGATTTTATATACTTTCAGATTGGGAGGGTGTTAGGGATAGCCTCAGTCCCTAAGGAGTTGGAAGCAAGGTTTCCAGGATCTTGAGGGGGTATTTATTACTGTCTAGTAAAACCTTAGTCATGAGACCCTTCAGATATATATCAGTGGGCCATATGTTTGGAGGATGATTGCTAACATATATCTTGGGGCTGATATGGTTTGGAATTGTGGGGTTCGGAGCCAAAGGCCAAGAAAGAATTCTTAAGACGTCTCTGGTGCCAAAAGTGTTTTTATTATAGTAGGGCGAAAGGACCCGCAGGCAGAAAGAGCTGCACTGGGGTTGTAAAAGAGAGACTGATTATGTAAGGTTTTTTATCCTACGGAGAGGAGGGTGATGTTAGGGCTCCAGTAAATTGAGTCTATAGGTTTTGGAGGCTGCCTTTTTCTTGTAAATCATTAAGACAGTTGCAAACTAATGGAGGCTCAGGTCCTGCTTGTGATCTCCATCAGTTAACCATTTTTTTTTTTCCTTTCCTTTGTTCTAGGGCAGCCTGGAATGCCTGAGGAATGTCACGCATATGGGCGGGGGGCGGGGGGGGGAGTGTTGCTGGGTGTTAGCTTGTGCTATCTATGCCCTCATTTTGCCTTTTGCTCCCTCATTATGGGGGTAGAGATAAAGAAAGTTTCCAAAGGGATTTTTATATGTTAAAGAAGACTTTTAGGGTACTGGAGGTTGGGCTATTATCAAGCTAAGGTTGCCTTTTGCCTCTAGCAAAGTATTAACATTGAGGTAGTTGATTTTCTGGAGAAAGGTCACTCTGCATGTCCCAGGTATTTGTCAGTGGGCTATTAAGTTGTGAGAAAGTTTACTTTTTTCCCTATATTTCCTTTGCCTTTGTTCTCCACATCATTTGCTTTGCTTTTTAAAAAAAAATCAAAATGATAATAGCATATATACTGAATGAGAATGATTCAGTAGAGTACACAAGAAGGCAGGGGATCTAATTCTGAAGTAAGAGGTTGCCTTAACTAAGAAGCACAAATGCAAGTATGACTGATGGGTATGGAAGTCTTCAATTTTTTTCAATGAGAATAAGAAACAAGGTTATCATTTAAGAGCAAAGGTGGAAAGAAGGTTCAAAGTTAGGGAACAAAGGAGAAAAAAATGAAGTTGAAAATTAGAGTCAGGCCAGAGAGAAAGTGAGCTAGAACAGTAAGAGAAATGGTATGTTTTGTAAACCAAGGGAAGATGACATTTCAAAAAGAATGTGGTCAAATGTCTCAAGTTCTGCTGAAAAGTTAAAATGAGAACTGAAAACGTATATTGGATTTAGCAACTTGGTGTAAGTGTTGACCCTAGCAAGAATTACTTTATGGACTGATGGGATCAGGAGCCAGACAGAAGTACATTTTGGAGTACAAGGTAAAGAAATAAGGATAACTTATGTCTCTTGATGTAGGAAAGATGTTGAGTTTTGGAGCCAATAGCCAAGAAATAATTCTTGAGATGTCTTTGGTGCAATAAGGGGGTTTTATTAAAGCACAGAGACAAGACCTGTGGGCAGAAAGAGCTGCATTGGGGTCATGAGGAGTGGCTGATTATATACTTTCAAGTTGGGAAGTGGTTAGGGAGAGCAAGTCTCCTAGGAATTTTGAAAGCAAGGCTTCCAGGGCCTTTGAGGGGACTAGCTATTGTTAGAAAAGGTCATTTATTACTGTCTAATAAAACCTGAGTCATGAGACCCTTCATATTTTTATCTGTGGGTCATATGCTTAGGGGATGACTGCCAACAAATATCTTGGGAGGTAGAGATAAAGGAAGTTTGCAAAGGTACTCTTTTTTTAAAATATATATTTTTTTTACTTATTTGAGAGAGAGAGAGTGACATCACGAGCAGAGGGCTGACTAGGGAGCCCAATATGGGGCTCAATCCCAGGACTCTGAGATCATGACCTGAGCTGAAGGTAGATGCTTATCCAATTAAGCCACCCAGGTACCCCGCCAAAAGTATTTTTATATGTTAAAGTAGATTTACAGTATTCTGGGGGTTGGGTTAAGATTACCTTTTGACCTTAGCAAAGTACTAACATTGAGGCAGCTGAGTTCCTAGAGGATGTCAGCCTGTTTCAAGGACTTGTTAATGGGCTGGCTATAAGTAGTAAGGGAATTTAATGTTTCTTTTGTCTTTGCTTCCCACATAATCTCTCTAGAACTTTGGCTGCAAATAATTCATAGAACTGAAAAGCAAAAAAATATACACTAACAATTCAATTAAAAATGAGCAGAAAATCTAAGTAGACATTTTTCCAAAGAAGAAATACTGATGGCTAACAGACACACAAAAAGGTGCTCAACATCACTAATCTTCAGGGAAATGCAAATCAAAACCACAATGATACATCAACTCACACCTTTTAGAATGGCTATCCTAAGAAAGAAAGAAAAGAAAAGAAAGAAAAGAAGAAAGAGAAAAAGAAAGAAAGAAAGAAAGAAAGAAAGAAAGAAAGAAAGAAAGAAAGAAAGAAAGAAAGAAAGAAAGAAAGAAAGAAAGAAAGAAAGAGAAAGAAAAAGAAAGAAAGAAAGAAAGAAAGAAAGAGAAAGAAAGAAGAAAGAAAAGAAAGAAATTGTTGGCAAGGACGTGGAGAAAAGGGAACCCCTGTGCACTGTTGGCCACTATGGGAAACAGTATGGGGGCTCCTCAAAAAATTAAAGATAGAACTACCATATGATCCAGTAATTCCACTTCTGGGTACTTAGCTGAAGAAAACTAACTCAAAAAGATACATGTATCCCCACATCTACTGCAGCATTATTTACAATAGCCAAGATATAGACTAAACAACCTATGTATTTCTGAATGAATGAATGGATAAAAAATGTATGATATATAATGAAATATTTTGAAATATTTTTCAGAAATAAAAATAAAGGAAATCATGCCATTTGTGGCAAAATGGATGGATCTCAAGGGCATTTTGCTCAGTGAAATAAGTCAAAGATAAATGCCATCTGATCTCACTTACATGGGGACTCAAAAACAAAACAAAACGAAGCTCATAGATACACAGAATAGACTGGTGGTTGCCAGAGGCAGGATGGAAGATGGAGAAACTGGTGAAGGGAGTCAAAAGATATAAACTTTGAGTAATAAAATAAATAAATCCTGGGGATGTATGTACAGCATGGTGACTATAGTTATTAGTACTGTATTACATATTTGAAAGTTGCTAAGAGTGTAGATCTCAAAAGTTCTCATCACAAGAAAAAAAATTGAAACTATGTAAGACGATGGATGTAAACTAGGCTTATAGTGGTGAACATTTTGTAATGTATACTAACATATCATTATGTTGTATACCTGAAACTAATATAATGCTCTATGTCAATTGTATCTTAAGTAAAAAAAACAAACAAACAAAACAAAAAAACAGAGGAAAAAAAAAAGTAAATTCTTTTCTCAGGTTCTCCAAGGCCTTCCAGAAATACCAGAAATAGGCCCCAGGAGTTCTCCAGGCTTCATGGGAAAAAATAGGAAGTTTGGAAATTGAAAGGAATGCCCAAATAGACACATGGCTAAGTGAGGTAAACTGGAGATGTAAACCAAAGACCAAAGGGGAGGGGGGAAGCTACTCTTGCCTGAAAAGGTACTCAGTGATAGAGGGGGAATTGATGAATATGAGCCACTAAAAAACATTAGCAGAGGCGTCCATCAACAGATAGAACCAGAGAGAATCAGAGTGAGTTAAAGAATCAACATTTGGTCAATGAAGTAAGATACTCCTCACCTCTCACTTTCCTCCTCCTACCTTGCAATGAAGAAAATCAAAACCAAAAAGTAGTTAGAGTCACAGTTCTCAAACTGTGGCTGAGGTGTCCCAGGTGCCCCAACTACATCACAGAGGTGCTATGGAATATTTTATTTTTAACTTCTATTTATTTATTTTTAAAGTAATCCCCACACCCAACATGGGGCTTGAACTTATGACCCCAAGATCAAGACTGAGCCAGCCAGATGCCCCTGCTATGGAATAGTTTCAATATTTGAGGGAAACGGCAATACTCAAAATCTGTCAGACACTACATGAATCACCAGCCTGAAATATTTTTGAATTTAAAAATCTTTGCAAACCTGGGTTTTTTTCCTGTTGCTGTGTAAAATCAGGGTGGAACAGGAAGTGAGGAGGCACCAAGGGATGCTGCTGAAAAAAACTATTGAGACAATAAAAGCACCATGAGCTGAGAAAGTTTGGGAACCTCTGTGGTATCCCAAGAAAAGAAAATGAGAAATGTGCAACACAGAGCAGACCACTTCTACTTGAACGTGGGAGAGATGAAAGCAAATTATATCTTCCTCCTATCTCTTAGGTGAAGGCTGATATGAGAAGAGGGTAAAAAGTGAGGACTGAATATAATTTAGAGTTGACATTTTGAGTCCACTGGGACTATTAACTGAAAGTGACTAAGAAATTATGAAATCTGCCTGAGCTATTGAAGGGAAGGATAAGATATGATGATATTAGTAAAATGATATGCTGATCATTTTACTAATGGTGAAAGACATGGACAAAAGCCTACAAAGGATAGTGCTTAAAGTAGCATGCCTTCTCCAATCACAGTTTATCCCTCTACCCTGTCCGTATTTTTTCCCCCAAAAGCACATATTACTCTCCAAAGGAACTTATTTACTTATCTACATGTTATCGTCTATCTTTACTACTAGGATGTAAGTGCCAAGAGAGAAAGGATTATCTTGTTCTTCCTCTCTCCTCCATTTCCCAACATTGACATGCCCCATAGATCAATACTGGGCCCCTCTCTCCCTGCCTACACTATCTCTTATCCCTTGGTAAATATTATATGTGTTGATGCTGTATGTGCATCCTGTGTTGATATTTCTCTAGAATACCAAATTTACATCCAATTGCCTACTTGAAACATGGATATTGACTAGGTACCTTAAATTTAATATGTGTTCCTCCCTTTCCCACCCTTCCCTGCAGTCCCTAATCTAGCTACACTTTAGTCCCTCTTCTCATGCTCAAAAAATGGCATGATCATCATCCACCTAGATGGTGAACAGTTTGGGGCTCAAGCTGAAAACCCAGAACTATCCTTAACTACTTTTCTTCATCTACAACTCTTATCAATTCTACTTCCCAAATATATTTCAGTTCCAGATTCTTCTCTCTGTATCCACTGTTGCCAAACTATTTCAAGCAATTTTTTTTTTTTTCCACCTGGGCTATTGTAGTAGCCCAACTGTCTTCTGGCTTCTATTATACTTTTCACACAGCAACCAAAGAGAAATTTTCATATCCAAAATTTAATCATCACACTGACGGAGACATTTCTGATTCACTTCTTGGGATGATCTCTGCCTTACTCCCTTCAGAAACTAGACAGGATAGTGGATTAAAGTGTAATGCCCAGTTACACTAAGCAGGGTGGAATCTCAGCTTTGTCATTTTTTAGCTGTGTGACTTTTACTTCATTTTACATCAATGTCCTTAAAGGTAAAATGGGAAGGAGTACCTACCCCTTAGGGTCGTTATTAGAATTAAATATATGAAGATCTACCGATCGATCGATTTATCTATATAATTATTTATATTCATTAGGGTATATCTCCTTAGAGGCCGCCAATTCCGTGAAATGAACACTGGCCAGAGCCTATTTGACCGCTATATGCACGATGATTCAAGAAAACAAAACACATTTCTTAACTTTTTGCTCCTTTAACTAAGTTCTCCCACCTACGTGCACCTTACTGAGTCGAAGAATTTCCTATCTTTAGGTTTCACCATCCCAAGACTGTAAGCACACACCACTTCGCTTAATCCCACACCAAGTCCTCCTTCCCAGCCAGCCAGTCAAATGAGCTTTCGCAATAGGCCGGGTAACAGGACCCTAGCGAGCTCAGCTCCAGACCGCGCGGGCGCCACGCCCAGACTCGCTCCCGGCTCGCACAAGCGCAGCAGTGGTGTCTTCTGTCCTTGGGTTTATAGCCTTTTTCTTCACGCGGCTGAGGCCCCTTATACCTTCTTTGACGACTTTTTAAATGCTCGCGCTTCTCCATGGAAATTTTTTGTTTTTAATACCTTCAGCAGCTGCCCGGAATTTAAAGATCACTTTGCTCTCCCACCGCTATGGAATCTAGTCTTTCAGTTTGAGGAACCGGTCTCTGGATAGGAGTCCGCCGTCCCAGGCGCAAATCTCGCGAGAAGATGACCATCTATCGCGGTACTTCCTTGTTTCCAGAATCCTTAGCGCGAGGCGGAAAAATACTCGTTTATGTTCAGCTTCTGTAGATTAGCGCACTTTCACTGCGTGCTCGTTTTTCGCCTTCCTTGTTGCGGTTTCTCCAAGGGAAATGGCGGCCCCCGAGCAGCCACTACCGCCGATGTCAAGAGGATGCCAGAGCTCTGCCTCGCTCTCCCCGCCGCGGGGCGACCGAACCCTTCTAGTGAGGCACCTGCCAGCCGAGCTGACCACCGAAGAGAAAGAAGACTTGCTGAAATATTTCGGGGCGCAGTCGGTGCGCGTCCTGTCAGATAAGGGACGACTGGTAAGGGTGCGCCCGTCTGAAGCCGCCAGGGAAGGCCCTTGGGTAGTGACTCAGGGTGGGGGAAGCTTTGACAGAAGGAAGTAGAAGAGAGTGGGAAAATGAGCTGTGTGGTGGGGTCTTCCCTGTCTTCTCTCTTTTACGTCAAAATGTTTTGCGTACCAAGTGAAGTTTTAAATGTCTTGAGCCTGTGTTACAGCGCTGTCGAAAAGAGCAGTGAAAAAGTCAAGGCAGAAGAATGGAAAATAGCTTACATCCGTTTTTCTGACCTATCTTGAGAATCTCAGAATAAACTCGGAATTTGAGAGCATTTCTTTTAGACTCAGAGTACTCTTAGATATGAAGTACAAAGGACTTGTAAAAAAATGTTGGGTTATTTATAAGCCACAGTTAAGACATTCATTAAAATAGAGGAGAAAGTACAGTAGTAACTTAAGTAAACCAGTTACAGAATTTCTACCAGAGTTTTTAGGAAAAAATTCTTAATAAAAATTTTTCTGACGGAATCCGTTGGAATGATATTTTTAAGACTATTAAAGATTTCTACACAGGAGAAAAAAGTTTCTACACAAGAATTTACCCAATTATTTCATTTGCTTTTGTACCTGAAGATGTTTTGGATGGATTTCTCTCCGTTAAAATAGTAATGGTGATATTAAGTTTCTGCAAGATGGTCTGTGATTCGGCCATATATCAGTGGTTTTAGTCTCCTCACATGATTCTAATATGCAACCAGGGTTGAGAAGTACTGAGACGACTGACCAATTTTGATCAAAGTGTCACCTTACCGGCAAATACAAATACTCTATGTGATTAGTTTAAGTACTCTTAATTAGGTCATCTTGGATCAGATTAGACAAAATTAGAATATGTTACATAAATACTCAAGCAACTTGTAAATGCTTTAAAAAGCATTTACAGATAGGAACATTATCCGTGGTAATGATTCATTTACTTTTTTTTCTGATAGTTTTTAAACTACTTACAGTTTATATTTTAAAATAGACTTCTCCCATTGAACCCTTATTACAAGGATAAAGCACAAAGGAACCATGCACTTGAGGAATGATTTTCTGTTGGTAAACATTTTTAAACTTTGTGTTTGGCTGTATAGAGGAAAGTTTAAGATTTTTAGATGTATTGTAAACTGAAGATACTTTAAGGGTTGTCCTTTAGTAGAGTAGGGGTTTTAAACTTCTGGTCTGTTGAACTGTTTGAAAGTGTATGTAAAACATGCTGTAGATGTGTGTACACCTTTATATAAAAGGCTACATAGCTGTTATAGCTGTCATCTCAAGGAACTCTGATCCAATAAAGATTAAGAACCACAGTGCTGAAATGAATAAACAGTTAAATGATCTCGATTTTCCATCCTTTTCCATGACCTTACTAATTTGTGAAATAACTGTCAGCTGGTAAAGTCATAACTTCTTACGAAAAACTGAAAGTATTAGAAATAATTTGTACCTTAATTCTTTTTCAGAAACATACAGCTTTTGCTACTTTCCCTAATGAAAAAGCAGCTATAAAGGTATGACTTTTTTTAACTATGAAAGTTACCAGCAATTTCCTATTAACTAATCATCGTTCAAAAATGGGACATAATGTTGAACTACAGTTTTCAAAAACAAAAGCACCTGTATTTCAAGAGTTTACCCCACAGACTGCATTTGGTTTATCAGTTGGCAAATCTTCCCCAAAGTTTAGGTATTTGGGCATAAGAATAGATTAACTGGAGGGGCACCTGGGTGGCTCAGATGGTTAAGCGTCTGCCTTCAGCTCAGGTCATGATCCTGGGGTCCTGGGATCAAGCCCCACATCGGGCTCCCTGATGAGCGGGGGACCTGCTCCTCCCTCTCCTCCTGTCTGCCACTCCCCCACTTGTACTCTCTCTCTCTCTCTCTCTAGTAAAAAATAAAAAAATCTTAAAAAAAAAAAAGGATAGGTTAACTGGAAAGCAAATTAAAAATGAATTGTAATTTATATGTAATTAAAAATAAATTGTAAAGAATGCAAAGACTGATAACGCTCACTGTGGTAAGACAAGATGATGTAAGTATTAAAGGGAAAATACATATATTAAAAAACAAATCCTAGAGATGCATTCACGAAGGAGGTGACCTTTGAGGTAGACCTTTAATAATTGGGTTTTGAGAAGAGAAAGGGACATGGGCCTTTCAGGTTGGGAGAACAGTAAGTGAAGCTATAGGCCATAGAAAGTTGTAGGTAGAGCAAAAACTAAAGGTTAAGATGGAAGTAGGACTTGGAAAATAGGTTGAGTCTAAATTTGGGTGGGAGGGAGGGATTGAATTTTGTTCAGTAGATACTACTTCTGGCATGATACTTGAGGTGCGCAATAATATGGTCAGGTCTGTGAAAGATCTGGTAGTGTTCATGTAATGGATTAGATGTGGACAAGATTAGTGGTAAGAAAACCAAGTGGAAAGTCAAGACGAGAAATGTTGTAATGGCCAACGCAAGATAAAGGATCCAGATAAGTCTAGAAAAAAACAAAGGAAAAGGTAGGTATATACTCAATAAAGATTGAGTTTGTAGGTCTTATGATCCCTATAGATATAGAGGTTAAGAAAGGGAATATTTGGAGATTTTTGGACTGAGGTATTGGGTTATTACATTAGATGACATTAAGGGCAGGATTTAAAGGATGTTTGCAAAGGTAATGAATTCCCACTGTTACCTATTAATTTGAAGAGTTGTTGAGCTACTTCTATGAAAATTTTTTTAAGATTTTTAATTTATTTGAGAGAGAGAGAGCATGAACAGGGGGAGGGGCAGGAGGAGGGAGAAGCAGATTCCCTGCTGGGTGGGGAACCCTATCCGGGACTTGATTCCAGTACCCTGAGATCATGACCTGAGCCGAAGTCAGGCGCTTAACCAACTGAGCCACCCAGGTGCCCTGGAAATATTTTTAATATAGTTAAAAATATGGCTCTAGAGCTGAGACAGGGTCAAAAATGGAGTTTCTTGAATCAGGTGAATGGGTATGGTTGCCCAAAGGAAAGTACAAGCCAGGAAAGGAGAATGGGAGGGAGAAGTTAAAAAGGAAGTAGAACTAGAAAAGAAATTATCTTTCTTCATTGCAAAGAGAAGAAAGTTTTAAGAAGATGAGATTCTGTGATGACACAAAATGAGGAATGAATAGTCTTAATCAGTAAAGGTTTTTTTTTTTTTATTGTGAAACAATAGAAATCATCTAAATTCTCATCAATAGGAGGAAAGGACACCTTATAGTATATCGGTAGGCTAGACTACTGTCAAAGAATAAGGTCAAATGAATATATATTAGTAAGGAATGTGGCTAGATAGAGTACATGAATAAAGTTGGCAGACATTATGTATGAGATGTTGGATTTTTGGAAATCCAATAGTACATATGTTTATGCATAGGGAGAAAAATGTGGCAAAGCTGTACACCAAATCATTAATAAATGTCTTTCTGTCAAGGTGGGATTATAGAAGACTTTCACATTATATGTATTTTTTAATGTATAGGATTTTTTTTTCTCAGAAAAGATTCTTGTAAATATTATGTAAGGTATTACAAATAAAATATGGTAATGAAACCCGCATTGTTTTATGGTCAAGATTAACCTAGAGACGAGGACGTGGAGCCAGTCAATGTCTTTGGGAAATATTTGTAGTAGAGAAGGAATGAGAAGATAATAGCATCGGTATGGCTTGTAGGCTACAGTGCACGTGACTGATAGATTTTTAAAAAACAAGGGTAGAGAAATGTTTGAGAATAAAGTAAGTAGCTGAGCGAGGTGGGGAAATTAGTTAACATTAAAAGTGAAAAACTATATCCTTGAAGAGAATAGGTGTGATGTCCATTTTGCCAAGAAGAAAGTTGAAGCAGTTGAGCTTAGATGCCCTGTATTTCAGACAATCAAAGGTTCACTGATAATGAAGAGGTTTAGAATTGATTTAGGGGCTTGAAAATTATTGAAACATTTGAAAATGAGAGTCAAATAAGGATGCATAAAGATGGTAAGATAAAATTGTAGTCCTAATTAAGGCTTACAGGTCTATTCAAAAATATTACATGCTTACAAGGTGGTAGATGCTGCTTTAGTCTTGGGATAAATCAGTGAATAAAATATTTACAAAAAAAAAAATAAGGAAATAGGGCACCTGGGTGGCTCATTCGTTAAGCATCTGCCTTTGGTTCAGGTCATGATCCCAGGGTCCTGGGATCGAGCCCCGCATCGGGCTCCCTGCTCAGCAGGAAGCCTGCTTCTCCCTCTCCCACTCCCCCTGCTTGTGTTCCCTCTCTTGCTGTGTCTCTCTCTGTCAAGTAAATAAAAAAAAATCTTAAAAAAATAAGGAAATAAAGACTTAATGTCCTCACTGGGGCTCATGTTCTCAAAAGGGGAGGCAGATTATAAATAATAAACTTAATATTTTAGGAAATGATAAATGCTATGGAATAAAAAGGAAAAAGAGCAGTACGATCAAGAGTGCAAGTTGGGGATGGTTGCAGTTAAGATGATTAGGGTCATATTTGAGTAATAATTTGAAGGAGGTGAAATGAGCTAAGGGAATATCTGGGGAAAGTACATTCCAGTCAGAGTAATGGCTGGAAGAGGGCACTAGTGTAGGAGAATGCCTGTCATGTTGAAGTAAGCTAGAATGGCTGAAGCAGACAGAATGAGGGGGATGTAATTAGAATTTAAGGTCAGAGAAGTACTAGATGCCATATCATGTAGGTACTCTAAAGATCCTGGATTTTACTCTGTGTAGAATGGGGAGCTGTTGGGAGTATTTTGAGCAAAGCTGTAACATACTCTAACTTACATCTTTAAAAGGATTTGTTAGGAAGAGATGGGAGGCAGGAAGAGAAGAAACAGGGAAATCTGTAAAAAAGTTATGGTGGTAATTTAGCTCAAAGATGATAGCTGTTTGGACCAAGGCGGTAAGAAGTGGTTAGATTCTGGATATATTTTGAAGGTAGAAGCAAACAAAATTTCTTGATGGCTTGGATATGCAACGTGGGGAAGAAGTCTTACAGATGATTCCAATATTTTTGATATGAGTAAGTGGAAGAATGGGGTTATCAACTGAAATGTGAAAGGCTCCACATAGAAAACATTTGGGGGTGGGTGAGGATAGAATATCAGTGGTTCAATTTCTGAAGTGTCAATTTTGAGATATTAGACACTTAAGGAGAGTTGTCTGGTGGTTTGGGTATGTTTTCTTGGACTTTGGAACAGGCTTGGGCTGAGGTTATAAATTGGGGAATTACTAGCATAGCGATGGGATTTAAACTTAGGATGGTGATTGGATCACTAAGATAGTAGCTCGAAAGAGGACCAATAATAGAACTCTGGAGTATGCCAGCATTTATAGTTGAAAAGGCACAAGCCAAGAGATTAAGGAGTAGAAACCAGTGAGGAAGAAAACTACGAGAAAGTAGGATTTTTTTTTTTTTTTTAAAGTAATGATGTTTTAACATCAAGTGAAGAACATGTATCAAGGAGGGAGTGATCAACTGTGTTAAATGCAATAAAATGAAGACTGGAAGTAGACCATTGGCTTGGCAGTACAGAATTCGTTGTCTTTGAGTTGGAGACTGGATGGGGGGAGAGGAATTGTAGGTAAAGGGCTTAGATAATTTTTTTTTTTATATATTTTATTTATTTGAGAGCGAGAGAGAGAGAGAGCGCATGCAGGAGAGCACAAGCAGTGGAGAGGGAGAAGCAGCTCCCATCTAGCAGGGAGCCCAATGCGTGGCTCGATCCCAGGACCCCAGGATCATGACCTGAGCCAAAGGCAAACTGCTTAACAGACTTAGCCACCCAGGTGCCCTGGCTTAGATAAATACATCTTTTTTTTTTTTTTTTTTTTAAGATTTTATTCATTTGAGACAAAGAGGTAGAGAGCATGAGCAGGGAGAGAGGCAGAGGGAGAGGGAGAAGCAGGCTCCCTGCTGAGCCAGGAGCCCGATGTGGGGCTCAATCCCAGGACGCTGGGATCATGACCTGGACCGAAGGCAGACGCTTAACCATCTGAGCCACCCAGGCGCCCTAGATAAATAAATCTTAAGGAGTTTTACTGCAGCTGTAATTAAAGGGGGGGGAGGGGAGTAAAGTGGGATTAATAGATGAATTAAGAACAAATTAGGATGGGAGAAGTAGAAGCATATTTGTGTGCTAATATGGATGATTCAGTACAGGACAGAAAATTAGCAATGTAGTTAAGAACACTCCCCATACAGAGTAGAAGAGAGACTGTTGAGTAGATGAGAGGGTGGGATTTAGTATACAAGTCAAGTAACTGGATTTATTTTTTTATTTTTTTATTTATTTATTTTTAAAGATTTTATTTATTTGAGAGAGAGAGAGAGCACGAGAGGGAAGAGGGTCAGAGGGAGAAGCAGACCCCCTGCCGAGCAGGGAGTCCGATGCGGGACTCGATCCCGGGACTCCAGGATCATGACCTGAGCCGAAGGCAGTCGCTTAACCAACTGAGCCACCCAGGCGCCCCAAGTAACTGGATTTAAATAAAAACATGGATAATTAATATAACAAAAGGTAGAATATATGGATTCATCAGCTGGTAGATAGGAGTTATGGTGGGAATTTGAAGTTCTCATTTGGTTGTTTCGGTTTTCCCAAAGTGGAAAGCAAAGTCCTAGGCTAAAAGAATGGGAAAGGAATGTTGTGAGGTTGAGGAGCAAGGAGGAAGTACAAAGTAGTGTCTTAGAGATTAGAAAAAATGAACTAAAAATGTGATAAGTGTGGCATCAAGTTTCACCCCCAGATTTTGCGGTTGTGGTCATGAGTTTAAAGTGAGTCGAGGCTGATTATGTTTGTTTTCTAACCATTCTCAGCTGCCTAGGTATAGGGAGATTTGGATTTAACGAGATTTTTGGTTTTACTAAGTGATAGGAAGCAGTCTCTTAATAAATGACAAAGACTAAGCACCCTCAGGTTGGAAATCGGTAAGAAATAGCCAGGGAAATGTTAGCAGCATTCACAAAGATCATGCATAAACAATTTGGAGATGTTCTCTAATAAACAACTTTTGATGCAGTTATCAAATATTTTACTCTTGTTTTTCCACCTGAAGGCATTGACAAGACTACATCAGCTGAAACTTTTAGGTCATACTTTAGTTGTTGAATTTGCAAAAGAGCAAGATCGAGTTCATTCCCCCTGTCCCCCTTCAGACCCTGAAAAAAAGAAAAGGTATGTAGATCGTTAGGTTTTCCTAACATTTTAAAGTGTTTTTTAATCAATTATATTGCTGTTGGGTTGTTTTCAGACTAGCAAGTAAATAATTTGACATAATAAATGATACATGTCTCTTGAATCTAGTACATTACGTTTATTTTTGTTCTTATTGTGCATTAGGAATCTGAGTGTTGATTTAATATTGAGAACTAATCAGTGTGAAGTGGGAAGAGGGTGGGGTGAAAAGCATTCAGCTTTAAGTGGAGGAACATAACTAGTATAAAATCCTTGTTGTATTACAGATAGCAGGGTGTCATGGATAGGCATGGCCTTTGAAATCAGAGACTGGTATTTGGTTCCCAGCAGTAACTCTTTGTAGTTATAAAACCTTTACAGATTTGCCTTATACTAGTGGTTCTCAGAGTAGTCCCTGGGCCAGTGGCATCATCTAAGATCTTGATTGGAATACAGATTCTTGGGCCTTACCCTAATCCTACTGAATTTGAAATTTGGGCGTTGGGAAGGGGAATATAAGACCCAGCAGTCTTAGTTTTAACAAACCCTCAATTTTTTACTCTATTTCTAAAAATAAGATCAACTTTGATTCTGTATTTTGTAGATCTGATGACCCTGTGGAAGATGATAAAGAAAAGAAAGAACTTGGTTGTTTAACCATAGAAAATGGAATTGCACCAAACCATGGGTTGGTGTTTTTTGTTTGTGTTTTGTTGTTTTTTGGTTTTGTTGTTTGTGTGTGTGTGTGTGTGTGTGTGTGTGTGTGTGTGTGTGTGTTACAAGTAAGATTTTAAAGGATTGTGTCAAGTCAATATGTTTGTTAAACATGTTGAGCTATTAGAGTTTGTCACTGAATTTGGGTCCATTAAAATGTTAAGAGCTATAAAATAAGCTCTGGTAAGAAATACCTTATTTTTCTTTAGTGCAATCAGAAAACAAGTTTCCTTTTTTTCTTTTTTAAAGATGTTATTTATTTGAGAGAGAGCGTACGCACGAGCATGAGCAGGGAGGAGGGGTGGGGGGGAGAGGGGTGCCGCTAAGTAGGGAGCCCAGTGGCCCAAAAGTCATTCAAAACGACCCTGAGATCATGACCTGAACCAAAGGCAGACACTTAACCAGCTGAGCCACCCAGGTACCCCAAAGCAAGTTTCTTCTTAAATGTACTTATTTGGGATTATAAGGAACAAGGTAAATCTAAAAGTACTGAATTATTTGAGCAATTATGTACTTCATCAGGTTATCTAAAAATGCATTATTGATATGAAACTTACTAAAAGATGATAAGCATTTTAAATATATTTTTTAGGCTGACATTTCCTCTGAATTCATGCCTCAAGTATATGTACCCACCACCTTCAAGCACAATCCTAGCAAACATAGTAAATGCTTTGGCAAGTGTGCCTAAGTTCTATGTACAGGTAAGTAGAATGAAACTTAACTTTCCCAAAATAAATGCTTGAATAACTTGATAAGTTATTTTCCATGCTACTTTTTATACTTTTCGTAATAGCATTAATCAGACTAATTCTAACAGGCAATGATATTACAGTTATTTAAAGGTGTCTTCTCAGTTTGGGCTGCTGTAACTAAGTACCATAGACTGGGTGGCTTATAAACAACAGAAAATTATTTCTTAATAGTGCTGGAGATTGGAACTCCGAGATTAGGGTGCCAGCAGGGTTGAGTTCTAGTAAGGGCCCTCTCCTGGGTTGCAAATGGCTATTTTCTCCTTGTATCTTCACCTAGCGAAAAAAGGAGAGAGAGCTCTCTGGGGTCCCTTTTATAAGGAACACCAATTTCATTCATGGACATCTACCCTTATGACCTAATTACTTCCCAAAGACCCTACCTCCTGATATCATCACATTGAGGGTTAGGATTTAGTATATGTATGTGGGTGGTGGTTAAGTCCATTTCAAAACATAATGAAATATTAGTACATTCAAGTAAAGGTTTTTGTAGACTATGGCTTAAACTTATTAATGTGATTAGTATTAATACTAATAAGCATAAGATAATTTGGGAAATATAACTTATGGTAATTTTTGTTACTTGAGCATATACCTTTAATGTGGAGATTTTTTTCTTAAAGGAAAAAACATAGTGGACCCCTCAGCAAATGTTTGAAAGTATTGACAGTGGTACGATACTTTTTTTTTTTTAAGATTTTTTAAAATTTATTTATTTGAGAGAGAGAATGAGAGAGAGCACGAGAAGGGGGGGTCAGAGGGAGAAGCAGGCTCCCCGCTGAGCAGGGAGCCCGATGCGGGACTCGATCCCAGGACTCCAGGATCATGACCTGAGCTGAAGGCAGTTGCTTAACCAACTGAGCCACCCAGGCGCCCCAGTAGTACGATACTTTTAAGGACAAGTTATAGATGATATTTATTTTCTTTAATGTACTTTTTGTTTCATAATTCCACAGTAATTGGGGGAAAGAGAACATTTTGGTAGCACTTACATTGCAAGAACATGGTATTTTTAATAATGAGAATAATGAGTATTTGTAGAATTGACATACATTTTAGGAAGGGTAATCTTCTGAGATATATCAGTGGCTGGTAATAGCCCTATTCTGGGATAAAGCAAGAAGTGGCCAGCCTTTGCACTAAATCAGGAGTGTTATTGCAACGTTTTAAAGTACATAAAATACAAGATGTGAGTTGAATTATCATTTTACTATGTGATTTTCAATGTTTTGCTACTTTAAGGTGCTTCATCTTATGAATAAAATGAATTTGCCCACACCTTTTGGACCAATTACTGCACGACCTCCCATGGTAAGAAATATCTTAGAATTTTAAAGATTCATGGGGCACCTGGGTGGTGCAGTTGGTTGAATATCTGACACTTGGTTTCAGCTGGGGTCGTGATCTCAGGGTCATGGGATCGAGCTATTTGTTGGGCTTCTGTGCTCAGTGCAGAGTCTGTTTAAGACTCCCTCTCCCTCTCTCCCCCATAAATAAATAAATAAATCTTTTTTTTTTTTTAAGATTTTATTTATTTATATGTCAGAGAGATAGAGATAGATAGGGAGAGCACAAGCAGGGGGAGTGGCAGGCAGAAGGAGAAGTAGGCTTCCCACTGAGCAAGGAGCCCAATGCATGACTCGATCCCAGGACCCCGGAATCATGACCTGAGCTGAAGGTGAATGCTTAACTGACTGAACCACCAGGCGTCTCAATAAATAAATCTTTAAAAAAAAAAAAAAAGGAATTTTGAAGATTCACAACTTCTCTTCCTGAGGTGGGATTATTGAGGCTAACCTTCACAAATATTGCACCACTAACCTCTAATGTGCATTGAAATTAAGGGACAAATATAAAGTTAATACGCTAGTAAGAGTTAAGTGGAGAACTATGAATAGGAGAAAGCCAGAACGTGAAAGAGATGCTTTTGGTAATAGAGGCCCTCATTTCTGCCAGTGTTGTTCAATCCTTTGACCCAGAATGTTCTGCCATTTTAAAAAATAATTGCACTCAACAAAATTATGTAAAATTTCCATTGTTTTGGTTTTATTGCATATAGAGCTTCATCTGCAGAAGAGAAGAAAGGTTGCTAATAATTTTTATTCAAATCTATTGTTCAAATCTATCTGTAACTTAGTCTTATGTCTGCTATTGAATCATTCTAGTTACTATTTTGTTACAGTACTTAGTACTTGTTTCGATAATAGCAATGAGAAATTATTTTGAGTCCTAACATTTAAATCAAAAATTTGCTTTTTTGTTGTGTATTGCATATTGGCTGCTTTTCTGATGTATATACTATTAGCTTCATAATTTTCCTTTGTAATCCCAGCACTTCAATGTCTGGCACATTACAGGAATATCTTTTAAGATAAGCTAACTGCTATTAACATAAAACTCAAATTTTAGTCACTTAACCAGCATAAGTTATTTCTTGTGCATGTCAAGTGCATTCCAAAAGTAGGGCAGAATGATGTTCTGTTCTAGTCATTCAAAGACCTTACTTGTCTTCACTATGTGCATTCCCAGATCAATGAGGGCATTACCATACATCCTGCAGATTAAGAAGGAAGAGATGATTATGGGTGGATTTTTTTTATGCTAGCATTCTCTTGGCTAAAACTCAGTTACATGATTAAATCCAACTGTAAAGGAGGTTTGGAAATTTACTCCAGCTAGGTGCCAAGGAAGAAGAAACAAGTTTTGTGATCAACTAGCAGTCTTCTGTAGCAGGTGTTCCCTCAATACATGTTGAATGTGTAAAAGAATATCATGAGGGAGAGAGATGAGAATAATGTACCTGAATGGAATTTTTTTTTTGTTCTAGAAATATCATAGATTACCATATGATTACCGTTTTTCTCTTAATTAGTATGAAGATTATATGCCATTACATGCACCTCTTCCACCTGCATCTCCTCAGCCACCAGAGGAACCTCCTTTGCCAGATGAGGATGAAGAATTATCAAGTATAGAATCAGAATACGAAAGCAGTGATGATGAAGACCGACAAAGGTTTGTAATATCAAATAATATTTGTTAGATTTCAAGAACAGAATATGAGACAGATTCTTTTGCTCTTCTTAAATTTTACCTGTAATTCTTAATAATTTGGAGTCATAAAAATTTGTCCCCAACCCCTCAAGCATATGTAATAGGTATAGGTTAAGATCTGAGACTATATATCCAGACCTAAGCAAAAGTTTTTGATTATGAGTAATTTTTTAGATCAATGTATGTATTATGAAGTGCAATTGGTCCTTGTTATTTGTGGATTATGTATTTGAGAATTTGCCCACATGCTAAAATTTATTTGTAATCCCCAAATCAATACTTAAGTGATTTTATGGTCTTTTGCCAATATGGGCATGCACAGAATGGTGAAAAATTTGAGTTGCTTGATGTGCACATTCCTAGGTGAGGTAGAACAGGGTGACATGCTGTCTTCTTACTTCATCTTCAATACTGTAAACAAGTATCCTTTTTGTGGTCTATTTAATACCAAGCCTTTCACATTTTTTATGGTGTTTGTTCGTGATTTTGCTGTTTAAATTGGTCCCCAAGTATAGTGTTGAGGTGCTGTCTAATGTTTCCAAAATCAAGAAGGCTGTGATGTTCCTAATGGAGAAAACATGTTAGATAAGCCTTGTTCAGGGTTGAATTATAGTGCTGTTGACTCTAAATTCAATGTTAGTGAATCAACAATATATAAAATAAGGTGTCCTTAAACAAAAACACACCGTGAAACAAAGTGTGTATTGATCACTTGGTGAAATGCTAGAGTATAGGCTTGCAGGAACCCAATCCTGACTTTCCCGGAGGGGCATTGATTCATTATTCACTAATTCTTTGTGGAGACTTCGTAAAACTTAACTCTCTCAAATAACAAGAGTAAGAATATAAATGGATTGTATTAATTTTTTTTTCAGCTTATTCCCCTGAATTTTATTCTCCTCAGAATAAATTTTTAGAGCATTTCTGTGGGATTTTATACAAAACAATTCGTAGTAACTAATGCAGATGAATTTTTTTTTTTTTTTATTGGTTGTTCTTGACAACCCACATATATTTTATTTAAAGATTCTGGTGAAGAGCAGTAAATTGTTAATGTTCAGGTGTATAATCCACAGCATAGCCTAGAACAGGAATTGCTAAACATTTTCTGTATAGAGCTAAGAGTTCTGTTGTAGTAGGAAAGCAGTCATAGTAATACCTAAATGAGTGGATGTGGCTGTGTTCCAGCAAACTTTCTGATTATGGAGAGAGGCAGCTAGCTGAATTTGGTCCCAGGGGTATAATTTGCCAACCTCTAGCCTAGAAGACCACTATGGGTATATGATGGGAATCTTTTATTTTATTTTTTTAAGATTTTTTTATTTTAAGTAATTGTTAGACCCAGTGTGGGGCTTGAACTCACAACCCCAAGGTCCAGAGTCACATGCTCCACCAACTGAGCCAGCCAGGTGCCCCAAATGTTGAGAATCTTAGGTAACTGTGTATAGAAGTCAGATACAGGAGGGGTTGACATGAGTCAAAACCCAAGTAGAGGGGCGCCTGGGTGGCTCAGTTGTTAAGCATCTGCCTTCGGCTCAGGTCATGATCCCAGGGTCCTGGGATCGAGCCCTACATCTGACTCCCTGCTCAGCAGGAAGCCTGCTTTTTCCTCTCCCACTCCCCTTGCTTGTGTTCCCTCTCTTGCTGTGTCTGTCAAAAAATAAATAAAAATCTTAAGAAAAAAAACTCAAGTAGAGACTCCAGGCAATATTTACAAATAATCAACAACAATATGACTATTATTGAGTAAATGTTAACTTAAGTAGTCTCTTAATGTGCATTCTTTCTAGAGAAAGAGTTAAAATAAAAATGTATGTAGAGCCAAAACTACAAAAATGGGGCAAATGGGGTGTCTTGAATAGAGACATTTAGAAAGGCTGGCAGTTCTTTTTTTTTTTTTAAGATTTTATTTATTTATTTGACAGAGAGAGATAGAGCACAAGCAGGGTGAGCAGCAGGCAGAGGGAAAGGGAGAAGCAGGCTGTCCGCTGAGCGGGGAGCCCGAAGCGGGACTCGATCCCAGGACCGTGGGATCATGACCTGAGCCGAAGGCAGCCACTTAACCGACTGAGCCACCCAGGTTCCTGGAAGGCTGGTAGTTCTTGATAGACTAACTTGTTCCCAAATAAAGAACAGTATAAAGTGTTGCATTGGGTTCATTACATAACCTATGTACATTTTACTTTCTTTATAAAAATAGTGATAGTAATTTCAGGAATGCTTTATGCAGGCTGGCCAAAACCTTTTTTTGTTTTTTTTTTATTTTTTTATTTTGGTTTCTATTTGGGGATGTAGTGAGGAATTCTGCAAGTAATTCATCTTGAGTAATGAGAATAAAGTCTTTGCAAGAAACAATGTTTCATGCTTTTCTGTCTTTTGGAAATGTAAACAAAAACAAAAAAAACTATACTATTTAGCAAATATTTATTGATTACCTAATTTATGCCTGGCACTTTTGAGAGGCTTAGTCTGTTTTGGGTGAGCAATTTGTGAATAGAAACATGTTTTGTGTAACTGGATTTATTCATAAAATTTTGGGCAAACTTTGTTAAGAGGCTTTACAAATGTATAGCATGTGTTTATTACATTTTTTGTTACTTAGTTTAAAGCTTATTTTAACCACATTCATCTGTTTGCATTTTTCCTCATTTGGTTTAAAGCTTAGTTCAACCACATTCTCCTTTCTTGCATTTTGTGCGCATGTTTATTTTGCTTCAAATTTCACAAATGTAACTAGAAATAGAGTTGTGACTAGTGGTTGTGAGCTTCTGCTGTGTGGAAACACTGTGTCTGATTCTGTGGAAGATACAAAAATGCCTAGACAGGATCTGTTTGAAATACTACACTCATAATGAAGATAAAGTGGGTACAGTGTATCAATTATCACACCTTGATAGTTTCTTATAAAAAGCCACTTCAAAGTATAGTATTGAAAACTTTGTCCTCAAGTAAGTTATCTTGTTTATATAATGATTCATGTGTAATGATTTTGAAAATGCTTTAAAATAAAAATAACTTCAGTTTAGACTCTTTAATTAGAATAAGAATTAAAATAGTTATACTGTATTTATAAGGTCTTTTTGAATATTAGTCAAAAAAAGGAATAAAGTTACATAGGTTGTATTACTGTATCCTGTTCAACTTTCTGGTATCAAGTGCAGCCATTTTATTTGGACAACTAATAATTTTCATAATAAAACATACCTTTAAAAGGTAAATTGAGGGGCACCTGGGTGGCTCAGTCAGTTGAGCATCCGACTCTTGATTTCTGCTCATGACATACATGATCTCAGGGTTGAGAGTCTCAAATTAGGCTCCATGCTCAGCAGGGAGGCTGCTTAAGATTCTCTCTCCCCCTCTCCCTCTGCCCCTCCCCCTGCTTGTCCGTGTGCATATACACGCACACACTCTCTCTCTCTCTCTCTCTCTCTCTCAAATAAGTAAATTCGCAGTTCCTTTAAAGTGAGATGAAAGTTGACCAAGGAAATTTAGAACTTGACCTTATTTTAAATTATCTTAATTGATGGCTTAGAAACTCTACTTCTGCTATATAGATCATAATTTATAATATAACATGTATAATTTACAGTTTATATTATATGCTTATACATGAAGAATTCTTTACTCTTTTCATAATGTAGAATGGCCAAACTAATGGAACTAGCAAATCTTCAGCCCAAAAGGCCAAAAACAACAAAGCAGCACCACGTGAGAAAAAAGCAAAAAATAAAGGATATGTTGAAAACACCATCTGCTCCACATAGGTAATTTTGTTTTGGATTATGAAATAAGGGTTTTCTGTGTACTTTGTCTACTTGCTTAAACCCTGTCATTTATAAACAATTCTGGCAGACATTTTACCTGCCTGTTTGCCATGGGATTCTATATATTTTAATATATTAATCACATAAAATTAATTGCAATTTTAATTTCATTTAGCTATTCTACAATGTAAATTTCCCTTGAAGTTGTAAGTAACTTCAAAAATTAAGAAAGGAGTTTGTTAGAAACCTTTTTTCCATTTTGAAGGAATAAGTCCTAATCTGTGTTTTTTTTTTTTAATTTCACATTAAGTATAAATATGATGTATGTTTCTCACCGATGTGTTTCTCACCTACATATGTCTTGATACCACATCACATGCTTTTAATCTCTATCGCAGCACTAAACAATTAAAGATAAATAACGTGAACCAAATTCAGTTTTCCAGTAGCCACATTAAAGGATTAAAAAGCTGATGAAATTAATTTTGATAATTATTTCATTTAACCCATTATATCCAAAATATTATTTCAGCATATAATTAATACAAAGTTGTCATAGTGTGGTGTGTATTTTATATATTTATATTTGGGCAGCAATATTTCAAATGCTCATTAGGACACGTGGCTAGTGGCAATTCTGTTGGACAGCATAGCTTTATTTATGTATGTAGAATACAGTACGTAAAAATGCTTATATTAAAAATAGAATGAACATCTTTGCATATTGGTAAATATCTTTAAGTTTGGAATCAGTAGTCCCCAAGTACTGTCTCTGTCATTTAATGAGTGATACCCCCTAATCTCAGTCTTCTTATTTAACTAGTAGTTTAATAGTATCCATATTAGAAAATTTGTTAGGGTTTATTGAAGTATTAAATATAAGTTATTTTGTGCAATGCCTGTGGTATTATGAGCACTTTGTCAGTGTTAAATTTAAGGTAAATGGGACTAATGTTTTACTTAGGATTTTATTTGCAATTGCAAAGTAATACTGTCACTATTTATAAACAGCAGTTTACATCCAGTGCTGTTACCTTCAGATGTATTTGACCAACCACAACCTGTAGGTAATAAGAAAATTGAATTTCATTTATCTACTGACATGCCATCCGCATTTAAGAAAGATCTAGAAAAAGAACAAAATCGTGAAGAACAAAATTATGGTAAGCACATTCTAGTTCTCTAATATGCTGTGTAAAAATTTTTCTCATTCTGCTTTTTGTGTTAGAATTAAATGTTTAAAATACGCAGTTAACCTTCCTTAGTGTCATGGAGTATTATCCATTTTGAACTTTTTCATATAACTAAAATTAATACTTAATGACGAAACCATCACTGTTGCCCTTTGTTACTAATGAACTTTAGGGTGAAATTGAGTCTTGTTTTTGCTGATGTTTACATGAAAAATACAATAGAACAGTTCTACTTCTTATTTTTTCATTGTTAGATGTGATGTTCTGTGGTTTTATTAGTATATTTGAATTACTGATTAGGAAACAAGCAGTGTGATTATTATGTGTATTGTAGATTTCATGTGAATATTTTTTTATCCAAAAGACATGTAAGATTAATCACTAAGATACTTAAGTTTAAAAGATAATTTATTAAAATTACAGATATTGTTTATTGTAGACATTAACTTGGTACTATCTATAATGGCATTCCTTTGTTCTTTAATTTTAATTTCATAAATAATACAAACTTACCGAAAAGGTAATCAAAACAGGAGCATATAAAGTAAAAATTTAAAAAATTTTACCATCTCAAACCCCACTGTCCCCTCTCTCACTACTATTGTTAATAATTAGGAATATAGCTATTCTTCCAGACCTTATCCTATATATGTGTAAACACATTTTCTCCTCTTGTTTTTTTATTGTTATGTTAATCACCATATATTACATAATTTGTTTTGGTGTACTGTTCCATGATTCATTGTTTGTTCATAACACCCAGTGTTCCATGCAGAATGTGCCCTCCTCAATACCCATCACCAGGCTAACCCATCCCCCCACCCTCCTCCCCTCCAGAAACCTCAGTTTGTTTTTCAGAGTCCATCATCTCTCCTGGTTCGTCTCCCCCTCTGACTTACTCCCCTTCATTCTTCCTCTCCTGCCATCTTCTTCTTTTTCTTTTTTCTTAAAATATGTTGCGTTATTTGTTTCAGAAGTACAGATCTGTGAGTCAACAGTCTTACACAATTCACAGCGCTCCCCAATGTCCATCACCCAGCCACCCCATCCCTCCCACCCCCAACCACTCCAGCAACCCTCAGTTTGTTCCTGAGATTAAGAATTCCTCATATCAGTGAGGTCATATGATACATGTCTTTCTCTGATTGACTTATTTCACTCAGCATAACAGCCTCCAATTCCATCCATGTCGTTGCAAATGGCAAGATCTCATTCCTTTTGATGGCTGCATAATATGCCATTGTGTATATATACCACATCTTTATCCATTCATCCGTCGATGGAGATCTTGGCTCTTTCCACAGTTTGGCTATTGTGGACTCTCCTCTTGTTTTAAATGGGCATCATGTTTTATGTAGTGTTTGCCATTGACTTAATATTGACTTATTGAAAGCATACAGCCTAGCAGCCTCTATGCCGGGCACTAAAGGACAAGTTAGATGTGGTCTCTGATCTTTAGGAGTTTAAAGTATAGTGGGAGTAGCTTACTGTATCAATATAAAAATTTTACCTTATTTTTTTATGGCTGCATAATACTACATAGTACAGTTATATGAATCTTTAATCATGCTCTGTTGATAGAAGTTGAGGTTGTTCCTGTTTTTACTATCTGAGAAACTACTGGAACGTACATTTTTGCACATGTATCTTTGAGCATTTGTGTGAATATGCAATCAGAGTTCCAGTAAGTGTTGCAAATATAGTGAGTGGAAAAACTGATTTTAATTCCTGTCTTTTCCAAGGTTAGTGAGAAGGCATTGCCTTTTCAGATAGTTGCTTTTATTATTATTATTATTATTATTATTATTATTATGGATAATAGAACATATTTAACAGTTAGACATGATTTGTAACTTCACAATATTTCAATGTATGGTATGAGACCTCCATTTGTACTCTTGTCCTGGCCCTGCTGGCATTAAGGGTGGGCTTGGGTCGGCCATTGGGTCATAATCTCCACCAGAGAGGCAGCATGTGCAGAACCCCTGCCCCAGAGCACAGTGCCTATCACAGAAGAGCAGATGATAAATATTGGCTGTGAGAAACAAACAAGATGATCCAAGTAAAATAAAATGCTTGGCATGGTGCAAATGTCTAAAAATTAACTATTGTTTGTTGAATAAGTGAACAGTAGGTAGGGTACAGATAAGCTCCTTTTTTGTTTCAATATTTATCAGTTTTTCTTTTTGTATATTTTTCTCTCTTATTTCATGTTAGTCCCCAGACACAAATTTTTACTTTTTTAAGCTTAATTTACTCAAGGGTGTAGACCAGTATGAGAGGATGACAGTCCTCCCATTTTACATCAGTGTCAATTAGTAACGTTGAAGTAACAGGAGAAGCAGTCTTAAGTTTTTCTCTTATTGATACTTTCAGGCCACAGGAGATCTGTTTGTACAACAGTTTGTCAACATTATAAAGAGACTTTTTATAATTCTAAGTGTAGCATGTTCTTTGCATCATTTTCATAGCTTTTTAGTTTTTTGCTTGTTTTTTGGTAGTATGACTAGAATTTTTCTAGTGAATATTTAACCCTATCCTTACTGCGCCAGTTTAATTTTTGATGAAGCTAAAATTCATGTTTTGTAAATGAAATCCATTATGTTGCTATCTAAAATTAAAAATTTGTGGTGTTTTTGAATTTTCCTAATTGAGTAATTTCTTTAGTGTGAATACTTGTTTTTCTTCACTTCGTATAGGTTCTAAGAGTAGAATTGACTTCTTTTTGGTGGGAGGGTGGGGAAAGGCTTAATGAAGCTTTTTGGTATCCTCAAATTTTCATTTGTCTTATGATTTCAGGATATATGCTGATCTTAATCTTTTAATCACCTTCAGTAAGATTGAAGATTGAAGGCTGTTTCATAATATTCTGGTGTAGCACTATGAAGTCTTCAAACCCACTGTATGAATAATCTTGAATGAGCACATTCCATTACGGAATGCCTTTGATAATTATGTAATTTATTTAATGAACTACAGATTTATTTCATATAATTATTAATAGTTCAAAGTGGATAGGTTAAACAGAATACTTACTATTGACCCCCCCAACACATATTCTGCCTATCTTGCCCAATGCATTTTATCTTTTCGAGGTGCCCCTCTGGCACCTCAGACTAAATACGTTGAAAATGAATTCATTTTCTTTCCACTTTGCAGGCCCTGTAAGTACACCCATCAAGCAACCATTTGGCTGTTTAGCTATTGTCTGGCTGTTCTCATGTTACAGTGGCAGAGTTTAATAGCCATGACAGAAACCATATGGCCTGCAACGCCTAAAATAGTTGCTATTTGAACCTTTACAGAAAAAGTTTTCCTACCCCTGTTCTAAAGCATTGAGAAGAACACTAAAGAGTTTTAGTGCCAAAAGATATCTTAAAGACTAAAAATGGAAAACAAAACCTGTTTTGAAGGGTAGGAATTTTTAATGGCTGATGTTAATGTTAACTTTTAGATTTACCTGCTCCTGAAAGTGATGCACCCAATGTAGGTTTTGGAAAAATCTTCCCTAAACCTAATTTGAACACCACAGAAGAGATTAAAGAGGACTGTGATGAAATGCCGTCAGAATGTATTTCCAGAAGGGAGTTGGAAAAAGGCAGAATTTCTAGAGAAGGTAATTTCATGAAATAAAACCAGTGCTTATTCTGTGTTTTTGATGTGTCAGAAACAACAAATCTCTTCGTGTTCTTTACCTAATTAAAGGATATATATCAAAACATCTTTCCAGTTAATGTTTTAATCACTGCTTTTGGTTTTAATACCCATATTTTGTAGGGAGGAAAGTATCTCTCGATATAGTGTTTTCAGTCTGTCTATGATTGGATAAAATATTTTTGTTTTCATTCCTAAAACTTTTTATATAACATTTAAAAAAATTAAGGGGCCTATGGTCTGGAGTTTTGTATTCCAGATACAGTGGATATATCATTACAATTCTGTGTTTGAGATGCATGCAAAGCAGTTGTTTAAAAAAAAAAAAATTCAGTTACTTGGTAATTAAAAGTCTTTGTTTAAGGATTTTCTATCCTAACATGATAGTTTTCTTACTTCTTTCTTCTAAAGAATTTAGAAATTTCTTTCTTTCTTCTAAAGAAAAATAAAGAATTTTTCCTGCTTTTAGTACATTTTAGGAAATTATTTAGGGGTTTTAGATTGACATGTAGCATGTTATAATATTTCCCATAATAATGGGAAATAAACTTCCAACCAGCATTTTTGCATAGAACACCTGCTGTCAGGAACTGATTATTGATACTAGGAGTAGTGGTAGAAGCCAGTTTGTATGAATTACTTGATTAGGTTTGAGTAATTCATTCTTACATCTGACTGTGTTGGTGCCTAGTGGTTTGGGAAATTGACTTAAAGCAAGACAGTGACACAAATGATTGATAACCTATTTATTTGCTTCAATCTTTTTTAAATAAGGTAACTTTATCGTAAAGGAGCTTCAATAGTAGATATTTTATTGGACAAGTTTTAGTTATTCTAGATGGCCTGAAATTTTTAAGCTTATTTTCGTATTATCAATTCTGATTTTTAATGAGTATTTTTATAAATAACATTGCTATTAATGGTTATGGTTTTGACATTTTCATAATGCTTGTTCTATTTAACACTTGTATTTGAATGTTGTTACAGTTTTTTGTTGAGAAAAGTAATGAAAATATCCTAATGTATGTCCTTCTTTTGTTTTGCTTTTAATAAGAAATGGAAACACTTTCAGTTTTCAGAAGTTACGAACCCGGTGAACCAAACTGTAGAATTTATGTAAAGAATTTAGCTAAACATGTTCAAGAAAAGGTAAATAGAAATTTGTAAATTGACTTTATTGTTTTACTTTTTTTTTCCCTGAACCTTCTTACTTGTCTTTTTCTTATTAAAATTCTAGGACCTTAAATTTATTTTTGGGAGATATGTTGACTTTTCCTCAGAAACACAACGGATAATGTAAGTGGGATTCATATTCTCAAATTATGTTTTGTTTTTATCTGTTACAAATTAACCTTTTTTTTTTTTAATCCCAGCACTTTCCCTTTAGAGATAAAAATTATAGGAAGAAATGCTCTCATGTTGCATAATTTTCAGATATCTAAAGCAGTAGTCAGCAGAGTTCTTCATAAATGGGCAGATAGAAACATTTTATATTTTTATTTTATTACAGGCCATACAGTGTCTGTTGGAGCTACTCAGTTCTATCTTTGTAGCATGTAAGCAGGCCTAAACAATACACACACTAATATTTATGACTGAGTTCCAATATACAGACAGCATAAATTCCATCCTTAATCCCCAGCTCTAAAGCAGTGATTTTCATACTTCAACCTGCATAAGAATCACCTGAAGAGCTTAGTAACAGCATTTGCTGGGTCCATCGAAGTTGAGGTAGGGCCTATGATTTTCTATTTATAAGAAGCTCATGGATGATGCCAAAGCTATTGGTCCAAAGACTACACTTTGAGAACAACTGCATTAATGATTCATTCAGGAGTATATATAGCAGTCCGGCAAAATTTTTCAGATTCTTAACCTTGGCAGTAACTTCCCTTCTTTTAATTAGTCTGCATTAAGGCTCCCAATTTTGTGAGAGCAAAAGAGGGATAGGATTTGAAAATGATAATAAAAGCTAATGTTTCGAGTTAGAATTTTATTTTTTAAAATGCCATAATTAGTTAGCTCCAAAGTGTATAGGACCCTTGGCCATATAAGTTAGAAGTAGGGAAAAGTAGAAAAGGTAAAGAGTTAAGACTTTGAGTGGAGGTAAAATGGAGGATAACTGGAACTGAGTTTTATTTTAATCTTTTGATGTTTTATGTGGCCTGTTTATACTCACTAGTGGCAGATATCTTTTATTAACAGTATACCAAAAGTTTCTTTTGCTACGCATGCAAAGTACTTGTCCTTTTTCTTGTTGCTACCTTTGAATCATGATTATAAGAAACAGAAAAAAAATATATGTATGAAATGTTTCATGTACATAAATATTTGTATACATTCATTTCCTCTATTTTTAGTGTTGCTGTAATTAAAATTTGCGGGGGAAAATAATTCTATGTGGAAAAAGCTATATACATCAAAATGATAAATTAATAATTGCTTTTTGTGGGAGTAATTATGTGAATTTAAAAAGTCACTGCATTTTTTAATGCTCTGTATAGATTATTGGAATTGTAGGAAGTACTTTAGTTGTAAATTATGGTCTGGTTTTTCTGATTTTTAAATATCGTTTTCAAAAATGTTGAAAAATGAACGTTATGGGATAATAGAACATTACACTTGGAATAAAAAAATCTGGTTTGTGTTTCTACTCTAATTTTAGCTGTCTTTATGACTTTGAAGAAGTCATGCATTCTCTTTACGTCACCTGTAAAATGATTCTGACTAGATCAGTAAGGTCATTTCCTACTCTGAAGCTCTGTGTCACTTTTTTGTGGTTCCTCTGAGCCTTTCTATTCTTCGTTATATTGTTGTTTTATTGTCACTTGAGTAGGTAGTATTGAGTTGGCTGTATGAATTTTTTTTAAACATAGAGATAGGAAATAAAAATTTAAGTGTTTTTAGAGTTCCTAGTATTATGATTTTTAAATTACATAAATACACTTAACAGAGCTTTAGAAGGATAGATATAAACTCATTATCAAACTTACTTTGAATCAGTTTTAGAACAGTATACAAAACGTAATTTTAGGAAGTCCAAGTAATGTTCTAATCAGACAGTATAGTCATTTTTACTCTGAAATGGCAACAAACATTTAAAATGTTCAACACATTTCTATTCCCGTGATCAAAATTGTTTGATATTCTTCAAATCAAAACCGCTTTTTCTTCCTTGACTCCTAGGTTTGATATACGTTTGATGAAAGAAGGTCGCATGAAAGGACAAGCTTTCATTGGACTTCCAAATGAAAAAGCAGCAGCAAAAGCCTTAAAGGAAGCTAATGGATATGTTCTTTTTGGAAAACCTATGGTGGTTGTATCCTTTAAATAATCCATTCCAAAGACAATGTGTTTTTTAGTAGAAGGGTATACTTGAAACTAATTTTTTTTTTTAAGATTTTATTTATTTATTTGAGATGGAGCATAAACAGAACTGGGGCGGGGGCAAAGTGAGAGGGAGAAGCAGGCTTTCTGCTGAGCAGGGAGCCCGATGCAGGGCTTGATTCCAGGACCCTGGGATTATGACCTGAGCCGAAGGCAGGCACTTAACTTACTGAGCCACCCAGGCGCCCCTTGAAACTAATTTTTAAGTTATCCTTTAGAAATCTCAACAGCTGGTATTCTAGCTTACTCAGTTATAAACATACTTAGCTGAGTCATATGGGTAGTTAGATTTTTATTGGAAAATAAAGGAACCTCAGTAGCATGAGGTTATTATAATTTAGCCATGTCTAAACATTTCATTTATACAGATCAGAAGTACATTTTTAGGCTAAGCCTAAAGCACTAAAGTATCTACAAATACACTAGGAGTCATTAAAAAAAGATATGATTCATTGTAGTTTTACTCTTTTATGTTTTATTATAGGTATTATAATTCATATTTCTATTTGAAAATTTTAACCAAAATATATCATTGATTAAACATTCTGCTTTTAGTAGTTAATGCAGTTTGCAAACTAGAAATCAGTGGGATAGATGGAGTGAAGATCTATGTGTAAAAAATATAAAGAAAAGGTCAATTTTTTACTTCTGCAAATCATGGGCAGCAGGTAGGAGGTACTCAAAAATAAAAAAAAAATATTTGACAAATAGTCGAGA
This sequence comes from Zalophus californianus, assembly GCF_009762305.2. Taxonomy (NCBI): domain Eukaryota; kingdom Metazoa; phylum Chordata; class Mammalia; order Carnivora; family Otariidae; genus Zalophus; species Zalophus californianus. Next base: position 87,318,799 of record NC_045598.1, read on the forward strand.
GTAGGAAGACAAGTATAAGAGATACATTTTAAAAACTGTACTTCTGCCCTACATTAGGAAGTTTTTAGTAATTATTTAAGACTACTTGTCCTTTTGTGAAAGAAACCTTAATTTTTAAATATTAGCAGTTTGCTCGATCTGCTAGACCAAAACAAGATTCTAAAGAAGGAAAAAGGAAGTGTTAAAAATTAATGAAGGTAAGTGTGGATATAACATAATAAAAGAACAAGACTTTCTTGAGATAAAATGAAGTATAAAAGCCTTCTAGAGTGATAATTCAGGTATTTCCTAAGGTTTTTAAAGGATAATTGATCAGTTGATCATCTATCCATCCATGTCTCTATCACTCTCTGTGTGTCACTGTCTATGCAGTTAATTCTCAATAAATTTCAAAATTATAACTACAGAATAAAGCCCATGTGTATGTAAAATTAAGTTTGGAGAATGAGTTTATGAGGGTAATATGTCTTTGTCTTAAAACTTTTCAACCTACAGGAAAGCAGTGGTTCTTAAACTTTAACATGTATTACAGTCACCTGAAGGGCTGATAAAACAGCTAGGCTTCCTTCACCCTCATCCAGAGATTCTGATTCAGTAGGCCTGGAGTAGGAGCCTTGTATAGTCTACCATGCCAGTTTTCCTGTGCTGAAACCGGGAAAGGGTCCACCAAGCCAAGACCAGTTGGTCACTCTTAATGGCGCCTAAGAATTTGCATTACTGATTGCACATGTCACAAATATTTACATATTTTTTTGTGGAGTGAAATCTTTTGCCTTTCAAACAAGTAATTTTAATGCATACTTAAGTAATTTAATGAATAAAAATGATAGAATTAATCATTTTAAACTTCAAAATTTGTGTTATATTGATTTAAGAAACCTGAGTGGAAATACATTCTTTTTGTTCTATTTTAAATCTTTCTGCCTTTATATTATATTATATATATAGTTATATATAATATATAACTCAGTCAACTTGTGTTAAGCTGAAAAAATAATATAACTAAATAAGGGAAAATTTTGTTTAATGTTATTCTTTTAGTGAAATGCCTTGAATATTTGAATTTTGTGACGTATCTATACTGATATAGTCAGAATTCTTACAAATACCTTAGTGGAATGGTTAAAAATTAACAATTTTCAGTGTGTGTTTGAAAAAATCATTTATTTATAAATCTAATGTGAGAACTGAGAAAAAAATTAAATTGCATTCTGCTGTTCTTCTTTAGAAGCATTCCTGCGTAAATACTGCTGTATTACTGTCATACAAAGTGTATCCTTTCTTGTTGTATCCTTTTTGGGGCAGTTTTCTGTTTTTCCTAGAAATGTTTTGTCCCTCCCCTACCCATTGATTCAGATTAAGCAATAGTTTTTTTTCTAATTTATTCAAATGAGATATTTCTAAAATTACCAATGTTGATTGGACAAATCACTTACGTGTTTTTTAGATCTGTTGCTGAATTTTCTATACTGTTCTTGAGGTTATGTAATTTTTCTAGGGAAAGTTAGTGAATCAGGTCAACTTACTTGGAGAATGTATGCATCTGCTTCAACACAGAATTTAGTCTTGTTTCTTACATTTATGTATTTCCTAAACCTAATTCAATAACATATGATTTCTGTTTTATGATGTATCTGGTTTAGGTGTTCTATATAACGTATTGTAAAATTTGGGGAAAGGATTTTTTTTCTTTTAAAAAAGTATTTATTGAAAATTAAAATAACAATTTCTTTGTAAATTCCAAGAGTAGCAGACCTCATATCTGAGGTTTTATTATTGATACTTCCTTTGAAATAGGTAGCCAGTAGAAGTATTTTTTTTTTTCCTCTTTCTTTCTCTAAACAAAACAAAAGGAATGAGAAAAGAGGAACAGAGGGAAGAAGACATAATGTTGACTCAGGGTAGCACCTTAAGTGAAAAGAAACAATCTGGTAGGTATATGTAGTAACAGTGGTTTCCAGACGGGTTGATGACCAGAATTACCTAAAACAGTGGTTCTTAATCTTGGCCACATTTTGGAATCACCTGGGAAACTTAAAATCTGATGAAGAAAAAAAAAAGGCTAAAATGTACTGATGCCTGGGTTTCTCCCCATTTTGATTTAATTGGACTGGCCCAGCATAGATACTGGAATTTTTCAGATCTCCTAATGTGTGACCAAGGTTGAGAACCACTGAAGAAGGATTTTTACATTTAAAGATTCCTGGACTCTCTTCTAAAACTAATAAATCAGAATTTCTGGGAATGGGACCAAGAATCTAATTTGAAAAGGTGTCTTTAGTAGTTCCGAGGGCTGACCAGTTTGGATACTAATTTGTTAGATTAAAATGGTTGGGTGCTTATACCAACCTAGCCATCCAACCTTCTGTAAGTAGGAAAATCAAGAATTGGAGCCTCTGCATGTCTTGCAAATCCTGCTCTTGGTAGTACTAGGAAAACAATTCAAAATTTTGTTAATAATTATTATCATTCAAGAGTACAAAAGATTAGAGATATTGAAGTTGCTGTTTTTTGTAGATACAGTTAAAATGTTTAATGTTATAAATCACAGTTTCTATATCAGCTTTTTATTTAGACAATTAAAAATTTGTAGTACTGACATGATTCACTAATTTTCTAAATATGAATGTGTTTTAAAATAACTAAAAACTAATGAACTTTTATAATCATAATTATTTTTAATGAACTCTTATGGTGTTTTAGGTTCCTTTTGATTCCATGTCTTCCAACTGCTTTCCAACTTTAAGGAGAAGAAATTGACACCTGGAGTATGGAACTGTGCGTAACAGCTTTTAAAGTATATTTAAAAATTAAATCTATATGCGTTTAAATCAGTTTATTGGAGATATATTACATGTATTTTAATCATTTTCCTCATATATAATAAATTATTTTCTTTCCAATAAAATAATGTTCTTAATTTTTTTATCTTGTTTAATACATTTGGAAAGTGTAATTTGATAATTACATAAAATTTTGAAGGTAATTTTACAATACTAAACAGGAATTCTCTTTTATGATTACAGATACTGCCCTCTGCCCTTTTTTTCATTCTTACCTGGATACCAATGCAGTTAAACATACTTTTTTATAGTAATAGTATTTCTTATTTCTTGTAATTATTTTAGGAGTGGTTTTGTTTGGCTATGACTTGTTTTTTTTTGTTTATTTTGGGTTTTTTTAGTAGTGGGGGATTTTCCCCACTTTAGGAAATTTGTATTCTTGCCCTAATTTAGTCTTATTTCGGTGCCCTTAAATCGATTAGATTATCACATAAGGGTGTAAATGTTTCCCATACAAAAGTATTGTGTTATCTTAGTGAAATTAGCTTCAGCTATGTGTTAATAAGAAAATTTTGCTATATTTAATTTGTTCTTATTAATACTGTCCTGTGAGTATATAATAATAACTTCACCAGAATCAATGCCCAGAGACTTGGTCTTTGTTGGAATGCTTTTGTGAATCATAGCTTTTGTCTCCTAGCATTGTGAAATAATGAAAATGGGAATTTTAAAGATAAGAATTAGAAGTATGGAGAAGTGAACCCCAGAACATGCTCATTTTTAGATGTCAGATATATAAAGAATAGGTAGAAACCAAACAAAATATCTCAGGTAGGAAGGGCTGGTGAAATATATCAGATCTGTTCTTGACAGATCTCTCCTTGACAAACTGATCTGATGAATGAAAGAAATGAGAGGAGGTATTAAAGAGAATGGTAGAGAGGAATTTAATATAGTGAGAACTGAAGACAACTGTGATAGAGAGTCTTGCTCTCAGGGGGATAGAAATGGGCTGTTAATGCAGGGGGGGAATAGTATCAAGAAGGGTTTTGATTTTGTTTTGTTTTATAAAGATTGAAGATATAGCAGGTTTGTATGGACTAATCCAGTAGGACTAACCCAGCAGAGGAAAAAACAAATATGGTGCATGAAGGAGAGGGATATTGTTGGAGATGTAGATATGGTATGCAAATAGAAGAGTTAGTTTTAAAGATGGGCGTGTAAATGGCTCATTAATAGCAGGGAGAAAGGACTGATTGTGTAGGCCTAGATGTTTGTAGTTTGCTGGATATATAGGAGGAGCATGTAAAAGTTGTATGATAGTTTTTCCGTGAAATAGGAAGCAAGGTCGCCGAGGGAAAGAGTATTGGATTGAGGAAAGAAAAGGTGTAAAATAGACACTTAGAAAGTGGCAGAGTGAATAGATTCTTAGAAGGATGGCTAGACAGTACTTAAAGTGGTCAGTTGAAGTCTGTTAATTTAAGTGAGACTAGTCAAATGATTTTGTGTTTTCCTCCAATGATGTTTAGCCTCGGTGCCATCGAGTAGACAAGAGTTGAATTTAATCAAAGTTGGAATTTTCCTAGATGAATACAACAAAGTGAGAGGAAGGAAAAGGTGTTGATATACTCAAGGGAATAATTATAAAGAAAAGACATAAAAAGAGATCTGGGTAAAGAGCAAAGTGAGAAAATGAAGGTTGAGAAACAATGGAAAAATGGTGTGATCAATTATATATAGATTGCAGTATGATTGAAGATCTGTTGGAGTTATTTACTAGAGGTAGGAAGTAGAAATTTGAGAGGTCCAAATAAGAGAATAATGTGACAAATTGACAAAGGCAGAGAGAATACAGTAATTAGTGTCTATAAGTTCTAGGATGTGAACATGGTAGTTAAGTGAAAACAGGGTCATGGAAAAGAGATGAATTAAAGAAATTGAGAAACTTGAGTATGAAAAGGATCATCTAAGTGGATTTTGAAATTATTAAGAATTATGACAGGAATAGTGAACCAAGATCTAAATAAAATTATCTCTTAGAACATATAATTCTGTTAGATATGGAAAAAGCAATATTTAAAAAAAATCATTTTATAAAACTCTTTCTACAATGACAGGAAATTCAGCCTACTTTACTGAAAACTAGTGTATTACAGTGGTTTTATAGGTGTAGATTCTCACATCAAATCTTGTTTCTGAGGTTTAATTGCTTTATCGCCTTGGGCAGGGTCTATCAGTTTCCATGGAGATAAGCAATACTTATCGTAGGGTTGTTGTAAAGATGATTTGGTGAATATAAAATACTTAAAACAAGTCTGGGGTGTGTGTGTGTGTGTGTGTGTGTGTGTGTGTGTGTGTGTGTGTGTGTGTGTGTGTGTGTGTGGTCAAGTTCTCAGTAAATATTAGCTCTTGTAGTGGTTGTGGTGGTTCTTAACTCACACCAATTCCAGGTGACATAAAGATTTTGATGTCTTAGACAAGACTTCAATCATCTTTCCGCTGTGATGACCTACACTTCTTTTGCTTGCCTCGATTATTCAAAGTTCCTTTAGCTGGTCTAAGAATTAAATTGACATGAGACATAATTCATAATTTCTTAACCTTAAGTTAGCTTTAATACTGAATATTTTCCCAGTTCACGTGAACTTGAAATTCATTTGGATTGAGTTTTTGAGAATTTTTATGAATGCAAAACTTAAATAAGTGCTTAATTTTCTATAAGCCAATCAAATAGAGCTCTTTTACAAAATCATTTGAGCAATTCTAACTGGAAAATGGCATATATCCACAATAGACACATACTGAATGATGGAGAAAACTTACCATTATTAATATTTGAGGAGAAAGGGGCAAGAGAACCCTTTTGCAGTTTGTATGTTTAAAAAATACCTACTTCCTTCTTTTTTTCCTTTACTCAGGCAATTGTGGGCTGTGTGTACACTTCAGAGATAACAAGATTTATAACTTTAAGGGACAAAGAATGTAAGGTTTTTTTTTTTTCCTAAGAATTATAGGGTAATTGCTATTTAGAATTTACCTTCCTTTTTTAAGTACAGGACAATTCTGTTTCAGTATCCTGATTTTTTATAATACCTATAAGCATTTTGAGAGGAATAGGTGAGGTTTTGGGATTGGTAGAGATGGTGGGGGTTGCTTCTAGAGTTGCATTTCTGGTTTTGTAGAGATTTGCCAGGCAAAGTTGTTGCTAATTCCCAGAAAGAACTGAATTACAGCCTGAATATCAAGATATTGATCGGCCTTTTTAACTAAACTTGTCTCCTTAGATCTGGGAGATTTCCACCTAAAGTGGGAATCAGAAGATTTATATCTTTGTAAAAAAAAAAAAGAAGTCTGTATAAATCATGTTAACTAAAGCCTTCTTTCTTCACAATTCAATCTTGGCTTCTGTTAGCCCCTGAATTTCAGCCTTCTGCTGCTGTTCATTTGTAGGAGGGCCAGGAAAAATTATGTGTGTCTTTTTTAGTGGGGAGGATGTGAATCTTTCCAATTTCTCTTTAAATTTGGTGGGATCTTCTGAAAGTGGAGGTAAATTTGGGCTTTATAAGTTATAAGATTTGCTGCTATTCCAAGGGACATGAAATTTATTCCCTCCTGGGTTTGGGGTGGGAGGGTGGGAATCCAGGGTATATCTGCAAAGGACATGGCATAAGAATGCCTAAAGCTGGCAGAGCCTGATTGTAGAGCTTTAGAAAGTAGGAGTTGTAAGAAATTGCCAAGTGACATAAAAAAAAAACAAAAACAAAGTGAGCCCTATCACTTGTCTTCAGTGCTTCTGTTAAATTCACTTCATGGGTTTTAGCATTTATATGAGTAACGTATATACACTGACTCTGGAGTTTAGGCTGGAGTGCTCTGTGTAAATCTTAAAAGGAAGGGTAAGTTAAAACAGGCAGATGGAGCTGGTTTTTAAGAAGGGGAATTTACGTTGGATGTGGACATCAATTTTTGTCTTAAGTCTAACTTCTGTTCTTCCACCTTGTTAAGGGAGTCCCTAAGTCCCTACCCCTAGTAAGTATACTAATAAGACAATTGAGAGCTCTGTAAGGATTTTATTTTCCTTTGAGATGTAGCCAATTTAAAAGATTTAATGTCTGACGGTTGATGAGTAGGCTCTTACTAATATTAATAGCAACTCAAACCAAAAAGCCTTTTTTTTTTTTTTTTGGAAATACCCAGGGGCAATTTCTAGGCTTAGACCATGGGTGTAAGAGGCATCCCTGGAGAGGGTATAGATGATACAGTCCCCATCATCAACAAAGTTTACTCCCAAAAATAGTCTGAGAAAGCAAATGCCTTTGTTACACAGGCAGTAAGGATGCTTTAGTGAGAACAGTGTCTTTGATCACCCACAAAAACCTGAATTGCCTCCAGTTGACCTACTAATCTGTGACACCAGGCAGGTGCTACTGGAGTGGGACATTTCAGCACTAACAAGCAACAAAGGTTAAGAGCACAGAAGTCCCTTATGGACTGGGACCTCTTATGACTTACTTTCTGAGGGCTGTCATGGCTAGACAGAGAGTGCTGCTAGCAACTTTATGTCTCAGAACCCCACTCTTATTTGGCTACCAAGGTGTACCCCAGTAAGTGCATTGTCTGCATGGTGGAGACCAGAGAAAATCAAGTTCTCAAGACAAAAGGAAAAACCTTATCCAGATTTTATGTGTGGGACCCACAGCAAGGTTTGTCGAAAATATGCCCATCTGATAACTATGAACTCAACAGTCTTATAAGGGCCTATGCTGGTATTTCCCTCTAGGAATTCCCTTTTATAACAACACAAAAGACAAAAATAGTGAACATCTCTGGGGAGGAAATGGATTAGTAAAATCAAGAGTACTCTACTGAATTTATCAGAGATGCTGAGCCCATGAGTATTTCCAAAAATACTTTCCTGCTAATGCTAAATTTAGAAAGAAAAAGGACTCACCTCACTCTTGTTCCACCAGATCTTGCAGACAGATTCCAGGAGGCTGACACGGTAAAATCTTACTTTTGCTAGCTGTTTATCAGATGTCCCAGAATTTCTCAGCTACGGCAATCCCAGGGTGAACAATATTTAGCCAGTTGAAATTTATCCTGCCAACTAGCCAACTGTTGGGGAGGAAAAAGTTTCCTTCAAGATTCTTCTTACTGGTCTAAGAATTAAATTGACATGAGACAGATTAATAGTAGGAAAAAACAAATTAGAATTACATGTACATGAAGGCCTAATAGTAGCATTGAGTCTCAAAGAAATGTCCAAGTCCTATGCTTTTATATATTTTAAGCAGATGTTGCCAGGTGAACTGCAGAGACCCTAGGCCCTGGGTTTTCAACCAAGCCCATCCTGAAGGAGTCACCGAAAGTTCTCTTGTCTTGTCTTGAGAAAAGATTCAAGGAAGACACTCTTAACAGAGTGGATAAGTGACATAAGTGGGAAAGTTTATATAAAGTGAAAAGTGATGGACATTGGGGAGGGTATGTCCTATGGTGAGCACTGTGAATTGTGTAAGACTGATGAATCACAGACCTGTACCCCTGAAACAAACAATACATTATATGTTAAATAAATAAAGTGAAAAGTACACTCTAGAGATAGGAGAGCAAGTGAGCTCAAGAGAGTGAGCTACAAGCTACGTGCCCTGAAGGTTGGCTTTCTGTCTTTTATTGACAGTTGTTAACTAGAGGGTGGAATATTTATTACTTGGGGTAGGAAGCAGGGTTTTGTACTTTTTCTTCCTAATTTGGTCAGGGGTTTCCTGTCATGGCATCCATCATCTGGGGCCTGTCTGCTTTGATCAGGTTTCTTGTGGAATGCTGCCAGGACAGGCCTCTGATTTTCCCAAGAGCTAGCCATAATTTCCTCCTTGTTGGCCTCCACGTGTTTTGTTAGAACCTAACTGCCTACTCCCAATACAGAGAGACATTAATCAGCAAGGAATTGACAAGATAAAGAAAACTTAACCTTTTGAAGCTTTAAATAGTAAAGGATTCTAAACACTATGGACCGTGGTTGTAAATTACTGAAAGTAACAAGGCTTGTTTATACAACTTTCTTGCCTCTGAATTCCCTATGTGGTGATAAGGATATCTCAGGGAGAGTGCCTTTCACGTGGGAGATTTATTTCCAGCTTTCTGGAGACACAGTGGGAAGGGGAAGAGCATTCTTAATAATCAGTATGCCAGAGTGGCACATTTGGGACTGCCTTGTCCTAGACCTCCACACTTCTTGCCACAGCTGCACCCTGAGACTTTAACAAGTGTAAGAACATTGGTGTCTAGGAATTAACCTGTTTGTGGTTAATGCACAACCATTCCACTCTATTTCATTAATTGAGCATATGACCCAAATAGGTCCAATTAGAAGCATTTCCAGTTCTTGTACAGATTTTTTTTTTTTTAAACTGTACAGAGCTGTGCCCGGAGCTGCTAACCATTATCCTGATAATTGTGATGATAGTTCATTTTCAGTTAGATTTAAAAAAAGAAAATTCATCATGGAGAAGTACTAGTAATTTAAACCTGTAGCAAAAGCCCTAACAGCTAATGTATCATGGAATTTTTTAGTTACTTTAAATGAAATAAACTTGAAATTAGTACTTTTTCCTTTTTTTTTTTTTTAAGATTTTATCCATTTATTTGACAGAGACACAGCGAGAGAGGGAACACAAGCAGGGGGAGTGGGAGAGGGAGAAGCAGGCTTCCCGCCAAGCAGGGAGCCTGATGTGGGGCTCAATCCTAGGACTCTGGGATCATGACCGGAGCTGAAGGCACACACTTAATGACTGAGCCACCCAGGCGCCCCAGTACTTTTTCCTTTTGTTGGAGGGATTTGGCACTCTTACAGACTAAGTATGGGTCATATATGTCACCCTTAAGATAGGAGGAGTGAAGTTTCATATAAACCACGTGAAGTGAGAGTTTAAAAGCCTTGTTCTCCAAAGGAAAAGCATACAGCTATGAAATCAAGAGAGAAAGTAGGTACTACACAGCCAAAAACAAATGTTTTAATATATAAAACTCATATTTCCACATGGTGGTTTTCCACTTATGCCTTATACAAGGGCTGGAAATAGTATGAGGCAAGTGAGGCAAATACGGTGAAGATTTAGGGAGTCACTCAGCATAATGCAAGTACTCTTCATCCCAACCTAGCATGGCTCTGCCTCCTACTATTAGTAACATGAATAAAATCAGCATAATCCTGATTAGGTAAATAAAACAAAAGGCAGTAGCATTCAGGATCTGCTTTAGATGATTTGAAAAGTATTTGCTATGCAAATGAGACTCCATTAAAATCAGTATCAAGAGATACCAAGGCTTTTATTTATTTATTTTTTAAAGATTTTATTTATTTGACAGAGACACAGAGGGAACACAAACGGGGAGTGGAGAGGGAGAAGCAGGGAGCCTGATGTGGGGCTCAATCCCAGGACCCTGGGATCATGACCTGAGCTGAAGGCAGACGCTTAACGACTGAGCCACCCAGGCGCCCTGATATCAAGGCTTTTAAAAGAAGTAAGGGGAAATATTTATTAAGCACCTAAAACTCAAAAGGCACTGTACTGAGTGCTTGTAGCAATTTGATCTTAACCACTCTGTAAGAAGAGAATACTTCCCATTATGAGTAATGGAGGAGGTTTTTTTTTTTCTTTAATTTTGCTGTAAGTTAATAAGATACTTTGTTAGATATATAACTTATTATTGCATATAAAACAAAAATATTGACCTTAGTATGATTGTTTAGGAGAGATGAGAGCCAGCCACATGTGTTAGGCACTTAACTGATGATCTCAGGAGGAATACTGTTCTCACTCCAAGAACTTAAGCTACTACATATCCGTCAGAAAGCAAACTGTTGTAGAGGTATAACATTCATGTAAAGGCCAGTAGGGAATCTAAAATAAACAGCTCAAACTCACTAAATTTGGGGAAAAAAAAAATACTGGGAAAGGGAGACCCTGCACCCAACAAGCATAAGCTTTAATGCCTTGGGGTAAAGCTAGGGGATCAAACAACACCTTAGAACATCTGTGATTAAAAGGGGTTATATCCATTAAAAACTGCACCAACTGACAATGAGAAAAGGGGTATTTACACAATAAATTTTAATTTTTTCAAATTACGACATAGTGATATACCAAGATATTTGAAAATCTTAAGAATTCAAGAAAGTCTGAGCAAGGGATTATTTGTTGTATGAAACTTCTCAGAGCTTAGAAAAAGATACACAAAATACCATTAAAATTATTTATTCTCCGGAGACATAATATCTTGCTGTGTAAGAAAAGGATGGAAGGGAAAGATTGAGGTTTGAATTGGGCAGTTCTCTATATACTGTACATGTCTTTTGAAAAAGCTATTTGAAGAGAGTTTGGTAAAATGTTAACATCTGTTAAATCTGGGTCTTGGGTCATGGGGCCTGTAATTTTTTTGTTTTACATTTTTCTGTATGACATATATATATCACAACTTGAATGAAAATAGTGGAACACCTCTAATCCAGTGTTTTGCAGCTGTTTTCTTATTGCCCTCTCCAAAGCAACATATTTAGAATTTTTTCACAATTGCTCTACATGAAATTTTAATATCCTAATATACTTTTTGATTTTGAACTGTGTAAAAATCTGTCTTTATGGATAAAAATTGGAAGATTTTCTGTCCTTCCCATCTCAAGAACTAAAACAGTGAACACATGATTTGATACCATAAAATATTAGCAAGTTCAAAATCAGATCATATAATGTTCTCTGACCTTAGTTGAACTAAATTAGGTGTCAGTATCTTTAAAAAAAAAGAAAAGGGGGTCACCTGGGTGGCTCAGTCGTCAAGCGTCTGCTTTCAGCTCAGGTCATGATCCCAGGGTCCCGGGATCGAGCCCCGCATCGGGCTCCCTGCTAAGCGGGAGGCCTGCTTCTTCCTCTCCCACTCCCCCTGCTTGTGTTCCTGCTCGCTCTTTCTCTCTCTCTCTCAAATAAATAAATTCTTAAAAAAAAATTAAATAAATAAATTAGGTATCCATAATAGAAAGATTTGAAAAATGTTTAAATTTCTGAATAAATAATATTTCTAAATAACATGGATCAAGACAGTTTTTAAGGGAAATTAGATAGTACTTGAACTGAATGAAAGTACAAATTGATCAGAAATTTGTGGAATACACCAAAGGATAAAGGGAATTTGCTTATATTAGAAAAGAAGAAAAATCAGATTGATGATTCAGCTTTCTACCTTAAAGAACTAGAAAAAGGAGCAAATTAAATGCAGAACAAGCAGATAAAGGAAATAATAAGCATAAATCCATGAATTTGTAAGCAGTAGAAAATACTGTAAACAAAACTGGTTCCTGAAAAGACCGATAACATTGAAAAAGTTCTAGCTAGATTGCAAAGAAAAAACACCCCCAAACTGTAAGAAAATATTTGGAATATTTTGAACAAATTTATGGAAATAAATGGGTCCATATCATAAAAGAGACAACTTTGATGAAATGGGTCCATATCATAAAAGAGACAAACTACCAAAGCTTGTGTGAGAAGTAGGTGACCTGAATGAACTTATATCTACTTAATATATTTACTTTGTAGTTAAAAATCTTTCTTTTTTTCTTCCAAAGAAAACGTAAGGTATAGATAGTTTCACTGGTGAATTTTGTTAAACATAATTGAAACCAAAAGTTCTATAGAAGACAACACATCCAAATTCATTTTATGAGTCCTATACTACCCTGATGCTAAAACGAGACAAGATAAAAGAAAATGATGTATCACTATTTCTCGTGAGAGTAAATGTAAAAATCCTCATCAAAATATTAAGAAGTTGAGTCAGGTAACATGGGGGGAGAGTATTTTATAAATCATGATCAAATGCAGTTGATCTTGGGAAATGCAGGCTAATCCAACCTTTGAAAATCAATTGTAATCCATATCAACAGACTAAGGAAGAAAAAGCATAGCTCGGGGTGCCTAGGTGGCTCAGTTGTTAAGCGTCTGCCTTCGGCTCAGGTCGTGTTCCCAGGGCCCTGGGATCGAGCCCCACATCGGGCTCCCTGCTCTGCAGGAAGCCTGCTTCTCCCTCTCCCACTTCCCCCTGCTTGTGTTCCCTCTCTCGCTGTGTCTCTGTCAAATAAATAAATAAATAAAATCTTAAAAAAAAAAAAGCATAGTTCATCGTAATGAATGAAAGCCTTTGATAAACATTCCTAATGAAAACTCAGTAAAATAGGAATGGAGAAGAGCTTCCTTAATCTGGTAAAGTGTTTACAAAACTTAACTGCTGGGGCACCTCGGTGGCTCAGTTGTTAAGCGTCTGCCTTCGGCTCAGGTCATGATCCCAGAGTCCTGGGATCGAACCCCGCATCGGGCTCCTTGCTCGGCGGGAAGCCTGCTTCTCCCTCTCCCACTCCCCCTGCTTGTGTTCCCTCTCTCACTGTGTTTCTGTCAAGTAAATAAAATCTTTGAAAAAAAAATGCTATCCTAACAGTTAAAAAACTGAATGTTTACCTCCAAGATTGAGAACAAGGTAAGAAAGTGCACACTAATCCCTTCTTTTCAACATCTGACAGCCAGTGCATAAAACAAAAAAGAAAAGCCATACAAATTAGAAATGAAGTAGATTTGTCCCCATTCAGAGATGACATGATTATTTATGTAGAAAATCCCAAAGAATTAAGAAGTCTCCTACAACTAATAAGGTAAGGAAGGTTGCAAGATTCAAAGTCAATAACTGGATATTGAAATTTTTTCCTAAAAAATGGTATTTATGGTATCACCAAAAGAAATAATAGGTAGAAATCTACCCAAATGTGTACTGAACCTGACAACCCTTCACCAATTTTGATAATGAAAGACGAAAATCTAAATGGGAGAGATCCTGTGTACATGAGTCAAAAGACTCATGATTTTTAAGAATATCAACTCTTCCAAATTGATTCATTACTACTAAAAAATCCTAGCAGTATATTTTGTTGATATTGCTGAGCAATTTCTTTGGAAAAGTGACAACTAGAATAGCCAGCATAATTTTGAAAGAAAAAAAAAATGGATGACTTAGACTACCTAATTCCAAGACTTACTACAAAGCTCGGATAATCAAATTGTGGTATTGGCAAACAGATGGACACAGATCACTGGAACAGAAAAGTCGGGAATAGACCCACACATACACCATAATTTTTGGCAAAGGTGAGAAGGGAATTCAGTGGAGAAAGGTTGGTCATTTCAACATAATGATGCTAGAATAATTGGACATCCATAATGCCAAAAATTGAAAGAGTACGTTGTTCTCATGCAAAAAATTTCTTCAAAAATGAGTCATAGTCCTAGGTATAAAGTGCAAAAGTAAAGAACTGGAGGAGGGGGGAAACAAATAGGATAAAGTCTGCATGACCTTACTTAGACAAGTTTTTATATGCAACACTATAAAAAGATAAATATGCCTTCATCAAATAAAAACCTTACACTTTTCAGAAGACACTACTAAGAAAATGAAAAGGCAAGTAACAGACTGGGTAAAACTTTTGCAAAGTATATATTTGATTTCATCCAGAATATATAAAGAACTTTAAAAACTCAGAAAACAAAACCCCCCCCCAAAAGACAATAAATTTAAAGATACCTTACCAAAGACTTAGAGAAGGCAACTAAGCACATGAAAAGATGCACGTCGTTAGCCCTTAGACAATGTTAGACAGCCACAGTAATATAGCACTACACACCTATTAGAATGGCTTAAAATGAATTCTGACAGTACCAACACTTCTCAAGAATGGAGCACTGCAGCTTTCAAACATTGCTAATTAAAGTACAAAATGGTCCACCTGCTTAGAAAAAGTTTCAAGAAGTTTGCTATAAAGTGAGAAATATACACTTACATGTGACCTAGCTCTCACACTTCTGATATTTAAGAGGAACAAAAAGTATGTTCACAGGGAAGAATAAAAAAAAAAAAAAAATGAAAAGATACTGGGAACAGGGCAGAGAGGGAAGAACCAGGAATCCATCTCCCCACCCAGATGACAATTACAGTGATAGGATTTATTTGATTTAACTATTTTGGAACTCTGTCATCTATTAAGGCCTTTCAATTTAACAGGAAAAAGCTTGGACAGTAAATTGAAGTTAATTCATTCAAATTTAGCTCTAAATGTAGTAGTAGCTACCCGTTTCCCAACCTCAGCCATGTAGCAGGCAATTGTGCATGTGTTCCTGGAGCAGCTTGCACACAACTAGTGGGAGCCAGGGTAGGCAAAAAGAACCTTCACCTCCAAATGTTGGAAGCAGGCTGATGGCTGATTTCTGCTTTTGATCACAGAGGTACAAAGAAGTGGGAAGCCATGGTTCTACCTCTTTACACTGTAAACACACACACCCTCACCCTGAGAAATGACTTCCAAGGGTATAAAAGGACTGACATCCCTTTTATTCCCTATTTTTTTTTTTCTTTTTTTCCTTTTGGGAGCCACCCATTAAAGACCAGGGCATTCATCAACAACTGTATATATGGTAAAAATGAGAAATTGACCATGAATGCCCAGGGAAAGACTCAAACGATCTGAGAAGATCTTAGGTTTCATTCCTTAGATTGATCCTTAGCACAGAGAGCAAAAGATAATCAAAAGCAAACAATAGGGGCGCCTGGATGGCTTAGTCGGTTAGACATCTGACTTGATTTTTGGCTCAGGTCATGATCTCAGGGTTTCAGGTTTGTGAGATCGAGCCCTGAGTCAGGCTCCATGCTGGGGGTGGAGCCTGCTTAGTATTCTTCGTCTCCCTCTGCCCCTCCCCAGCTCTTAAGCGGGCATATGTGGGCATACAGCCCTCTCTGTACCTCTCTCTCAAAAAAAAAAAACAAAACCCACAAAAAACCAGCTAACCCCAGGGAAAGAAAGAAAACTGATTTCCAGAATTGTAAAATGTCATTTTCAACAGAAAACCACAAGACATACAAAAAGCAAAAAGAAAACAGGAATGTCTGACACATTCAAAAGGGAAACAAATGACCTGAAGTAGACCTGATGGCTTTTACTCGACAAAGACTTTAAAACAATTTAGAAAGATGCTCAGATTAACGAAAGATGTCCAGAAAGCTAAAAAGCAAATGGAATTCTGGAGCTGAAAAATACAGTAAGTGAAATGAAAAAAAAAAAAAAAAATCACTAGAGGGATTCCAAGGACGATTAGAGTAGGTAGAAGAAAGAATCAACAAACTTGAAGATAGGACAATGAAAATACTAAGTCTGAAGAACAGAAGGAAAAAGGTGGAAGAAAAGTGAACAGCCTGAGGGACCTGTGGGACACCATCAAGCAGATGTATATACACTGTGGGAGTCCCAAAAGAGAGGGACAGAGAATATTTGAAAAAATAATGGCTGAAAACTTACTAAATCTGATAAAAATTATGGATATAAAGATCCAGGAAGTTTAACAAATTTCCAGTAAGATGAACTCAGAGACCCACATCAAGACACACTGTAATCAGACTTTCAAAAAATCAAAGAATCTTGAAAACTAAGAAGTGAATTGTCACATACAGGGAATACTAAAAGATTATCAGCAGATTTTCTTCATCAAAAACTTTAAAGAACCAGAAGGCACTGGGCTGATAGATACAAAGTGCTAAATGGAAAAAAAAATAACTGCCAACCAGGAATCCTGTATCTAGCAAAACCATTTTTCAAAAGTGAGGGAGAAATTAAGACAACCCAAATAAAGTTTGAGTTTGTTACCATCAGATCTGCTTTGGGAGAAATACTCAAAATGAGTCTTGCATGGTGAACTTAAAGGACACTAGACAGTGATTCAAAGCTGTTTGAAGAAATACAGAGCTCAATAAAGGGAAATACATGGGCAATTATAAAAGTTAATATTGTAATAGTGGTTTATGACTATACCTGTTTTCTACATGATTTAAGAGACTAATACATTTTTTAAACAATTACTAGTTTATAAGCCAGTATCATGACTGTGGCTAGTAACCCCAAATGTGGTTTTCTACATAATTTGAGACTAATGGCATTTAAAATAATTATTTATGTTTTGGGTTTTGGGGTACACAGTGTATGAGGATGTCATTTGGGGGACTTCAACAATGAAAAGAAGTGAGGACAGAACTGTAAAGGCAGAGTTTTTGTATGATATTTAAGTTAAGTGTTAAAACTCTAGGATTGTTAAGTGTAAATTATTTGTGGTTATCACAATTGTCTCGCAATCTTTTCAATTTAAAGTCTCTTTTGTCTGATATCAGTAAAGCCATCCCTGATCTTTTGATTACTATTTGAATGCAG
This sequence comes from Zalophus californianus, assembly GCF_009762305.2. Taxonomy (NCBI): domain Eukaryota; kingdom Metazoa; phylum Chordata; class Mammalia; order Carnivora; family Otariidae; genus Zalophus; species Zalophus californianus. The sequence goes on from NC_045598.1 coordinate 87,335,869, forward strand.
TATCTTCTCCCATCCCTTTTTTTTCCATCCTTTCACTTTAAATCTCTGTGTGTCTTTGCACACACATAATAGAGCAGCAAAATAAACACAGAAGGAAATGAGTGAGAAGCACAAATAATAGAGCAGCAAAATAAACACAGAAGGAAATGAGTGAGAAAGTAAACATGTCACTACAAAAAATCAACTCAACATAAGACCGTAAGGCAGGAAGTGAGGAACAAAAAACGCTATAGGGCATATAGAAAACAGGCAAATTGATATGAGTCCCTCATTTTAAGTAATTAAGTATAAATGAATTTAACTCTTCAGTCAAAACACAATTGGGAGAATGTATAAAGACACCTGATTCAACTATATGCTATATACGGGAAACACATTTTAGATGCAAAGACACACAGAGATTTAAAGTGAAAGGATGGAAAAAATAAAGGGATGGGAGAAGATACTGCATTCAAATAGTAATCAAAAGATCAGGGATGGCTTTACTGATATCAGACAAAAGAGACTTTAAATTGAAAAGATTGCAAGAGACAAGGATTTTAATAAAAGTTTAAATAGAGCAAAATAATATATTTATTAATTGTAAAAATAAATATATAAGTTGTAAACATTTATGTGCCTAATATGAAATGAATGAAATATGAAGCAAAACTGACAGAACTGAAATTGAAATAGACAATTTTACAATAATACTTCAAAACTTTAGTACTCCTTTTATGATAATGGATAGAATGAGACAGAAGATAAGGAAATAGAAGACTCATACAATAAACCAACCATATCTAACATGTACAGAACACTCTACCTAAGAACAGCAGGATACACATTGTTCCCAAGTGCACATGAGATATTTTCTAGGATAGACCTCATATCAAGCCACAAATTGTTTCAGTAGATTTATAGAAAGAGGCATACAAAGTATGTTGCCTGACCACAGCAGGATTCAGTTAGAAGTCAATAATAGAAGGAAAGTTGGAAAATTCACTTTACCATTGAAATTAGACAACAGTATTGAACAACCAGGGCATCAAAAAATAAATCACATGGGAAATTAGAAAATACTTAGAGACAACTGAAAAACAAAACAATGTACTAAAACTATAGGATGCAACAAAAGTGTTGCTAAGGGGAAAATTTATTGTTATAAATCACACTAAAAAACAAAGTTCTCACCCCAACAAGCTAACTTTACAACTTAAGGAACTAGAAAAAGAAAATAACAGTTAAATCCAAAGCTAGTAGAAGGAGGAAATAATAAAGATTACAGACAAATGAAAGAGAATAGAAAAACAATAGGAAAAACCAATGAAACCAAAAGTTGATTGGTTGAAAACATCAGCAAATTTGACACACAATTTAACTGGATGGACTAATAAAAAAGACTCAAAATTACTAAAATCATAAGTTAAAGTGGGTACATTACTACAGATTCTACAGAAATAAAAAGGATTATGAGTATGATGAACAGTTCTACTCAAATTGGATAACTAGATGAAATGGACAAATTCCTAGAAATACAAAGCCTACTAAGACCAAATTATACACAAAAATAGAAATTCTGAATAGAGCTATAACTAGTAGGGAGATTGAAACAGTAATCAAAAATCTGACAATGAAAAGCCCTGGAACTGACAGCTTTAGTATTGAGTTCTACCAAACATTTAAGGGAGAAATAACACCAATCCTTCCTAAACTCATCCTAAAATTTGAAGAGGGAACACTTCTTGACTCATGCTGTGAAACTAACATTACCCTGATATCAAAGCCAGACAAAAACACTACAAGAGAAAAAATACAGAACAATATCCCTTTTGAACATTGATGCAAACAAACAAAAAAACCTTTCAACAAAATACTAACAAACTGAATTCAGCATATTATAAGGATTATACACCATGACCAAGTGGGATCTATTTCTGGAATGCAAGGATGGTTCGACATAAAATTTATCAGTGTAGTACACCACAGTAAAAGAATGAAGGACAGAAACCACATGATCATCTCAATTGAGATACCTACATAAAAAGCATTTCACACAATTTAATATTTTTTCATGATAAAGGCATTCAGTAAACTAGGAATAGAAGGAAACTACCTCAAAGTAATAAAAGCCATATATGAAAAACCCACAGTGAACAACATATTCCATGCTGGAAAGTAGGGAAGAATTTTCCTGTACAATTAGGAACAAATCAAGGATTCCCACGTTGACCATTTCTGTTCAACCTAGTGCTGGATATTGTAGCCAGAGGAGTTAGGAAAACAACAAAAACATTCAAATTGAGAAGGAAGAAGTGAAATTATCTCTGTTCACTGATGATATGATCTTCAGCTTTATTGAAGTATAATTGAGAAAATTTTAAGATAAAGTGTACAACATGATTTAATATATACATACACTGTGGAAAGAATCTGCACCCCCCCATCTAGTTAATTAACACATCCATCATTTGACATATTTACCTTTAAGTTCTACTCTCCACAAATTTCAGTTACAGAGTAGTAGTATCACTTATAGTCACCATGTTATACATTAGGTCCTCAGACCTTACACATTTTATAACTGAAAGTTTATACCCTTTACCAAACTTTTCTGTATTTATGCCACCCTCCAGTCCCTAGTAAACACTTCCCTACTCTCTGACTATAAGTTTGACCCCTCCCTCCCTTTTTATGCAGTATTTTCCTTATTCTCTCTGGCTTATTTCACTTAGCATAATGCCCTTCAAGTCCATCCATGTTTTCACAAATTACTGGGATTGGTGGATCATACGGTAATTCTGTTTTTACTTTTTTGAAGATCCTTCATACTGTTTTCCATAGTGGTTGTATTACTTTACATTCCCATGTACAGTGTACAGGGTTCTCTCTTTTTTCACATCCTTGACAGCATTTGTTATCTCATCTTTTGGATGATAACCATTCTAACAGGTGGGAGGTGTTAGCTCTCTGTGGTTTTGATTTGCATTTTCCTGATGTTTAGTGATATTGAGCACCTTTCATGTACCAGTTTCCTATTTGTATATCTTCTTTGAAAAAATGTCTGTTTAGGTCCTTTATCCACCTTTTAATTAAGTTATTTGGGTTTCATTTTATTGAGTTGTAGATATTATCTAATATGTAGAAAACCCTAAAGATTCCACCAAAAAAATTGTCAGAAAAAAAACTTGTCAGAATAAATGAATTCAGCAAAATAGTAGGATACAAAAGCAGCATGCAAAAATCAGTTGCATTTCTGTACACTAATGAACAATCTGAAAAGGAAATTATGGAAATTCATAATTTATAATGGCATGAAAAAGAATAAAATACTTAGGAATCAACCAAAGAGGTGGGAAACATGTATAGTGAAAACTATAAAATATTGCTGAAAGATGTTAAAGACATAAATAAATTAAAACATTGCTGTTTTCATGGGTTGGAATACTTAGTAATATCAGAATGTTAGTACACCCAAAGTAATCTACAGTTTCGAAGCAATCTCTATCAAAATCCCACTGACCTAAAAAAAAAAAAAAAAAAAGAAAATTCTATCCTAAAATTCATATCTCAAGGGACCCTGAATAGCCAAAACAATCTTGACAAGAAGAACAAAACTAGAGGACTAACTTCTGGTTTCAAAGCCTGTTATAAACCTACAGTAATCAAAACATAGTGGTACTGGCGTAAAGACAGACCTATAAATCCATGGAATAGAATAAAATCCAGGAATGTGTCCTCTCATATATGGTCAAATGATTCTTTTTTTAAAAAGGATTTATTTTATTAGAGAGCAACTCTGAGTGGGAGGAGCAGAGGGAGAGAGAGATTGAGAATCCCAAGTAGACTCCATGCTGAGCATGGAGCCTGATAATGGGGCTCGATCCCAGGACCCCAAGATCACGACCTGAGCTCAAACCAAGAGTCAGATGCTTAACTGTGCCACACAGGCACCCCTGGGCAAATGATTCTTGACAAGGATGATGCCAAGACCATTCAGTGGAAAAGGACAGTCCTTTCAACAAATGGTGGTAGGAAAATTGGATATCCACACAAAAAGATTTCATTTGAAATATTACCTAAGACTGTATACAAAAATTAATTAAAAATGGATCAAAAAATCTAAATTTAAGAACTAAAAACCCTCTTAAAATAGAACTAAAGCTTCACAACATTGGATTTGACAGTGATTCATTAGACATGATGTCAGAGGCATAGGTAACAAGAAAAAGACAAATTGGACTTCACAAAAGTTTTAAAAATTTTTTCATCAAAAATGTACAGAATGAGAGAAAATATTTCAAATCATAAAATCTGATAAGAGATTAATACCCGGAATACATAGAGAACACCTAAAATTCAACAACAAAAAAATCAACCTAATTAAAAAATGGGCAAAGAATTTGAATAGACTTTTCTCTAAAGATGTACAAATTATTAGTATGCACAAAGATATCATCTCACTCTCAGGATGTCTGCTATCAAAACAAACAAACAAGAAAAAACAAGAAACAAGTGTTTTTGAGGATATAGCAAAATTGAAGCCTGTGCCTTGTTGGTGGGAAGTTAAAATAGTATAGCTGCTGTGGGAAACAGTGGGCAGTTTTTAATAAAACTAAAATAGAATTACCATATGATCCAGCAATTCCACTTCTGGGTATATACCCAAAAGAATTGAAAGCAAGTTCTCAAAGTAAGTATGCACCCGTGTTCATAACAGCATTATTCACAATAGCCAAAAGGGTGGAAACAACACAAGTGTACTTCAACAGATGAATGGATAAGTCACATGTGGTAATATCCATACAAGGGAATAATATTCAGCCTTTAAAAAGGAAATTTTGCCATATGCTACAATGAAGATAAACTTGTTGATATGATAAACTAAGGCAGTCACAAAAAGACAAATATGATTCCACTTATATGGGGTACTTGGAGAGTCAAAATCACAGAGACAGAAAGCCCAGCAGCTGGGGAGAGGGACAAATGGAGAGTTTCTGTTTAATGGATAAAGAATTTCAATTCTACAAGATGAAAAGAGCTACAGAGATTGATGGTGGTGATGGTTGCACAATATTATGAATATATTTAATAGCACTGCATTGTACATTTAACAAAATTAAAATGGTAAACTTTGTTGTATGTATTTTACCACAATATAAAAATTTTAATAAAAAAATATGTGCACATTTATAGTGGCTTTATTCATCATTCTCCAAAGTGAAAATAACCCAAATGTTCTTCAACTATCATAGCTCTGTATAGAAATATTAATGACTGGTATAATATGGGCCTATCTCTACTGCATCGTTAGTAAAAAAAGCCAGACTCACAAAGTCACACACTGTGTGACTCCCATTTTCTTGAAATTATGTAAAGACAAAACTCATCAGAAACCTGATGAGTGGTTGCCAGGGGGTAGGTGTGGGTGGACGAATTGACTACAAAGGGATGACGGTATTTTCAGGTGTGATGGAATATTGGATATTGTGGTTAAGGTGGGTATATACTATGAATTTATTAAAACTCAGATTTATACATTAAAAAGAAACTTTATTGGATTGCTTGTAAATTGCTAGTGAGAGTATGAAGTGGTACAATCACTTTGGAAACAGTTTGACATTCTGTAAATTTTACATTTAGTTATAATAAGAACCAACAATTTCACGTCTAGGTTTAACCCATGTGATATGAAAATACATGTCTATAAAAAGTCTTGTTTATCCTTCACAACAGCTTTATTCATAATTGCCAAAAAATATAAACAGCCTATATGTCCATCAACACATAAGATAAACAAATGATGGTACATGCATATAATAGACTATGACTCAGCAGCAGACTACTGTAATATATTTTTACAAATGCTTTCTGATCCAGTTTTTTGAGGCCCTGCCTACAGGTCAGTCAGACCTTCTTGGGCATCTGATTAAGTCCACATCCCAAACAACTTCCCTTATCAGACTTTCACACTCTGGATCACTATGTACCTTCTCTAATCACCCAAGGACCAGGTATCAGACAAGGAATATCTCTATACCCCACAGTCCACTGAAATTACTGAGACATCCTAAACCTGCCTACCCGCTTCACCCATTCCTTCCTATGGAAACCGTAAAAAAGGAACTTGCAGGTAGTTTCCTTCCCTTCCTCTGCTTGGTGAATAACCCTGGTGCTTCTTTTGAGTGGGCCTGTGTGGTGTCCTGTTTCCCCTCAGAGGACTGTCAGCATAACAAACTGCAAATCTTTCTGGTTTCACTTTCTCAATCTGAGTCTTACCTCACCATACCAAACCCACAGTAGTAAATATGATTAAAACTACTGATAAAAAGCTTCTGCACAGCAAAAGAAACAGTCCACAAAACCAAAAGACAACCGACAGAATGGGAGAAAATATTTGCAAATGACATATCAGATAAAGGGCTAGTATCCAAAATCTATAAAGAACTTATCAAACTCAACACCCAAAGAACAAATAATCCAATCAAGAAATGGGCAGAAGACATGAACAGACATTTCTCCAAAGAAGACATCCAAATGGCCAACAGGCACATGAAAAAGTGCTCAACATCGCTTGGCATCAGGGAAATCCAAATCAAAACCTCAATGAGATACCACCTCACACCCGTCAGAATGGCTAAAATTAACAAGTCAGGGAACGACAGATGTTGGCGGGGATGTGGAGAAAGGGGAACCCTCCTACACTGTTGTTGGGAATGCAAGCTGGTGCAACCCCTCTGGAAAACAGTATGGAGATTCCTCAAACAGTTGAAATTAGAGCTACCGTTCGATCCAGCAATTGCACTACTGGGTATTTACCACAAAGATACAAATGTAGGGACCCGAAGGGGTACGTGTACCCCAATGTTTATAGCAGCAATGTCCACCATAGCCAAACTGTGGAAAGAGCCAAGATGCCCATCGACAGATGAATGGATAAAGAAGATGTGGTATATATACACAATGGAATATTATGCAGTCATCAAAAGGAATGAGATCTTGCCATTTGCAACGACGTGGATGGAACTGGAGGGTGTTATGCTGAGTGAAATAAGTCAATCAGAGAAAGACATGTATCACATGACCTCACTGATATGAGGAATTCTTAATCTCAGGAAAGAAACTGAGTGTTACTGGAGTGGTTGGGGGTGGGAGGGACGGGGTGGCTGGGTGATAGATATTGGGGAGGGTATGTGCTATGGTGAGCGCTGTGAATTGTGCAAGACTGTTGAATCACAGATCTGTACTTCTGAAACAAATAACGCAACATATTTTAAGAAAAAAGAAAAAGAAGAAGATAACAGGAGAGGAAGAAAAGGGGAGTATGTCGGAGGGGGAGACGAACCATGAGAGATGATGGACTCTGAAAAACAAACTGAGGGTTCTAGAGGGGAGGGGGGTAGGGGGATGGGTTAGCCTGGTGATGGGTATTGAGGAGGGCACGTTCTGCATGGAGCACTGGGTGTTATGAACAAACAATGAATCATGGAACACTGCACCAAAAACTAATGATGTAATATATGGTGATTAACATAACAATAAAAAATTAAAAAAAAAAACTACTGATATACAAAACAGTACATATTTGCATTAGTTTCCTATGGCTATTGTAACAAATTACCATAATTTTTGTGGCTTAGAACAACAGAAATTTATTGTTTTACAGTTCTGGAGGCCAGAAATCCAAAATCTTTTTCACTGATCAAGGTGTTGGCAGGGCCATGCAACCTCTAGAGGCTTTAAGGAAAAAGCAAACCTTTCTTTCAGCTGTGGTGGCTGCCAGCATTCCTTGACTTGTGGCTGCATCACTCCAATCTATGCCTCCATGGTCATATGCTCCATGTTTTTTCTATTTCTATGTGTATTAACTTTCTTCCTCTTTCTTTTAAGGTACATATGATGGTATTCATGACCCACCGGATAATTGAGGTTACTCTAGTCATCTCAAGATCCTTAACTTAATTACATCTACAAAGGCCTTTTCCAAATAAAGAAACATTTATGGGTTCTAGAGAATAGGGCCTGATATCTTTTTAAAAAGTATTTATTTAAAACACTTTAGTTGTCTTTATTTTTTAAAGCAGTTTTAGGTTCGCAGCAAAATTGAGAGAAATTACAGAGTTCCCATATAATGCCTGCCCTCACACATGTACAACCTCTGCTACTCTCAACTTTCTGCATTAGAGTGATATGTTAATTATAATTAATATACCTACACTGACATATTATTATCACCCAGAGTTTACATTAAGATTTCCTCTTGGCATTGTACATTAAAAAAAAAAAATTTGGTTATGTTAATCATCATACATTACATCATTAGTTTTTGATGTAGTGTTCCATGATTCATTGTTTGCGTATAACACCCAGTGCTCCATGCAGAACGTGCCCTCCTTAATACCCATCACCAGGCTAACCCATCCTCCCACCCTCCTCCCCTCTAGAACCCTCAGTTTGTTTTTCAGAGTCCATTGTCTCTCATGGTTCATCTCCCCCCTCCGATTTACCCCCCTTCATTCTTTCCCTCCTGCTATCTTCTTTTTTTTTTTTTAACATATATTGTATTATTTGTTTCAGAAGTACAGATCTGTGATTCAGTAGTCTTGCACAATACACAGCGCTCACCGTAGCACATACCTTCCCCAATGTTTATCATCCAGCCACCCCATCCCTCCCACCCCCCACCACTCCAGCAACCCTCAGTTTGTTTCCTGAGATTAAGAATTCCCCATATCAGTGAGATCATATGATACAGGTCTTTCTCTGATTGACTTATTTTGCTCAGCATAACACCCTCCAGTTCCATCCACGTCGTTGTTTGTTTTTATAAATGCATAATACGTATCCACCATTATCATAAGAATAGATCCATTGCTCTGAAAGTTCTCTGAGCTCCACCTATTTATCCCTCCTTACCCCTAACTTCTGGCAACTACTAATCTTTTTACTGTTTCCAAACTGTTGTCTTTTTCAGAATGCTATATTCTATTACAGTATGTAGCTTTTTCATATTGGCTTTTTTCACTTAGTTATATGCATACAAGACTCCTCCATGTCTTTTCATGGCTTGATAGCTCATTTCTTTTCAGCACAGAATAACTTTTCCTTGTCTGGATGTAACACAGTTTATCCATTCACCTACTGAAAGACATGTTGCTTTGAATTTTGGCAATTATAAATAAAGCTGCTATGAACATCTGTGAGTACACTTTTTTTTTGTGGACATAAGTTTTCCATTTATTTGGGTAAATACCAAGGAGCATGATTGCTGGATTGTATGGTAAAGAGTATGTTTAGTCTCATGAGAAACTGCCAAATTGCCTCCCAAGGTGTTTGTACCATTTTGCATTTGCTCTAGCAATGAATGAGAATTCCTGTTGCTTCACATCCTCAGCATTTGTTGTCAGTGTTCTCGATTTTTGTCATTCTCATCAGTGTGTAGTGGTATCTTGCTTTAATTTGCAGTTCCCTAATGTCATATGATGTTGGGCATCTTTTCATATGCTTACCTGCCATCTGTATATCTTCCTTGATGTTTGTTTAGATCTTTTGCTCATTTTTTAATTGCATTGTTCATTTTCTTGTTGTTGAGTTTTTAAAGTTCTTTGTATACTTTGTATAATATGTCTTATGTATATATTTTCTCCCAGTCTGTGGCTTTTCTTTGGATTCTCGACAGTATCACAGAAGTTTTAAATTTTAATAAAGTTATGCTTATCAATTATTTCTTCCATGGATTGTGCCTTTGGTGTCGTTTCTAAGAAGTGATTGTCAAACCCAAGGCTATCTAGATTTTCTCCTATGTTATCTTCTGGGAGTTTTATAGTTTCACATTTTATTTTTAAGTCTACAGTCCATTTTGAGTTAATTTTTGTAAAGGGTGTAAAGTCTGTGTCTAGAATCCCACCCACCCCCCTTTTGGGGCATGTGGATGTCCAGTTGCTCCAGCACAATTTGTTGAAGAGACGGTCTTTTCTCCATTGTACTGCCTTTACTACTTTGTTAAAGATCAGTTGACTATATTTGTGGGTCTATTTATAGACTCTTTATTCTGTTCCATTGATTTATCCTTTTTTTTTCCCCCTAATATCACTCTTCTGAATACTGTAGATTTATAGTGTGTTAAGATCAGGTAGTGTCAATCCTCTGTTGTTCTTTAATATTATGTTAGCTGTTCTGTCTTTTTAATCTCCATGTAAACATTAGAATCTGTAGATATCCACAAAATAACTTGTTAGTATTTTTATTGGGATTGTATTGAATCTATAGATCAAATTGGAAAGAATTATTATCTTGGTAATATTGAGTCTTTTTACCTATGGACATGGAATATCTCTCCATTTATTTCGTTCTTCCTTGATTTTGTTCATCAGAGTTTTATAATTTTCTTCATACAGATTTTATGTATATCTTGTTAGATTTTTACCTAAATATCTCATTTGGGGGGGCTGCCAATAATAATGATAGACAATGTAGGAGAGAGATTAAGAGATAGGGTCAATAGAATGATACCTATCATATATTCAGTTGTAGTTCCAAATAAATAAATGATTTGTGGAAACAGTGGCTATATAAAGTATACCCTTAGAATTTTCTAGATCTGATAAGAAACACACACACACAAATGCACACACATATACACACAGGTTTCCAAGAACACAGGATGAATTTTTTTAAAATACTTATTTAGATATAACACAGGGACAATATTTTTAAAGCAGTAAAAAAAAAAAAAAAAGATAATGATTTCCTTCATGGAATGTCAATTAGAATATCTGACTTCTTTATAGCAACAAAGGAAGCCAGATGTCTCTATATGCAAAGTAGTGAAAGAAATAACTTCTATAAATTTACACAGAGAAAGTAGTTTTAAGGAATGAAGATAAAGACATTTTCAGAAAAGCAACGAAGAGGGTTTGTCAGAGTGTATGTCAACTATACTCAAATTTAAAGAAATACATATTTCACTTAAAAAAGGATTTGTGAGCAGATATTCACCAAAAGAAATTGTAAAGTAAATATTTTAGACATCTGTAGTTACCCCAGGTAGGAGATCTGAGGAGTGAAGAACAAAGTGGTAAATATCTGGGTAATCTAAATAAAAATGTCTCTATTAAAAAATAATGTTTTGCAGGATTAAAAATATAAGACATTTAAAAAATAGAAACAATGAGTATAAATTAAAATAGAGTTGAATATTCTCTTTGACAACTGACATAATGATTACATTTGAATTCTGAAATTAACACATGGTATAATTTCCATGTTAACCATTAATAATGTACAAACAGAGTGTATGATTTCTACTCTGTTAGATGATAAAATACAGAAAGATAATTTAAAAGAAGACAAGAAATATGAAAAAAATTGGTGGGGCAATAAGGTGATAGATTTAAACTTAAATATGTCAATAGTTACATTCAGGGTAAATGGACTTAAAGTTCCTATTAAAAGACAAACATTTTCCCACATGATTAAAATAAATGCATAGAAATAGGTAAAGGTAAAGGCAAGCACAAAATATACCAGGTAAATTCTAACCAAAGGAAAGCTGGTATAGCTTTATTGGAATTAGATGAAATAGATTTAAGGCCAAATCAGTACAAAAGATAAAATGGTTATATGTTATAACAAAAAATATTAGGCTATAATTTTAACACATTAACTAGAAAATTAGTAATTTTAAATTTTTTACTCTCTAGAAGGTAGATTTAAAATAGATAAAGCAAAAAATTTGACAGAAATGGTAAGAATAAGTAATTCTATATATAATGGGAGATTTTAGATGCACCTATCTCAGTAGAACAAGCTGATTTAAACAAGTTTTAATTAACTTGACCAAATGGACATATAGACATTTTATTTAATAATTGTCTACATACTGGGTCATAAGGCAAATCTTTTAAAGGATTGAAATAAAACAATATGTTCATTGTACTAAGATCACATAGCAAGCTCTTACTGAATGGCTTATGAAATTAATTGCTACATCTTTGGGGAAGTATATTTTCCTGATGAAAAATATTATATATGGAATATATGTATATTTTGATTGTTCAGAATTGTTAAAACATTACAAGTTAAGCTTCAGTTGAGCACAGTCCCTAATCTTGGTTTCATCCCTACTTCCTCAGAGAGAACTTCTGTTACTAGTTTTTTGTATGAACGTACATGCAGTTTATTTAGATGCATGTATGTACACATATAAAATACGCAATTTTTGGAATGCTTTTTTTCATATATAAATGGAGACATACTGTTATGTGTTTCTTCATTTAAAATGACCTTTCATGTTGTTACAATGAAATCTGCCTTTTTAAGAAATAAAAGCAAATTATTTTACCTGTCAGAGTATGGCTGTACCGTATTTTATTTAGCCATTTTTCAGTGTAATGACATTTAAGTTTTTTCCAAAGATTTTGTTGTTGTGATAAATGTTGTAATAACCTTTTGTGTTTACATGTCTCTCTGTACACATGGGTGAATATTTCTGTAAGTAGATAAGTAGAAGTGCATTTTAAATACATTTTTATATTTTAATATTATGTGAAATTGTGCAAAGGTACCAATTTTTACTCTCTAGTAGTATTATAGTATATCAGAGTACCTTTTATAACACTCTCACCAAAAATTAATATTATGAAACTTCTAATTTTTGCTTTTCTAATAGATGAAAACTGAGTTATTTTAATTTGCATTTCCCAAATTGCTAGCTAGGCTGAGCATCCTCTCACTTTTTTTTTTGGACATTTGGGTTTCCTCTTTTGAGATTTGTCTGTTGCTCCTTTTCCCATTTTTAAAAAAATTTTTCTTCTTATTGATTACCTGGAGTTGTTCTTATGTTGTGGTTATTGTTTCTTTGTTATATATTACAAGTGCATTCTCCCAGTCTATCATTTGTTTCTTGAATAGTCTTTCTAGTGCAAATTTAAGAAATCATAGATGTTGCTAAAAAAAACAGGATAGTGCCAAAGATATGTCTGCTTTATTTTCTTCAACTATTTACCATGCAAAAAGGATCTGTTACTTTTTATTTTGATTTATTTTTAATTGAAATATATTTGATATGTAACACAAATTTAAGGTATACAATATGTTAATTATGACACATTTATATATGTAACATAGCAATAATTAACATTTCTATCATGTTACATTAATTATCCTTTTTTTGTGGTTGGAATAATTAAGTTCTATTCTCTTAGCAAGTTTGATGATTGTAATACAGTATTGTTGTCTATATTCAGTATACTGTGTATTAGATCTCTAGGACTTATTTACTACTCAGTGTAAGTTTGTACCCTTAAACAGCTGTCATTTCCTCTCCTCCCCCACTCTACCTCCCCCCCCCCCGCCAATCCACTGACAACTATCCTTCTACTCTGTACAAGTTTGCTTCTTTAGAATTTACATGTAAGTGATATTGTATAGTACTTACCTTTCTCTGTGTGATTTATCTCACTTAACATAATGTACTGAAGTTTCATCCATATTCACAAATGGCAGGATGTCCTCCATTCTCATGGCTGAATAATAATCCTCATTGTATATACACAAAACATCTCTATCCATTCATCCACTGAGGGACACTTAGGTCATTTCCATATCTTGGCTGTTGTGAATAATGCTTGCAATAAACATGGGCATGCGGATACATGTCTTGGAAATCCTATTTTTATTTCCTTTGGGTGTACACCTAGAAGTGGAACTGATGGGTCATATCATAGATCTATTTTTAATTTTTTGAGAAAACTTCACGCTGTTTTCCACAGTGGTTGAACCAATTTGCATTCCCACTGACAAGGTACAAGGGTACCCTTTTCTGAACATTCTTGCCAACACTTAACTATCTTTTGTCTTTTTTTTTTTTAAGATTTTATTTATTTATTTGACAGAGAGAGAGACAGCGAGAGAGGGAACACAAGCGGGGGGAGTGGGAGAGGGAGAAGCAGGCTTCCCGCTGAGCAGGGAGCCCGATGCAGGGCTCGATCCCAGGACCCTGGGATCATGACCTGAGCTGAAGGCAGACACTTAAGGACTGAGCCACCCAGGTGCCCCATCTTTTGTCTTCTTAATGATAATTATTCTAGCAGTGTAAGGTGGTATCTCATTGTAGTTTTGATTTGCATTTCCATGTTGATTCCTAATTTTGACCGTCTTTTCATGTACCTGTTGACAATTCGGATGTCTTCTTTGGAAAACCATCTTACTTAGTTATGCCACAAAATTTAATTTAGTTAAATTAGATTGGTTTTTCATTATAGAGTTGTATGAGTTCTTCATGCATTTTGAATATTAAATATATTCTGATCCGGGGTTTACAATTTTTTTTTCCAATTCTATAGGTTGTATTTTAATTTTGTTCATTGTTTTCTTTGCTGTGCAAAAGCTTTTAAGTTTGATGTAGTCCCATTTGTTGATTTTTGTTTTTGTTGTTTGTACTTTTGGTATCATATCCAAAAAAATCATTGCCAAGACCAGTTTCAAGGAGATTCTTCCCTACAGTTTCTTTCCATAGTTTTATATTATCAGGTCTTATGATTAAATCTTTGACCCATTTTGAATTAGTTTTTGTGACTGGTGTAAGATAGGGGTCCAGTTTCATTGTTCTGCATGCGTTTTTCCAGTTTCCCAGTACCATTTGTCAAAGATCCTATCCTTTCCCCCTTGGATGTTCTTGGCTCCCTTGTTGAATAGTAGTTGACCATAAATACAGGGGTTTAATTCTGAACTTCCTATTCTGTTTTGTTGGTCTTTGTGCCTATTTTTATGCTAGTATCATACTGTTGTTATTACTACAGCTTTGTAATATAGTTTGAAATCAGGAAGTATGCTACTTCCTGCTCTGTTCATTTTCCTCAGGATTGTTTGGCTATTCAGAGTCTTTTATGGATCCATACAAATATTTTTTTTTAAGATTTTATTTATTTACTTGACAGACAGAGTGCACAAGCAGGGGGAACGGCAGGCAGAGGGAGAGGGAGAAGCAGGCTTCCCGCTGAGCAGGGAGCCTGATGCGGGGCTCGATCCCAGGACCCTGGGATCATGACCTGGGCCAAAGGCAGACGCTTAACAAATGAGCCACCCAGACGCCCCTCCATACAAATTTTAGAATATTTTTTTCTATTTCTGTGTGAATGCCATTGGTATTCTGATGGGGATTACACTGAATCCATAGATGACTTTGGATAGTATTGACATGTTAACAATATTCTTTCTAATGAAAAAAGGATGATTTTCCATTTTTTGTGTCATCTTCAGTTTCTTTCAGGAAAGGCTTGTAGTTTTTGTTGTACGGATCTTTAACTTGGTTATATTTTTTCCTAAGTTATTTTATTGTTTCAGGTGCTACTTTGAATGTGATAGTTTATTTTTTTCTCAGATGTTTCATTATTAGTGCAACTGATTTCTGCATGTTAATTTTGTATCCCACAATTTTATGAAATTGATTAGTTTCAACTGTTTTTGGGTTTAGGCTTTGTGATTTTTTTATACATAAAGTCATATCATCTGTAAATAGTGACAGTTTACTCCTTACTTTACAATTTGGATGACTTTTATTTCTTTTTCCTACAGGACTAGCCAGGACTTCTAGTACTATATTGAATGAGTGGTGAGAGTGGACATCCTTGTCTTGTTCTTCATCTTAGAGTTTTCAATTTTTTTTCCATTGAGTATAATATTAGTGTGGGTTTGTCACATATGGCTTTTATCATGTTGAGGTATATTCCTTCTATACCTCATCCACTGAGGGTTTTTAATCATGAAAGGATGTTGTATTTTATTAAATACTTTTTCTGTATCTACTAAGATGATCATGTAATTTTTGTCTTTCATTTTATGAATGTGATGTATTACTTATTGATTTGCAACCGTGCTTGCACCCCAGGGATAAATCCCACTTGGTTGTGATGTATATTCTTTAATGTGTTCTTGAATTTGGCTTGCTAATATTTTGTTAATAATTTTTGCATTTATATCCATCAGGGATATTCGTCTGTAATTTTCTTGTGGCATCCTTATCTAGCCTTGGCATCAGAGTAATGCTGGCCTCATAGAATGTGTTTTCAAGTGTTCGCTTTTCAATTTTTTAGAAGAGTTTGAGAAGGATGGATGTTAATTCTCCTTTAAATGTCTGGTAGAATTTACCAGTGAAGTCATCTAGGCCTTGGGTTTTCTGTGTTGAGAAGTTTTTGATTATTGATTCAATCTTTTTACTCATTATTGGTCTGTTCAGATTTTTTATTTCTTCCTGATTCAGTATTGGTAGCTTGTGTGTAGCTAGAAATTTACCCATTTCTTTTAGGTTATCTAATTTGTTGGCATGTAATTGTTCATAGTAGTCTCTTATGATTGTATGTATTTCTATAGTATCCTCTGCAGTGTCTCCTCTTTCATTTCTAATTTTATCCACTCCAGTTTCTCTCTTTTCTTGGTTAGCTAGCCAAAGTTTTCAATTTTGTTTACCTTGTCAAAAAAAACCAAAACTCTTAGTGTCATTGATCCTCTCTATTGTTTTTCTGGTCTCTATTTCATTTATTTCCACTCTGATCTTTATTATTTCCTTTCTTCTACTACTTTGAGCTTGATTTGTTCTTCTGTTTCTAGTTCCTTGAGATAGAAAGTTAGGTTGTTTATTTGAAATCTTGTGTCATTTTGATTTTACATTTTACATTTGAAATAGGAAACACTTTTCTTATTTAAGAATTTGTGTAATTTGGCTATTACAGCTCAACAGGCTAGCAATTAGGAAACTTTCTTTGGTATTCCAGAAGGGGGCACTATAGCCCCCCCTTTTTTTCACAGTCTGCAAATAATTTTATTGAAACTAAACAAATAACACAACAGCCTTCTTAAATTGGGGGCCGCCCTTCCCAAGCCATTTCCCATACTCTTAAAAGCACAGAGCTTGCACAGTAAGGAATTAAAAAAAAAAAAAGTCATTTTAATGTAGAAATCAGACTCTGTCCCAACATCGTGGACTAGACTATTTACAGACTTTCACATTTTAAGTATTCCTTTATGGTTGATTTCTCCTTTCTGTCTCTACCCAGGGGCTCCATTGACTGATCCTGGGAGATGGGTATACAGTAGGGAAAGGGGTGGTGGGCTCCTCACAGCTACTGGCACCAGCCCTAGGGGTGCTGTACCTCACCAAAGGGTGGCAGATGGTCTCCTCCCTATGGCAGGGGTGTAGGGGGGTGCAGGGGAGCTCGTACAAAGGCAAGGAGGATTAGACAAAGTAGGTGGGTTAGGGCAACTCCCCATAGGCACAGGCATCATAGCCCTTCCTGATCCCGTCTTATGCCCTCTCAACTGGGTGTGTGTGTGGGGGGAAACAAGTAGTTGCAGTGGGGGGGGTGGTCAGTCCAGCCGTCGGTGGAGGGAGAATCCTCCCACACCAGTCCCATCTCCTATTAACAGCCAGAAAACTGTCCATCTGGGAGTGGGAACAGAAGGGCAGGTAGGCAGGAAGAATCAGACTTGCAGTGCCCCCCACCTCTGACCAACACAGGAGGAATCGAGGTAGCAAATGGCTGAAATGCTCCAACAAGGTGGTAAAGGAAATGAGGGAAAGGAAGTTCCCACTTGCATACAGCTCCCACAGCCCAGGGGCTGGAAGAAGGCAGACCTTGGTTTCTCCTACAGGAGATGGCTCTTGTGATAAAGTATGCAAAAAGAGCTGGCAGCAGAGTTGGGGGACATGTGGTCTTAACATCTGGAACTTTGGGGGTGCCTACAGCCCGTTAGGTGGATCCTAGTCTAGGGAACTTCAAGAGATCCATGCACAGACCTACAGCTGAAATCCTGAAGCATAGAGAAGGAAATAAAGTTCCTTCGGTGCCATTTGATATTCCTTGTCTGCCTCCTTCCCTTCCCTCTCCCTCCCCCAAGTCATGGCGGTCCCACATTAGAACTCTTGTGTCACAGGAGAGAAACAAGCCCTCTAGCTGCAACCCTCGTGCAACTAGGCACTGTGTCACTTCTTTCACATATCACTTCCTCTGCCAGAGAGGTAGCTCCTTCTGTTGCAAAGCTCAGAGTGTTGCACTGTTGCCCTGGAGAGGAAGCCTGCCTCAGTGGGTTCCTCTGCCTCCAGACTCACCTCTATTCCACTCTGATGGTGTGCCAGGTTCTCCTGTCAAGCTGACTAGACCTCCACAGATTTTTCAGCTCCCATGAGTATCTGTCTACTTGTGTACTCTCCAGGTTCCTCTTCTCTAATCAGGGCAAGTGCAGGTGGAGCAGGCTCACCAACTCCCCTGAATCCACAGTCCGCTCTGAGATCCTCTCCAGTTACTTTTGGATGCACAAGTAGATAGAAATTTCCTAGGCGTCCTGGTGTAATGTAGAGAGGCACTTTAATTCAGTTATAGGTGACTAATTGTAATCAAAGAGGAGAGGAAAAAGGAATGACTCACACTACCATGAAGCTGACATTACAGTCCATTTTTTTTAAGTTGTTATTTGTTCAATATAAATACTGCTTGTCTCATTTCTAGTAAGATAATTAGATTTAGATAAGTGGCTCCAACTTTTATTTTTTTCCTTTAAATTTTTTTATTGTTATGTTAATCACCATACATTACACCATTAGTTTGTGATGTAGTGTTCCATGATACATTTTTGTGCATAACACCCAGTGCTCCGTGCAGAACGTGCCCTCTTTAATACCCATCACCAGGCTAACCCATCCCCCCACCCCCTCCCCTCAGTTTGTTTTTCAGAGTCCATCGTGTCTCATGGTTCGTCTCCCCCTCCAAGTTACCCACCTTCATTCTTCCCCTCCTGCTATCTTCTTTTTTTTTTTTCTTAACATATATTGCATTATTCGTTTCAGAGGTACAGGTCTGTGATTCAACAGTCTTGCACAATTCACAGCACTCACCATAGCACATACCCTCCCCAATGTCTATCACCCAGCCACCCCATCCCTCCCACTCCCGACCACTCCAGCAACCCTCAGTTTGTTCCTGAGATTAAGAATTCCTCATATCAGTGAGGTCATATGATACATGTCTTTCTCTGATTGACTTATTTCACTCAGCATAACACCCTCCAGTTCCATCCACGTCGTTACAAATGGCAAGATCTCATTCCTTTTGATGGCTGCATAATATTCCATTGTGCATATATACCACTTCTTCTGTATCCATTCATCTGTCGATGGACATCTTGGCTCTTTCCACAGTTTGGCTATTGTGGACATTGCTGCTGTAAACATCGGGGTGCACATACCCCTTCAGATCCCTACATTTGTATCTTTGTGGTAAATACCTAGTAGTGCAATTGCTGGATCACATGGTAGCTCTATTTTCAACTTTTTGAGGAACCTCCATACTGTTTTCCAGAGTGGTTGCACCAGCTTGCATTCCCACCAACAGTGTAGGAGGGTTCCCCTTTCTCCGCATCCCCACCAACATCTGTCATTTCCTGACTTGTTAATTTTACCCTTCTGACTGGTGTGAGGTGGTATCTCATTGAGGTTTTGATTTGGATTTCCCTGATGCCGAGCGATGTTGAGCACTTTTTCATGTGTCTGTTGGCCATTTGGATGTCTTCTTTGAAAAAATGTCTCTTCATGCCTTCTGCCCATTTTTTGATTGGATTATTTGTTCTTTGGGTGTTGAGTTTGATAAGTTCTTTATAGATTTTGGATACTAGCCCTTTATCTGATAAGTGATTTGCTAATATCTTCTCCCATTCTGTCGGTTGTCTTTTGGTTTTGTGGACTGTTTCTTTTGCTGTGCAAAAGCTTTTTATCTTGATGAAGTCCCAATAGTTCATTTTTGCCCTTGCTTCCCTTGCCTTTGGCAATGTATCTAGAAAGATATTGCTGTGGTTGAGGTCAAAGAGGTTGCTACCTGTGTTCTCCTTTAGGATTTTGGTGGACTCCTGTCTCATATTTAGGTCTTTCAACCATTTTGAGTCTATTTTTGTGTGTGGTATAAGGAAATGGTCCAGTTTCGGTCTTCTGCATGTGGCTGTCCAATATTCCCAACACAATTTGTTGAAGACACTCTCTTTTTTCCATTGGACATTCTTTCCTGCTTTGTCAGAGATTAGTTGACCATAGAGTTGAGGGTCCATTTCTGGACTCTCTGTTCTGTTCCATTGATCTATGTGTCTGTTTTTGTGCCAGTACCATACTGTCTTGATGATGACAGCTTTGTAATAGAGCTTGAAGTCCGGAATTGTGATGCTACCAGCTTTGCTTTTCTTTTTCAATATTCCTCTGGCTATTCGGGGTCTCTTCTGGTTCCATACAAATTTTAGGATTATTTGTTCCATTTCTTTGAAAAAAGTGGATGGTATTTTGATGGGGATTGCATTGAATGTGTAGATTGCCCTAGGTAGCATTGACATCTTCACAATGTTTGTTCTTCCAATCCATGAGCATGGAACATTTTTCCATTTGTGTCTTCCTCAATTTCTTTCTTGAGTATTTTATAGTTTTCTGAGTACAGATCCTTTGCCTCTTTGGTTAGATTTATTCCTAGGTATCTTAAGGTTTTGGGTGCAATTGTAAATGGGATCAACTCCTTAATTTCTCTCTCTTCTGTCTTGTTGTTGGTATAATGGAATGCCACTGATTTCTGTGCATTGATTTTATATCCTGCCACTTGACTGAATTCCTGTAGAGTTCTAGCAGTTTTGGGGTGGAGTCTTGAGGTATGTGCCCTCTATCCCTATACTCTGAAGAGCTTTGATCAAGAAAGGATGCTGTACTTTGTCAAATGCTTTTTCTGCATCTGTTGAGAGGATCATATGATTCTTGTTCTTTCTTTTGTTAATGTATTGTATCACGCTGATTTATTTGCAGATGTTGAACCAAACTGGCAGCCCAGGGATAAATCCCACTTGGTTGTGGTGAATAATCCTTTTAATGTACTGTTGGATCCTATTGGCTAGTATTTTGGTGAGAATTTTTGCATCCATGTTCATCAAGGATATTGGTCTGTAATTCTCCTTTTTAATGGGGTCTTAGTCTGGTTTGGGGATCAAAGTAATGGTGGCCTCATAAACGAGTTTGGAAGTTTTCCTTCCATTTCTATTTTTTGGAACAGTTTCAGGAGAATAGGTATTAATTCTTCTTGAAATGTTTGGTAGAATTCCCCTGGGAAGCCATCTGGCTCTGGGCTTTTGTTTTTTGGGAGATTTTTGATGACTGCTTCAATTTCGTTAGTGGTTATAGGTCTGTTCAGGTTTTCTGTTTCTTCCTGGTTCAGTTTTGGTAGTTGATACATCTCTAGGAATGCACCCATTTCTTCCAGGTTATCTAATTTGCTGGCATAGAGTTGCTCATAATATGTTCTTATATTTGTTTGTATTTCTTTGGTGTTGGTTGTGATCTCTCCTCTTTCATTCATGATTTTGTTGATTTGGGTCATTTCTCTTTTCTTTTTGATAAGTCTGGCCAGGGGTTTATCAATCTTGTTAATTCTTTCAGAGAAGCAGCTCCTAGTTTCGTTGATCTGTTCTACTGTTCTTTTGGTTTCTAGTTTATTGATTTCTGCTCTGATCTTTATTATTTCTCTTCTCCTGCTGGGTTTAGGCTTTATTTGCTGTTTTTTCTCTAGTTCCTTTAGGTGTAGGGTTAGGTTGTGTATTTGAGACCTTTCTTGTTTCTTGAGAAAGGATTGTATTGCTCTATACTTTCCTCTTAGGACTGCCTTTGCTGCTTCCCAAAGATTTTGAACAGTTGTGTTTTCATTTTCATTGGTTTCCATGAATTTTTTTAATTCTTCTTTAATTTCCTGGTTGACCCATTCGTTCTTTAGTAGGATGCTCTTTAGCCTCCATGTATTTGAGTTCTGTCTGACTTTCCTCTTGTGATTGAGTTCTAGTTTCAAAGCATTGTGGTCTGAAAATATGCAGGGAATGATCCCAATCTTTTGGTACCGGTTGAGACCTGATTTGTGACCTAGGATGTGATCTATTCTGGAGAATGTTCCATGGGCACTAGAGAAGAATGTGTATTCCGTTGCTTTGGGATGGAATGTTCTGAATATGTCTGTGAAGTCCATTGAGTCCAGTGTGTCATTTAAAGTCTTTATTTCCGGGGTGCCTGGGTGGCTGAGTGGGTTGGGCGACTGCTTTAGGCTCAGGTCATGATCCTGGAGTCCCAGGATTGATTCCCGCATCGGGCTCGGGAGTCTGCTTCTCCTTCTGACCCTCCGCCCTCTCATGTGCTCTCTCTCTCTCATTCTCTCTCTCAAATAAATAAATAAAATCTTAAAAAAAATAAAGTATTTCCTTGTTGATCTTTTGCTTAGATGATCTGTCCATTTCAGTGAGGGGGATGTTAAAGTCCCCCACTATTATTTTATTGTTGTCAATGTGTTTCTTTGCTTTTGTTATTAATTTCCTTATATAATTGTCTGCTTCCATGTTAGGGGCATAGATATTTATAATTGTTAGATCTTCTTGTTGGATAGACCCTTTAAGTAGGATATAGTGTCCTTCCTCATCTCTTATTACAGTCTTTGGTTTAAAATCTAATTTGTCTGATATAAGGATTGCCACCCCATGGCTCCAACTTTTAAAAAAAAAGATGAAAATAATACATTAATGGTGGATTTTTTTTTTATGAAACTGAATTTCATGACTTTCATATGAAAATATGTTTTTATACAATTTTTAAAAAAATTCTAGTGATTAGTTAGACCTCAAAATCTGGAAACCATTGGACTAGCTTATTCCAGTAGTCTCTTTCAGTATTAATGTTCTTTGATCTTATTGTTTATTCTTTTTTCCTACATCCCAAGAGAAAGGAAATGTCAAAAAGAATGTCTAAGAATCAAAGAGCTTAAGGGAACTTAATTGTTGTATCAATCAGGATAGAATCGGTGATGCCACAATAACAAAAACCCTGAATTCTCAGTGTCTTAACAATAGCCAAGTTTATTTCTCATGTTTACCTTAGATCAAGGAGACTCTTCATATTAGTCCCTTTATGATCTGTCACTGAAACTTCATTTCGATACATGCTAACAATCACAGAGGCCCCAGAGTAAAACATATTACTTCTGCTTTTATTTCATTACCAAAGCAAATGACATGGACATTCCCAAATTGAACAGGACAACATGTATATTTCACCTGCAGGGAGGAGCACTGAATATTTATGAATAATAATACGTTCTGTGGGTGTGAGATCAGGAATAAAAACTGTAACAGACAGGGGTGCCTGGGTGGTTTAGTTGGTTAAGCAGCTGACTCTTGATTTTGGCTCAGGTCATAATCTGAGGGTCCTGAGATCAAGCACCATGTCAGGCTCTGCACTGAGTGTGAAGCCTGCTTAAGATTCTCTCTCTCCCTCTCACTCTGCCTTTCATGCTCATGCTCTCTCTCCAAAACAAACAAACAAAACCCACATTGTAACAGAGAAATACTAATTTTGTTTAGTGTAAAAATTTGAAAAACAGGAAATATGAGATGAATACTTACTACTTTTGCAATTTTCTAAATATTAATATTAGCTAAACAGAAATTTCCAAATTCTAAAATATCTTCACATTAGAGTATTTGATTTTCTTTACAACTCAGTGGTGGAGACTGATAAGCCTGAGTAGTGGCTAAGAACTCACTATAGAGTTAAACTGCTTGGTTTTGAATTTCAGTCTCAGCAATTACTGAAATTTGACCGTGGACAAATGACCTTACTTAATGTGCTTCAGTTCCCTTCTTTTAAAACTGGGTATAATCATAGTTCTATCTTGTATTTATGTTTATGTGATGAATCAAAGTGATAATATACTGAAATGACACATAGTAACACTCAATTCATATTCTTAGCTGTTTTAGTTATTTTTGTATTTTTATCATATTTATCAATAATACTATTACCCCCCATTTTCCAACTGAGACCTAAATGCAATCTACAGTCTTGGGTTTCTCTAACGTTCACATAGTAGATGGCAAAGCTCAGATTCAAAATTAGATTTTTGGTTTAGAGGCTTGTTTACATCCTAGTCACACTTATTTAATTTGACACAATCATTTTAATCTATGTCTTTAAGGTTATTTTATCAAAAAAATTATTTGCAGATTGCTATAGATAGTTCAGGAGAAAAAAAGATGAATTGAGATTGGGAGAGGATACTGAGAAAGAGAAAGGAAGAAAGCAAAGAGAAAGAAAGCAAACAACCAAGGTCCAGTGTAATTAGGAGAGGTGGTGGGGCAGCAAACTGAGCAGAGAGAAGACAGTGGTTTCTTAAGGAATCAGGAGTGATAGTGGCCAATCAAGAATCATTGTAGAGCTCACATGAGACTTTTTTTTTTTTTTTTACAAATTAGGTTCAGAGAATTAGACTCTAATAGGACTATAAAGTCCTAAATTCAGCATTTTTTTTCCTCACTGAAGAGAAGCAAAACAAGAACTGTGTGATTTTTGTTATTTTATAATTGAAAAGACTGATGTGGATTTGAGTTTGCTGATTTAAAGAAATGATGTGGTAAGTTATTTTAATGTTTTATGAATATCATGTAGTCCCTACCCCCCACTTTTTGTCTTGAAATAAATGGTTTCTGTCATATGATTTGATATTGTTCAGAGTTTCACAATCTATTCTAGGTTTCTTGACAACTCAAGTTTCAGGTTCCAGTGGCACAAAATGTACTATTTATGCTCTTTGGGTTTGAAGTGTGTCTGAGCTGTGGCTCAAAATGTTTCTCTCATTTAAGAAATTTGGTAGGCAAACTTGATTATATTTGCCTCTTTTCTCTAACCTTCACATGTGATTCATTATCTTGAGCTCAGTTTCATTTTCCTGTTTTTCTTTTTTTTGGTGGGGATAGAGAGCTTATGGGAGACAGTTTTGAGAAATTTGTACATGATTCAATGTAAAATTTAGAGGAATTACACTTTTTTCAGTAAGACAAACCACTAACTTGATCAAATACTGTAGTAATAATACTACCTGAAGCGCTAGAATATTGAAAACTATGAAAATAGAAAAAAAAAACAGTTGGAGATAAATAAAAGTGACAAAATAAGCATAGATGTGACATTTAAGGGATTTCCATTGAAATGCTTAATGATACTTTAATTAAAAAACGTGTTAAAAGATATTTAACTATGAGGTATCTAGGCTAATAACTATAAATGATAAGAGTAGATGACTTGTTTCTTCTTGGTTAATGTTAATTTATTTACATGTTAAGAAATACACTACTATCTGCCTGAGAGGTGAGGCTGCTTTGGATAGGGGGAAAGAACATTGTCATAGCTAATACTTATATAGGTAACTGACATTTATATAAGTAGGAAGAAAGCTATACAAATAGATACTAGTTTTTTTTACTACTACTTTTTACCTAGCATTTTAATAGAGCTCCTTTATTCTATTTATGACGTGGTATGATTTCAGTAGAATTTAAGCTGAATCACTAAATTTATGGTATTTCATGTATTAAGAGAAATCCTGGATTTATTCTAGAGCCTTTCCCCTATGATATCATTTATATTGTGGACATTAAATAAAATAACAAATATCTCAATAGTGATTGAGGAAAAGAATACTTGAGAACATCAGAAACTAGCAAACTTATGGAGAAGTCTAAGTTAATAGTATTTTTTTCTTCTTAACATTGTATATGTTTTATTGGCACTTCAAATATAAATACTTCTTAAGGAGGATTGCTTTTTACCAAATGTCCTAGTTCGTATTTTTAAGGAACTCCCAATACATCTCATTTGACATGTTGTAGTAGCCCTTAAAGCTTTAAAATAGAAGGAAATTTCCTCTTTGTAAGATAATCCAAGCAATATGAGATGTGGACAATAGAGCACTGATATTAGTATTAATAACTGTGAATATCTTCTCTGAGGAGAACAATTTTAGGAAATCCATAATGGGAATTAAACATAACAACTATTTCAAGTTCTTATTTTTTGTTTTGTTATTTTTAAAAAAATATTTATTTATTTGAGAGAAAGAGAGCTCGAGCTGGGGGAGGGACTGAGGGAGAGGGAGAATCAAGCTCCCCACTGAACAGGGAGCCCGATGACCTGAACTGAAGGCAAATGCTTAACTGACTGAGCCACCCAGGTGCCCCTTTTTTGTTTTGTTATTGATATCAAAGATGTCAAGGATTTGTTTGCAGATTTTACTTCACAAGATATAAATATGCTTTAGTTGTTGGTGTTTTTTTTAAGGATTTTATTTATTTATTTGACAGAGAGAAAGAGTGAGTACAGGCAAGGAGAGCAGCAGGCAGAGGCAGAGGGAGAAGCATTCTCCCCACTGAGGGGGGAGCCCAATGTGGGACTTGATCCCAGGACCCTGAGATCATGACCTGAGCTGAAGGCAGAAGCTTAACCGACTGAGCCACCCAGGCGCCCTGTTTTAGTTGTTTTAATGCCTCTGCTATGGAGTTTATAGCTCTTTAGATTGATTGAGATGAAAATTAAGATTAAATGAGAAAATCTATGACAATGACTGACCCTTGATAGAAGATTATTGTATAATGTATACATCCACCTATGCTGTGATGCTAGTAAGATTTCTCAGCTTATGTCTGCAAGTTATCCGTTATTTTAATAACATCCTAAAATACATGTGAAACACTATTAAAAACATTTCAGAGTTAATTGATGCAGCGATGAGAAGTTATTTCAAAATCAACAGGTGATCTCCTAGAAGCTCTAAAGAGGTTAAAACAAAAAAAGAGGAGAAGAAAAAAAAAGTGTGGAAAAAAGAGCAGATGGAAAACATTGCTAGTTCCTTCTTATCACTATCTATTCCTGTGGCGGGGGGAGCAGAAAGTATTATTAGAATTTGGAAAGAGTGGAATGGAAAGAGAGAATGTCCAAGTGACTATAAATGAAAGTGGAAAGAGAGCATAAGTTTAGAGCAGTTTGAATAGTACCAGCAATAAAAATAAAACAGTAATAACAACATTACAGAGACCAGATATATTGGGTTTTTAATGTATCATGCACTGGGGTAACAGCTTTATTGGTGTTAATTCACTCAATCATTATGACAACATTATGAGGTACATAGTCCTTTTTCTAGTTCATAAACTTAAAAGAGATTATTTAAAAAAAAAAAAAGATTGTTTTCCAGGGTCACACAGATAATAAATGACAAGGTCAGGATTTGAACTGTAGTTTATCTAACTCCTAAGGTCATTTTCTTAACATTTGGAAGCTTAAGTACAAAGTTCAGACCATGCTCTTATCTAATTCTCAACTCTTTATCACCATCAGCCTTATATCATCCACTGTCTAGTCAGCCTTCATCTCTTTTTTCTCATTTGAATATTCATCTACATCCAGTTAGTCTATTGTCCTCCTTGCAAATTTTCCTTCCTATTTGTTTTTGAAAACCTTTCTCTGGTGCCTGGGTGGCTCAGTTGGTTAAGCATCTGCCTTGGGCTCAGGTCATGATCCCAAGGTCCTGGGATTGAGCCCCGTGTCAGGCTCCCTGCTCAGCGGGGAGTCTGCTTTTCCCTCTGCCCCTTCCCCCTGCTCCTGTGCACTCCCTCTCTCTCTCTGGCTTTCTCTCTTGCTTCCGCTCTCTGCCTGAAATAAATAAATAAAATCTTTTTTAAAAAAAGAGGTCAAAGGAAACTGGGGAAATTAATGTTAATAAATTTTATTTAGCCTAATGCATCACAAAATATTATTTCATATTATAAATGACATAAAATTAATTTTTACATTAATTTTTAATACTAATTCTTCACAATTTGGAGTATATTTTACACTTATAGCACATCTGTGTTCAGACTAATATTTCAGGATCTCAGTCACCAAATATTGCCTGTGGCTACCGTATTGGACATTACACCTCTAGAACTCTATGATGAATATTGGTGTGTAATACAGAGAATGTTAATTTGTTGTAGGACCTGTTATCAAATCACTGGCTCTATTTACCATATGAACCTGGACAATTTATTCAGTTTGTCTGGCTTTAGTTCCTTCATGTGTACAAAGGTTTTACAAAGATTAGATTATATCACATAATTTCTGACAGTGTTTGTTTACTTTGAAAAATCATTGAAGACATAACCCAAGTTATGCCAGTGTCTTGTACAGTGCCTGGAATATAGAGTCTTTTTTTTTTTTTTAGACTTTATTTATTTATTTTGACAGAGAGAGAGAGAGAGAGAGAGAGAGTACAAGCAGGGGGAGGGGCAAAAGTAGAGGGAGAAGCTGGCTCCCTGCTGAGGAAGGAGCCCAATGTGGGACTTGATCCCAGGACCCTGGGATCATGACAAAGGCAGACGCTTAACGACTGAGCCACCCAGGTGTCCCTGGAATTTAGTCTTATGTTACAACAATTTATTGATCACATAAGCCATTATGCTTTTTGTTTTGCTAGTGCCTAAGAATATTAGGAAGTCTACTTTTAAGAAGTTTGGTACAGAATGATGAACATGTAAATCCTTAGTTATTTGCAATATATTTACAATATAAATCAAATACAGCTTAATAATGTCATATAAGTTAAAAAGCTCTCAGAGGAATTATTAACTATGCCTGGGAATATCAGGATAAGCTTTGAAAGATGTTGCTTCAACTGCATCTGGAAGGAAGCATAGTTACTAAGTCCACAAGGATGTTGGAAGGTGATCCTAGAAAGACGGAAAATACTTGGAAAATCATGGAGCAATGAAATTGCTTGTGAAATATGAGGGAATTTTAGTTTGGCAATGGGTAAGTGTTAGGGCCTGTACGTTTGTATCTCCTTTCCCCCAAAATTTACATGTTGAAACCCTAACTCCCAGTGCAATGGTATAAGGCTGTGGGGTCTTTGAGAAGTAATTGGGTTTAGATGAAGTCATGAGAGTGGAACCCCATGATGGATCAGTTTCCTTATAAGAAGAGAAAAAGACTGGAGCTCTCTCTGTTCTCCACCATATAAAGATAAGAAAAAAATGGCTATCTGTGAACCTGGAAGGGGGCTCTCACCAGACACTGGAACTGCCGACATTTTGATTTCAGGCTTCCCAGCCTCCAGATCTATGACAAATAAATATTTGTTGTTTAAGCCACCCAGTCTATGATGATCATGTTTTAACAACTTGAACTGACTAAGAAAGTAGGACAAATTGTGTTTACGTGGTGGGTTAGAAAAAGGACCAAAGGAGAGCATTAGGGTTCATAGAGGAATAGTTAAGGACCAAAGTGTTCTACATAACCCTTCCCTAAAACTGGTACTTACTTGTTTTTCCTCATCTTAATGAATGGTATCACCAAATACCTTTCTGTAATTTTTCTCTTTCCCTCATTCTTCAGCTCTAATCTATCCATAAACCTTTTGCCTTTCTATCTCTGAAACATAGCCTGTCAGTGCCCTTAGTCTGAGCCACTCATCTCTTTCCTAGACCACCAAAAAAGTCTAACTGATTTCCTTACCTCTACTTTTGTCTTCATATAATCCAATTTCTTCATGACAGCAAGAGTGATCTTCTTTTAAAGTATACCAAAGTTTCTTAGCTCTGCTTTTTACAGACTCAAAAGCTCTCTCATTATATTCTACAAGGTCCTACATGATCTGGCCTAATAGACCTCATATCATTTTACCCTTCATTTTATTACACATTGTTTAGCTACACTGTTGTTTTGTTTTGTTTCTTAATTTTTTTTTAATATCACTTGGGTTTTTCCTTTCCGTGGGCTTTTTCTGTTGTACTTTCCTCTAGATTGCTCTCTCATCTTCAAATGACTGGCTCCTTCTAATCCTTCAAATCCTAGCTGAAAATCATTTCCACAGAGAAATCCTCCTGACTATCCAGTTTAAAATACCTTGATGACAAAGTCACTTGCTATTTTATTATGTTAATTCATACTAGTTCTTATTGATATCTTCAATTGTTTTATTATTATTATATTATTATTTATTCATATATTTCCTTTTTTTCTTTATTTTACCAAATTTTTATATAAATTTTAGTTAACATATAGTGCAATATTGGCTTCAGGAGTAGAATTAAGTGGTTTGTCACTTACATACAACCCCCAGTGCTCATCATAAAAAGTGCGCTCCTTTATGCCCATCATCCATCTTGCACATCCCACACCCATCTCCCTCCCTCCACCCTCACTTTGTTCTCTATTGTTAAGAGTCTCTTATAGTTTGTTTCCCTCTCCCCTCTTCCCCCCATATGTTCATCTGTTTTATTTCTTTTTTAAAAAATTTATTATTTTTAAAGATTTTATTTATTTGAGAGAGAGAGAGAGTGCAGATCTAGAGAAAGAGCGTGAACCCAAGTGAGTGGCAGAGGGAGAGGGACAAACAGACTTCCCGCTGAGCAGGGAACCCCCCCCACCCCCCGCAAATGGGAGACTCCATCCCGGGCCTGGAATCATGACCTGGACTGAAGGCAGACGCTTAACTGACTGAGCCACCTAGGCACCCCATCTGTTTTATTTCTTAAATTCCAAATATGAGTGAAATCATATGATATTTGTCTTTCTCTGACTGACTTATTTTGCTTAGCATAATAAACTCTAGGTCCATCCATGTTGTTGCAAGTGGCAAGATTTCATTTTTTTTATTTTAAATTCAAATTAGTTAATATATACTGTAGTATTGGTTTCATGATTAGAATTTAGTGATTCATCACTTACATATAACACCCAGTGCTCATCCTAACAAGTGTTCTCTTTAATACCCATCTACCATTTAGCCCATCCCCCACCCAATTCCCCTCCAGCCACTCTCAGTTTGTTCTTTTACCTATACAGTCCCTTATGGATTGCCTCCCTTTCTGTTTTTATCTTATTTTTCCTTTTTTAAATTATGTTCAGTTAGCCAACATATAGTACATAGTTTTTGATATAGTGTTCAATGATTCATTAGTTGTGTACAACACCCAGTGCTCATCACAACACGTGCCCTCCTTAATACCCATCACCCGGTTACCCCATTACCCCACTCCCCTCCCCCCTGTAACCCTAAGTTTGTTTCCCAGAGTCTGGAGTCTCTCATGGTTTATCTCCCTCTCTAATTTTTTCCATTCAGTTTTCCCTCCCTTCCCCTATGGTCCTCTGCACTATTCCTCATGTTCCACATATGAGTGAATCCATATGATAATTGTCTTTCTCTGCTTGACTTATTTCACTTAGCATAATACATTCTAGTTCCATCCACATTGTTGCAAATGGCAAGATTTCATTCTTTTTTATGGCTAATATTCCATTATAAATAAATAAATGTACACACACACACACACACACACACACACACATACACACTACTTCTTTATCCATTCATCAATTGATGGACATTTGGGCTTTTTCCATAGTTTGGCTATTGTTAATAATGCTACTATCAACATCGGGGTTCATGTACCCCTTTGAATCTGTATTTTTGTATCCTTTGGGTAAATACCTAGTAGTGCAATTGCTGGATCATAAGGTAGTTCTATTTTTAATTTTTTGAGGAATTCCATACTGTTTTCCCATAGTAGTTGCAGCTGTTTTTTTATTATGTTATGTTAATCACTATATATTACATCATTAGTTTTTGATGTAGTGTTCCATGATTCATTGTTTGCATATAACACCCAGTGCTCCTCTTTTTATTCCCACCAACAGTGTAAGAGGGTTCCCCTTTCTCCACCTCTTTGCCAACACCTGTTGTTTCTTGTGTTAATTTTAGCCATTCTGACAGGTGTGAGGTGATAGCTCATTATAGTTTTGATTTGTATTTCCCTGATGGTGAGTGACGTTGAGCATTCATATGTTTTCTTTCCACAGTAGAATGCAAATTCTTTGAGAATAAGAATCCTGTCTTATTCATCACTGTATCTCGAATATCATCCACATGCTTAAGCAAAAAGCAGTATTCAGTTAATGCTTGTTGGATTAATGGATTAAGTTTTCCCCACCTGTACTGTTCTCTTTTATAGGTTTTTACTTACATTAAGAAGGAAATGGGATTGAATTCATGACTGTAGTGTCCTATCAGGTATAAGAGATATTTAGCTAAAAGGAGAAAAAAACAAAACATTCTACTGCTGTAGCCATTGCATTAAACACATGATTTGATGGATGTGGGGAAAGGTCTGTTTCCTCAATTCATGGGCATTCACATTCCAAATAATTTCTTAAATCTTAATGCAGAAATTTAAATAACTAAAAATAAGGGGTGGGTGGTGTAAAAACAGAACTGAATTGAATATCCTATTTCTTTTTGAAATTGAAATGTTATAATGTTTGTAGATAGATAGTTAAGGCAATGTTCTGACTATAAGTTCAGTTGGCTTTCATTGTGATTTTCCTTCTGTTAGTGAAGGACTTCAGAGATAAAACCTAATCCTAATTAAATAATACATGATTAAGGATTCTTTATGTATAAACTGCCAGATGTTTAAAAAGGTTAATATTCCCTCAATAAGGAAAACATTAAGTTCTAAAAGGTCATTTAGATTGTTTTCCTGGCAGGTTGTTTATAGATATTCTTCACCTGTTAATATTATTATTGATAATCATTTTCTGATTATGAATAAACACTTTATGCTGTATGTATTTATTCATGTTAACATTTACTTAGTAGAATGTTTCTTACAGGAATATAAATAGGAAAGAATGCTGACAACTTCAAAGCAAAATGAAGTTCTTCCTATTGCTTTCAGTCATTGGGATCTGCTGGGCTCAGTATGCCCCAAACACCAAATCTGGACGGACATCTATTGTCCATCTGTTTGAGTGGCGCTGGAATGACATTGCTCTTGAATGTGAGCAATACCTAGCTCCAAAAGGATTCGGAGGGGTTCAGGTGGGTATTGTTCATAGTATAAACTGCAGTTTTCTATGCTTATAGTAAAGGGTATTGTGATCTGTATCTGTGAAGCTGGAACATTTTACTGAGGAAGAAAAAAGTTTAGTATTGTTGGCAACTTTATGTTTTGTTTCTGATATAATCTTTCAGCAGGACATTTCCAATATGCTGTTAATATTTTCATGTGGTTGTTAAAAATGTAAGTGTATATGCAAAGATTCAGAAATTATTTTAGATTATTGATTAGTTTTGAGAGTATCCAATGATGTAAAGTAACCCATAATTTGATACTTATTATGATTTTTTATTTGTAGATCTCTCCACCCAGTGAAAATGTTGTGATTCATAACCCTTCAAGACCTTGGTGGGAAAGATACCAACCAATTAGCTACAAGATATGCACAAGATCAGGAAATGAAGATGAATTCAAAGACATGGTGACTAGATGTAACAATGTTGGTGTAAGTGAATTAAAAGTTTCCTTTAAAAATATTTTAAAAAATAATTTCTCTCTCCTCTCTCCTGTTCCTTTTGAGCAGAAATTTTTCCATATTTATTTTTTATTTTACTTTATACTTAAGCTATAGCTAAAAATTATTACCTATGTTCAGCTTTTGTAAATTTTTGTATACGTGCTCTTTGTCTACTAAAGAAATTTAAGTCAAGGTTTAAAGTTGAACTTACTTATAAAGCAAGTATCAACTTTTAGCCCTATAACTATACACGTTTTCTGGGGAATCCCATACACATTTGTGGGGAATTGGAAATTCCAGTTGCAATATTGCTGTAATTTTTATGTAACTTGTATTTTTACCTATAATTTCTGGGTCTTCTTTCCCATGGGGTTTTTGATGGTAAATAATTATATTCTTTTTGACGAGGAGCATGAGAGACAATATTTACCTTCAGACGCTTAGTAGATAATAGAGGCTAGCTGCTTCTTTCTTAGGATGATGCATGGAAATTTCAAAGACCACTACTCTCTCCTGTCTCAGCTGATTCTTACCTCCCCACCCCAAAAAGGCTGTTTGCATTTTTTCATAGTTATGGTAGTTTTAGTTCTATCAGTTTATCATATATGTAGGTATTTTACCAAGACGGTAGAATGCAGATTGGTATTCAGTTCACAATGATTTCCCTTCACGCTTGACTTTTGGTTTGCTAAGAAAATAAGCTAAAAAATAACAAAGACCTATTTTGGAGTGTGATTAACATACCATAAACTTTAGTTAATAATACTATAGATTTCTACCTCTCTGTAAGTCAAACTGAAATAGAAACTTTGTTTTTCAGGTCCATATTTATGTGGATGCTGTAATTAATCATATGTGTGGGAATAGTGTGAGTGCGGGAACCAGCAGTGCTTGTGGAAGTTACTTCAACCCTGGAAATAGAAATTTTCCAGCAGTCCCATTCTCTGGTTGGGATTTTAATGATCGTAAATGTAAAAGTAAAAGTGGAGACATTGAGAGCTATAATGATCCTTATCAGGTAATTAAAGAAAAAAAACCACAGTGATCTGAATAAAGAGATATCTGTTCCTTTAATTATCTACATGTAGTTTATTGATCTTCATTTTATTTATTTTTTTTAAAGATTTTATTTATTTATTTGACAGAGACACAGCGAGAGAGGGAACACAAGCAGGGGGAGTGGGAGAGGGAGAAGCAGGCTTCCCGCTGAGCAGGGAGCCTGATGCTATGTGGGGCTGCATCCCAGGACCCTGGGATCATAACCTGAGCCAGAAGGCAGACGCTTAACTGACTGAGCCACCCGGGCACCCCGATCTTCATTTTAAATACTGGCCTGGATTCCTAAGGAAAATAGGATTCCAACTGTGACTATTTAAAATAAGAAACGCAAATCAATATTTAAAACATTTTTCCCAGTTTGATTTGTTCCAGTCAGAAAAGCTCATCTACTTTATTTTTTACATACTCCATTTTTATACTAGAAAATATTTCCGAGGTATATCCATACTAGAATGTCAGTATTTCCAGTTCCCAATGCAAAGAAGACACTACAGAAATATCTGTTAATGAATAGATGAATGCATAATCAAATGGATTCTCAGGTAAAGGCAATGTTTTGTGTATCAATCACAAATTTTTTACCGCAATAGGTCAGAGACTGTCGTCTGGTTGGTCTTCTTGATCTTGCACTGGAGAAAGATTATGTGCGTTCCAGGGTTGCTGAATATCTGAACCGCCTCATTGACATTGGTGTAGCAGGGTTCAGAATTGATGCTTCTAAACACATGTGGCCTGGAGACATAAAGGCAGTTTTGGATAAACTGCATAATCTAAATACAAGGTGGTTCTCTGAAGGAAGTAAACCTTTCATTTACCAGGAGGTACATTAATCCATATATGTATCTATATTTCATGTGTATATGAAATAATATCATATAATTCATTATAAAATAAGTGATAGATTTAATTAAAACAATTTCTGTTGTTTAAGGGTTGAATAAATCATTTATATAGAAGAGTTTTCATGAACCCTCTTTTGTTGAGACAGTATCTAACATCTAACTCTTTATCACAAGAGATTTTATGGAAGTGCAGAGGATTTATTTAGGCTGCAAACATCTGTGTCATTTGCCATCTCCCCAAGACAGATAATATTATAGTGGTTTTCTTGACCCAGTCGTCTTTCTGAGTTTAAATCTTGGCTATAGCACTATTAGCTGTGTCACACAGGCAAACTGATTTCTTTTTTTTTTTTTGAAAATTTTATTTATTTGAGAGACAGAGAATGAGAGAGAGAGAGCACATGAGAGGGGGGAGGGTCAGAGGGCGAAGCAGACTCCCTGCTGAGCAGAGAGCCCGATGTGGGACTCAATCCAGGGACTCCAGGATCATGACCTGAGCCG
Source organism: Zalophus californianus (assembly GCF_009762305.2). Taxonomy (NCBI): domain Eukaryota; kingdom Metazoa; phylum Chordata; class Mammalia; order Carnivora; family Otariidae; genus Zalophus; species Zalophus californianus. The sequence continues at coordinate 87,371,467 of NC_045598.1, forward strand.
AAGGCAGTCGCTTAACCAACTGAGCCACCCAGGCGCCAACACAGGCAAACTGATTAACCTCTATATGCAACATTTTTTTTCATATGAAGATAAAGGATGATGATAATAGTTATGTCTTTGTCTAAATATTAATAAGTTGATATTTGTCAAGCACTTAGAAATGTTGTGAACCAGATATCAAGTGCTATAGAAATGCAAGCCATTGTTATTATCATTTATGTGCAAGACTAAAGTTAGGTCAACATTCTTGCAGGACAACAGATCACCTTGTTATCGTGTTATTTTTAATATTGTAGCATATAATTTAGCACAAAAAAAGAATCTTGCTTTAAGGAAAACCATTTGAGGTATTTCAAATAATATAAATAGTTTCAAGCCATTTTCTGTATAATGTTAACTTGCTGGTTAAAAGCCTCTGAAGTTCTTATTTAAAATGATATTTTCCCTATATTTCTACTAGGTAATTGATCTGGGCGGTGAGCCAATTAAAAGCAAGGAGTACTTTGGAAATGGCCGTGTGACAGAATTCAAGTATGGTGCAAAACTAGGCACAGTTCTGCGCAAGTGGAATGGAGAGAAGATGGCTTACTTAAAGTAAATGAAATATGATTTGTCTTTTAAATTATTTCACAGATGTATTCGTCTTATTATCCCAATCTGAGTTATCTTAGGAACTTATTTAAAGCTTTTAAGGATTCAGTTACTGGTAGTAAGGGTTATAGTCTTTCAAGTTCCAATTTATCATCTTTATTATTAAGAATGTCAATCGTGAGGATATTGAGAAACCCAAAACACACTCTAGAGACTTTATGTATTATATAACTATACTAGATTTGACTAATGTTTGTATATAATATGTGAAGACCACATTATTATTAAAATGATTATATCATTTATGAAGTACTCACAACATGGCTATTTTTTATTTACTTATATTTATTTACATATTTTACATCAAATATTTACATATATTATTAACTTTTTTCAAATATTAGAATATTCATAATATAACAATACAAGATTGAAACCTACTTTTAACCCAGTTTTCCATTCTGTATGATATCATATGGATATTAATCATTCTGAAGTTTTATCTAAATTATAATGTACTGAAATCTCTAAAATGACTTTTTTATAACAAAAATCGTATAACTGTAACATGAATGTAATACAAGTAATTCATACATATATACATACAAGGAATGTATATCTATATATAGTTTGTATATATTTTTTAAAAACTCCTAGAGAATAATCATTTTAATTAGAGAATTTCATTTAGGCCTGCCATACCAAAAGAAATACACCTTTAGTTTACCCTAAAGCTATTGCAAAAGAATACATATGTTTGTGTGTGTATATGTGTTTTAATAGGAACTGGGGAGAAGGATGGGGTTTCATGCCTTCTGATAGAGCACTTGTCTTTGTGGATAACCATGACAGTCAGCGAGGACATGGAGCTGGAGGAGCATCTATTCTTACATTCTGGGACTCTAGGTAGGAAATAAAGTCCCCCCCCCTTTTTTTTTTACCTACCTTTTAATGATGCTAAAAATACTGTTTTCTTCTCTGCTGATATCATTTTGTAACCTTCAGACTGTACAAAATGGGAGTTGGATTTATGCTTGCTCATCCATATGGATTTACACGAGTAATGTCAAGCTTCCGTTGGCCAAGATATTTTGTAAATGGACAAGTAAGTTTTGGTATTATCAAAATATCTTTTTCTCAAGAAAGGGAAGGCAGTTTTGTTGTGATTGTGCATGATGCTATTATATTTACTATTTATCAAATATTGAAGTGTAAACCTGATATAGGACACTTTTAGTAAAGCAATAGATATTAAGAATTAAAATTCATGGTCTCTATTGTCAGAGTATGCAAGCTATATCAGAAATATGACAAACACACCTTCACCCCAAAGAAGCACTTAAAAATAAGGATATAGTAAGTAAAATATGTACTTTTCGTAAGTGCCTACTTCATGGGGTTGATATAAGGAGAAGTTAACAGTTGTAAAGAACTTAAAATAGCACCTGCCCATAATATGAACAATATATTTTTTAAATATTTTGGAAAAGAAGTTGTATGGAATGCAAAGAAATTATTCAGTTGAACTGGGGTTAAATAGGGAAAGTATCTTATAAGTGGAAGGAAAATATATGTATTAAAGAAGAGAAACTTGCAGACTATTTTGGGAAAGGGAAAGATAAGAAAAATATTTGGGGTAATGTATGGGATATTGAGTAGCAGTTTTAAAAAGAAATTGAGAAATAAAATTATGAATGTATTTGCAAAGTTAGTGGAAAGTTTTTTTTTTTTTTAAACTGAAGATTTCAGATAATCATTATACAGCAACTTCATACCTAAAGTAAAAAACACTTCACTACAAACCAGGCTGATATTTACCTGGTTTCTTCCCTTTTTTTTTTTTTTTCTATGACTATTGTTAAAAGTGCCGATCAGAAAAGCTCAAAATTAAAACTTTGATCAATTTGGTAAAGAATATTGTGATGTATTGATTAGCACATTTATCCAGAAGGAAGAATGAGAGAAATGAATGCTTATTTAGAAATGAATGCAATTATCATACTCAAGGCATTTTCACATACATTATTTAATTTTTATAGCAACTAAACAATATCCCCATTTTACAGAAGAAGAAACTTAGGCACAGAGAAGATATGTATATTAACTGTTTTCTTTTTTTTTCTATTTTCTTTTTTTTATTAATTTTTTATTGTTATGTTAATCACCATATATTACATCATTAGTTTTTGGTGCAGTGTTCCATGTATCATATGACCTCACTGATATGAGGAATTCTTAATCTCAGGAAAGAAACTGAGTGTTATTGGAGTGGTTGGGGGTGGGAGGGATGGGGTGGCTGGGTGATAGACATTGGGGAGGGTATGTGCTACGGTGAGCGCTGTGAATTGTGCAAGACTGTTGAATCACAGTTCTGTACTTCTGAAACAAATAACGCAACATATTTTAAGAAAAAAGAAAAAGAAGAAGATAACAGGAGAGGAAGAAAAAGGGAGTATGTCAGAGGGGGAGACGAACCATGAGAGATGATGGACTCTGAAAAACAAACTGAGGGTTCTAGAGGGGAGGGGGGTAGGGGGATGGGTTAGCCTGGTGATGGGTATTTGAGGAGGGCACGTTCTGCATGGAGCACTGGGTGTTATGAACAAACAATGAATCATGGAACACTGCACCAAAAACTAATGATGTAATATATGGGGATTAACATAACAATAAAAAAAAAAATAAAAAAATAAAATATACACAAGGAAAAAAAAAAAAAAAAGAATTCCATGGCAATTCCTTGGAAAGAAAATGAAAGGGCAAAAAAAATCTTACCTTTAAAATATGGCACTAGAGAATGAAAAATTGGGGAGAAAATGGTGAGGACTTGGTAAAAGGCTTTAAAAATACTGAGGGAGTTAGATTCTACATAAAGACAATGTAGAGACACAAGACAGACTGGGTTTGGTGTACTGGAGAGGAAAGAGACAAATACATGAAATGTTAAAAATCGGAGCTTTTTCAGTTTTTTTCTTTTTTTCTCTTTACTTAAGGATGTTAATGATTGGATTGGGCCACCAAATGATAATGGGGTAATTAAAGAAGTTACTATTAATCCAGACACTACTTGTGGTAATGATTGGGTCTGTGAACATCGATGGCGTCAAATAAGGTGGACATTCTTATTTAGAGACATCCTCTAATAACATTCTTAACATTTTATTTTAAACTGTTAATGTATTCATCAGCATTTTATGTGGTATTTTATTTTTAGGAACATGGTTATGTTCCGTAATGTAGTTGATGGCCAACCTTTTACAAACTGGTGGGATAATGGTAGCAACCAAGTAGCTTTTGGAAGAGGAAATAGAGGATTCATTGTCTTTAACAATGATGACTGGTAAGTAGATATCAATTAGAGATAACATTTTATACTAATATATTCTTGGTTTACTATTTTCTTGCACATTTACTTTTTTTGTATCGGAAAAATCCTTTAGTCAGTGGATTAAGAAACCACAGAAATCAGAAAAAAAATGATGATGGCTTTTATTCTTCTGATCTCTTCTTTATAAGGGCTTTCTGTTCTAGATAGAATTATGTTATATGCATTCTTGCATTTCATGTACAGGTATGAGGCACACACATAAGCTCACATATACACCCCACACAAAATACACAAAGTAGTTAATATAAAGGTTGTGAAATCACTAGAAGAATTGTCTTATAGCCACCCTTCCCTTTTTAAATAATGGAAAAATATTGCCTCAATATTGAAGTACATCTTTTTAGCTCTTTTTTTGTTAAGTATTCTTGTATCTGTTTTGTCTTCTTTTTTCACTTCCCTGTCTCTCTGATAAATAATATATATTTTTAAAGCATCTGTATAAAGAACTTGTATCTTATGGTTGGTCAGTGATTCACATCAGGAGATTTTCAAGTTTTAGTTCTGAGACTTCTTCTTACCTTCATTGGTTATACTTACATCCTCTGCTTCTAGTATATTGATTCCCTGATATATAGAACTATGACTTAGAAGATGTCTTTGAAAGCAGTTGAAATGTCTCTGTTCCAAGGCCAACTTTCACTCATGCTTAGCTCATTTTAGCCTACATTATATTTTACTGACAAAAAGATAAATCAAATATATCTCTTTCTTGCCAAAAGAAGCTATGGCTAATCCTTTAATTTCTGTCTTTTAGATGGGAGAAGCAAGATAAATTTAGGAGACAGCTTTATATTTAAAACCATGTATCTCTTCATAAAATGCTAGATTATTTTTATTTCCAGCCCAAATTCATTTTCTTCTCTTGTGAAAAAGATTTTTGCAGAAATAATCAAATTTAAATTACTGAAAATAATTAGTATTTGCTTACATTTAGATGGGGAAAATTTTAAATATTTATGTTTACCAAAGGAAGTACTTTTATCTAAGGGTGACAAGTCACTAAAATCTTTAGTGATATTCCTCAGCCATAATTTTGTGATAATACTCACTGCTGACTAGGAAATTGCTAAGTCTTCTGTAAGATTACTTTTAGTCCTGGAAAACTGTTCACATCTACTGGAGAGGTCTTTGGCACAAAGTTAAGCTTTTAGAGATAGTCTGAATTCTTGCTTTTTATTGTGCTGAATTCAAGTTAAATCTTAAATTTTATTTTACAGGACATTATCTTTAACTTTGCAAACTGGTCTTCCTGCTGGCACATATTGTGATGTTATTTCTGGAGATAAAATTAATGGCAACTGTACAGGAATTAAAATCTCTGTTTCTGGGGATGGAAGTGCTCATTTTTCCATTAGTAACTCTGCTGAAGATCCGTTTATTGCAATTCATGCTGAATCTAAATTATAAAATTTGAAATAAATAAATACACATACTCACAGAAATAACCAAGTGCATTTCTTTTCATGTGTGCATGTGTATGTGTGTGTATTCTTACAGTTCATTAATTTTTGGTAAAAGCTATAAGTGATCAACTTGAAAAAACTCAGAAAAGCATAAAAATCACATATAATTATATAATTATAAGATAGCTACAATTAACACTATATTATATTTTAGAAGACTCATGATGACTTGTCAAAGGAATGTTTAAGAATTCAGAGAGGCATCTTAACAAATATGTTTCTTGCCATTAACACCATTTCCCAGTATGCATTTATGTATCTCTTCCATCAAGTGTTTCTAATAATTAGTTAGGGATAGCTGATTTAATTATTCCCATACAAAGTTAGAGCATTTGAGTGACTTCAACTTATGAAAGCACTTTTACAATTAATAAGTTAAAAAATAAACTTGAATTATGCAAGGTGTAAGTCTCAAGTATATGGAACTCAGGAATCTCCTACTTTCTCTATTTTTCTCTTTCTGTTTGTAATGTCTTTAACTTGATGTAGATGTATGGTTTTTTGGTTCCATTTCTTACCCCCCATATGGATGGATGTAACTATTTAGGACTTTTATTACACCATATGTTCTGGATTTTCTTCCTGATCCTCTAGCTATTTATTTTCCTTCACCTTGACTTTAAATGTGGAATTTGGTAAGGATCTCATCTATGTTTTATAAGTCTCAGTTGTTTTTCTTATGCTTGAGTGATAAAATAAAAGCCATAATTTGGAAACTCCCTCTTCTTTTCACCTGTAAATTTATCTGTAATTATTCTTATCCTTATTATTATTATTATTATTATTATTATTTTGAGAGAGAGAGAGCAAGAGGGGTGGGGGAGAGGGAGAGAGAGAATCTTAAGCAGACTCCAAGCTCAGCATGGAGCCTCACGTGGGTTTTGATCTCACAACCCTGAAATCATGACCTGAGCCAAACAAGAGTCAGGTACCTAACAAACTGAGCCATGCAGGCACCCCATCCCTATTATTTTCTTCTTTCCTCCTGTAATAATGAAGAAAGTGTACATCATTTTACCAAAGGCCATTCTCCTCACTTGTGTTAATACCATTTCATTTTTATCTCATGGGGGATTTTATTTCTTAGATTACCCTTTCTTGAGGTGCCTGGGTGGCTCATTGGTTAAGCATGGGACTCTTGATTTCCACTCAGGTCATGATCTCAGGGTTGTGAGATCAAGACCTGTGCGTGCTCTGCAATGGGCATGGAGTCTGCTTAAGATTCTCTCTCTCTCCCTCTTCCTTTGCACTTGCCCCCACCTCTCATGCTCCCTCTCTTAAAAAAAAAAAAAAAAAGATTCTTTCTCTTCTTATTGAATAATCTTTCCCTTTCTGCTAGATTTGTCCCCTTAGATTACATGTATTAGTCTTCCAACTAAAAAATCCGTGACTCCCAGATTTTTTCTAGGTATAACCCACTTCTTTGCTTCCCTTCCTAGTCAAGCTTCTGTTTTTACCACATAGTCTCTACATCTTCAACATTAGTCATTTTCATCTCCTCATCATCCAGTTTCTAATCATGACTTCACTGAATCTGCTCTTGTCAACATCATGAAAAACACTATTACTAATCCAATGTGCTTCTCTATCTTCATTTTACTTCATTTTGCAACAGTATTCAACATGGTGAGCCAACCTCTCTCGTCCTCTCTTCCTTCAGCTTCTATCTACTTTCTGGTTTTCCTTCTTTCTCACTGGTTGCTTTTTTTCAGATTCTTTTTTTTTTTAATAGGCAAATTCTACCAAACATTTATTTATTTATTTATTTATTTATTTATTTATTTATTTATTTATTTATTACCATATCATTTTTTTTATTATTATGTTATATTAATCACCATACATTACACCATTAGTTTTTGATGTAGTGTTCCATGATTCATTGTTTGTGTATAACACCCAGTGCTCCATTCAGTACGTGCCCTCTTTAATACCCATCACCAGGCTGACCCCTCCCCTATCCCCTTCCCCTCTAGAACCCTCAGTTTGTTTCTCAGAGTCCATAGTCTCTCATGGTTCGTCTCCCCCTCCGATTTTACTGGCTTATCTTCTGTTTGACCTAAAGACTCATTTGGATCCAATTCTCATCTTTTTTTTAATCCTCTATTTTCTAAGTATTTGCAATCTTTTCCATGGATTTAAAACGCAGACTTTTACATGAAGACCTATATCTCCAATGCAGATCTTTTCTTGGACTCTAGCTTCACATTTCCAACAGATGTTTGACTCCACTTCAAGATTTCACAGACATCTTATCCTTAATATATTCAAAATGCAACCTTCAATTTTTTTTTCTTCAAGTCTTTTACTACTCCCTGATGCCCTGTCTCACCACTTACTTAGAAACCTAGGGTATCCCCCTGACCTTTCCCCTTCTCTCAACAATGCCCAATCCCCTCCCATAAATTTTAGCATGACCTATTAAGTATATCTTCAAATTATCTCTTGGTTCCTTGCACTTCTGCTTCTTCTGCTTGGAAGGTTTTTTTCTCAGCTCTTCTCCTAATAACTTCTATTCATCATTCAAATCTTAGCTCAAAGACCATTTCTACATGGACATTTACCCAGGATTATGTCAAGTCCTCCTATTATGTCATGACTTTCTGTAATTTTCTTTTTATCACTCATCATAGTACTATGGAACAGTGTCTATTTTGTTCTTTATTGAATCCTTGAGTCAAGACCGTGTTTGGCACATATTAGGTAGGAGCTCAGTAATTATTTATAAAATAAATTGAGATAATGAAGGAGAAGAAAAAGTTTGTTTTTGAGAAGGAGTGCTAGTGATTCTTCTTATTCCCTCTCCAGTTCTTCCCCAATTAAATGAATTCCTGTTTACTCTCATTTATTAGGTCATAAATGCCATGTAATTTCAATAGAAACAAAAATGTATTTTACAAAATTAAACGTCTTTTTATAATAAAAACTCTCAATAATTAGGTATAAAAGGAATTCACCTCAACATAGTGAATCTCATATATGAACAAGTCCACAGCTAACATCATGCTCAATGGTGAAAATCTGAAAGCTTTTCCTCTAAAATCAAGAACAAGACAAGGATGTCCATTTTCACCACTTCTATTCAACATTCTACTAGAAGTCCTAGCCAGAGAAATTAGGCAAGACATAAAAATAAAAGGCATCCAAATCAGAAAATAAGTAAAATTTTCTGTGTGCAAATGACATGGTCATATATATGGCAACTCCTGATGACTCCACCAAAACCTGTTAGAATTAATAAATTTAGTAAGTTGCCAGATACAAAGTAAACATGCAAATATCAGTTGTATTTCAATACACTAACAATGAACTAGCAGAAGAAAAATTAAAAAAGCAATCTCATTTGTAATGTCATGCAAAACAAACAGGGTTAAATTTAACCATGGAGGTGAAAGATCTGTACACTGAAAACTGTAAAACATTGATGAAAGAAATTGAAGACACAAATAAATGGAAAAATACCCCGTGTTCTTGGATTAGAAAAGAATGTTGTTACAATGTCCATACTACTGAAAGTGGTCTCTTGATTCAATACAATCCCCATCATAATTCCAATTATATTTTTTCAAGAAATAGAAAAAAATCCTAAAATTCATACAGAACCACAAAAGACTCCAAATAACTAAAGCAATCTTGAGAAAAACAAACAAAGCTGGAGGCATCACATTTTCTGATTTCAAACTATACTACAAATGTATAGTAATCAAAATAGTATGGAACCAGCATAAATACACATACATAGACCAACGGAATAGAATACAGAGCCCAGAAATAAACCTATGTATATATAGTCCACTAATTTTTGACAGGAGTGCCAAGAACACACAATGGCGAAAGGATAGTCTCTTCCTGGTGGTGCTGTGAAAACTATATCCACGTGTAGAAGAATGAAACTGGACCCCATTCTTACAACACCCACAAAAATTAATTAGAAATGAATTAAAGACTGAAATGTAGGGGCATCTGGGTGGCTTAGTCCATTAAGCATCCACCTTCAGCTCAGGTCATGATCTCAGGGTCCTGGGATTGAGCGCCACATCAGGCTCCCTGCTCAGTGGGGAATCTGCTTCTCCCTCAGCTTCTGCCTCTGCTCCTCTCCCTGGTTGTGCTCACTCTCTCTCTCACTCTCTCTCCCTAAAATAAATAAAATCTTAAAAACAAAAAGACTTAACTGTAGAAGCTGAAACCATAAAACTCCTAGAAGAAAACAAAGTTTCATGACATTGGTCTTCAAATGATTTTATGGATATAACCCTAAAAGCGCAGACAAGAAAAAGTAGAAATAAAAAGTGAGACTACATCAAACTAAAAAGTTTCAGCATAGCAAGGGAAACAGTCAATAAAATAAAAAGACAACCTACAAAATGGGAGAAAATATTTGCAAGCCATATATCTGATAAGAGGTTACTATTCAAAATATATAAGGAACTCTTACAACTCAAAAGCAATAATAATAACAGTAATATCCTCTTTAAAAATGGGCTAAAGACCTAAGTAGACATTTTTCCAAAGAAGTCATACAAATGTCCCATAGGTTCATAAAAAGGTGCTCAACATCACCAATCATCAGAGAAATGCAAAACAAAACCATGAGATGTCACTTTACACCTGTTAGGATGTCTATTGTTGAAAAGATAACAAATGTTAGCAAGGTTAAAAGGGAACCATTGTACACTGCTGTTAGGAATGTAAATTGGTACAGCCATTATGGAAAACAGTATGGAGGTCCTCAAAAAATTAAAAATAGAACTACCATGTGACCCAGAAATCTCTGCTATATATCTGAAGGGTATGAAAACATTATTTTTTGGTTGATATGTGCCCTCCCATGTTCACTGCAGCATTATCCACAATAGTTAAGATATAGAAGCCATCTAAATGTCTGTCAACAGATAATGGTAAAGAAAAAAATGTATATGCAATGGAATATTATTAACCATAAAAAGAAGAAAATTCTGTAATTTATGAGAACATGTATGGACCTGGAGGGCATTATGCTGAGTGAAATAAGCCAGGCAGACAAATACTGCATGGTATCACTTATATGTGAAATCTAAAAAAAAATAAAGCTGAACTCACAGAAACAGAAAGTGGAAATGGTAATTGTCAGGGCTTGGGGGTAGAGAACGAGATGTAAGGTAAATGATATCAACTTCTAGTTGTAAGATGAGTAAGTTCTAAGAATCTAATGTACAGCAAGGTGACCATAGTTAATAATAGGGTATTGTGTTACTTGAAATTTTCTGAGAATAGATCTTAATAGTTCTCACACACACACACACACACAAAAAGCTAATTATGTGAGGTGATGAATGTGGTAATTAACTTGATCTTGGTAATTATTTCACAATGTATATCAAAGCATCACCTTGTACACTTTAAATATATACAATTTTGTCAATTATTCCTCAGTAAAGCTGGAAACAAAATCATGGAGAAGTCAAGTACTTTAGCAAAATACCATCATGTTTTCAGGATCTTTAAGTTATAATAGCAGTCAATTTTTTTGGTAAGCTATCCCCCTCTTTTGTCAACATAGTATTCTTAAAACAGGAAAAATGATGCCACATTGATCTGGATATAATATATTTTAAATCCATTTATGCTATGTTCTTAGTGATTTCTCATACTTCAGAACTTAGTAACAGTTTCTTCCTTTAGATGTATCATTTTATGTAGAGAAGCAATTCTGCTTGTGAATCCTGAGCCGTTTCTCTTCTCATGGAAGGGAAAATATGTTGAAGAATCATTGTTCATGATTGGACTCTCACTTGCAAGTCAAAACTGAACCACTAAACATCATCATGGAATATGATCACAGAGAATGATTGAAACAAGTCAATGCCCTTCCAGACTAATCTCAACATTGTGATTAATAGTAGCGTTATTATTATCATTAAACTTCCAAATAAAGTACATCTAGATGTTGGACCAATAAATGATAAAAGCTTCCAAAAAGACACTTATGTTCAATAAACCAAACCTCTAAAGAGATCACTCTCTGTGGTATTAAGAGATAAATGAAACAGTTTGTGCAAAGATAGAAAAATCTCTTGAGTATTTAAATCAAAGTTTTTGAACATTTGTATTTTGTTCTTATGGATATATTAAAGTAAATTCCTTCTTCCAATTTGGAATTGACTGGAAAAAAATTCAGGGGCCTAACTCAGGGCTAGTTTGAGTGAGTCTTAGTTTTTCTTCCGTTTTATTTGCCCTTGCAAGTCTTTCTACACACACACACATGCACACACACACACACACACACACACACAATTAGATATAAAGCAGAAAAATCTACATATGTCAGATGTAGCTCACATTTTTTTTTGCAGAAAATCCCAAGGTTTTAGATGAAATAATCTAAGAACTCTAGTAAAAATAGAAATTAAAAAAAAACAGAAGTAAAGTGATACATTAAAAGACCTTTAAAGGTTTTTCACAAGAAATGGAACAGATGGGCAAATACAATCTGTTTGCTCTTTTTGTCCTTGAACATAAGTCTGAGGGAAAAAACAAAACAAAACAAAACGTGTGGCTTGGAGCCATTCACATAACCTATTTAGAAAGAAATAGTTGTGTTGAAAGGGTTTATGTTCAAACAGCACCACTTATACTAGAATATAAGGTGATGTTTATTATTTCCTTATAATCGTAAATCTGTCAAATCCAACTCAATATTTTTCTTTGATATTTTTAAAGATTTTTGAGCCATGAAATAATTATATTTTCATAATCCAGTGGACATTTTAAAAACACCTCTCTGAACCTGTTTCCTCATCTGGAAAAGGAAAGTAATATCTACTTTTTTAGTTTGGTGTATTGAATGAGAAATTGTATATAATACACTAATCACTATTTCTGGTTAAATACACACTTCTTCATCTCTTCAGTAAAGATGTGTCCTTAACGCTGAGGGCTAGCAACTTGATACTCTCCTAAAATGTAACTCAAAAAAGGAGAAAAAAATCCCACAAAACATTGGAATTGGAACAGAAAATAACATCTATTCTAATTTGAAAGTTTGCCAGGTTCAACCTATGTGCCGTTCACTGAAAGTTAGTTGACAGAAAATCCTTGAGTATAGTGTTTCTAATTCAGTTCTAGGTCCTGTATAAGAACTGTAGAAATTCCTCTATCAGAAACTTAAGTCTCAGCTTTGTATATTATAATCTTACATGTGTTATAAGAGCTATAAGTAAAGATTAAACAAATCTGTTGTTACAGTGAAAATGCACATCGCCGGCGGAGGGGATGAACCATGAAAGACTGCGGACTCCGGGAAACCGAGGGTTTTAGAGGGGAGTGGGTGGGGGGATGGGTTAGCCCATGGTGGGGATTAAGGAGGGCACTATTGCATGGAGCACTGGGTGTTATACGCAAAGACTCATGGAACACTACATCAAAAACTAACGATGTACTGTATGGTGACTAACATAACATAATAAAAAAATTAAAAAAACAAAGATTAGGAAAAAAAAGAAAATGCACATCAATCAATCCAACACATTAAGTGCACAGCACTCTTTTAAGTACTTTGAACTATGTTATCCATGTTTAAGTACGAAGTATGGTTGGGAAAACAAAATATAACTACATGATACATTAATGAAATTAGAGGAAAATATTTAAAGTTATGCATAATAGAGTATGGATAATAGGTTGTTTGATTTCAAAGTGGGGAGATAATGCATGTGCTGAAATGGTCTGAAACAGCTTTATGGAAAAGGAAAGTCTTGATATGGGTGAGGACAATTTGTAAGGAAGAGAAAAGAGGCAGGGATATTCCAAGAAGAAGAAAGGCACGACAAAAACACAAAGAAATGAGACTACATGGCAAGGAATAGGTTAGTCGATTAGTTCTGGAGAGGGGGACTTATGGGATCCTAATGGAACATAGATTAGAAAGGTAGAGTAAGACTAAAAACAGAATACATTTTTCTCTTAAGACTTTCCTATTAGGTTTGATATATTGATAACCAGCAATGACATTTCTGAATATAAAAGATATCACTTTATATCTGCTATGTTAAAATACAAGTTTGTACTTGTATTTTATGAAATAAATAATGAAATGAATAAAGCTGAACTCACAAAAACAGAAAGTGGAAATGGTAATTGTCAGGGCTTGGGGGTAGAGAATGAAATAATGATAATGAAGATAATGAAATTCTAGGAACTATCATTCCTTATATTAATACAGAATTAGTTTATTAAGTTTTAGTGTATAAACTTTATGGTTTGCTTCCCTCCTCCCACCATCTCCCAGCTATGTAGTTTAAATGAAACTGAATTCTGCAGTCCACTAGCTCATATGTCTGCCAGTCTTTGAATTGTTTCAGATTTGCATGAACCTGTATTTGTCAGTCCTCACTCCATGCTTCTATTGTCATATGTTGAAATAATTGATTTTGAATGACAGACTGCTTCCTGCTTACTATTTTTACATGTTTGGGGATGGAAATAATAGCTATCTCTTGATTTAACTGTCAGTCAAGTGGTACCTCAAACATACTATAAACCAAACAAAGCTCAATCTGCCAGGAACTAATGATTCTTGTAATACTTGTGGCTTTGTAGAAGAATGTTCATATATAAAATGCTTCCCTATAATATAATGAGTATTAATATATTTTAAAATTAAAATATGGAATTATGACCAGTAAAATTCCCCTTCAGTGAAAGTAAACCTAAGTTTTCATTTGAAAGGAAAAGCGTTTGGTATATTGTCTGCCTTTTAGTCTAAAGGTAACAAACCAATGAAGAAATGTGTATGCATTTAACAAAAGCAGCTTAAAAAGGGTAGAAAAGAAGGACTGATATCTCAGTAGAAATTTTTCTGGGAAAGTGAATGTTTCAGCAAAATGCAGTGTTATTTTATAGAGGTTTAATTTCAGAGATACTGTATGGAAATATTTTAGAGGTACTGTATGCAGGCTTAAATGCTTCCCAATATGTAGTACATTTTTCTGGTGCTAGGGTCAAACTAAAAAGCAAACAAGAATAAGGAAGATGGAAACCAAAACATCACCTTTATTAACAAGCTGATATAGGAGAATGCAATTTGTATCAATGCGCAAGTGGCATTTCTAATGGTGAACCCAAGACTTAATTAGGCAATCCCACTCAACAGCCTGAAATAGGGCAGAGTTCTCCCAAAGAGATGAGCAAAGCATCTCTAGAAAACAAAAAAGCAGAATGTCTTTATCAGCAGACTATCTGATTCCCTCCCAAGGGAAAGAGAAGAAGCTGGGCTACATGTGTCCAATATTTCTTTCCAAACATCAAGAAGATGCTACCCTCGTCCTCTAGTGAGTGAAGTAGCACAGTGAAGCCAGAGTGTTCTGTGATTGTAGCTATTCCTTAGGAAAAGAAGCAAAGGAGTAGGGAAAAATCATCTTCATGTTTTTTGGTATTTTAGAAGGGTAATAAGTATTTTGTGTTAAAATCAACAATTTTAAAGGAGAAAAAAGAAGAAAAAGAATACAAAAAAAAACCCTTCTGAATTATAGTTTCTTTCTCTAATCTTTCATTATTCTTTGCTAGTGACATTTTAAATAGAATTTCAGCACTTTCTAGAGTAATAAATTTGCTTTTAGTTCCCCATGATGGTTGTTGGTCTTTTGTTTATTGGAACCCTCCTACCCTTATGGAACAAGAAGAGCATCCTGAAATTATACAATTTTACTCTCCAAAATTCTTTCATTAAAACTTTTTTCCTTTTTGTTAAGTAATCTTAAAGGTAACATCTTTGTCATTCAAAGAAGATTCTAACTTCATTATAGTAAATATAAAAAAGGGATTATTGAGGAGTGTTACAAAAACATATTATAGACATTTTATTATTCCACTGAGAGTTATGCTTTGACTAGCACAGTACTCCAGTAAAAAGGGGCCCCCACTCCTAACAATGTGACATAAATATGGAGAGGGAAGAGTAAATAAATGACTCTGTTAGAAAAGGTGGCTTCTGGAGTCCAGTTTCTGGTAATACCTTTTCTCCCATTGAGTTTGCTCAGACCTGAGGTGTCAGCTTGTTGGTAAGCTATCAAGACAGAAGAAATGAGTCTTCAAAGAAAATTGAATTTATCTCTCTTCTCTGCCTCAAAGATTTAGTTGATGTTAATGGCTTAATATAGTTTTTATTAAATAAATTAATTTTTTAACTGAATTAAATTTTAATAATTATTTAAAAATCTGGAGATAATGTCTTAACTCAAAGGTGTGACTTCAGTGGTAGTAATTATTAACATCATAATGGGGAAGATATGTAGGTAGGCTCTGGGTAGTCTTCCAATCTCTAAATGTCAATCACTGCCTACTATTTCATTTTCCACTTAAGGTTAAAGAATGCTCTGAATGTCAAAATCTGTCATAATCATTTTTACCCATACATCAGCTGAAAATTAGCATGAAAATATTTTTTTTTATTTTTTACTTATTAGTAGCATATATATTCCATAGGTGTAGACCCTTCAGAGTGCAAATGACAGAAAATGTTTCATTTCCTCCCTCAAGAGTATCCTTCCCAAGGAATACAAATTTTTAAAATAGACCATTTTTAACCTGAGACATATTCTGGTAAAGGCATGGTGAAAGGGGTGATAAGAAAAACACCTGCATTTCATAACATGATTACTTAGGCTGTGGGGGAAAGGAGGATTTCCTCCATGATGCACAATTTAGCATAATTATTATTTTTTAACTATAGTTGGATTTAATTACGGTATATATAAACAAATTACTTTTAGGAGTAGGGAGAAAATTTTTATTTTTCTAGGTAAGACCACTGTGTAGTGAATAGGTTACAAACTTGTATTTTAACATAGGAGAAGAATCCCCTCCCCCTCCTTAAAAACTGAAACTTTATGTGGAATCTCAGTGTATAAAAATCTAGCAATGAGATTTCTCTGAAGTTGCAGGGGGATGGGGTGAGGGACTGGATAGCTTGCCTCCATCTTCCCCCTCCCTATTCAGAACAGCTTGACAGCACCTAGAGGGGCACGATACATTGTTTTTAAACTTAAGTATGGGAAGAAATTTGTAAAATGCATTTTTTATATTTTTTAAATTTCGCTATCTTATATGGAAAATGTTTTTGAGTAGTTTAAGAGTTAAATTGCGTTAAATCGTATTGTAAAATAATGTTACATGTCAAAATTTTCTTACTATTTTTAACAGCACCATTTTTTAACAGCACCATTTTTATACAATATACTATGTTGAAAATAAGTGGAATATAACTCACAAGTAGTGCAAAAAGTTTAATATTTAGTTTTCTGCTGCAATAATGCTGTATAATCAATAATTTCAAAATCTCAGTAACTTAAAACAACAAATGTTTATTTTTCTTGTCTGCAGGTTATTTGGAGAGCCTGGTTCATGCTGCAATTACCTGAGCTTGACTCCAGGCTGTGGGGTAAAGTCAAGTCTGATCCATTTTCTTTAATCAGTGGCTACTCAAGGTATGTTCTTTTCATGGTACAAGGGACCAAGTCATTGAAAGGACACTTTAGGCTTTGCTTGCCTCAATATGCAGAAATTCCACTGGTCAAAAGAAGACACATGAACAAGCCCAGTATCAGTTGATTGAATGGGAAAATACTCTGTATATTCCAATAAGAATTGCAAAGTCATACAGCAAGAGACATGGGTATATATTTCTTTAACAGTGACAACTAAAGAGTTTAGAATAACAATCCAAATGAAAAATATCAAAAGCAAACAAAATAATAAAACAAACTCAGGTTTTATCATGGATACTTCAGGACAAATATGATTCTGAATTCTGAACATATTAGACAGCATTACATGCATGTGCACACTTTCCACTACCATAATTCTAAGATTTTATACTTCCCTTTTATAATTATTTTGGTTAGCAATAACTTTTAGTGATAGTATCTTCTAGGGTCACCTGAACCACAAGTTCTCAACATGTGCATGTGATAAATATTTATTTTTTATAGCTGTCAAACATCATTTCCTCCTTTATTGGTAACACTCACCTTCCTGTTAATAAACCACCCAGAGACCATGTTTCACCCATGCTGGGAAGGCACAGTTGACCTCATTTCTCATCTCTAGGGGTAAGAATGTGATCTATGCTGCTTGTTTTCACAACATCCATTCCCCTGTCACAAAGTTTGGTTCCAGGATGGGCTTATAAATTGAGCTAAATCAATTAAAGGTCACCTTTCTGTCTTTGGCTTAAATTGTTGGGAAAGAGGTGCTTACTTTTTTTCCCCGAGTTTGCCAATCTATTAGGAAGTAAGCTTCACACTATGTTTGAATAGCTTTGCCACTGCATGGGAAAAGCATGACTGAATATAGCCAAGACATAAGAAGGCAGAGCCAAGACATGGAGAGGGAAAATGTTTTGAGGTTTTTCTGAGCTACTAATTCCAGTCTGAAGCCATCTGTATTCCTGTATTTCCCAGTTATAAAACTAACAAATTTTCACTGTGCTTGAGTCAGTTTGTTACTTAAAATCCATACCATTCATACTAACACCTCTTGCTGTTTTTTGTTCTGTAGTCTTTTTTCCAAGATCCTCCTTCTCTGGACTTACTTGTCATATCACCTTACTTGCACACACATGTCCCTGTATCTCTCAAGAATCATCTATTTTCTTATGATCTTAATTTTTCACCATAGTCCTAATGCATTTGTTATTTTTCCTAAAAGTGCCGACTTGCTGAATAAAATGGCTATTTAACCAATACTTTTATTTCCTCAGTTAAGCATTCATATTAACCTCCAGATCTCAGTGAAAATGTATCCCAAACTTTATGTATTTCATTGTATTCTTAGACTCTGACTATATTTTTTACTGTGTCATTGACAGCTTCCCTCCAAAGTCTCCTAAATTCTGTGTCTGGAAGACTTGATGCCATATCTCATGGCTGAATGTATTCTTCTAAACCATGTAGTACCTGCCATTTTTCTGGCTTCCTCAGTGCTTGTTAAGATACCATGTGAAATTGCCTTTTGATCAATATAGATTGCCAGCCCCTTCCCTGCTGATGCTAAGTCTCCTTGTAAAAAGGCCATGATGTAGTGAAGCCACACTTCTATGCCAAAACTACTAATAGAGCTCGTGTGCTTACTGATGGATGGGAGCTCTTGATGTGCCAGTCTTGTTTTGAATCCCTTTCTCCCACTTCCAACAATGATAAACATATCATAGTTCTGAAATCAGTGTTGCCTTTTAATTAAAATATATCACAAAGATGATCAATTTACATGCATAATTTCCTTCTCTAGACCTTACCAATTAATCTATGGGTACTTGTCAAAAAATATTTGAGAGATGGAGGCAATATTATGGTACTCAGAATTATTCCTTTCCTTTAACCCTTTGATCAGGTTTTGCCTTTCTTTTTCTTTCTTGAGATTTTGTTTATATATATATAGAGAGAGAGAGCAGGGGTAGGGGCAGAGGGAGAGGGAGAGAGAGAATCTTAAGTAGTCTCCATACTCAGCATGGAGCCTGACATGTGTCTTGATCTCACAACCATGAGATCATGACCTGAACTGAAATCAAGAGTCAGATGCTTAACTGACTGAACCAGCCAGGCACTCCCAGTTTTGTTTTTCTTTCTATGAGTTCTCTCCTCAAGCTTTCTTGATTTTTTTGGGAAAGAGAGAGAACTTGCCCCTTGCAGTCTTCTTCATTGGTAGAATTCTATCATTATTACAGGTTCTGATTATGTTGAAAATCCACCACAAAAAATAAAACCTTTCAGATTGGATATATTGGGTTCATGGATTCTTATAGGCATGAACTTAAAGGCTAAATTTTCTTCATTATCCCATCCTATTCTCAGAATACAAGCAAGTAGATCAACGCAGGTTAAGATCACAGAAGCTTAACACTAAAATATAATGGAGTATACCTTGTAGGTATAGGCAAGCAGAAACACTTCAGAATTCTCAATGGATCCATCATTCTTTGATAGAAATTAGGGAGCTATTAGAATTTATTTATTTATTTATTTATTTATTGTGTGTGAGAGAGAGAGAGAGAGCATGCACACGAGCTGGGGGGAGGGGCAGAGGGAGAACAAGACTCCCCCTTGGGCAGGGAGCCCGATGTGGGGCTGGATCCCAGGGACCCTGGGATCATGACCTGAGCTGAAGGCAGAGGTTTAACTGCCCGAGATACCCAGGTGCCCTATTAGAATTATTTCGATCATCAGACTTACCCTTTGCTTCCTTTTTTGACTACCTGGGATGGTTATTTGGGGCACATGTTAGCACCTAACTCTGCTCCAAGCCCCCTACTCTTGAGCACATACATTTAAGTAATTCTACTGGGAACTGACTTGTTGTTTCACTTATTTTAATGTATTTATTAGGTTACCAATACAGTTGTTATAACATTTAAATACACCAATGCTTATATTTTGAAATATACTTTTAACTCAGTACTGTGATAATTATTAGCATTTAGTAACTTATTTAACCCCCAAATCTTTGTGCAATGACACTGTTTTTGATGGTACACCTATAGTTTCCAAACTTTTGTTCCTATGAGATTCTGTGAGAGAGCAAACTAAATCAGGAAAGATGTACAGTAAAACGCTGTCACTGTGGGGCTTGCTCAGATGCTCTATGGTGCCATAGTTGACTGAGTGAGTTAAAGTGTAAAGATCTTACCTCTGGTCAGATATGGGCCCTGCGATAGTGTCCTAATGGAATAAAAGCCACAGAATTACCTTCTCTATATTTAGTGTCTTGCTGTAGCTGATATTCTGTGGTTGTACGTATTATTAATATCTATTAACCTCAGAATAAAATGTCATATTGAAATTGAAAAGGGATGTTGGGACTCTGCTAAAGAAGATTGCTTTTTCAGATGCAATGAGATGTAAAATGGAACCTCTGTTTCCTAGTGGTACATTTTATAAGAATTGGGTGTTACTTTAGGAATTTTGCACAATTCTATCTTAGATACTTGTATTCTATCAATGTCAATCCTCTCTGTAATTTAATTTGACTGGGATATTTCTTTTTCTCTTTCTTCCCCCCTCTTTTTTTTTTGACAAGTGTTATTTTGCTGAAGATTTTCTATTTCCCTTCCAAGAAAGAATAGTTTGTTTTCTTTTAACTCATTGAAAATAATATTTAGAGTCCATAGAGACTAATGAGATGGCGCATACGAAAAAAGTACTATGTTATACTTGACATATAAAAATTATTAGAATAGTGATAATAATAAAAGGATATTGCTTAAATATTTCTAGCACATTTTTTACAGCAGTTCAATGCACACATACTGGAAGAGTGACTACCACCAGCAAGGTAAAATGCTAGGTGTGAGAGGTAAAAAGATAAGGTGCTCTGAAGAGCCTGTCATTTACTGAAATCTGGCTAGTAGTTCTCTGCAGATCAGAGAATTTTACATCTTATTCTCTTGTTAATACAAAAATATATAAGAAGTGTAATTCAAAAATAAAAAAAGAACCATATAGTAAAATACAGTATTTTCCACTATATCCTTGAAATGAATTAAATCCCTTATTGCTGCAGATAAAATTTCACACTATAGATACTGATTTAAAATAGTTGAAAATGAATCAAATTTTAGTTCTGTTTGTATTTATTTACCCTTATATTTGTCTGCCAATTATTTACAGGTAACATCCAAAAATTATTTTAAAATTTAAACATTTACTTTCCCAAAGCTTTTTGCATATTTTGAAAGTTAAATTGATAGGGTTTTTGTTGATTGTAAATTTTTAAAAACTGATTTACAAAAATTCAAACACATGAGTTTGAAGCAAGTTTTGTTTTTGGACACTTCTTCAAATCATAGAACTTTGAGTTACAGCAATAGAAGGCTTTTAAAACAATATTTCATTTTCTTATGTTTGAAGATTACAAAGTTATTCCCACTCCAACCCCCCTCCTTGGTGAAAACAGAAAATAACAAGAACAAAAATCATAGGAAAAAAATTCCCTTCATCTCTAATAAAACTGTGGGATTTCCAGACCAAATAATAAACAATAAAACTAGCACAGAAATACTAATCAAGTGGAATTTGAAATAATCTATAGAGGAAGTAGTACCACCAGATTTTGTGCATGGCACAAACCTCTTAGAAACATGGTGGTCTCTGACCTTAAAGATCTAATCAAAGATTTCTTTCTTTGAATGGTGAGTTACTAGAATGTAGTGGGGGGTTTGAAACTATACACAAATCCTATTCCATGGTGAGAGAATAGAAAAGCCACAAAGAAAACCTATCTTTTCCAGAAGCAGTTAATTAGATTTGCGAGTAGTAGCAAGCAATATGTTTGATGATCAGCCTGATAATTGTATCAAGTCCATTTAGGGCTGTCTAGAAGTAATTAAAGCAGTTAACCTAAATCTATTAACTCTCTTGACTGTCAGATGCCCTGGGAGGAAGAATAGGAGGTAGGTGCCTTGGAATCCTTTTGCCAGCTATATTTCTGGAGAAAGATTCTACTGATATTTGGTGGGAGGAAGAAACCTTATCTTTGAAATGCCCTTTGTAGAATGTCTCTGGCTAATGGTTACCTATAATAACTGGAATCTATAATCTATCAGGCAAGGTGATGTCTTATAAGTTATACAATGCTCAGATTTAAAATGGAGATATTTTATATCTTAAAATCTCCTGTGTGTGAGGTAACTCTATGATCCTTATTTAGAGACCTGATCTATCATTCTGATCCAGTGCTGGAAGCTGGGACCTGGGGAGATGTTGTTGATATCTTAGGCCTTTCTCTGTTTTGTCTAAACCTCCTGACTGACTATATCTTTGAAATTACTGGTAAGGGTGATGCTGAAATAAAATCTCTGACTTGATAATCCAGTTCTATGTTTGCCTTGGGGGAACAAAATGCACAAATACTACAAATGAAACCTATAACATAAAAAGCTTCATAATGAGCCATACAGATTTTCTGTTCATTCCAAAAACATATTTAGAAACGGGCAAAAGTACAAAGAAGAAAATAAATGATCTTAGAGCTGACACAGAAAAGTTGATGAAAAAAGTGTCCTGAGACAATGTACACAAAATGATGCTGTCCCAGCTCACATGGGTCACCTAAACCCAAACACACACATGCAAAACTTTAGCTAGATTGAGACCCACTCATAATAAAAATTGTTATTACTAAATGACATATGGCCCACGTTAAATAATTATAAGAGAAGGAAAGGAATATAAACAAAAGACAGCAGTACAAAATCAATGTCATTCTTAAAAAACACCAAAAAATTTGGAAAAAGTAATTTAAAAACATGATTTACAATAACAACAAAACCCTAAGGAATGTAAGAATAAATGTAACAAAAATGGAAATTGATACTATAAAGAAAATTCTAGAATGTTTTAAGATACACAAAAATGAAATGGAAATATATTTATATATATGAGTAGAAAAATTAAATTTTCAGAAAATTAAATATTTTGAAATTAAAAATGTGATAACTAAAATAAGAAAACTCAATAGAATGTTGGAATGTAAAACTAAGGAAATATCTTAGGAAATAGAGGAAAAAGACAAGAGAGAGAAAATAAAGTAGATAGAAAATTAGAGGATTATTCCAGGAATTTCAGCATTTAATTATAGTGATTTCTGAAGAAACTATAGGGAAAACAGACAAAAGATAATTGTGAGTTCAAGCATATGAGTATATAGATTAAAAATTGAAATGTTGAAAGCAATGCATATTGTAATATTTCAGAAAATTAAGGGGGAAAAGGGAAACAATTTCTTTGGACTTCAATTTCCTTGTCTGTCATTAAGGATATTACTTTTTCATAAGTTTGTTATAAGAAATGAGCAGGCTAGTATAGAACTTGGAATAAAATTTAAAATTTAGGAATGTTAAATTAATGTTAGGTATTATTAGAAAACTTATTAACACTGGGTTAGCCTGGTGATGGGTATTAAAGAAGGCACGTCCTGCATGGAGCACTGGGTGTTATACACAAACAATGAATCATGGAACACTAAATCAAAAACTAGTGATGTAATATATGGTGATTAACATAACATAATAAAAAAACTTATTAACAGCAACACTGGAAACTTGAACATAGTAGAACAATATCTTCAAAATCCTGAGGAGAATTTCTAACTTAGAATTTTGTAGCCAGCCAAACTATCAGTCATAACTTGTGGGAGAGCATAGATATTTATCATATGTGAAAACCTAAAAATATTATAACTCCCATGTACTTTTTTTTCACCAAAATGAGGTAGTAAACTCAGAAGGAGGAAAATACGGTTTCTGAGATAGAATTAAATACCAAAAAGAGACCAGGGGAATGTTTAATATAATGACAGAAAGTCTCCCAACAGTAGGGTTCCAGCAGGCTAGAGGTAAACAAGTAACTACTGGATCAGGACATTAGTGGGCTTTGTGAGAAAGGTGTGTTTAGAAAAATAAACTTGATCCATTATCTGACAGTTATGGCCATGTGAATAATTTGATTAAAAGGCATTATATAGAGAACTGTTGGAAGTTTGAGAAGACTTTAGTGGATATTTGTGTTGTTTTGTTTTGTTTTGTTTTAAAGATTTTATTTATTTATTTGAGAGAGGAGAAAGAGAGTATGGGCAGGGGGAGGTCAGAAGGAGAGGGAGAAGCAGACTCCCTGTGGAGTGGTGAGCCTGACATGGGGCCTGAACACAGGACCCAGAGATCATGAGCTGAGCTGAAGGCAGACACTTAATTGACTGAGCCACCCAGGCACTTCATTAGTAGATGTTTGAAGACTGTCAAGCAAATAAAAGTAAATTAAAAATTAACCTGGAAAAGTAAAAATTATTGTCTAAGGGAGATAATGAAATGCTTGGCTCAGATTGAAAAATGTTTAAATAGACATAATATTGGATTTAACTAATAAAACCAAATTGGGAGGATGGGAAACAGAAAATGTGCATATGTGAGGGATGTATTATATTGTTAAATTATAGTCTTCTAAATTTAGAAGTCAATCCATAATATCCACAACAGAGAGAGAGAGAGAGAGAGACAATGCAGACATTTTCGTAATAGGTATACCCTAAAAAAATAGAAGAATCTTTATTTTCACTTCAAGTTTATTTCTAAATATCAAAGGTCACCTGAATTAGAGTGCTAAAGCCATTGCTAGATTCAAAATTGTAGAGTCATTAACTACTAAAATCATTTTGAAACCCACATTCCTTTGTAATAATAATTTTTAAAAAGATTTTGTTTATTTATTTATTTGAGAGAGAGAGAGAGAGAGAGGACACAAGCAGTGGGAAGGAGGGACAGAGGGAAAAGCAGACTCCCCGCTAAGCAGGGAGCTTGACGCGGGGCTCAATCCCAGGACCCTGAGATCAGGACCCTGAGCCGAAGGCAGAAGCTTAATCAACTGAGCCACCCAGGGGTCCCTGTGATAATAATTTTTTTAAAAAGAAACAAATGAAATACTAAAATGCATATAAATGCAAGGAACTCTAACAAAGTTATGAGTTTTGTATTATATTTAAATGTTTTTCTTTTTAAAAATACAAATATAAAAATTTCCAAGCTATATATATATTTTCTCCTATATCACTTTTTCCAAAGCCACAAGCATAGATTAATTTGCCTATTGCATGATCAGTCTCAGGTTAAAACCTAGGCAGTCCTGCTGTAGTCTCCTCAGAGTATTAAACAGACTTTGGAAAATTCTAGGGATCTGTGTCACACTGCATAATGGGGATTTGGAAAAACATGCATTCTTACAGCATGATCAACATAGTAGACAGAGTTGGATTTTACTGAGTGTTATAGATCTGTAATATGGTACTTGAAATAGGTACTTGTAGTGAAGAGTTAGCTTGATGAATGGCTTAGTCTTTAAGAATGAACCATGTCTGGGAAAAAACTCTGTATTTAGTGTTTAACTGGTTTTCTACCTTTTCTTTGAACTATGAGGAAAATCAAATTTACTGTCTTGAATTCTTCCTCTCCTATATTTGCTCTAATTTCTCCCAATCTTCAGTAATGACTGAATTATACAGGAGAGGATAAAGGTCCAGGGCAGTAACAGGCAAGTGTGGCCAGTCCTTACTTCTGCCATTTAAGTGTAAGGGGCAACATTCTTCAAAAGAATTCTGAAAGGATAAACAGGGACATGAATAGTGGCCTACAATGGAGTTTGAGGCAGTAAGGATGAGAATTTGTATGGTGGACCATCCAGGGATAGATGTGGGACGACTGTTCTTTTCCTTTATATACCATAAAATGGTGACACTGATATTTGGATGTATATTAGAATTATCCCTATAAGGATTTTCTATTCTCTCTTTTTCTCACATGTCTCAGACAATACCTTATATCATTTTGTCTTTGATGTGGAAGGAGGTGCACAAGCTAATATGGATGCCCTGGTGTGGGTCCTAGACAATTCCCAAAATTCAGGGTTTCTCTGAAATCTCCTAGTTTAGGCAAAATTAAAGTAGGTCCAAAAAGGTTTCTGCTGCTCTTGACCTTCTATCTCCCATCCAATTAATTGAAGCCATATTAGATTTTGGAACAGATTTGTATCATTTAGCTCATCCTTGATAGATGATTAAAGTCAAATCTGTATTTTAATACATGAGTTTAAAACTTTAAAAAATGACTGCTTTATTTTGGAAGAAAAAAGATTTATGCTGGGAATATTGGCTGTTCATGTAGTTAAATCATCTGTGTTACATGAGTGCTTTACATGTTGCTAGGTCAATTATGCCCATGCTCTTACTGCTGCCAAGTCCATCATTACATTCACTCAGAAAAATGCTGACATATTGCCAATTAGGTAGAGTCTTCCTGTCACCCCATCCTAGATTTTATTGCCTAAAGATGAATACTGTGCAAGTATGAACCAATATGTTAGGGACAGTCAAAAAAGCTAAGAAAATAGGTTCAATATAATTGGGAGATTGGGTCCAGGTACAGGTCAGGCAAAACAGCATTCTCATTATTCCAGAGATTTTGGAGGAAAAAAATTTAAATGAGGAACTGGTAAGGCTTATAAGAGGAAAAATATCTCAGACAGCTTAGAAAAAGATTTTCAAAGTTTATTTTGCAATAAGTATTTCTAGTTATCTATTTTAATAAATATATATAATTTGAGAAAAGCTCATAAAATGTTAGGAGGACAAATCTTTTATAATTATTTAAATACTTATATACTTCTAAAGATATACTAAATCTTTAGCACCTAACATGATATCTGATACAAAATAGGCTTTATATCATTTTTTAAAAGATTTTATTTTTTTTATTTGAGAGAGAGAGAGCAAGCACAAGTGGGTGGAGGGCCAGAGGGAGAAGCAGACTCCCCGCAGAGCAGGGCTTTATCGATCCCGGGACCGGGGGATCATGACCTGACCTGAAGGCAGACGCTTAACCAACTGAGCCACCCAGGCGCCCCACAAAATAGGCTTTAAATAAATATATATTGAGTGAATTGGTGAGTAATTGAAAGAAAATGTAATTCTTCATTAAATAATCAATTTTCACATTAGTAAAAGTGTGGGTTTTGGGTGGGACAGAGAGGGGTTTAAATTTAATACCTTCTACTTGTGTGGCTGGAGGAATTTATATAACCTTTCTGAACCTTAGTGTTCTTAATTATTCTAAGTAATACTAACTTACTGAGAAGTTACAGAAATAGGACAATATATAGGACACAGTGCCTGCCTCAATGAATGTGCAACAAATTATAGTTATTATTATAATAAAACCTTCTTATCTTGACTAGAAAGAATAAATAAATAATTATATAATTATATAAATTGAGTAGATACTAACCAATTTAATTTAGTTATGTCAATGGATTCTTTCCACTTAAACATTTTTTTTAATTTTTTAAATTGAATTTACATATATTGAACTAAAAATGTAAATAAAAATTGACTTCACAGCACTGATGAATTTGATTTAGCAATTGTATTACTATGTAGCATTTTTTTTTTTTTAAGTAGGCTTCACACACAACATAGAACCCAACATGGGGCTTGAACTCATGACCCTGAGATCAAGACCTGAGCTGACTGAGCCACCCAGGTGGCTCACAATGTGGCATTTTGAACTATGATTTGTAAGTGAAACTATGATTTGAAACTATGATTTGAAAATGAAACCATGATTTGAACTATGATTTAAATCATAGGCATACATAATCAGTTTTTAAATGTAAACTCACAAAGAACATCTGATCCATGAGTGGTTACTATCAATTTAAATATTAGTATCAAGGAAAATATAAGTTTAAATCTTCTTATTAAGTATTTTGAATTTTTATCATTTGATTAAATGAAGAAAATTCAGTGAGTTGCCTAAATAATGATTGCATTTATTTGGAATATCAGTGCAGTATGGAGTAATAGAAAGAACACTGGAATGAGAATCCAGAGGGTCAAGATGCAGTATGGCTCTGATTAATAGTGAGATCTTGGGAAAGACATTTTCCTCTATAGGTCTCAGGATGTTGGACAAGATGATATTTATAATACTTGATAGAGCCTCCTTTCTATGGCCAACTTTACAGCTAAGAAATAACTTCCCAAATTATAGAATTTAAATAAAAAGACAGTTGTGAGAAGGTGAAAATGTATTATATTAGTATCTGGCATGTGAATTCTCTTATAGGTAAAATGTTCCTCTTTAAGAAGATATCTTGAAAATCCACTGGCAGATAGAGAGTGGGATTCTGAGACAAGACCTCAAGAGTAAATATGGTTTTCTAGTCTGTACTAGAAAGGAGGGGATTTTTTTTCTAGGAAAGGAAATAAAATTAGGGACTGAAGAGGGAAGAGAGTTAAAAAAGTCAGTGAAACACTGTGAGATGACCATGAGCATATTAAATCATTCCCTCCCTACCATCCTTTAACAGAAATCTTGATGGTTTGGATTTCCAAGGTAAGATGGATTGGGAGTTTTATCAAGTCTTACCTAGCTTTCAAGGGGCAAGCAAACCCTAAATGACATCTGGACCACATTTTGTGGGCTCATCCAGGATCATGTGAACTAAGGCTTTTAATTAAATCACCACTCTTTTATTTCCCCTTTTTCAAATTTTTATTTAAATTCTAGTTAGTTAACATATAGTGTAATATTGGTTTCAGGAGTAGAATTTAGTGATTCATCACTTACATTCAGCACCCAGTGCTCATCATAAGTGTCCTCCTTAATACCCATCACCCATTTAGCTCATCCCCCACCCACCTCCATCCATTAACCCTCCGTTTGTTCTCTATAGTTAATAGTCTCTTATGACTTGCCTCCCTTTCTCTCCTTTTTTCTTCTCCCTTCCCCTATATTCATCTGTTTTGTTTCTTAAATTCCACATATGAGTGAAGTCATATGGTATTTGTCTTTGACTGACTTATTTTGTTTAGCATAATACACTCTAGCTCCATCCACGTCATTGCAAATGGTAAGTAAATCACCACTCTTAAACTAAGCCAGGAGTAACAAAGTTTTGGACACATGGAACAAAGTAAAAGACTTGAGATGTCTTTAAAAATGGAATAATTACCACAATTAAGTTACTTAACACATTTATCACCTAATATAGTTATTTTATTTTTTATTTGTTTGTGTGGTGAGAATGCTTGAGATACACTCTCTTAGCAAATTTTTCAAGCATACAATATTAACTACAGACACCATACTGTACATAGACCCCCAGAACTTACTCATTTTATAATTGAAAGTGAGTACCTTATAAATGATACCTCCTCATTTCCCCAGTCCTGGCAACCACCATTCTACTCTCTTTCTTATGAGTTTGATTTTTTTTTTTTTTAAGATTCCCTATATGAGAGATCAGTGAGTGTTTGTCTCTCTCTGGATTATTTCAATTAGCCTAATATCCTTCAGTTTCATTCATGTCATCACAAATAGCAGTATTTCTTTCATTTTTATGATTGAATAAATATACCATATCTTTAATCCATTCATCCATTGATAGAAACTTGGGTTGTTTCCTTATCTTGGCTTCTGTGGTAATGTTGCAATGAAAATGAGAGAATAGGTATCAATTCATGACACTTCGTTTCTTTGAGATATATACTCAGGAGTGGAATTGCTGAATCACATAGTAGTTCTATTTATAATTTTTTGAAGAACCTCCATACTGTTTTCCATATTGGCTGTGCCAATTTACATTTCCAACAACAATGTACAATTATTCCCTTTTCTTCATATCTTCTCCAACATTTGTTATCTCTTTTTGATAACAGATGTGAGGTAATAGCTTATTATGGTTTTGATTTTCATTTCCCTGGTAATTAGTATTGTTGAGCCCTTTTCCATATACCTGTTGGCCATTTATATGTCCTTTTTGGAAAAATGTCTATTCAGATCCTTTGCCCATTTTTAACTAGGTTATTTGTGTTTTGTTTTGTTTCTGCCATTGTGTTGTAAGAGTTCCTTATATATTTTGGCCTTATCAGATATATGGTTTGCAAATATTTTCTCCCATTCTGTAGGTTACCTGTTTCCTTTGCTATGTATACGCTGCTTAATTTGATGTAATTTTACTTGTTTATTTTTGCTTTTTTAACTTGTGTTTTTGAAACACAAACCATTGCCAAGACCAATGTCATGAAGCTTTTTCCTTGTGATTTCCTTTTAGGAGTCTTATGGTTTCAGCTTCTACATTTAAGTCTTTAATTAATTTCTAATTATTTTTTGTGAGTGCTGTAAGATAGGGATCCAGTTTCATTCTTTTGCATGTGGATATTGTTTTCCAAGCACTATCTATTAAAGAGACTATCCTTTCCCCATTGTATGTTCTTGGCACTCTTGCCAAAGATTAGTTGACCATATATGTGTGGGTTTATTTCTGGGCTCTGTATTTTTTTTTAAGATTTATATATTTATATTAGAGAGAGAAAGTGTGAATGAGCGAGTGGGGGGGGAAGGACAGAGGGAGAGGAAGAGAAACTCAAGCAGACTGCCTGCTGAGCACAGAGCCTGATGTGGGACTGATTGCAGGGCTCAGTCTCACAACCCGGAGATCATGACCTGAGCCCAAACCAAGAGTTGGAAGCTCAACTGACAGACTCAGGCACTCCTGAGCTCTGTATTCTATTTCATTGGCTTATATGCCTGTTTTTATACCAGTACCATACTGTTGATTACTATATCTTTGTAATATAGTTTGAAATCAGAAAGTGTGATGCCTCCAGCTTTGTCTTTCTCAAGTTTGGTTTGACTACACAGGGTCTTTGTGGTTTCACACCATACCAATGGGTCAAAGAAGAAATCAACAAGATGTAAAAAAAATATCTTGAAACAAATGAAAATGGACACACAACATACCAAAATTTATAGGATGCAGCAAAAGCAATTCTAAGGGAAAAATTAGCAATAAATGCTTACATTAAGAAAAAGGAAATATCTCAAATTAACAACCTCACTTTACACCTTAAGGAACTAGAAAAAGAGGAACCAACTAAGCCCAAAGTAAGAAGGAAGAAAATAACAAAGATCAGAGCAAAAATAAATAAAAGAGAGACTAGAAACACAGTAGAAAAAAAATCAATGAAGATATGAGCTTTTTTTTTGAAAAGATAAAATTGACAAACTTTTAGCTAGAGTTAAGAAAAAAAAGAGATAATACTCAACCAAATAAAAACAGAAACGAAAGAGAAGACATTATAACTGATGCCAAAGAATACCAAGAATATTCAGAGACTACTATTAACAATTATATACTAACAGATTAGAAGAAATTTAAAAACCTAGAAGAAATTTAAAAATTCCTTGACATATACAACCTATCAAGACTGGGTCGTGAAGAAATAGAAAATCTGAACATACCAATAGTAGGTAAGGAGTCATAAAAAATCTCCCAACATATAGCTCAGGACCATGTAACTTCACTGGTGAGTTCTACTGAACATTAAAAGAATTACTATTAATCCCTCTCAAGCTCTTCCCCCGCCCCCCCAAAAAAAAACAAAGAGAAAGAAACACTTTCAGACTCATTTTATGAGGCCAGCATTACTCTGATACCACAGCCAAAGACAATATAAGAAATGGAAATTACAGACCACTACCCCTGATGAACACAGATGCAAAAATCCTCAACAAAATTTTAGCAAACAGAATTTAATAGCCCATTAAAAGGATCATATACTATAATCAAGTGGGGTTTATATGTTTATACCTGGTGCCAAAGATGGTTCAATATGCCAAATCAATAAATGTGACACATCACACTAACAGAATGAAGGTAAAAAAATTATTTCAATAAATTAAAAAACACATTGGTCAAAACTCAGTACACTCTATGATAACACGTATCAACAAATTGGATATAGAAAGAATGTACCTCAACATAATAAGGGCCATATATGACAAGCCAACAGCTAACATCATATTCAATGGTGAAAAATTGCAAGCTTTTCCTCTAAGGCCAGGAACAAGACAATGATGCCTGCTCTTGCCACTTATTTTCAACACAGCACTGAAAGTCCCAGCCAGGACAATTAGGCATAACAAAGAAATACAAGGCATCCAAATTAGAAAGGAAGTAGTAAAATTATATCTTTTTTCAGATGCCATGATCTTATGTACAGAAAATCATAGTGACTCCACCAAAATAACTATAAGCACTAACAAGCTAATTCAATAAAGTTGTAGGATACAAACTCAACATATAGAAACCAGTTGCATTTTCTACATACTAACAGTGAACTATCTGAAGAGAAATTTAGAAAGCAATCCCATTTACAATAGTATGAAAAACTATAAAATACCTAGGAATAAATTAAATCAAGCAGGTGAAAGACCTGTATGCTGAAAACTACAGAACATTGATGAAAGAAATGAAGAAGGCACAAATAAATGGAAAGATAACTCATGTTCATGGATTGAAAGAATTAATTTGTAAAATGTCCATCTCCTTGAAGCAATTTACAGACTTCAATGCTATCCTTATCAAAATTCCAACGCCATTTTTCGCGGAAAAGGAAAAAACAATCCTAAAATTCATATGTAACACATGTTTTCTTAACAGGTTAGAAATTTGCTCAAAGGTAGCCTGTAACATTTTTGTTTGAAGGCTTAAAGTCCCCATCACATTCCATCCATATTCTGTAGCTATAATACAGTTGATCATTGAAATTCTTTTTTTTTTTAAGATTTTATTTATTTATTTAACAGAGAAAGACATAGCGAGAGAGGGAACACAAGCAGGGGGAGTGGGAGAGGGAGAAGCAGGCTTCCTGCGGAGCAGAGAGCCCAATGCTGGGCTTGATCCCAGGACCCTGGGATCATGACCTGAGCTGAAGGCAGACGCTTAACTGACTGAGCCTCCCAGGCACCCTGATCATTGAAATTCTAAGAGAGAGAAAATGCAGCTAGTAACTAGGGTTGTTTGCAAAAATGACACCAAAATGGTGTAGGAGTGGAATGCTTAAAAGCATGGCAATTGAAGGAAAAAATATAGATTGACATGGCCCAGCATTACAAATCAGATATGTTTCCAGAGAAGCCAGTACTTGTGTTTTTTTTTAAAGATTTTATTTTATTTTATTTATTTGAGAGAGAGAGAATGAGAGACAGAGAGCACGAGAGGGAAGAGGGTCAGAGGGAGAAGCAGACTCCCTGCTGAGCAGGGAGCCCGACGTGGGACTCTGTCCCAGGACTCCAGGATCATGACCTGAGCCGAAGGCAGTCGCTCAACCAACTGAGCCACCCAGGCGCCCAGTATTTGTGTTTCTGTCACCAACTACATGACATCTGATTAAGTAGTGTAAAGATTCACTGTCAAATGTTTGGCAACACATGAGTGGGAAAAGAAGACCATTTTATTTGTGTTTGTTCTCCAGAGACAGTATATTTCATATTTACTATATCTGTGGCGATAAGGGAGATAACAAGGAACTTTTATTTTAAAAAAAAGACAAAGAAAGCAATGGTTGTTATTACTAGTGAGGATGATGATTTTGATGAGGTTGGGAAACTAGTCAGGTTGTTGCTAGTGAAAGATGGGGAGAACCTGAATATAGACAGTGTTATAAAGATAGAAATTAAGAAAATGATCTTAAAAATATTCAAGAAGTAGAATTAAGGGAATGGAATGAAATGTGGATGGTGAAGAAGAATGCTTTAAAAATAACCTATACATTTCTGATTTAGTTTAGGAGATAGATGGTGCCATTACTATAATGGGGAACATAGTGAATATGAATGGAGAAGTGGAGGTTAAAGAATTGAATAAAGGATAAAGAATGGAAGTGAATAAAATGAGATAAGTATAATAATTAACTCAGATTTGAACACATGAGTTTCCAGGTAGTGATGTTCAACAGACAGCTGGACATATAGATGCAGGCTTTACAAGAAAAATCTTTGCTATAAATATGTATTTGGGAGTTTTCAATATATAAGTGTGGTTGAGGCCTTAAGTGGAGTTTTACTTATATTTATAGACTAAAAAGAGAGGAGGAAAGGGAAGGAAGAAAAGAAAAGAGGGTGGAAAAGTTGGGAATAGAAATAGTGAAAGACTGGAAAAAGGAGTTAATAGAAGGAGATAAGAAACGGCTTTGGAGGTCAGAATTAGCGTTTATCAGTGTAATAAAAACAAAGGAGCTAAATCAGGAAAAAGAGTAGTAAGAGAGACATAAGGGGCAGAAATGTTGAAGAGAAAATTGGTTACCTTGCTAGTGGTGACCTTACCAGGAGCAGTAGGGGGGTCAACTGGAAGCCTCCTATCTAAGATAAACAATTTCAAATAACTGTGTTTAGAAATCCATATCTTAGGGGTGTCTGGGTGGCACAGTCAGTTAAGTGGCCAACTCTTGATCTCAGCTCAGCTCATGATCTCAGGGTTTTGAGTTCAAGCCCCATGTTTGGCTCCACAGTGGACATGGAGCTAACTTTAGAAAACAAAAAAACAAAAACCCTGAGCTAAAGCTTAAATTCACTCAGAACATAAGAGTAATTCGAAGACAATATGCATAATAGGGGCATTATAGAGCTTAAATGATTTTGTAAAAGAAATGTATATTTACAAGGAGATTAGTAAATGCTGGATAACAAAGTTATTTTTATAAAGATTTTAATTTAATTGTATCAATTTTTCATAGTTTGTGTTTTCACAGTACTGTGGCATTTAGATTTTTAAGCTTGGTAGAATTGCTAGCTGAATTGAAATAGATAGCTTAGGTTCTCTGATTTCCATTTAAATGCTCAACAAACTGTCTCAAAGAAGTGGTATTGCATGGTTTATAACAACTTTAAGAGATTTGAGCTGTGCTATGAATACCTCTAATTATACAAATATGACTTTCAAAATTACTTTTTGCTATTACCTGGACAAGTTAGTATGGAAGGAAGTGGTTTGCCTAGATATAGGAAGCTAATATAGATTTGAACATTTGATATATTCAAATAACCTCCTGTACAAAAGAAGGAAAAATTGCAGCAACTATTTATTACAGATAAAACTTAATTAAAAAGAAAGAGTTGAGTTTTCAGGATTATTGTTATTTTTTTTAAATTTCAGAGCCAGGTATTTTTATTAAGTGGCAGGGAGGTCAATTAGAGTTCTCAATATTATCTATTGAATTTTAGATGACTCCATGTTTAGTTTTGGTAAGAAATTGATTGCATGGGAGGGCAGAATCTAGAATCATATAATCTTATATCAGGAAGATAGCTGGCTGTCATCTAGTTAGATCCAAACTCTGAAGGTGAAGAAATTATAGCTTGAAAAAGTTAAAGAGAAACAAACAGCGTGGGAAGGTGGATCTAAATGGAGTGTTGCAGTAGATGTGGAATAAAGAGATATTGGCTTCCCATCACTGGGTAATTACAGGATGTAGGGGATAAACCATTAGGGGAGATTGGATTTAAAACGAAAGCAAAGGCAAAACTCAAATACCATGAAAAAATTGCAAAACTGTAACAGAAGCAACTCTATTAGCTACAGGGTAACATATTAGGTACTAGTTTGATGAATGCCAGTTCTTATTCTACAATCACCAGCTTTTATAAGATTTTAAATATTACAGGTTGTATAATTAAGAGATACATTTGGTATTTTTCCTTACTAAAAATAGATATCACAGTTTATGGAGTTCATTCTCTCCTATAAAATTGCACATTAATCGCTAACACTTTTGTTGCCAAATTGAGAGACAGAGAGATGCATGGGTTTGGAGGAAGGAGCAGGGTTGGGGGAGAAAGAATAATTATCCATGAATAAAGATATTTATGTTATCTCTTAAAGTATCACTTTAAAGGTTAAGAGAGTTGAAAGCAGACTAAATTTTAAAAAACAAGAGAAAATGGAGTAAATAAATTAAAATCTAGCTTTATAGTGCCATTATTCAGTCATTAAAAAGCATGGATTCAAAGAATTTATAATGACTTTGGAAAAAGACAATTTATAATAAGCAGGAAACAGATGTTTAAACATATATATAATATAATGTAAGCAATACAGTACAATACACATTACATAATATATGTGTATATAAGATGATACAGAAAAAGAAAAATCAAAAGCAAAGGTAATAATCTGCTATGATTCCACTTAATTTTGATGTTTTCTCCCCATCAACTTGTAAACTTCTTTCAAACAATGACCGTTTATTGCTTTTATTATGCTCTGTACTTGTATCATTTAGGTTTTAGTCACACAAATAACTTCAATAAGATGTATTTAATATAAAGAATAACTAACCAGGTAAAAAGGGGTTAACTACGGAAAGGGGTAAAAGTAAGCTCTAAGTGTAATGTGTTAACAACTACAGAAGGCTGTGGGACCCCTAGGACTGGGGAAGTTTGAACTGGGAACCAACTCAGAATTTAGGGAACCATCTCTCCTTTTCCCCCTCTCCCAAAGCTGAGATTCATTTCTCTGGCGAGTTGCTGCAGATATATGCCTTCTCATCCCCATTCCCCCTGCAGTGAAGAATAGACTTGCTGGAGGCTGCTCTCAGATTCATGAAAGCTGCCAAGAAGAAACTTTTTGTAGACCATCAGAAAGCACAAGAGCATCTAGTTGCCACAGGGAACACACAGAGAACCATATTTTCAGCCATTTGCTACTTGGGTGAGGGAGGGCAGGGAAAATGAAAGTCATTTTTTTCCTTCTCTAGTTTTGTTTTAAGTGATTTAGTATGCAGTTAATAAAAATGGAAACTATGAAAATGGGTAACATAGAAATGTGTCTTTTAATAATTTTTTAATTAATGCATACAACCTGGAGTTACATAGTTTTAACTGTTATCTGGAGTTAACATCTGGTAGAGACAATAAATCGGTGCCTCGCACATTCAGACATTGATATGACTATTCTCAGTCTAATGATTAAGTAGTGGATGCCTGCTGACTTTATTAAGAACGGATTAATGTGTTTCAAAATGCAAATCTAAAACTACAACTAAAAACATTGTTGTGTTGTTTTTGTCCAATTTTTTCTTTTTCTGTTGCTACATTTGATACTGTTTTCATCCTAAAAATATGTATGAGCATTACTTGTGACATAGCTGATTGCTCATGGCTAAAATTTTGACATAGAAATCTAAAATCCTTGTTAATTTTGAACTGTTAAATATTCTCCAGTTTTTTCCCTTAAATCACATTAAAAATAAGCTGTAGTTTAATATTAACTTTGTTTTAAAATTTTATACATTGTTTTTTTACATTTGAATTTTTATATTGATAGATATAGTGCTAGATATTAATTATGTTTTTGATATAAGTGAAAACCAATAAAAGGAAACAAAAATTTTTGAGGAAATCCAAATTGAAATGATTATAACCAGCCCCAATTCTTTACCCTCTAGGTTCATTCTTTGTCTTCTTGGTTTGTATATTGTTTCTTTTTTTTTTTGTCTTGCTTTTGGCTTCTAAATGTCTTTTACTGTCAAGAGGGAAAGTGCCTCATCAATGTACAAATTTCCAGGGGAAAAATGTTCTATTTTCTCACAACCTATGCAGTGAGGAATTTCTTCTTTAATCTCTCTCATTTCCACTTAATCTAGCCTAGGGGAAAAACATACTTCTTCTGTATTAAAATATCAGGGGATTTAGGAAGGGGTTTATATTTAGCAGTCTTGAGAGGGTAAAGGACCTCTTAGATTATTGTAAAATTATGAATAGACATGAATTATAAGCAACTTAATGTCTGGAAAATATCTATTTGTTATAAAAATTTTTTTGGAGGATAAGGCTTTATTTTTAGGGGTACTGATGGCTAAATTTCTTATCAACAGCATAATAAAAGAGCTCCAAAAATGTTGAAATATATTGGGCTTAACAGCATTGATGAAGGAATTAAAAAATTTAATTTAATGAACATTTTTTTATTATGCTATGTTAATCACCATACATTACATCATTAGTTTTTGATGTAGTGTTCCATGATTCTTTGTTTGCGTATAACACCCAGTGCTCCATTCAGTACATGCCCTCTTTAATACCCATCACCAGGCTAACCCATTGCCCCCCCTCCTCCCCTCTAGAACCCTCAGTTTGTTTCTCAGAGTCCACGGTCTCTCACGGTTCGTCTCCCCCACCGATTCCCCCCCTTCATTTCTCCCTTCCTACTGTCTTTTTTTTTTTTTAACATATAATGTATTATTGGTTCAGAGGTACAGGTCTGCGATTCAACAGTCTCACACAATTCACAGCACTCACCATAGCACATACCCTCCCCAATGTCTATCACCCAGCCACCCCATCCCTCCCACCCCCCCACCCCAGCAATCCTCAGTTTGTTTCCTGAGATTAAGAATTCCTCATATCAGTGAGGTCATATGTTACATGTCTTTCTCTGATTGACTTATTTCGCTCAGCATAATACCCTCCAGTTCCATCCATGTCGTTGCAAATGGCAAGATTTCATTCCTTTTGATGGCTACATATGAACATTTATCATTTTTCAGGCCTACACTGGGTCACAGAGAACAAAATGGTCAGTTTTCAAGAAGCTTAAATTTTAAAAAAAGAAACCATTTTTGCCCAGTTTACCTACCCTTTTGCTCTTGTTGATTGCTTTTTTGCTTGCTGAATTAAATATTGTAGAAAAAGATTATAAGACTGATGACTGATGACTGGGATGAAGAAGAGAACTAGATACAGTTGTCATTGGTATTGCTTCTTTTCCTCTCTCTTTAGTGTTCCAAAATTAGGGCTCTGTAGTCCAGCCAAGAGTCTAGTCTGGCCCCACAGATGGGAGAGTGATAGAGTTGGATTTTAAGGCAGAGGAATGGGCAATTTCCCTTGTTATTAGCTAGAATTTTGTCAAAGTAAGTTGCACATCAGGAAGATAAAAGTACTTGTTATTCCTTTTATTGTCTAGTAAACATTCAATCTAATTGTTGATTTTGGTTGAATCATATGCACTAAACCTCATTGTAGTTTCCAGATCACTTTAGGTCATATTATATGATTTAAATATTCTGTAGATTAAAAAAAAAATCTCCTTTTATTTTTTTTAATTTTTTAATTTTTATTTTTTTTAAAGATTTTATTCATTCATTCATGAGAGACAGAGACAGAGAGAGAGAGGCAGAGGGAGAAGCAGGGTCCCAAGGAGCAGGGAGCCCGATGCGGGACTCTATCCCAGGACCCTGGGATCATGACCTGAGCCAAAGGCAGATGCTTAACCATCTGAGCCACCCAGGTGCCCCCCCAAAAAATCTCCTTTTAAACATAACAACTGCATGCTGGGAGAAAAAAATACACTGGAAAACATTAAAAAGTTTTTAGTGTCCATTAGTTTAGGCCTCCAGCACACAAACGTGCACACCCATACAAAATCCCACTGTATTGGGTCCTTTTCATTTTTTATAGAAATTTAAATTTTCAAAAAATTTTTGCATATTTTATCACTGGAAAAATGGAATAGAAATATAGAGCAAAACAAAAGTGTTAAGATAAAGGAAATGTCCTTTCCAACCAGCTTCTATTAAAATATCTGTTCCATTCTAAGTAAATGATAATGAGATAATAGAAATTTTCTCTCCTCTCCAGGATGCCTTTCTTGTTTGAGGTACTCAGACAAATGCTACATTTTTTTGTTTCTTGAGCCTGTTTTTGTCAGACTTTCTATTTGCTTATGTTAGCAATAGTTAGAACCAATTACTATTTCCTTTACAAAATTTTGTAAAGCATAGAAAAATGTTTTAAATATAGTGGGTGTTTAAAAGTGTTGATGATTGTTAGTTTAATAAATAAAGGAAAGTTGACTCTTTTCCTTTAATAAGTGATTTTAAAATGTCCTAAAGGAATCAAAGTACTTTATTTTTTCTCATTATATCTTTATATGGTATAGGTCAAAGTGGGAGGGATGGGGTGACTGGGTGATGGCCACTGGGGAGGGTATTGCTATGGTGAGCGCTGTGAATTGTGTAAGACCGATAAATCACAGACCTGTACCCCTGAAACAAATAATACATTATATGTTAATAAAAATAAATGAATGAATGAATGAATACATAAATACATAAATAAATAAATACATGGTATAGGTCAAGAGAATTGGTTAAGAATAGCGAAATATGCTTACAGTTATATTGAAATATCTTGTCACAAGGTGGCACTGCTGTTTCAAATATGAGGCTATCTATAGCTAGCACTTTTCTTTTTTGTGTGTGATCTTTTAAAATGTTTAAAATGTTTTAAAACTACTTCATACTACTTTAAGAATCTTAGATTTTAGATAAACTTTTAAAGAGAAACATTCACAACTAATGTTGCCTACTGGCTACAATTTTTATTTTTTGCAGGTTTTTTTTTTCTTTTAAAATCAAGGCGTGTTGAAGTTCCCAGTCTCAAACATCCAGCTTTGATTAAATTTAGTTATACTAATATAATCTGATGCCCTGGGGCAAAAAAATAAGCAGATGTACATTCCAGACCATAATACATCTATTTCTTACTTTCATTTCTTTATCAACTTGTTAAGAAAATAATTGATTCCATTTTACTAAATGTCATTATCAGGGTGTGACAACCAACTTTTGTCCATCAAGTTAGTAATTATTAATTTTAGGAAAAAGGAAATATTTAAGATTCTGAATTGGTATTTTGGAAAAAAAGGAGTATCGCAAGAGCTTACTAAATGTATCTCATGTGCACAAGTTGAAATCAAAACTGAGTAAAATAACATCATATGTTCTTATATTCTTTGTGAAAAACACTCATTTAGGCTTATTTTCACTCTATAAATAGTCATCGTTTTTATAGTTATAGCTATAATTACAGTGTATTATTTTTTACATGAAAACAGTACTCTCAGAATAAAGTGTCTGGGCTACAGAAGCCAAAGGTGAGAGGTGGTGCTCATTAACCAGGCTGGAAAGACGAATAAAGATAAAAGTTTGCTAAAGGCAAACAGTCACCTTCACAAGTGTAAAGAGAAAAGAATAATACCAAAAACAACCTTCCTGCCTGAAGTTACCAAGAGAGATGGAATTAGTTTAAAAATATAGTTTTAGAAAGGATAGTATAACAACTTAAGCTTAGCAAATTGTATCTTCTCAAGGAATAATTAAGTTAGGTCTCAAATCCTGAATGAATCTGCTTGCCATGTATAAAGAGCTTGTGTTCTTGTCTTTGGATTTAATTCATGATTCAGTCATGCTAGCATTTGTGGACGATGCCAGTCTAGGTGCCAGATTAATCTGCAGTTAATCTGCAATGAGCCAGTCCTCTGAAAATTCTTTTTATTAGTTACTTGGAAGTAAGAAGGAGGAAGAGAAAGAAGAGAAGAGAAGACTCTATAGTTCTACATGAAAAGACAAAACCCTCCAGTTAGGGACTCCAGCAGTAATGTTACCTTATCAGAGAGCCCCTTCTTTGACTGCTCCTCACTCTTTACCCCAGTGTCCTAACAGGGCAGATATGGACTTGTATTTTGCCTGTCTCCCTAACTAGACTATAAACTCTGTGGGAGCAGAAATACTGTTTTGTTCACTGTTGCGTCCTCAGTGTCCATTCAGCACATAATAGGTATCTCAATAAATATTTGGTTAATAAATGAATTTTTATACATGTATGTAGGGATATGATTGCTTTTTTTAAAAAAATAATAAGCAATCTGTAGTAGCTATTTACTAAACATGAATTTGGCGTGCTATTACTAGACAATGCCTAAAGTCTGGTTTTACCTGACCAGAGCCTTGGAAACCCGTGTTGTTGTTGTCGTTTTCTCTGATTAATCTATAACATAGAACATATAAGACATATGTAGAAGTTTGGTGAATCAAGATATTGGGGTGTGGTCACCAAGGGGACTCGCCAAGGGGCATTAACTTGGTAAATTCAACAAAGTTTTGGCCTGATTTCAGCCTTAGGCAAACAATCAATCAATCTTGTTATTCAGTCTTCTTACTGGAGATTATATTATTTCCAGAACAGTAATTTAGCCTACTCTAACTTCTCAAACAGGCATACTTGCTCCTGGGGATAGCTGGCTGAGTGTTACAGCCAAAGTACTCCCAGGTGGGGGCGGGGCGGGGTGTGTGGTGATTGAAGAAATGTATGGATAGAGTGAAGCAGCTTCAGCCTAGGCCTAAGCGTAAGTGTGGCTCCCAAACATTTTCTCTATATGCCTCTATGGACAAAGGTTGGAGATTATAGCTTGAAATAATTTACCTTGAATTCTAAGACTATAACTAAAATATGTTTACACACTTTATAGTTTATAACATATCTATTTTTCTTTTATAATAAAACTAATGTTCTGACCTTCTTACTGCCAAAAGATGATGCTCTGGATTGCTGTTCTCTCCTGTGGCTTCATATCCCACTGACACACAGCACTCAGCTTGAAATGTGGCTTACACCATCATTCATCCATTTATGTATTTGTCCACCTATTATGTGCCCAGTACTGTGCAATATGTTTGGGAAACAAAGATAAGCAAGACAAATTTGGGAAACAAACTAATAAACAAATTACAATGTTCTAAATGCAATGATAGAATTGGATACAGGCTGGTATGAACATTGGAGAGGGGCGTGGTATGTAGCCTGACTTAGCAGAAATTTTATCAGGAAAACCTTCTTAGATGAGTAAGATTTAAGTGGAGAGAGACGGATAAAGGAGAATAAAAGAGGCATGAAGAGAAAAATTAAGTGTATTTGCAAAATCCATCTCCAAAGAGGTATATATGTTATTGTGATAGATACATCAAGAGTTTGAACCAGAATATCCCTGGAAAATGCTTAAATGAGCACTATTGAAGTCAGCTTCCCTCATTTTTTTTTGTCATTTCAATTAAAAATCTGACATTGTTAAATGGCAATTTTTTTTTTTTTTTAGAAATGTTAATACTTTAGTCTTGCTGGCTAGGAGTTATTTAGTATTTTCTCCATTGATTGTAAGATACTCTATCAATATCTTAACCATTCTTTTTTTTTTTCTGAAAAGACAGAAACCACTTTAAATGTATCTGTCAGTTGTAAGATGCCCCAGATTTAAGAATGTTAGAATGTTTATTTATTATTTATTTATTTATTTATTTTTTAAAGATTTTATTTTATTTGAGAGAGATAATGAGATAGAGAGCATGAGGTGGGGGAGGGTCAGAGGGAGAAGCAGACTCCCCGCTGAGCAGGGAGCCCGATGTGGGACTCTATCCCAGGACTCCAGGATCATGACCTGAGCTGAAGGCAGTCGCTTAACCAACTGAGCCACCCAGGCGCCCAAGTATGTTAAAATGTTTAAAGGGTATCAAATAATGAAAGAAAAGAATGATGTTCCTACCTAAATTTATTACCAGAGCATATCTCTGCTCTGATTATATAGTGGCTAACTTTCAGAGGGTAAAACTACTTAATGTTACTTCTACACACTAGGCTTTTATTTGTCATTGTTAATATATGTTTATCTTTCAAAAATTCTCCCTCTATAACTGCATCTTTTTGTGTGAAAGCAGTGAAGGAGACAAAGAACATATAAGGAAGTAAATTTATGTTGAAATTTGGAAATTTGCTGTCTTGAGATTATTGTTGGTACTTCCATATAACACATGTCATCTTAAGCATTAAAGGTAATGGAATTCAACATATAAGGCATAAAATTAAGCGTAGATGGAAGTAACTACCTTTTCTCCCACCCACCTTTCCCAGTTCACTGATGTACTCAGTGTCACCAAAAATGCCTTCAAGAGACTCTGATTATCTTAATAAGTCCCAAACCAAACCCTAGTAAATGAAGAATTGCTGGAATAAAAAAATCTTAATATCTGATCCTCAAATAAATAAAAACAGTCTAACTCATTGGATTATCATCGTGTTATGTCAAATTCTAAGATGGTCTCCCAAGATTTTCTCTCCCTAAAATAGTGACATATGGATATTATGGCATAGTCACTCTCATGATTAGGTTATGTTATATGCCACAGTTGACCTTAAGAAAGCAAAATTATCCTAGAGAGAACTGATCCAACAGGTAAGTCCTTTCTCATAAAGAAAGGTTTCAATGTGAGAGAAGAATTTGATATGAGGGGGATTCTCAATTGTTGGCTTTGAAGATGGAAAGGACTATGTGCAAGGAATGTGAGGTCTTTAGGAGCTTAGAGCAGTCCCTTGCTGTTCCAGCAAGGAAATAGGGACTTCAGTCCTATTACTTCAAGAAACTGAATCCTGCCTCAGCCACATAAGCTCAGAGGAGATCCCTAACCTCCAGTTGAGCATGCAGCTCAACTGAAACCTTGATTTTAGCTTTGATTTGAGACCCTGAACGAAGAGCCCAAACTGGAACAATTCACCTACAGAACAATAAATGTGTATTTTTTTTAAGTTTGTGGTAATTTGTTATGCAGCAACAGAAAAATAACATAATCATGAAGACCAGTCTGAATAATTTACTTATACCTCCTCCCTGATGAGTACCAGCATCTCATCACATGCAGCCACTTCTATTAGGTTTTTCTCAACCAAAATTCTTTTCCATCTTAGAATAATAATAGTTACTCTAGATTGGTCACTTTCAACATCCAGTACTGAAATATTCATGGGTTTTTTCAGTCAGTTGTTTCATTGACCCTATGTTCAAGATGCTATTTAGTATTCCAATTTTACAGAAGAGAAAACTGACGGATTTTTGATGTTACTATTGTTTTGGGGTTCTGTGAACCACACCCATATAAGATGGCAGACTTAACTGATAAATATTGTGTGTGTGCTGACTGCTGCACTCAGATACACACACCATAGACTTTCCTGAGCATATATATATATACACATATATGTGTGTGTGTAATTTCTGAGACAGTTTTGTAAAAATTAAGTCATTTTGTATAAAGTTGTCTGTTTCTTTTCTTTATCCCTTCAATATACAGCAACACAGAATCTTGTGAAATATATTAAGGGTATATTAAGGTCTTTGGCCTTTATTATGAGAACAGTGAAGATTATTAAGCTGAAAAAGTGACAGGATCCCAGCTTTGTATTTGAAAAGTTACCTTGGTTGCAGAATAGAAGAGAGCTAGAGTTGATACAGGAGGACAAATTAGTCACTCATTTCAG
Source organism: Zalophus californianus (assembly GCF_009762305.2). Lineage (NCBI taxonomy): Eukaryota > Metazoa > Chordata > Mammalia > Carnivora > Otariidae > Zalophus > Zalophus californianus. Next base: position 87,416,405 of record NC_045598.1, read on the forward strand.
TGATCCAAGCAGGGGATGGTAATGATTTAGATTAGAATAGCAATAAGTGGTGATGGTGAGAAGTCAGTAGATTCAAAACTGAATATATAGGAAATAAAGTCTAAGTTTTCCTATGTTTTGGCTTGTGAAACAGATGGATGTTTGTTTAATTTGCTGAGTTGGTGCTATTTTCTTTCTATTTCTCCCCCTGCTCCAAAAAGGGCCAAGTTGGAAGGGAAGATCATGAGTTCAGTTTGTTAGGTAACTAGCACAATCTGGTAAGAGGGCCAACTCTCAGGTGGTATGGCCGGCTCTTCATCTATTGTCACTCGTAAGCATTTGAGGAATTCTTCAACTGCCCTTAAGTGCTCATTCTTACGGGCTTCCATTTATTTTTAACTTCTCTCTCCTTGAGGAAAGAGACGGATTTCTGTCCTCTCTGTACTGGATTCTATCTCATCTTAGCTCTGCTTGGATGATTTTCTATCCCAACCAAAATGGTCTTGCTATCCAAACTGTAATAATGTTTTTAAGAAATTACATTGCAGAAGTCTTTACTTAAAATTTTATACATTTTTTTCTGACTATAAAAGCAATACCTGTTTAATTAAGAACATGTGTACAATATAGAAAAGAATAAAGAAATAAATGGAAACCATTATAGTTGTACTATCCAGTCACACAGTCTGAATGCAGGCTCCTTGAATTGTTTAATTTGGTATCCTAGATTGATATCTACTATCAATTGGGGTTTTTCCTCTATTTTTTTTTAAACAAAACACTGAAGAAAAAAATATACTGTATATGTATTTATTTATACATATTTTCCCCAGTGAATATAGTTTGAAAATCTCCCCAGTTTCATTTAAATTTAGCTCCAAGAAGCTTTAGAGGAAAACCCATGTACTTAAAATGTACCAAAGTACAAGTGGTAAAAACCCTATTTTTACAAATGAAATATTTCCATTTCTTATGCCTGTAAAAGTGTGAGTCAAAAAGTGAAATTGCAATAAAATGCAATAAAAATGTATCACAGAAATTGTCAGATTGTTCAATGGTCAAATAATGAAAGAGAAAAGTGGCTAGAATTTGGGACTAGCTATTAGGAAATCTGAACTTTAAAATTCCTTCTATTACTTACGATTCAGAAAGCAAATGTACCTAGGGTTAGCAAGTAAGGCCTTTATTTCTGTTAGCTACTCTTATTTCTTCCTATTTTTTTCCCCCAAAACTGGGCTATGGGGCTAGAGATAAACAGTATTTAGTGAGAATCAATAATATGTCAGATAATATGATATAATTTTAAAATAGTTTTATAATAAAAAATGTCCAGCACACACTGAAGAAGAGTGACGAGTGTAATGAACTCCATTTACCCATATCCCAGCTCTAACAATTATTATTTTACTAATCTTGTTTTAGGTATTGCTGCCTCCTCATTTTTTGTGCTAAAGTATTTTAAAGCAAATTCCAGATATAATGTTATTCCCATTCTGAAAACCACCCAATTGTGTTAAAAGTTACAAATATAGTATATTAGTTTATTACTTGAGACAAACTTCTACTGAAGACAGTGCAACAGGGGTGTCTGGGTGGCTCAGTTGGTTAAGCATCTGCCTTTAGCTCAAGTCATGATCCCGGAGTCCTAGGATGGAGCCCGGCATTGGGTTTCCTGCTGAGTGGGGAATCTGCTTCTCCCTTTCCCTCTGCCCCTCACCTTCTCTCATGCGTGCATGCTCTGTCTCTCCAATAATAGGTACAATAAAAAAAGACAGTGCGGGCGCCTGGGTGGCTCAGTTGGTTAAGCGACTGCCTTCGGCTCAGGTCATGATCCTGGAGTCCCGGGATTGAGTCCCGCATCGGGCTCCCTGCTGAGCAGGGAGTCTGCTTTTCCATCTGAACCTCTTCCCTCTCATGCTCTCTATCTCTCATTCTCTCTCTCTCAAATAAATAAATAAAATCTTTAAAAAAAAAAGACAGTGCAACATAAGTCATAAATGTATACGAAATGAATCAAAATATTTCCAAAATAGTTTATATTTTATAATGTCCTATAGTAACATATGAAATATATTACAATCTACTTGATTCCGCAGAAATTTATTAGTGCCTTTTACTGGTTTGGGAGACAGTCTGGCTTCCAAAATAAATTTTGAACTGGTTTTGAAGCCTTGGGTAAGTTACTTAACCTTCATGGTACTGTGTCAATCAGGGTTCTTTGTGTGGCAGTGACCTATACTAAACTTAGGTCAGCCAAAGCAAAAGAGGAAATTTATTTGAAGGATGTTGGGGTATCTAATGGAATAAATAAGCACTGGGCAAGAGGTTCAGGGACTCAGGGGTCAAAGACTTGAGTCCTGATGGAGCTTTCATCTCTGTTTCTCTTTATTGGCCTTTCTTGTTGCCAAGAAGTTTTCTCTTAATGATAGAAAACACTGATGTTAACAGTTTTATAACTTAGAGTTTATCAAATTATAACACTCTTCATAAAGATACCAGCTTCTGGAACAATCAGCTGTGGTCAAGGGTAAAATGAAATAATTTAAAAATACAGAAATAGAAATCATGTTGATGGAATAGGTGAAATGTTCTCAGGAAAGCTGGGAGGGAAAGGATGTTGTGCAATCACATACACATTCTTTGTGGGGACTAAATGATTTTATCTGTAAAATGAAATCTTTGAATTACATGATTGCTGAGGTACCATCTAGTTCTGAATATATACTTCTTTCAAAGTCCCTAAAAATATCTGTAGGAAGTTTTGTTACTTTGGAAGGACAGGAGAAACTATAAATAAATAATAAAATGTTGTGTAATATGAGTTTATCTAAAGTTCAAGACTACAATGTGACATTTTTAAGCATATATTCTAAGGTGACAAGTCATTAATATGAAACTTTAATAAGAGAAGAAACCAAAATAAGACAATTTCATTTGGCGCTAAATACATATGAACTGTGATGTCATACTGACATTCCCCAACATAGAAATTATGGCAAAGTAAAATAAAGAATGAGATATTTTTTATGTAAAAAACCAGAGCTTATTTCTCATTTCTAGTATTTCATATTTTGAAGTCTCAGCTTTGGTCATTTTTAAACTTATCTAAACCTTCTTTATAGGCTTAATGCTTATAACATAGCCTAAAAATTTATTATGTTTTCACATTGAAACCCCAATATGATTTTTTTTTAGTATAAACATTTTATTTTGTTACTTTATTCAGTTATTATTTGTTGAGTGTCTAGTGAATATGTTAGGCTCTGATAAACAAAAAACATCTTCGATGTATATAGTATTTCTCTTTATTTCTTTAAATTTTAATATGGAAACTTCAAACTAGCACAAAAGTAGAGAAATTGATTTAATGAACTCTTATATACCATCACCCAGCTTCAGTGATAATCAACCCAAAACTCTTTTAATCTGCTAGACACAATGCAAACATCCCATTTTCCCTATCAAAATGTTATCAGGGAAAGCCAATAACAACAAAAGGTTCAAATAAAATCCAGAGTCTCATAACATAATACAAAGATGTCCAGATTTCAATAGAAAATCATTCATTGTACCAAAAAGATCTAAATTTTAGAAAATGATGTCAATAGATGTCAACAATGAGATGACAGAGATGACAGAATTATTTGACAAAATTTTAAGCTTTTTAAAAAAGATTTATTCATTTGAGAGAGAGAGAGTGGGGGCGGCAGAGGGGTAGAGGGAGAGGATCTCGAGCAGACTCCCTGCTGAGTGCAGAACCCAGTGCAGGGCTTGATCTTATGACCCATGAGATCCTGACCTGAGTTGAAACCAAGAATCAGATGCTTAACTGACTGAGCCTCACAGGTGCCCCTATTTGACAAAATTTTAAAGCAGCCATGATAAAAATGTTTAAACAAGCAAAACACACACAAGACAAGTAAAAAAGGAGAATGTTCAAACTATATGAGGCAAAAGCTGAAAAAATTGCAAGGAAAAATAGGTGAATACACTGTCATAGTTGGAATCTTCAATATCTCTCTATCAGAAATAGACAGATTCAGCAGACAGAAAAATCAGTAAGGGCATAGTTAAACTCAACAACACCATCAATCAACTGGGTGTAATTGACATCTATAGACTACTTCATCCAACAAGAGCAGAATACACATTTTTTCTCAAGCTAATGTGGAACATTCACCAAGATAGACCATTATCTGGGTTACAAGACATATCTAAAACATTTAAAGAATAGAAAACTACAGACCTATATTTCTCACGAATATAGATGCAAAAATCCTAAACAAAATATTAGCAAATTAAATCCAACAATCAAAGGCAATAATATAATACAGCAAAGGCAATAGTATAATACAGCAAAAATTGTCTCCTTAGCAAATGGTGCTGGTACAGCTAGACATCCACATGCAAAAAAAAAAAAAAAATGTAGAAACAGATCTTACACCCTTCACAAAAATTAACTTAAAAAGAATCATAGACCTAAGTGCAAAATAAAAAATTATAAAACTCTTAGAAAATAACATAGGAGAAAACCTAAATGACCTTGGGTATGGCATTACCTTTTTAGATACAACACCAAGGAAGGATCCCAAGGAAATAAATAATTGCTAAGCTGGACTTCATTAAAATGAAAAGCTTCTGGGCTGTGGAGAAAAGGGAACACTTCTGCACTGTTGGTGGGAATGCAAACTGATGTGGCCACTGTGGAAAATAGTATGGAGATTCTTCAAAAAGTTAAAAATAGAACTGCCCTACAATTCAGTAACTGCACTGCTGGGTATCACCCCCAAAATCCAAAACCCTAATTCAAAGGAATACTATATTTATAGCAGCATTATTTACAGTAGCCAAGTTACGAGGCAGCCCAAGTGTTCATCAAGTGATGAATAAAGAATGGTGTGTATATATATATATATATATATATATATATATATTCCACACACACAATGGAATATTATTCAGCCACATAAAAGAATGAAATCTTGTCATTTGCAATGATATGGATGCAATGACATGGATTTCACATAGTGCTAAGTGAAATAAGTCAGTCAAAGAAAGACAAATACGATATGATTTCACTCATATGTAGAATTTAAAACAAAACAAACAAGCGAAGGGAAAAAATAAGACAAAGAGGGAGAGAGAGAAATCAAGAAACAGACTCTTAAATATGGAGAACAAACTGATGGTTGCCCGAGGGGAGGTGGGTGGGGGGCTGGGTTAAATAGGTGATAGGGTTTAAGGAGTGCTCTTATAGTACTGAACACAGGGTGGTGTATGGAAGTGTTGAATTACTATATTGTATACCTGAGACTAATATAACACTGTATGTTAACTAATTGGAATTAAAATAAAAACAAAATAAAAAAATAAAAGTGCTCTGGTGTAAGATTGTGATTTGGCTTTTTTTCTCTATTTTTCTTGAATTGTTGGTCTGTTCTTGGTAAAAAATTGTAAACACAGTTTGTCTTTATCTGCCCAGAAAACAAAGTTTCCATATTTTGTCTTTATCAACCCTCTGACTACTTAGTAAGGTTAAGTCTCTTCAATATTAAAGAGCTAAGTTTTGCTAACAAGTATGTACCCTTCTGTATTTGCCTTTAGAATCTCTTATTGCCACCTTGGTTAAATAGATAACTAAGTTATCTCACCAGAAGATGTACCTTAAAAGAATAGCTAAAGGAAGTTCCCTAACAGAAAGGAAATGATAAACTACTGTAACTTAGACAATCAGGAAAGAAGAAAAAACACAGTAAGCCAAAATTAAGGATAAATATCCTGGGCTTTTCTTCTCCTTTTGAATTTTAAAAGTATATTTGATGCTTTTAGCAAAAATTATATCTGATGTGGTTTTAAACATGTACAGAGAAAATATTTAAAATGATATGCTATAAATGGAGGAAGGTAAAGAACAATAAAAGAAGTAATATTTCAATACTATACTAGTAAAATGTAATGCCTACAGCAAAAATTACAAAAACTATGTAAAGAAATAGACTTAAAAGCATAGATAGATAAAAATGAAATTCTAGAAAATGTTCATGTGACCCACAAGGAGGCAGAACAAAATGAAACAATTTCTTGAGTCTCTGAATTGAGGCAACTAGAACAATGAGAAACAGAATGAACAGAAAACAAAAATAAAATGGCTAACTTAAACGCTAATGTATTAATACTTAGTATAAGTAGTCTGAAAACATCAATTAAAAGAGATTTGCAGAATGGATTTAAAAACATGACCCAACTCTGTTGCCTACAAACAACTCATTTCAAATACAAAAATATGGGTAGAGGAAGATGGTGACAGAGTAGGAGGACCCTAGGCACACCTTGTCCCAAGAACACACCTAGATAATAATCAAATCATCCTAAATATCCCAGAAATATGTAAAACCTGACAGAACAAACTCCACAATAAAGCAAGAGAAGAGACCATATTGAAGAAGGTAGGAAGAGTGAAAACTGGGTTTAGGGGAGAAATGGATCATGGGTACTGTAGAGGGGAGGGAGCTGTGGTCAGGGAAAAGGGTGAGAGAGGGAGCACTGATGGGAAGGCACAAGAATGTTTCCCCCAAACCACTGGCTTGTAAAACGAGAGGGGCTGAATTTCATGAGTTCTTGCAACCAGCGGGGCTGAAAGCCTAGAATTCAAAGGTCAGCAGGCTTGGCTGGGATAGAACCCAAAGGGCATCCTGCTGAACCTGGAGCAAAGGCAGGAAAACAATGTGGGGGCAGAAAGCATGGAAACAGTGATCTGAAGAATGTTTGGGACACACAGTGGGGAAATTATTCGCTCTTTTCAGAGCACATCACTGAGAGGTAGCATTCACAAAGACACCTCTCTAGGAACAAAGTTGCTGGCTGGTGCCATTTTCCTCACCCACCCCTCAGCATAAACACAGAACCACCTACAGGAAGTAGCTCATCATAGACACTGGCTGCCTAACTTGCATACATGAAACCCCACCCCCCTGCACTCCAGTGGAAATGCCTTCCTCAGTAACACTTGCTTCAGTCCCAGCACACCGGGTTCCACCCAAGAAGGCACAGATAATTCATATCTATCAATAATCATTCTGAATGTAAGTGGACTAAATGCTCCACTCAAAAGACATAAGGTTATCAGAATGGATTAAAAAAAAAAATAAGACCCATCTATACGCTGCCTACAAGAGTTTCATTTTAGACCTTAAGACACATGCAGATTGAAAGTGAGGGTATGGAAAAACATTTATCATGCAAATGGATGTCAAAAGGAAGCCAGAGTAGCAATACTTATATTAGACGACCTAGACTTTAAAACAAAGACTGTAACAAAAGACAAAAAGGGCACTATATTATAATAAATGGGACAATCCAACAAGAAGATATAACAATTATAAATATTTATGCACCCAATATGGAAGCATCCAAATATATAAAACAATTAGTAATGAACATAAAGGGACTATTTGATAACAATGCAATACTAGTAGGGGACTTTAACACTCCACTTACATCATAGGACAGATCATCTAAACAGAAAATAAATGAGCAAACAATGGTTTTGAATGACACACTGGACGAGATAGACTTAACAGATATATTCAGAACATTTCACCCTAAAACACAGAACACACATTCCTTTCAAGGGCACATAAACATTCTCCAGAATAGATTACATATCAAGTCACAAAACAAGCTTCTACAGATACAAAAAGATTATACCATGCATCATTTCTGACCACAACACTATGATATTAGTAGTCAACCACAAGAAAAAAATATGAAAAGACCACAAATACATGGAGGTTAAACAACATGCTACTAAACAATGAATGGATCAATCAGGAAATCAAAGAAGAAATTTAAAAAAAATACATGGAAACAAATGAAAATGAAATGAAAACACAATGGCCCAAAACCTTTGGAATGCTGCAAAAGTGGTCCTAAGGGGAAGTAATAGCAATACAGGCCTACCTCAAGAAGCAAGAAAAATCTCATATGAACAACCTACACTTACATCTAAAGGAACTAGAGAAAGAACAACGAATGAAGCCGAAAGCCAGCAGAAGGAAGGAAATGCAAAAGATTAGAACAGAAATAAATGATATAGAAACTAAAAACACAATAAAACAGATCAACGAAACCAAAAGCTGGTTTGTTGAAAAAAAATTGATAAGTCTCTAGTCACACTTATCAAAAAACAAGAGGACTCAAATAAAATCACAATGAAAGAGGAGAAATAAACACCATCAGAGAAATACAAGCAATTATAAGAGAATATTGTGAAAAACTATACACCAACAGATTGGACAACCTGAAATGGATAAATTCCTAGAAACATAAATTACCAAAACTGAAATGGGAAGAAATTGAAAACTCAAACAGACTGATAACCAGCGAAGAAAGTGAATCAGTAATCAAAAACTCAACAAACAAAAGTCCAGGACCAGAATGGCTTCACAGGTGAATTCTACCAAACATTTAAAGAAGAGTTAATACTTATTTTTCTCAAACTATTCAAAAAATAGAAAAGGAAGGAAAACTTCCAAATTCATTCTATGAGGCCAACATTACCCTGATAACAAAACTAGATAAAGATACCACTCAAAAGAGAACTATTGGCCAATATCCCTGATGAACATAGATTCAAAAATCCTCTGTAAAATACTAGCAAACTGAATCCAACAATACATTAAAAAAAATCATTCACGGGGCGCCTGGGTGGCTCAGTTGGTTAAGCGACTGCCTTTGGCTCAGGTCATGATCCTGGAGTCCGGGGATCGAGTCCCGTATCTGGCTCCCTGCTCAGTGGGGAGTCTGCTTCTCCCTCTAACTCTCCCCCCTCTCATGCTCTCTCTCTCTCATTCTCTCTCTCAAATAAATAAATACAATCTTAAAAAAAATCATTCACTACAATCAAGTGGGATTTATTCCTGGGTTGTAAGGGTGGTTCAATATTTGCAAATCAACCAACATGATACATCACATTAATAAAAGAAAGTGATCACTTCAATAGATGCAGAAAAGGCATTTGACAATGTACAACATCCATTCATGATAAAAACCCTCAACAAAGTAGGTTTAGAGGGAACATACCCCAACATTATAAAGGCCATATATGAAAAACCCACAGATAACATCATACTGAATGGGGGAAAAACTGAGAGCCTTTCCCCTAAGGTCAGGATCACACAGGGATGTCCACTTTCACCACTGTTATCCAACATAGAACTGGAAGTTCTAGCCACAGCAAAACAGACAACAAAAAGGAATAAAACGCATCCCAGTTTGCAAGGAAGAAGTAAAACTTTCACTATTTGCAAATGACGTGATAATATATTTCAAAAATAGAAGACTCCACCAAAAAACTGCTAAAACTGATAAACAAACTCAGTAAAGTTATGGGATATAAAATCAGTGTATAGAAATCTGTTGCATATACACCAATAATGAAGCAGCAGAGAGAAATTAAGGAATCAATCCCATTTAAAATTGCACCAAAAACTATAAGATTCCTGGGAATAAACCTAACCAAAGAAGTGAAAGATCTAACTTCTTTGCCATCATCTTCTCTGACAACTTCTTTCTTTTTTTTTTTTTAAAGATTTTATTTATTTGTTTGAGAGAGAGAATGAGAGACAGAGAGCATGAGAGGGAAGAGGGTTAGAGGGAGAAGCAGACTCCCTGCTGAGCAGGGAGCCCGATGTGGGACTCTATCCCGGGACTCCAGGATCATGACCTGAGCTGAAGGCAGTCGCTTAACCAACTGAGCCACCCAGGCGCCCGACAACTTCTTTCTTGATATGTCTCCTGAGGCAAAGGAAACAAAAACAAAAATAAACTATTGGGAATTCATCAAAATAAAAAGCTTCTTCACAGTGAAGGAAACAGTCAACAAAACTAAAAGACAGCCTTCAGAATGGGAGAAAATATTTGCAAATGACATATCTGATAAAAGGTTAGTATCTGAAATATATTAAGAAACATAAAATTCAACACCCAAAAAATGAATAATCCAGTTAAAAAATGGGCAGAAGACAGGGATAGACATTTTTCCAAAGAAGACATCTAAATGGCCAATAGACACATGAAAACATACTCAACATCATTCATCATCAGGGAAATACAAATCAAAACTACAATGAGATACCACCTCACACCTGTCCAAATGGCTAAAATCAACAACACAAGAAACAACAGGTGTTGGTTAGGATGCAGAGAAAGGGGAACCCTCTTACGCTGTTGGTGGGAATGCAAACTGGTGCAGCCACTCTGGAAAACAGTATAGAGATTTTTCAGAAAGTTAGCATAGAACTACCCTATGATCCAGCAATTACTCTATGAGATATTTACACAAAGGATACAAAAAATCCTAATTTGAGGGGATACATGCATCCTGACAATGTTTATAGCAGCATTATCAACAATAGCCAAATTATGGAAACATCCTGTGTCCACTGACTGATAAATGGATATTGAAGAAGTGGTATGTGTATAAAATGGCATATTACTCGGCCAAATACAAAATTACAGGCTGTCTTACAATAAAAATAGAATAGGTAAAAGAGGGGCGCCTGGGTGGCACAGTCATTTAAGCATCTCTCTTCAGCTCAGGTCATGATCCCAGGGTCTTGGGATCCAGCCCCATGTGGCTGCATCTTCCTCTCCCTTTGCCGCTACCCCTGCTTGTGCTCTTTCATTCTCTCTCTTTCTGTCTCATAAATAAATTAAAAAAAAAATAAATAAATAATAAACTCTTTACAAAAATAGATAAAAGACATATCATGCAAACCTTAATCAAAGAAGAGCACGGGTGCCTGAGTGGCTCAGTTGGCTAAGCATCCAACTCTTGATTTCAGCTCAGGTCATGATCTCAGGGTTGTGAGACTTATCCCCGCATTGGGCTCTGCACTCAGCCCAGAGTCTGAGATTCTCTCCCTCTCCCTCTGCCCTTCCCCCACTCACACACACTCTCTCCCTCTCTCTCAAGTAAATAAAATCTTTAAGAAAGCAAAATAAAGGAAAGCAGGAGTGATTATATTAATATCAGATATAGTATACTTCAGAGCAAAGAAAATTACCAGAAGCAGAGAGGCATATCATATAATAGTGTCAATCTACAAAGAAGACATAGCAATTAGAAAAATTCAACATCACCACCACACAACACATTCTAATCAATATTTTAGAACACCCAACTGACAAGAGAATTCACATTTCTTAAGTTTGGCCATATCCAGATCCATAAAATAAACATCAACATATTTAAAATAATTGAAATTGGGTGCCTGAGTGGCTCAGCCAGTTAAGCATCTGCCTTTGGCTCAGGTTATAATCTCACGGTCCTGGAAAACAAGATAAACACAAAAATCAGTTGTATTTCTATACACTAGCAATGAGCAAGTGAGCAATACCATTTATTTTTTAAAAAAATTTGTGAAATATAACAAAACATGTCCAGAACATGCATGCTAAAAACTACACAGTGTGAATAAAATAAATAGAAAAAGAATCTTAAAAAAATGGAGAGTCGTACTTTATTCAGGAGTTGTAAGACTAAAAGTAGTAAATATATCAATCTCTAAATTGATAAACAGTTTTAATTCAATTCCTATCAAAATTCCAGCAATACATTTCATAAATATAGTTACTCTAAAACTAATATACAAAGGCAAAGAATAGCTGAAAACTGTCTTGATAAGGAAGAATAAAGTGGGACTAATTATCTGACATTAAGATTTTTTTATATACTACATTAATCAAGACTCTATGGTATTGGTGGAAGGACAGACACATTTAATGTCTATTCAATTCAACAGAACAAAGAATCCAGAAATATCTTACACAAATATGCTTGACTAATTTTTGATGAAGGTGAAAAGGCAACTGGATGGAAGAAAGAGTCTTTTCAACAAATGGTGCTGGAACAATTGGACATCCATAGGCAAAAACAAATAAACAAGTAAATCAAAGAAAGAAAGAGAAAAGAAAAAAGAATTATCTCAGGATGGAACAATGACCTAAACGTAAAAATGCAAAACTACAAAACTTTTAGAAAGACATTAAGAACAAATCTTAAGGCTCTAAAGCTAGACATAGAGTCTTTAGATATAATATCAAAAGGACAGTCTGTGAATACAGAATTTGGTAAGTTGTATTCATTTTATTTATTTATTTATTTATTTATTTATTTATTTATTTATTTATTTATTAAAGATTTTATTTATTTATTTGACAGAGAGAGAGAGAGACAGCTAGAGAGGGAACACAAGCATGGGGAGTGGGAGAGGGAGAAGCAGGCTCCTGGCTGAGCAAGGAGCCCGATGTGAGGCTTGATACCAGGACCCTGGGATCATGACCTGAGCTGAAGGCAGACACTTAAGGACTGAACCACCCAGGCTTCCCGTAAGTTGTCTTCATTTAAATTAAAAAAAATTCACTCTGGAAAGACCCTGTTAAGGGAATGAAATGATGAGCTACAGAGTGGAGAAAATATTTACAATAAAGAATTATAATGTAGAATATATAAATAACACTTAAAACTCAAACAAATAAACAAACAAAAAAAACCTCAAAAGTTAAAACAAACTCCAATTAGGAAATGGGCAAAAAAAAAAAAAAAAAAAGAAAGAAAGAAAAGAAATGGGCAAAAGACATGGGAAGAAATTTCTGTAAAATGCATACATAGAGGGGCACCTGGGTGGCTCAGTTGGTTAAGCAACTACCTTCGGCACAGGTCATGGTCTCAGGGTCCTGGGTCCTTGCTCAGCAGGGAGCCTGGTTCTCCCTCTCCCTCTACCTGCTACTCTGCCTGCTTGTGTTCTCTGTCAAATAAATAAATAAAAATTCTTAAAAAAAAAAGGATACACAGAAGGCAAGTAAGCACAGAAAGAGTTCAACACCATCATCTATTAGAGAAATGCACATTAAAACCACAGAGATCACTATATGCCTACAAAAATGTCAAAAATAAAAAATAGTGACAATACCAAATGCTGGTGATGATGCAGAACAACCAATTTGTTCATATATTGCTGATGAAAATAAAAAAATAGTACAACCATTCTTGAAAACAGTTTAGTAGTTTCTTATAACATTAAACATGCTACTACCATATGATCAAGCAATTACTCATGCCTAGGCATTTATCCTAGGGAAATGAAGATTTATGTTCATACAAAATCTGTACAAAAATGTTTATATCATTTTTATTCCTAATAGCCCCAAACCAGAAACAATGGAGATTGTTCTTCAATGGGTGGTAGTGAAATGAATTGTGATACCCCATGCCATGGAATATTACTTAGCAATAAAAAAGAATAGACTATTGATAAAGGCAATGTAACATGAATAAACCTACAGAGAATTATACTGAGTGAGAACATTATTTATGAGACTTTTTGAAATGACAAAATTATAGAATGAAGAACAGATTAGTAGTTGACAAAGGTTAAGGAGTGAGGGAAATAAATATGGCTATAAAAGGACAACATAAGAGATCATAGTAGTGATAGAAATGTTCTGTATCTTGACTGTATGAATGTTAATATTCTTGTTGTGATATTGCATTGTAGTTTTGCAAGAGGTTACATTAGGCAAAACTGAACAGAGTACACAGGAACTCTTTGTATTATTTCTATAAAAAGTTTAATAAAAAAAGAAAAAAACTGAGAAAGAGAGGAAATCCTGTCCTTGGAAAATGAAACCTGATTGGTTTGTTGTTTTACTTTCAGGATAAGCTACATAGTAGGGGCAATCTTTTTTCACTCAGTAATATTCATTTATTCTTGTCCTTGATAGGGTAAAAATGTCAAAACTATTTTTGCATCTCCTAAGAAATAACATTATTACTAAAGAGATTTGGATTTTGTTTTTTCCTGCTGAATAAAGGTGAGTAAAAGGTGATTCAAATGAATTAAAAATGAAGGAATTTTTTTCTGTTTGTTTATATTCTTCTGTGCGGTATAGAGCATAACAGTAGCTGAATTTTATTTAGTAAATAGGTCACTGGGAATACTATACCTCCAGAATTGAACTGTAAGTCATCTGCATTTTTCTATTAAATTTTATACGAAGTGCATATTATAAAATTCTATTTGTGTCACTAAAATAAAGTAGTCTGATAATGAGTAATTTCTTAAGTAGCAAAACTCAGGAAAAGGCCTTATAAAATCTATTGGAAATTTAGCATTTAAAGTATTTGGAGGCTTAAAAATATAAATTAGAATTAGACCATTGCATTTTCAAGAAGTTACATATAGAGCAATAATTTCAAAGGATTAGATCTGTTTCCACTTCTTTGTCTTATATTTAAGGCTCAAAGACCAAATGGTTTGTCCAGTGTCACAAGGAGAAGAAATGTCAGAAGCTGTCCTCATACACAATGCTTTTACTATCTATTTTAGAATTTTTTCTAGACTCAGATTTTTGTATTATCTAATTTAGAATCATTTCTGGATATTATTTCTTGTTTTATTAGAATTTAACGTACATCAAACAATTGTTCCTAAGTTTCTTATGTCTTACTACTGCTAACTGAGCAATATTTTGAATAAAACATTTAAATAACAAAAGCATGAATCAGCCTTTAAGAGATTGTTATTGGTTTCAAATAAAAAGGAACTTATAAGAGGCTTAATGGGGTTATCTCGATAACTTAACTCTGCTTATTAGTTTATTTTCTGTTTCGAGAGGCAATTTTATTTTATAGTGATGGGATCATAATAAAGATTGCTCTGCAGGTCAAGTTAAAATAAGTGGGTATTTGGTTCAGTTTATAGATTCTACATTGAAAGACGTTTTAAAAAGGTAAAATAGTTTTAGAGATGTAAAATCTAAAAAGTAAGCAAAGGATAGTTTTCCAAAGAGCACTTACACATTCATTGCATTCCCCACAAACCTTTTCAAAAGATGTCAAAGAAGAATGTGGAGAAGCCCTACAAAACACAGATGGCAACACTAAGGAAGTAAGGATGTCTGTGAAGCTAGCTATTTACCTTGGAAAAGGCTTATTTGAGCTCCTCTTATTTGAGCTGACTGAGATTAATCAAAAAGGAAAACGCAGTAAAACTTTTCTCTCTTTTCTAAGCTCAAAGAAAGAGCATTTTAAGAGAGCTTTTCCCACCTTTGCATATGATCAGAAAAGGGCATTGCAGGAGCTTAAGCAAAGTAAATTACTGGCTCTAATATTTTTCAGAATATTTGCATTTCATTAGGTGCTTCCTGTCCATTCTAAAATAGCTTTCCTCCTATCTCAGAGAAGTTACCTGCACTTTCCCAAGGTTTACCTTGGATGCCACTTAAGTGTTTTAAAACTTTTTATTGTGAAATAATTTTAGATTTAGAGACAAGGTACAAAAATAGAGCAAAGAATTCACCCAGGTAAAATGCCAAATGTTAATATTTTACATTAGCCTTATCATTCTGTCTCTCTGTCTCTCTGCATGTGTGCATGTCTATATGTGTGTGTATATCATGTTTTCGTCTGAACCAAAGTTCAGTAGTTCAGTAGAGAGTAAGTTACCATTTTACCCATTATTCTTGCATGCTTCAGTATTTCCCAAAAGGCTAGGACATGTTATATGTAGCCACAGTATAATCATTCAAATCTGAAAATCAACACTGATGCAGTACTACCAACAAACTCACAGGCTCCATTCACATTTCACCAATTATCTCAACACACTTCATAGAGCAAAAAAAAAAGTTTTTCTTTTTATCCAGGATCTAGTCCAGGATTACATATTGCAATAGTCCAAATGTCTCTTGGGTTCTTCCAATAGTTCCTTAGCCTTCCCTTATCTTTCATGACACCTAAGATTTTTTTAAAAGATTTATTCACCTATTCGAGAGAGAGAGAGAGAGAGAGAGATCTCGCACCCAAGAAAGGGGGGGGGAGGGGAAGGGCAGACGGAGAGGGAGAGAATTCTCAGGCAGACTCCCTGCTGAGTGCAGACACCAACCAGGCCCAGTGGACCCCAGGACTCTGAGACCACTGCAGAGTCCGGGGCCCAGCTGACTGAGCCACCCAGGCACCCCCTCATGACTTCGAAGATTTTGAAGAGTACAGGCCAATTCTGTTGTAGAGTGTTCTTCATTTGGGGTTATCTAATATTCCTTCATGATTAATTCAACTTTTGCATTTGAACAGGAATATCACAGAAGTGACTCTTTGTTTTCTTTACAACACATCAGCATCATGTTAATTCCATTACTGGTGATGTTTGTTACCTTTGATCCCTTGGCTGGGGCAGTTTTTGCTAGGATTCTCTATTACAAAGTTACAATTTTCCATTTGTAATAAATAATTTTGCCACTTGTTTACCTATTTAAATATCTTTGTCCCCAGCAAATTTTTACCCAATCATTTTAGTAGTAATGGATGATTCGTTCTTGTCTGGATAAATTATCATTATAATGATTACAAATGGTGATTTTTCTAATTCTTCTACATTTATTAGTTGTCATTCTAATGTAAGGAAGAGCTTTCCCTTTCCCCTCACTTATATATGTATGTATGCAATCTGTCCGTGCATTGATATCAGCATAGATTGGAAATTAGAGGAAAAAATTAGGGGTGAGAATCTGGGAACTTGTGTACCTGACGGGACATTATAATTATAAAAAATATCTTGGTTGGACTGCTTGCCCTTTTAGACTTAAAACATATATAATTATTTTACTCTGTCAAACAGTTTTAGAAAGAAATACAGTATTTCAGATTGTGTTTAAACTACTCACAAGATAATAGATAATTAAAGAGTTCTCTTTCTCAACCAACAAAATAAAAAAAGATATATTTTCTTTTAAACTAGCCAGATCAGGGCACCTGGGTGGCAGAGTCGGTTGAGTGTCTGCCTTTTGTTCAGGTCATGATCTCAGGGTCCTGGGATCGAGCCCCACATCTGGCTCCCTGCTCAGCGGGGGTTCTGCTTCTCCCTCTCCCTCTGCCTGCAGCTTCCCCTGCTTGTGCATGTGTGCGTGCACGCGCTCTCTCTCTCTGCCAAATAAAAACAAAATCTTTAAAAAAAAATAAACTAGACAGATCAGTGATGTCCAATAGAAATATAATGTGAACCACATATGTAGTTTCAAATGTTTTAGGAGTCACGTCAAAAAAAGGAAAAAGAAAAAAGTAAAATTAATTTTAATAATATATTTAATTTAACCTAATAGGTTGAAATGTCATTTCAATATCTAATCAATATAAAAACTTTAATGAGCTATTTTACATTTTCCGATTAAATCTACAAAATCTCTTTTTGTACACTTATAGAACATCTGAATTCATACCAGCCACATTTCAAGTATTCAGTAACCACATGTGGTCTATGACTACTGCATTGGAGAGCACAGATCTAGATAATTGAAGTCAAAGGATTTTTTAAATCTAGAATATATAGACACTTGTTTCAATTATTCACTGTACTTTGCATGTGTAGACACAGTGTTATTTAAAAATAGAAAAAGTAGAAATCATAGTAAAGTCATAATCATAATACAATAAAAATTCCAGTAAATATATTCACCCTCCTAACAGTATAATAATAAAATTAGTAGAAATATCTATAATGGAGTAAAATGAATGGAATTGTTTAGTTAAACTCTGTTTTAAGTATATATATTTTATT